>NC_056740.1:385342209-385942209 GCF_019279795.1 Protopterus annectens | reverse complement strand
TCTAGTTGCCAGAACCTCATAAACGTCATCAAATGCAAACATGATGCTGGCAAATCTCTCTTTGCCTAAACTATTGCCAGAATCTGGAACTCACTACCAAGCCAAATAACCTCTACTACCTCCACTGTTTGATTTAAAAAACTCCTGAAAACCCACTTTTCAAGCAGTTGGCTTTGCTCATGCTACTCCCCAGGTTAATTCTTGCCATTACCTTGTTGCAATGATTCTACTAAGGGTACCCTGATTCCTTTCCCTGTAAAGTTTAATAACCAGCTGTTGTTACATTAAAAAAAATGACTTCATGTATTCATAATTACAGGCAAACACTCAGATATGCATTAATACAACAAAAAAAAACCCTTCTATATAGTTCTTACTGTTGTAATCCTGAATAATGTTAATTTATGCACTTTACTAAATGTCTCCTTTAAGGATTTGTTAATCTGTATCTTACTGATGTTTATATGGATGTAATATTTCTTTCCGTATGCTATTTTTTCTTTTATGAATTTTTCTTGTATGTATTGCTATTGGAGCTTTTCTCCCCGGGCCTCCGCTGAAAATGGATCTGTGTCCTGTCAGACTTTCCTGGTTAACAAATGTAAAATAAATAAAAAAAAAAAAATTACAAACCATGCTGACGCAACTATAGTTGCAAACATTGTACATCACTTATAATATAGTCATGGTCAGTCAAACATTACATAACTCATTCAAATCCTGCCGTCTTTGAAACCTCGTTCCTCCTCTGCATGTTTTTCCTATGTAATTTGCTCTTACCCTTTTCTAAAGATCCCAGTTCCAGTTGTTTTATATGTTACTATCTTTGCTACTTCTAGTAACGTTGGTTTAGACTTTGATTTCTAATTTCCCGTAATTGCTTTTTTTGACAGCCCCCATAATTAAGACTCAGCAAGGCCTTACTATGTCTAGGCAATTCTGATTCTGTATCATAGCTCAAAAAAGTAATTTCCTTAGTTGCACCACTTTGCTTACCTAGTATCTCCGAAAGAACAGTCTGCAGGGAATCTTTTAAAGTATGCCAACTCATTACACTCCACGAAAATGGTCCCAGTCACCTCTTTCTTCCCCATCACACCTCAGAATAAACTCCATTTTTAAGTCAAAGTACGATTAAAGTTTGTGAAATTAGTATTGTTTCAATCTTTGATGTTAGCCAAAAGTGCTCTTCGCAGCACCCTCAATGTACCCAGAATTGACGACGCCTGCAATTCATGATACTACTAGTACTGTGTACCTTATTTACATGAAGTTAGCGAATCATCTGGGGAAGCATATGAAATGTAGTACATACTGTACAGAAGTAGGTGATTGCAGTTTTGTCAGCCTTTTGTCATGGAAGCATGTACATGTAACCACTTTCTGAAGGGTCTGTATCATATCATCGAAGATGCATAACCTTGAATGGCCAAAACGTCGAATCTGCTGTTCATCGAAACTGTTCATGTGGGGGGCTGCACTCCCCACACCCCCGCTAATTATATTATACCAACTCTGAGATTGCACTACAGTGAGGAAAGGGCAAATTTACTGATCCTCACTGTACCGCGATCCCACAAGTACAGTTTCGATGTATGGCAAATTCAATGTTTTGGCCGTTCGAGATTGTGTTTTCCATGATGTGATAGGAACCCTTTCTGAAGATGTTCTTTAACTTCACTTTGAAATCTTCCATTATTTTTTGCATATCTAATGTCTGATGGAAGAGACTTTCCCAAGCTTACTGACATCTTTGTCTCCTATTGATGACCCAAAGTGAGGCCTGATAAGAGGGATGCTGTTGTGTTGGCCACCACTGAGGAAATAAGTTGGGCTTTTCACCGGGAGAGTGGTCTTTAAGGGGTAGCATTGGACATGACTGATAATGTAGAACATCTGTGTACAGAGTAGCAGTGTGGTTCTGCTATTTACTGTTAGCTGTCGAAAGTCCTCAGGGAGGTCACAGTGGTGTGTTCAGTTGTCAGCTAATAGGATAAAGCAGTATATTTTGCTTTCTACTAGTTGTAGTTTATATGCAATAATTCTGGAATGAATGGATGGGGGGGATATGCTCTCTAGGGAATTTGTACTTTTTAGCTGTTGCTCTCCTTGCGTTTGGAGACAGGAGGTGTGATATTTTGTTGAGAGTTTTTACCGATACTCACTAATGTTGATATGGGTTATATACTGTTAGACCATGAGAGAAAAGCTTCAGTGGTTTTACACAAATGGTAATTTTTAATACTGCACAACACACACGCTCATATTGATTATTGCTATTGTACTTTGTCCCAACCTTTTCTTCAAGGTCATTTTATCCCTAAGCCTGCTGACTCTCAAGGTTCCTCAAATTAGACTCTGCCTATTTATTCCTCTGTAGTAAGGAATTAGCTCTGTACAACTGGATTTGAGGGTCACTTTGGAGGGCTGTCAATACAGGGAGTTATGAGGGTTGTTTGTGCTCCTCTTAGCATCCTGGCAACATGGGATTTTCATGGTCTGACCCCCAACTGCCTAGCGAGGAGGACGAGCTGCCCATGTCACCAAAAGGGCTCACCAACGCAGTGGCTTGTTGTGCCATAAGCCTTTGTTCAGGCTGTGCACCAACGCACCACCTCTTGTCCTGGAGATTGTGGCTTGTATTTGCACTGCTCCATACTGCCATCCTATCCAGCTCCTTCAAGCACCCAAGTCAATAATCAGACTCTGGTGTCATAGGCCATAGTCAGGTCTTTGCCTCTCTATGCTAGTGCAGCAGGTATTTGGCACAGCCTTTGGAGTGAGTTTTGTTGATTTGTAGTAGTTTTTCTTATCAGTGTCACTGGCTCATCCTATAGTATATAAACCTCTAATGCTGGAAGATCTGAATGCTGTGGGCTGTATTTCCACATAAGATGTTTGGATTATTTTTTGTCATACTGACACTAGTGCAGCATAAAGGAGCACTTTACTCCCTAGTTGCTCTCCTATGGATGACACGTTAAACTCAAGTTCTATCTGCCAGAATAGGTGATAGTTCAGATGGATACAAAACACCCTATGACACTTAAAAATAGTGCAGAATTTGTATTCATGCCACATAATTACAAAGCTTGTACATTTCTTTGCAATATGGAGGGTGTGATTTTCCCTTCCTGAATTATGTTTTGCACCTAGTTCACCTAACAAAAATCAAACTGTATAATATGTGCTGCAAAGTAATCAAATAGAAAATAGTAGGTACTCCACAGTTGAGTTAAAAATGAAATATCCTTTATTGAAACACACAAATGATCCTAGTTTAATATAATTAAAAGCATCAAAAACATTACTTATTTATGCATAATCAGGTTGTTTGGAGCAAGAGAGTGGTTACAGAGTGTGGTTCTCTTAAGAGCAATAAAAGCATTAAAATCATTCCTTTAGCCAAGTCTCCCTTCCCCTTACCATCATAGTGTAAACTGAGATTGTACTACCTGAAAACTGAAACTAAAAAGGTAGAGACAAATAAAAGTATAAGACTAGCTTATTAACAATTTATATAGGCTAAACAAGGGAGAAGGAGATTTCAATTCTTTTATTGCTTGTAACAGAACCACCCTCTGTAACCACTCACTTGCTCCAAACAAAGCTGATTATAAACAAATAATGAATGTTTTTGATGCTTTTCATTATACTGCTAGGATTGCTTGTTTTGTATGTTTCAACAAAGGATATTCCATCTTTAACTCAATTGTGGACTACTTTCTATTTTCTATTTAAATCATTGTGCTCCTGTGTGCTACATAAGCACTGCGTTTGTGGGGGTTTGCGCATCACGTACTGCCGAGCAGTGGTGGGCACCGTTGGTGGTTATAGATGCAAACACTTCTGTCTGCAAATTTTCCCTTAGTACTCTGCTGGTGCTCCATCAATGAGTTCTCACTATTGTCCCTCACTGACAGGGTGATACCTTCAGCGAAGCTCCTGAGGTACTAACACAGATCTTACACACTAGCCTTTTGTCTTTTTTGTCCACTTCTGACCACATCAGCTTACCTAGCATTATGGACGGACATTTTTCCACAGTTTCTCCAGCCAGCCTGGTCAATATGGGCATCCTGAGGCAATGTAGCCATTGTATCATGTACACTGACAACCCTCTTCTTCTAGTCCACACAAATTCATTATGTGAGAGATGCATCTGTATCAAGAACCTAAAATCCAGGCTCTCTTGCTCACCAGTCAAGTTCATCTGATACTAAGCAGTTTGTCAGCATGCACAACTCACCTTCTGCACCTACCAAGCCAACAACACATAAACCTACATATGCGGAAGGTTACATTTCCTTCCACACATTCAGACAACAAACTGAAGGCATGAGAACTAAAGGAGGTGGTGTATCACTATTTATTAAAGATGAATACACCTTTAGATTGGTTAAACAGCACAGTTCCCTTGAATTACTTCAGGTGCAATTGACTGTAGGTAAGACCCCTCTTCAGGTCATTGTCAGCTATAGGACCCCCTCCATGAATCATAACATCTACTCAGCCTACTTGACTCTACTTGTAGTCAAGTCAAAATACAAGTAAACACCCTGGTTTTGGGTGACTTTAATTAGACATCCATTGACTGGGTAAATTATACGTGTTCTATCTCACATGCCCAAAGGTTCCTGGACTTCATTAACTCCAGTGCCCTGGACCAGCTGATTGACATACCCACAAGGCTGCTGGCTGACAGATTCAGTGAAAACTTCACTCCTCTGTCCCTGCCACATATACCCCAAAGCATCCCTAACACCTGTCCCCCACCTAGTATCTCCAAGGAGCAGGTCTTAAATGCTCTCTTCAAGGTCAAAAACAGCCTCTGTGGGACCAGACAACATCCCAGGCTGTGTTTTCCATGGGTTAAAACAGAAATTGGCATCAACATTGTGCATGCTTTTCAATCACAATCTAGTAAACACTGGCTTTTCCCAGCAGAATGGAAAGCAACTACCATCATCCCTTTGCCAAAGGGGATGCATCCACAGACCCTAGGAGCTATAGACCCATTAGCCTGACCAGCCTTATATGCAAGGCCATGGAACGAATCATCATGGAACTTATTAACAAAGATGTAGGAACTCTCCAAATGCTCGACCCCACCCAGTTTGGCTTTGTTAAGGGGAGATCATGCCTGTTAAACTTTGTGGACTTGTGGACTTCTTCAAGACAGTCACCAAAGCCCTAGACAAGGGCAAATACATGCATATGGCGTACCTAGACATAGCCAAGGCCTTTGACACAATCCCCCACTCAGGCATCATTGATACTCATCCAGCTGGGTATCAACCCATATATTGTCAGGTGGGTTGCAAACTGGCTCACTGATAGAACTCATACAGTCAAAATAGGGGACTCCACCTCCTCCAGCAGACCTGTAACCAGTGGTGTCCACAGGGATTGGTTCTGGGACCCCTACTGTTTGTAATCTACTTCTCCGAAGTACAGGCTAAAACTAAAGGATTGTGGCTGACGAAGTTTGCTGATGACTTCAAACTGGAAACAATAATTGAAATCCCTAGCGATGACAACATCCTGCAAGAAGGTCTTATACAGACTAATGACTGGTGCCAAAGTAATGATCTTAAACTTAATGCAAAAAGTGCATTATCATCCCCTTCAGCAAGGGTGATGTTCCTGCAAACTACCACATCAATAGCAATATCCTAAGCACACAGTCAGTGTTGAGAGATCTGGGCATACAGGTCAACAGTAAGATTAATTTTGATCACCATGTCTCCACAGTGGTAAGAAGGACTTTTTATATTGCTCATCTCATAAGTTAGGGCATTGCTTCCAGAAAAATAGGTTATAACCCCCCTCTACTCTTCCCACACCAGGCCAGTAATGAGAATACAACACTTCCTTTTTGTATGTTCCTTTCCAAACACCTGCTGCAATTGAAGAGACCACAAAGGTTCCTTGCAAAGAAAATTCAGGGTCTTCAAGGTGCGATTTATGCAGACAGACTGAAATCATTGTCGCTTTACTATGTCATACAGACTGTTAAAGGGGTGACCTGTGCCTTACATATATAACAATCTCTGACCCAGATTGAGTGGAAATGCTGCACATTTGCAAGTCAAATGGCACAAGGGTCACTCACTCAAAGGATCTTAACCTGGTATGTGACCTCAACCGAACTTGCTGGAGAGACAGATTTGTCTCACATGGGTTGCCCAACCTTTGGAACAAGCTTCCTATTCATGTTAAACAAAGCCTCTCATTCGCCCTATTTAAGTGTAATTTGGACAATTGGATGGGTAACAGGAAATTCACCCTGGGGGGTTCCACCTGTGTCCTTGGACAGGGGCAATAGGTGCTGATTTTAGTGTCTGTCTGAACCAGACACCTTTGGGAACATGAGTTGAACTTGGCTAGGCTTGTGAGGGCCCTGGGGCCATTAACCTAGTAACCTCCTATGATCCTGCTTGATTATTTTGTAGCAGTTTTATTTTACAGTTCAATTTTTATTACGTGAACTAGGTGCATAACATAATTCAGGAAGTGAACATCACACCCTCCATGCTGCAACATTTCTTGGTGTGTTTTTGACCTTGTATAGGTTGCATACTGGGTTTTTCTGTGACTTTGGGGGATATGACAGATTTTTCTGTTTGAAAATATTATTTTTAAATCCAAAGCAAGATCATATGTATTCAAAATCTTGCATAATAACCACATCTTACAGGCCATAATTTCCAGTTTATAGAGGTAATCACATCATTATTTCTCCTGTTCAAATTGCCTACTTGTCAATATGATTGCAATCTTGTGTCTCTGCTGAAAATAGGCTTGGGTTTAAACGAAATATAAAGCAGTTAATATATATATATATATATATATATATATATATATATATATATATATATATATATATATATATATATATATATATATATATATATATATATATATATATATATACACAACTACCCACGAAGAGTGCGCGGAACAAAATGGTGCACGGATCCAAAGTTTACACGAAGTCCACAAACATATCCAGCACTCGAAATAAATCCATCAGGTCGAAGTGAGAAAAGGTTTATTAGGCAAAATGCCCAACAAAAAGCACAAAAGCACAGACCGGTGGCCGGTTTCGCACAAGGCGTCCTCAGTGTGCATCGCTATGTTACAGGAACCTAGAGTTAAACACTTATGCGATTGAAGCTATACAAATTTAAAGGCATACACCCTTTTTTTAAAAAATATTAGCCACATATAGCCTCAGTCACCATAATAAACCTACATATTTAGCAAAGATCCAAAAAGCAAACTTGCTGATATAATTATAATAGTAAAATACTATACAGAAATATGATTTATAAAAATTGCTTTGCATATGAAATATCAAACCCATGTTAACTGACTTAAACATTTTAGTATCCTAAACATGAATATGATGCTACTTATAATAATTCTAATCATACCATATCTAATAATATGACTACACTAATGCTTCCCAATAGGACATGAAAATTATTACTGTGAGTAATGTGCTATAATGTAACATAGCCCCTGAGAAAAAGAAAAAGAAAAAAGGGGAAAAAAGTAAAATAGAAATGCACAATCACATAAACCATCACCTATGCAATTAATACCCAATAGATTACCTAAGCAAATTTGTATATTATATATGCTCTGATAAACAACCATGATACTGAGTATAAACATGCTGGTATAATATTCCCAAGCTTGTTTTTCTCATAAAACATGATATCATATTTGCAATGATCATTAAGGCATGGTTTAAATAAAGCCCCCAAATTAACTATCCACCTCTGTTCTTTCTGTGTTAATAACTGGTGTCTATAATGATCATTGGTATTGTGCATAACTACCATATCCAACCCTATAAATACAAAATGTGCTGTTGCATGAACCATTTTATGTTTGTACGAGGCACTCCTAGATCTCTGACATTTAATGTCACTAATGTGAAGAGCTATACATTGTTTAAATGCACAAGAAGTCTGTCCTACATAAAATGCTCCACACTGACAGACAGCCATGTAAACTACCCACGAGCTATTACAAGTAATAAGATGTCTAATATCAAACACCTTACTGGTATTGACAGATGTAAAAGACTTGGTTTTAGCCATCAATTTACAGTATTTACATGTTCCACAAAAAGTAATACTTACAGTGCTAGTATGAATGACTTGAACCTCTGCTATCTCTGAAAAAAAACAAAAAAAAATCTTGCTTTTTCCCCCACTTTTCTGAGATTTAAAAAAGTTCAGTTACAGGCTTGCTGTTCTTGAACTGTTTGTAAGTTTCTTGGAGGCCATTTTTTGCTTGGGCTAAAGGGAAGTCTCTCTGTTGATCAGTGGCAGTGAAAAACATTGAGCAGCCTGCCTGCCCCCGTGGGAGTGGTTACTGACTTAAAACTGTAGTTTTATTGGCCATTTTGGGTCAATTCCTAACTCCTTCATCTTCCTCTCTTAAAACCCTCTCGCGCGGTTTTGCGTGTTTTTCTGCATAGCGCAACAGTGGGCAGCGCCGCCTAATTGGGTTTAAACTATTCCTGGCTCCACAAAGTCTGCTCTTCACTTTTTCCCTTAGAACTGCTCTATCTCTCAATTTAAACACCATATTCTCATTCTAAGGCCCTTCACTGGTCCAATTAAGTAATCCTACAAGTTAGCACAATTAAACCATAAGCACTACTTACTCTTATACTCTCTACGATTATCCTGTCCTCTATTGGTCCGTCTTAAATTCAGTTTCCCTATATTACTCTCGCATGTCCAAAGGTCAGTCAATGGTTTCCTCTCCAGTCCAGCTGGTGAATCTGGGAATTTTGAGGCAATGTTACAACTGTCTCATGTACACGGGACAACCCTCTCCTCCTCCAAACAGGTTCAAATATATGTGAGAGATGCAACTATTTAGCCAAACTGGAGGCTGAGCTCTCTCATCTCAAAACTGGTGCAACCAGTCAGGAGGAGAAGGTAACCTCACACAACACAATTCCAGTATCACATCAGCGAACCAAACACATAAATACACAAAAATATACTCGGAGGCTCTAAATAAAAATCTACCTAAGCAACAGAGACCTCCAAAGCAGACATCCAAGCAAACGCTACCTCAAAACAAAACACGCAGAACACATAGCCCACAAAGTCAGTGTGCCAAGCAGCCACAGCCCTTAAGGCTGAATAACACCTGATACTCTTGTAATAGGTGACTCTATTGTCAGACACACTGACGTCCCGCTCACCAGGCTGAATAAAGAGAAGGTCACGGTGAGCTGCCTGTCGGGTGCTAGGATCCGCCACATAACGCAAGCACTCAGGTCACTCCAAAGCAAATACAAATATGACTCAGTCATTGTACATGCTGGTGTGAATGACCTGAGACGTACCTCCCTGGACTACATGAAAAGAGACATAGAGGAGCTCTCTGATCATGTAGCCCAGGCTGGTATGACCCTGACCTTGAGCAGCATCTTACCCTCACCTAGAATGATGCCACAGTACAAAGACAAAATTATCAATTTCAACAATTGGCTAAAATTATGGCGTCATTCAAAGGGGATCCAGTGTCTGTCAGCCTGGGATGACATGCTCGACAAGCCACATTGCTTCGCTAGGGACGGCTTGCACCTGTCACCACTGGGCTTTCGGATATTGGCAAAAGCTCTTGCCACCCCCATAGTGCCTTTTTTAGGCAAGGCTCAAAAGTCAAATCCACCCCCATAGCACAAGGAACAAGAAACTAAGGGTAATGCTGCTTAACGCCAGAAGTCTTAACCTCAAGATGCACGCACTCGAAGCTCTCCTCAGTATGGAGAACATCGATATCTGTGCAGTGACAGAAACCTGGTTCTAGGCTCCAGAGAGCACCCCAGCACTACCAGGCTATACCTCATATCATGCTTTTCGGCCCCAAAACCCGGACCGAACCACAAAAGGAGGGGGAGTTTCCATATTTATCAAGGATATCCACACCTCCAGGTTAGTGGCATTGCACGAAGTATCGGAGACCATCCATGTGCAACTAACAGTGGGCAAGACTGCTTTTCAGTTTATAGCATCCTACAGACCACCCTCTCAATGTCAGGAATCACACTCGGCTTTCCTGAAAACACTGGAGAACATGAAGATCTCTCCGAACACCATTATATTGGGTGACTTCAACTACCCAAACATTGACTGGGAGCACTACTCAAGCCCCAGCACCTTAGCCCAAAGGTTCCTGGAAATTATAAATTCAAATGCTATGGGACAACTAGTCACCACTCCCACAAGAGGGGACAGCATACTAGACCTGATCATTACCAACATGGGGACTCTATGCTCCACACCAGAAGTATATCCTTCATTGGTAAGATCAGACCATAAATTAATTTCACTGGATGTCCACATCCCGACCCCACCCCCAGCCCAGAAAACCAGAGTGAAAAACTTCTCAAAAGTGAACTTCTCACTTCTCAAAACTGAAGTGGAATCCTTCAAGGCCCCAGGGCCAGTGGAAACTACGGCCCAAACTGCAGAATCCTATGTAAGCGCATTCTACGGACATCTCCAGGAATGCATGGATCATGCTATCCCAAACAAAACCAAGACCCAATCACCCAAAGGCAGGCGTCCAGTCTGGTGGACCCCTGCCATAAATAAACTGTACAACAGAAGGAGGAAGCTACTACATGATAGAGCAAAATCCCTAATAGGGAAGGCATCTCTGATCAGTACTAGCAAAAAATTACGATCCCTCATAAAATCCTCCAAGGCCAGCTTCGAGAGAAAAATTGCACAGGACACCAAAGAGAATCATAAGGCTTTTTTCAGTTATGTTAGGAACCAGGGATGCAACTCCCAGACTTGTTCTGAGTTGATTCTAAACGACAAAAAATACACTGAACCCACAGACATCGCCAATATCCTGGCAGACAGGTTCAGTGCAAACTTCTCCACCCCCTCCCCCCCAAAAGAGCAAGTATCTATCCCGGCAGAGGGCTGCCTCCCAAACTTCTCTGATGCTCAAGTGAAGGCTGCCCTCTCCAAAGCAAAAAACACAGCTTTCATGGGATCAGATGGCGTCCCAGGTTGCGTCCTAAATGAACTCCAAGAGGAACTAATCCCTCAAATAAAACAGCTATACAATCTCAGCCGCACTACAGGATATGTGCCCACAGAATGGCGTACAGCAACAGTGGTCCCACTCCACAAAGGTGGAGCCTCTACGGACACAGGAAACTATCGCCCCATAAGCCTGACTAGCTTAGTCTGCAAGGTTATGGAGAGGATCATCATGGAGCTCATAAACAAAGACATTGGGGACCTACAGACACTAGATCCTACCCAGTTCGGCTTTGTCAAGGGCAGATCCTGCCTTTTGAACCCGGTTGACTTCTTTGAAACAGTCACCAAAGCCATAGATGAAGGGAAGGTAGTCCACACAGCCTATCTGGACCTTGCAAAAGCATTTGACACAATACCCCACTCGGGCATCATAGATAAACTATCCAGCTTAAATATAAACCCTTATGTCACAAGATGGGTCGCAAACTGGCTCAAAGACAGAACCCACAGAGTGAGAGTTGCTGGAGCCATGTCAGACTCAAAACCGGTCACAAGTGGTGTCCCACAGGGTTCTGTCCTGGGACCACTCTTGTTCAGTATATACTTTTCCGAGGTACAGGCAAACGTGGGAGGACTATGGCTCACCAAGTTTGCAGACGACTGCAAACTGGGTGCCATAATCGACTCTCCAGCTGACACAAACATCCTTCAAAAAGGTCTCACAGAGACAGATAACTGGTGCCAGCGCCATGGTTTAAAGCTAAATGCCAAAAAATGTATAGTCATACCCTTTGGCAAAACAATGTGCCCACAAATTACCACATAGGTGGAAGCCCATTAAGTACAGAGAAAGTTATTAGGGACCTGGGGACCCAAGTTGATAACAATCTCTCCTTTGAAAACCACATTGCCAAAGTGGTTAGAAAGACCTTCTACATAGCCCACCTCATCACGAAGGGTTTCACATCTAGATCAAGAGAGGTAATCGTGCCCCTTTATTCATCCCTCATCAGGCCCATCATAGAATACAATGCCCCTTTTGGGATGTACCTTACCCGACACCTGCAGCAATTAGAAAATCCCCAAAAGTATCTCACCAAGAGGATCAAGGGTCTCAAACAGATGCCATATGCTGCTCGGTTAAAAAAACTCCAGCTCTACTCAGTTGCATACCGCCTACTTCAAGGCGATCTATGCCTGACATACAAAGCTATGTCAAATCCAGAATTAATGGACATGCTCCACCTCAGTAAATCTAAATCCCTTAGAGCCACACTGAGGGACTTGAACCTCAGCACAGAAATAAATAGAACTTGCTGGAGGGACGGGTTCATAACCCAGAGGCTCCCTTCGCTCTGGAATAGAATTCCAGTTCATGTGAAGCAGAGCACCTCACTGAATCTCTTCAAGAAGAATCTCGATAGGTGGATGGGGGATCGTAGGATTGCCCCAGGGATTACTCCCGTGTCACTGTTAGAGGCACAGTAAACTAAACCTTAAAAAGGGCACAGTATACTCAAATCAAGGGGTGGCGTAAGCCATACAGAATCGGGCTAGGCTTATAATTGCCCCAGGGCAGATAGCCTAGTATGAACCTATGAACCTAAAAGAAGAAAGATATTGTCCTACACTTTTACCCTTTCTGTATCCAAAATGACATTCTTGATCCGCATAATTGGTAAAGAATGCATCTGAGAGCAAAACATGCCAATGTCTGGCTAATATGTTCTTGATACTAGAAGTATTACTACCATATGTAGTGATAAACCTTACTTGTTGAGTATCCACCCTGGATTCAGTATCAGTCAACAATGTTGATCTGTCCATTTGGCTAGCCGCCCGGTATGCTTGCTTAATGCAGCTTTTTTTATAGCCCCTTTTTTTAAACCTATTTTGCAAATCTAGGGCCTGTTTTTCATATGTACTGGTTTGTGAACATACCCTTCTTACTCTCTGGAATTGAGATCCTGGTATATTTTAGATTGTGTGTGTGTGTGTGTGTGTGGGGGGGGGGGGTGACAGCTACTGGCATGCAAAAACGCATTTTTAGAAAAAGGTTTACGATGTAAATCTGTATGCAAAGATCCATCTGTTGATTTACTAACCATAACATCCAAATATTCCACTGTTTTGTGATCTATCTCACCTATAAATTTAATTCCACGTGGATTCTGATTAAGATATAATACAAATTGCTGCCAGTCAGTAGTATGTCCCCCCCACACAACCCAACAATCATCCAAGTATCTCCGCCACATTGTCAACTGTTGTTTAATCTCAACCGGCATAACATAAATATATTGGGCTTCTAGAAACCCCATGAACAGATCAGCATATGTGGGGGCAAACGTAGCCCCCATTGCTGTCCCCTTGATCTGTAAATACCACTGTCCATCAAACTTAAAGGCATTATGTTCTAATACTAATCTCAACATCTGAATCAAAAATGACTGCTCTGTTGTACTATACATTCCTGATTGTTGCATCCAAAATTCCACCGCTGCAATCCCACTAGAATGTGGAATGCTGGTGTACAAAGATTGTACATCAAGGGTCCCCAAATATTCATGGGCTGAGACTTGTACATCTTCCATCAATTGTAGAAATTGTTGAGTATCCCGAATTCTAGCTGTTATCAGGACCAGTAGCCCTTTTAGTCTATGTTCTAAATATTCTGAAAGGGGTTCAGTCATTGAACCCCTTCCTGCCCCTATGGGTCGTCCTGGGGGATTATCCAATCTCTTATGTATTTTGGGAACCATGTAAAAATATTGTGAAACCGGATAGTGTACCAAAAGCTGTCTCAAGTTGTGAAGTAATAATATGTGAATCACAAGCTTCATTTAGAAACCTGTCAATCTTGTTTTTATATTCAAAAGTAGGATCACTAGTTAGGGTGGAATAAAACTGTGTATCAGACAGTTGTCTGTATGATTCTGTCATGTATTGTACTTTATCCCATATAACCACCGCCCCTCCTTTATCAGCACCTACAGTTACTATGTTAGAATTGTTCATAAGACCCTTCAAAGTTTCTTTCTCTGTAACAGTCAAATTTTGAAACCCTGGACAGAAAACAGTAGATTGATTCATATGTAGGTCTTTTAATACTAACTGTTCAAAAATTTTTATGGTGCTGTGGTACGGGGGCATAAACTGTGATTTTCTAAATTGAAAAACACCATGTTGGGTTACACCAGAAGCATGATGTCCTTCAAGGATGCATCTCCAGTCCTTACAAATGGGTTGTCCTGTCGTCAGGCAGCCCTTCGGTCGGCCGGATTCCAAAGTCTGGGTCTGGCCTCGGCTGGTGTCGCACTTCACCCGACGTCATAGCTGCAGTTCTTCGGGTATAAAGGCATCAGCCGACGCCATTTTCCTCAGTCTTTCTTGCCGCGTGGCGCCCGAAGCAGAAGCTGTTCGCAAGTGCCGGTCGGTCAGAACCAGAGATTACTACTACAAGTACCGAAGACTTCTAAAAAGCTAAGTACCCCGTTGGGGACTCTTTCTTGCCTCAGCCGATGTCAGAAAAAGTGAATAACTGTTTAAATTGTGGGAAACAAATACCTCTTAAAGATTTCCACTCTTACTGCTTACCTTGCTTAGGCCCAGACCACAACGTAGCAGCTTGTCTAGCCTGTGCTTCTTTCAACCGACGAACGCTTAGACGTCGGGTCTGAATTTGCTGAAGAGTTTTGGCTCCGCTTTTGCTTACATTATGCCGCCGGATACTCCGACTACGCAAATTTCTAAAAATGCAAGGAAAAGGACCGACACTCGCGGTCCGCGGTTTCGCCGAAACCGCGGTTAAGCCAACGAGTGTCTCGGTTTCGCTGAAACCGAGTCCACGGTTCTTCCTTCGTCGAAAGCTTGCCTCTTACCGAGGCCTCATCCAGCTTGGCTGAATCTGCTACTGAAATCCCACCTGCTCCTGCAGGTTCACAGGATTTATCAGATACTATCCCTTTGGATATTTCTACCCCTGCACGTGGAGCTGCTAGGCCTCCTGCATCCATGTCGATTAAGGCCTTTGCCAGGGCTAAAGCAGCAAAAACTACTAAAACTGTGCCTGCTAAGACCCCCTCTCACAGGCCCAGTTCTAGTTCACAAATGCTTAGTCTAGCAGAGGATCTCATTTCTTTGATTCGGGGATCCCAACCACATCCAGACAGGGCCTCTCACCCACCTCCAGAGAAGAGGACTAGAGTAGAGCCCCCTGAGCCAGTTTCTTCAGATGGCTCCTCTGATGAATCAGATAATTCTAACCCTCCAGAGGCCCCTTTTTCTCCTTATGAGGACTCTGATGCAGAAGAGTCCATTCCTTCTGCCTCTCTGCCTGAGGAATTTTCTTTTGGGGAAACCTTGCATGCTATGAGGGAACAATTTCAATGGCAGGGCCAGGATTTTTCAGACTCTAGGAAAAGGCTTAGAACCTTTTTGCATTTGCCACAGCATAGGCCTTTAGCCATTCCTCCAGTACTTACTGTTGTGGATGATGCTTTTAATGATGCTTGTACTGCTCCTGATTCTCTTCCTCCGGCCCCTGCTAAGCCCGATAGGTACTACAGGGTTCCGGACACACATTATTATTTGTATAAGGCCCCTTTTGCAGATCCCAAAACTATCTCCCAGGGACCCAAGGCTGTAGCAGCTTCCTCTACCAAAAACCCCCTCCCCTCTGAAAGGGAATCTAGGGCCTTAGAGAGATGGGGTAAAAAAGTTTACACTTCTGCTACTCTTTCAGCTAGGGCCTTGAACTGTCAATTCCACATGATTCAGTATCAGGAATTTATGTTAGACCAGTTAACTAAAAAACTGTCCTCTGATGAACCATTAGACAAAAAATCTGTACAGGAAATGGTACATAACATTCAGCAGGTCAGTAATCATTCCTTAAAATGCGGCTATGATGCACTGGAGGCTTCCTTTAGATCAGCCATGACTGGCACTGTGATCAGAAGACATGCATGGTTAAAAGAACAGTCCTTACCAGACCATGTTAAATCAAAGCTCCTAGATGCTCCCATGGATAAGCTCAATTTGTTTGGCTCCCCTGCACAGCAGGTGCTGAAGAAGGTGGAAGAGAAAGCAAAATCTGTCCAGACAGTCAAGGATTTCTTGCAGGTCCAGCCTCCAAGGTTTAGCAGGAACTGGCCTTCCAAGAACTGGTCCTTTCCAGACACCTCCAGAGCTCCGAGAGGCAGGAATAGACGCTCAAGAGGCAGGGGTCAATCCAGAGGTGCCTACAGGGGACGTCAGTGGCAGGCTAACAACCAGCGAGGTACAGCCACAGATCCAGCCACCACCACCACTTCCACAGGACAATCACAGTGACTTGGCTCTGGCACCCCCTACCAGGGAACAACTAGAGGCACCCTTAGGTGGGAAGCTAGCCTTATTTTCAGTAAACTGGCATTACATCACAGGAGACAAATGGATTTTTACAGACAATAGACCAAGGTTACAGGTTTCACTTCCATACTCTACCAAGGAAGAGAGGAATGCCAAACCTACCTCCAAATCAGAAGACAGAAGCTCTAGAACAAATAACTCACTTACTAAGGATGAGAGCTGTAGAAAGGGTACCATCTATGGAACAAGGGCAAGGATTTTACTCCAGACTTTTCCTGGTACCAAGAAAAGAAAACCAATGGAGGCCTATTCTCGACCTGTCTGCTTTAAACACATACCTCATTGTTCCAAAATTCAAAATGCTGACCCTACAGCAGCTTCTTCCCATGCTGGGTAAGGAGTCTTGGCTGGTAACTCTAGATCTCAAGGAGGCATACCTGCACGTCCCCATACGACCAAATTGCAGAAGATACCTCAGATTTCTTGCAGGATCAGAGCATTATCAATTCTCAGCATTGCCCTTTGGCTTATCTACTGCGCCCAGAGTATTCACGAAATGCCTGGCATCAGTAATTGCTCATTGCAGGCTTCAGGGAATTCAAATTTACCCTTACCTGGACGACTGCCTGTTACAAGCGGACAACAAAAACAAATTAACAAAATATTTGCAAAGAGTCATTCATCTTCTACAAGCCCTGGGATACACAGTCAATATAAAAAAGTCAAGGCTGATACCATCCCAAAGGATAACCTTCTTGGGTGCAGATCTGGACACATCAAAACAAATGGCATTCCTGACAGTAGAAAAACAGGAGCAACTCCCTTTCTACTTCATGGCATTAACAAAGCAGAACCAGCTAACAGCAAGAAAAGTCCTGCAAGCTCTCGGTTACATGGCATCCTGCATAATATTGATTCCACATGCCAGACTACATATGAGAAAGTTACAGTGGTACCTAAGGAATTTATGGTCTCAGCACAAGTACAGCCTAGAAACCCAAATTCCAATAATTCCATGCCTGAAACAAGAATTCCAATGGTGGGCTCAGGCCTGTCAATCAAACAAAGGACTACCCTTCCACAGCACTCAACCAAGCCAGACCATCACAACGGACGCCTCAGACCTCGGTTGGGGGGCGCACATGCTGGACAAGTGCATACAAGGCTTATGGACTCAAGACCAGCTGCACCTACACATAAATCAAAAGTAAATACTGGCAGTAAAACTGGCAATCCAGACATTCAGACCATTTCTTCGACAGGGTCAACTGCTGATAAGGACGGACAACACCACAGTTATGTGGTACATCAACAAACAGGGAGGCACACATTCATACCCTCTATGCAGGATGGCAATGGACCTCTGGAATGTGGCACTGAGCTTCAACATTCAGTTACAAGCAATTTTTGTGCCAGGAAAAGAAAATATACTAGCAGACATCCTAAGCAGAACTACCACGGATGCCCACAAATGGATGCTGCATCCGGACATCTTCAAAACCATTACAGGGAAATGGGGACTACCAGAAATAGACTTATTTGCATCCCCACACAATCACCAACTGAAAAAATTCTGCACAAGGACGTACCACCCACTTGCTTGGAAAGTGGACTCCCTATCTTTCAGTTGGAAAAACCTGACAGCATATGCATTCCCACCTCTTCCTTTGATGCACAAGGTGCTATTAAAGATCAAAGACCACCGTCCAAGGATCATCCTGATAGCTCCAGACTGGCCAAGGCAACATTGGTACCCATTACTGAGGAGTATTTCTCGGGAACAAATATGGCCTCTGCCCCTAGTTCCCTTGCTGTTAACACAGAACAACTTCAAAACCCTGCATCCAAACCTGAAAACACTGCAGCTGGCTGCCTGGAACATTGCATAAGACCAAATAACCCAGATTTATCTCAAAGGGTTAAAGACATTATCTTGGAGGCTCGCAGACCCTCAACAAGAAAAAATTATTCAGCAAAATGGAAAAGATATCTCATTTGGAGTACAGCAAAAGGAGAGAATGTGTCAATGGTAAACATAGCTAAAATCCTGGAATACTTGGCAGAGCTCTTCCACAACGGCCTGTCCTATTCTTCCATTAAGATTCATGCATCAGCTATTTCAGCAGAATACAACTTGGATCCTCCAGTCTTCTCACATCCTCTGCTCAGACAGTTTCTGAGAGGAATCAAAAATGTAAAACCACCTAGGAAGCCACCATTGCCAGCATGGGACTTGAACTTTGTGCTAGAAAAGTTGACACTCCCTCCTTTCGAACCAGCAGCAACAGCAGAATTACAATACTTATCATGGAAAACTGCTTTCCTGCTTGCAATCACTTCAGCAAGAAGGGTATCTGAGCTACAGGCATTAATGGCAGTACAGCCCTTCCTGATCTTCCATCAAGATAGAGTGTCCATGAGAACTAATCCTACTTTTATGCCAAAGGTGGTCTCCAGGGTATCTTTAAATCAAGCTATCCACCTACCTACATTCTTCCCCAACCCACAGAACAGGGGAGAAAGACTGTTGCATACCTTGGATGTACATAGACAATTACGTTACTACCTGGACAGGACCAAGAGCAACAGAAAAACTGACCAGCTACTGGTAGCATATGCAACAGGAATGGAAGGAAATGCAATTTCAAAACAGACAATTTCTAAGTGGATAGGAAATTGCATTAGATTTTGTTACTCCTACCATGGGAAGAAAACTCCAGAAAACATCAGGCCTCATTCTACAAGGGCTACAGCCACTACCACAGCTTTTTTACGAGGAGTGGCTACCAAAGACATTTTAGAGGCTGCTACTTGGAGCTCCGTGCATACATTTGCCAAGCATTATAATTTACCTTTATACTCCAGATCCCGAGCAGGTTTTGCCACTGCTGTTTTGCAAGGGATCTTAACTACACCATAATCTTATTTCTCCTCCTCCCCCAGTTTGGCTATGATATTCTACCCATTTGTAAGGACTGCAGATGCATCCTTGAAGGACATAGTACAGTTTTGTACCTACCATAAATGTAGATGTCCGATAGGCATGCATCTGCAGTCAGGATTACCCACCCTCCTTCCCCTCTGTGGTACTCCTAGGGTATTTGCCCATCTTGTAGCTAGCTGGGGGAATCTATTATGGTGTATTTGTTTGTATATATGTACATACATGCTTATTTTTTGTTTGCTCTCTACTATTTGGAAACATTTGCATTTATCCAAATTTAGCCCTCCTAGAGGGCACCTGGCATCTGGGGCAAGAAACACTGAGGAAAATGGCGTTGGCTGATGCCTTTATACCCGAAGAACTGCAGCTATGACGTCGGGTGAAGTGCGACACCAGCCGAGGCCAGACCCAGACTTTGGAATCCGGCCGACCGAAGGGCTGCCTGACGACAGGACAACCCATTTGTAAGGACTGCAGATGCATGCCTATCGGACATCTACATTTATGGTAGGTACAAAACTGTACTTTCTTTTTGTGCAAAATAATATTTCAAGTTTAATTTTTTACAAAAACTTTTAACATCGTTAATAACATCATATTGTGACACAAAAAAGAAGGAACAAAGCCTAAACCTTTATTAAGCAATCTGAGTTCACTAGAAGAAAATGTAAATCTAGTAAGATTGATGACTAGATGATTAATGTCATCAACCATATCCAGACCAATATTTAGGTCCGAATCTGGTGTTGTGACAGATTGTCCTGAAACCTTTTCCTCACAGTCTCTTCTATGATGATTACAGCCTGCCCTTCTTAAGGGGTCTTATATATTTTAGAAGCTGGTGAAGGAAAATCCTGTGCCTCATTCATTTCTGGTTCCGTATCTGTATTGGATAAGCTAGATGAATATTCTGATGCACTTGATGATCTATCTTGCCTCTTTAAAATAGACTTAACTCGTTTTCTTTTGGTCCTGGGGATTTGTTTGTCCTCTATAAATCTCACCCCCCTCTTTTGCTTTTTCCATGTATAAACTGTTGCCTGTTTAAAGTCATTTACATCCTGTTGATACTTGTTCATTTTTCTTTTGCGCACAGTTCCTCATATTTTTCAGTATCTATAACAAACTGTGTATACCCATTTTGATATTTAGGGGTTGTTAGAAATTCTTGAATACGTTCAAAATACTGTTCAAGTCTGGATACCAATTCAGGTAGTTGTTTTCATAATGTTCCACAAGCATCTGTAAAAACATGCTCGAAGCTGTAGCCTGTATGGCCCTCCATTTAGACATAAACTCATCATTGTTACCTAATCCTGGCTCCACATACACTCTGAGCCCCCTTGGTATGATGTTAGTTGCTAAATAAGCCTTTAAGAGTTTACAATGCCATACACATGATCGCACCCTTTTAGATGCCTCGGTCAACTGCCCAAATGTATCCACAACATTTACTTGTCTTGTCCCACTATTATTTTGTAAAGAATCACGTTCAGCATGAGCAGTCGTAAAAAAAAGCACTGTCGTCTTTATATGCCAGTATGTTATTTAAATATATCCTATAAATCCGAACCTGTTGCCATGTTTGACCAAATTTGTGTCCACCACTTCTGGCCCGACTTCAACTGCAATGACATGACTGTAAATGTAGAATATTCCACAAGCACAATAGCGAAAGTAAAATATAAAAATCCCCAGGCCCACGCCAATGTTTTAGTTATCCTGGGAAAATTATAATACATATATGTAATACACATATTTTAAGAAGAGTACTTTATTTTAAAAAAATGACCTTTTTTGTTAAGTGATTTCTTTTATACAAGTTTACTTGGTTTGGGATTTTGATTTCCTGGATTTTTATTTTTCAAAGCCAGATTTGAAATGCTAACTTTCATTGTGAAAAAGGGATAAACATGCCCATCCCAGAGGGGGGCAGTAGTCTAAGGTGACGTCCATAGAGCGGAGTAGCTCTTAGATACAAGTACATGAGCACAGGGGGCAGAGATGGGAAACTAGGGATAGGTCATTAAAAAAAATTAAACAGTAACTGCAAAACCCCTCAATATGCCTTTACAGTCCAGCTCCAACCCAGAATTTGAGTTAGTCTGTTGTTAAGATGTAGTGCTGGTACACACTGTAAGAATGAAACAATGGAGTCAAAAAAATAATGTATTTTTCAGAGTTAGTGTGGCTCATTTAAACTGCAAAGTTTTGAATCAGCTCTTATGACTGTCTGTGGGAGTTTGTTTTGGTGAGGCCATGGTCTGTAGACAGACCTTTTAGAAAAGTGGTTTCTTGCTTCCTTGGACGCGACTGAAGCCTGTGATTGTGTTAAATACTAACAGGGTAAATGGATATCATGTTTTCAAAACTATTAATTCTTTTGTCTCATATTTTGGTGATAGGCACAAGTGCCACTTTTATTTTCATTGCTGTTACCTAGAAGCTGAAATGTAAAAATCCTTCCCGAGATTATAAAACTGTGTGTTATTTAAGAAATATTAAAATCATGTAATTGTTGATTTATATACAGAAAGTTGTTATTTATAGGGCTTTGCTATGTTACATTTTAAAGTAAATAATTGAAACTGGTTTGGGATTTTTTGACTGTTGAACTGATCCATCTGTTGGACTATGCGGATGTTTTCAGGTGGGTTGTTCAAATTTACCAACACTATCCATGGTATAATCAGCATTATATACTATAAGAATGTGTTTAGAACCTTCTGAATGTTTTACAGTTCCCTGATTATAGTGTATTATCCAAGTCTTTATTATGTGCTTAAAACTGTTTTTTACCCCCCCCCCCCTTTTTTTCAGTCTATTGGAAATGCAAAAACCACCAGAAATGACAACAGCAGTCGTTTTGGAAAGTACATTGAAATTGGTTTTGACAAAAAGTATCATATCATTGGTGCCAATATGAGAACATACCTCTTAGAAAAGTCCAGGGTTGTGTTTCAGGCAAGTATATCATAAATGCTATAAAAAGTCTTTCCAGTTTAGTTGGTCTGCAATGTGATACATTTCAAATGGATGGTACTGTCTGCATTTGGGAGGGAAGAAAACATCTGGTAATTGAGGGTAAGTCTGAAGAACTGTGGTTTTATTCTTTAAGTTGCCTTTTAACTTTTTCTATGGTCTTTCACTGTTTTCTCCCTGCTTTGTCACAATACTGGGCCGTACTTATTTTGTGCAACCAAACTGTCCGTCTGCTCCAAACATCACCATAATGCTGTTTGCAGCTTCTTCCAGTCTTAAAATGTACAGCTTTCCATCAGAGTTTAATGGTACTGACTACTGTTTTGCCACCTTAATTGGCACAGTTTTGTGACTGTTGATGAATTCTAAAATTTGGCTTACAAAATCTAATTAGTTTTAGTAGACTCGAGTCATCTCAAACCATTGTTTTGCTTTTTCACAAAGTGCTTTATCAAGATGATAGCAAACAGTCTAATAAACTATTTCTGTGGTATTCCTTAAATGCATTACATTTTTACAGTAAAATTACACATCCATAAAGTAATATCATGGCTTTGTGATTTAAGGGTAAGTGCAATGAAAAGATGTTTAAGTAAAACTAATGATTTATCTAAGCTATATACAAAATGTTATTTATTGTAGCATTTGTATTTTTTAAGGCATATTTGAAAGCTTTTAACTTAAATCCAATTTGAATTAACGCCATACTTGCAGTTAAGCTTCTAATGTGATGTTTTCCATGTCATTATTCATCACCATGGGGTCTTGGAGCTGACATCAGATCTGAGCCAACAACAAGATCCAGGGCTCAGGCTCCTCCCTCTCCTGTAATGCTCTGCTGCCCTCTAACCCTCCAATCTCATTTGCCACTATTTAGTACAAGCACAATCCTTGGCTTGTGCTCAATATAAGTGCTTGGTTTAAGTTTTTTTGCTGCTTTATTTTGCTAGTTTTAGTGGGTTAATTTGTTTTAAGAAGTTGGTTAGCTTTTGATTGTGTAGTTGCCTCCCCTCCATTAGTTTTAGGCAGTTATATAGTTTGTTGCTTGTTGTGGGTGTTTTGTCTCCCTTTTTGCTTTTAAGCCATTAGGGTTCTGGTCATTAGTGTCTATAGTGATAGTGTGTTCTTTGTCTTTTTTCTAATGTCCGATAAGCCCTCTGGTTTTAAAAAAGTGCTCCTCTTACAGTCAGAAGATGCCCCATTCTGACTTGCATGAAGAGTGCGTATATTGTTTGGATGCTCCACACCTGGAGGCTGAATGCAACATTTGTGCCACATTCATCCCCAGGGCCTTGGCGGAGTGCCGCAATAAACTCCTCCTGAAAGGCATGGTGCAGGGGGGGAGACCCTTCATTTTCCCCTCTAAGGCTTCCTCTTCAGATCCTAAGAGGAAGACCCCTTCATTACCTTCTGTGCCTTCCAAAAAACTGCAGCTGTCTGATACTAGGTCCCTAGATCCGCTTCCAGCCAGGACCATCTTGGATCAGAGCTCTTCAGATCAGAGCAGTGCAGAGTCTTTTTCTGGATCCAAGGTGTATTCAGATCAGAGGCCTTCGGATCTGGGCAAGGTCAGGCCAGCCTTGGATCTGACCATTTTTTCTGATCCAATTGCTACTTTGGCTCAGCAGTCATATCCAACAGGCTTGTCAGCTCCAATAATAATTCTTAAAGAGCCACCTTCTACCACCAGGCATATGTAGTCCAGTCAGTTCCTGGGTCTCGGAACCAAACTCCGGAACACCAGCATAAGTCCTTAGGTTTCCAGCTATGTCCACCCACTCCTCCTCTTCCTCCAGATCATCCAGGAGTCTGTTGCCTTCCGAAATTGACAGGATGATGAGGAGCTTCCTCAAAACCCAAGTAGAGTTGGGGCTTCTGGCTTCCCCAGCCCATCCAGCTTGGGGGCTTCACTTACCTCTGTTAGTCATTCTCCTCTTCCAAATCCCAGTGGCTTTGGAACTTCAGGGCCCAGACACCTGCTTTCAGATCCTGGTGGGGCTGACAATTCCCTTCTTTCTCGTCCCAGTCATGGTACCTGGCCTACTCTGTTTCTCTGCCCATGGACCAAAGTGGACCCCATGCAGGAATGGTCAGTACTGGCTCCATGTGGGTGGGATCGGGTCTGTTTTTTTGGACTGGTCTCTCCTCCTCAATGCCTTGGCCCTCAAAAGCTCTGGACCGGTGTAATCCGTGGGTCATGGTGCTGTGTCTGGGCTCGTTCATACTCTCTGGGGGACTTTGCCCTCCAAGATTGAGAAAGAGGCCGCTTCCAGCCCCTCGGACTTCCTGGTGGTAGAGAGACCTTCTCCAGGACCAGAGTTTCATCTCCCAACCCTCCGAGTCCATCTTTGGCTCTCTGTACTTTGGGTGGCAAGGCCTCTCATCCTGCCCAGGGTCAGCCCTCCCATTTGAGCTTTCAAGGGGCTACCTCCCCTCGAGGGGTCCCTGCTTCTTTGGAGTCCTCCCCAGAGAAAATGCAAGAGGAGGCACTTGGACTCCCCTTCAGAGTCCCTCACTGAGGACATGGACCTTGATGAAAGAGATGGGTCCCCCAAATCTCCGCCCAAAGATGTCTCCTTTGGGGATATCCTTGAGATCTTGAATGAAAAGGGCGGATGGTCTCTCCAACCCCCCCGTCTTCGGAGGAGTCCATGCTCTGAAGGCTTTCAGGATGGGCCCATCTACTTCCTGCGTGTCTCCCTCTGCTGATGAGTGAGTATATCTTATCGGAAGCAGGGCCTGGAAGGATCCCAACACTGTGAAGCCAGTTCCCAAACGAGCAGACAAATTCCTCAGCCCCCCCGTGGACCGCCCGTTCTGGAGTAAAGGAGTTTCGGGCAATGCCATCATGGTTGCAGCTTCCACCAAAAGGAGTTGAGAGCAGAGCTCCATGGTTTATCCTCTGAACAAGGAGTGATGAGCAATAGACCGTCATGGGAAGCATGTGTACATCTCAGCTACCTTTGGACTGAGGGCAGTTAATTACTTGGCATGTTTCACAGCCTCCAAACGGATTTGGTCCGAGAACTTTCTACTTCGCTTACAGAGTTCTTGCCGGTGGAGGAGTTTAAAAGGTGTCTCCCAAGCTATTCTACTCTGACGTCCCTCTCCAATTCCTGTTGAGCATCAGGTACCGGCATAGCTATAAGGATTCATGCTTGGTTATATTTATGCGGGTTTGTGGAACCCTTCAAAGCGTCTTTTACCAACGCCCCCTTTGATGGGTCCACCCTCTTTGCAGCATCCATGAAGGACACTTTGACCCATAGTCAGTATGAAGGGAAGATTTTGTCTGCAATCAGGATCAAGCTTTCTACTCCTTAGAGGTCCTTCTCCAGGATCTAGCGAGGAGCTAGGAAGATGTGGATGTTCTTCGTGTTTCACTGTTGCAGTCATCACATTTGGTTTATCCCTGCCAGGGTAGCCCTCGGCCTGCATGAATACCAGAGGGTTAGTATTTCTGCATCCGTTGCTGTTGCTTCCGGACTGACGTCAGGTCATCAGTAGTATAAAGTAAGGCAACCAAATTCATTACATCAGTCTTTCTTGCCGTGGAGCCCGAAGCAGAAGCAGTTGGCACGAGTGCCGGTCGGCCACTACCTGAGTTTCGTCTACCAATTTGAAATTGAAGTCTTCTAAAGCTAAGTACTCCGTTGGGGATCCTTTTTTCTTGCACTAACCGATGTTAGAAAAAGTTAACAATGGTCTTGCCTGTGGAAAGCAAATGCCACACCGAGACTTACATTCTTAATGCATCACTTGTTTAGGCCCGGACCACGACGTCCCCCACTGTCGTTCTGAGCTTTGTTCAATGCCAGAACTATCTGTCGTTGGGCACTTATTGCAACTAGATATTTTCACTTACAGTCCTCGAACTCTGATATGACTTCGGTAAGCCATCCGACAGCAGATCTTCTGAAAAAACGTAAAGATAGACAGAGACAGATAACACAGGTCCAAACCTACCGACGATGCTTCCGTTAAGCTAGTCGTCAATTCTCCGGTCCTCAGTGATATGCTTTTGCCACCCCTGATGCCCACTTCTGTGGATTTGTAGGCCGCTGCCAAGACCCTTTTGGAGTCTGGTATGCCGCAAAACTCTTTTTTGACTAAGGATCCTGTGGTCATCTGTACCTTAGATGGGGCCGGAGCCGCTGAACAGGCGCCAGCTTCTGAGGAAGTCCTTCGCACTACCAATTCTTGATACAAACCGACATCTTCTTTCAAAAACTACAGAGTTTCTTAGGCCCAGGGTACGAATCACACCCAAGAAACTGACAACGCAGTCTCAGGCACCTGCTTCCTTCCCTCAGTCTCAAATGCTTAAAATGGCAGAAGACCTTATCATGCTGATTACGGGAAGCCAAGCTACCCCCTTCAAAAGGAAAAGAGATCTGTCCCCTTTAGTTTTGTCTGAACAAGAGTTTGATGACTCTGATGCATCTGAATATGAAAACATGCAACCCCTCTCTACTTATGAGGATTCTGATGCAGAGGATTCCATCCCTTCCGCCTCTCCCCCAGAGCATTTTTCCTTTGGGGAAACCCTTCATACCTTAAGGGAGCATTTCCAATGAGAGAGTCAGGACTATCCTCAGTTTAAAAGAGACTCAGGGAATTCTTAGATCTTCCACAGCACAGACCCTTGGCCATCCTCCAGTCCTGGAAGTTGTGGAGGATGTTTTCCTGGAATCCAGCTTGACTCCTTATACCCTCTCTCCTGCACCCAGAAAACCAGACAGGTACTATAGAGTCCCTGACTCGCACAAATTTCTTTTTAAACTGCTGAGCTTGAGGTAATTTCTCAAGGGCCTAAAGGGATTAAAGCAACCTCTGCTAAGAATCCCACCCCCTCAGATAGGGATTCCCAAGCACTAGACAGATGGGGTAAAAAAGTATACACCTCAGGTACCCTTTCTATCAGCGCACTAAATTGTCAGTTACATATGCTAAAGTTTCAGCAACATAGCCTGGAACTCCTCAAACAAAAATTGTCTTCTTTTCCTGCTTGTGCAGAATCTAAAGAGTTACAAGAGTTAATGCATTCTGCAAGTCAAGTAACTAAACACACCTTGCACTGTGGTCTTGATGCCCTAGAAGCTTCTTGCAGGGCAGCAGTCACTAGATCTGTCATTAGAAGGCATGCATGGCTTAAGGAACAGCCCTTGCCAGACCATGTCAAATCTGAATTGTTGGATGCCCCCTTGCACAAAGACAACTTATTTGGCACTAAGGCAGAAGAGGTCTTAAAAAATATGGAAGAAAAAGCAAAATTCTATGCAGACAGTGAAGGATTTCTTACAGGTCCAGCCACCCAGGTTCAGCAGGCATTGTCCCACCAAGCACTGGTCCTTTGCTGCTCCCACTAAGCCAGTCCACCCCAGACAGCAACCACAGGGAATGCAGAAATCTAAGCAGTGGACTACCTCCACATCAAAACCAGGGAGATCTAAGCCATCCCCTTATGGTAAGAACTCACAATGACTCACCTCCCCCACCCCTTCCCTCTGCCCACCTTCACTTATCCCTCGGAGGAAAACTCTCCTTTCACGCAAGCACCTAGGCCACCATTAACGACGACTGCTGGATTCTCAGCATAGTTTCCTAGGCATACAAATTTCTTTCCACACCCTTCCTACCCCAAAAGGTTTCCCAGATCTACCTCCAAACCAGTGGGCAGAGGCACAAAAGCAAGTCCTTTCCATGCTCTCTATGAGGGCAGTAGAGCACATTCCTGCAGAACAGCGAAACCAAGGTTTCTATTCCAGACTTTTTTCTGGTACCCAGAAAAGAGGGCACCTGACGGCCCCATCCTCAATCTATCCATTCTAAACACCTTACTGGTGATCCCCAAATTCAAAATGCTCACCCTCCAGCAGCTGCTACCCATGCTTTCCAAGGATGCTTGGCTAGCCACCCTAGATCTAAAAGAGGCCTACCTCCATATTCCTATCAGGGAATCATGCAGGAAATATCTCTATTTCAGGGCAGGATCTCAGCACGTTCAGTTCTCTGTGCTTCCCTTTGGCTTATCTACTGCTCCCAGAGTTTTCACAAAATGTCTGACCCCGGCCATTGCCTTTTGCAGACAAAGAAATAGCCAGATTTACCCATACTTAGACAAATGCCTAATTCAGGCAGGCAGCCAGGAAAAGCTACTCAAGCACCTGGCCTTTGTAAAGTCCCTACTAACCTCCTTAGGGTTCACAATCAACAAAAAGAAATCCAAACAGGTGCCACCTAAAGGATTATATTGCTGGGAGCAAGCCTGGACACACCATCCCAGATGGCATTCCTTACACCAGAAAAGCAAAATTTCCTGACTGCGTACTTCTCTCAACTAGCCACCAGACCCCAGCTATCTGCAATGAAGATCCTGCAAGCTCTGGGGTTCATGACATCTTGCATACTACTCAATCCATGTGCCAGACTGCATATGAGGAAAATTCAATGGTACCTAAAAAGCCTTTGTTGTCAACACTGTCAAGACCTGGAGACTCTTATACACGTAATTCCTTGCCTCAGAAAAGATTTTTTTTGGTGGGCAACAGTATTCTCCCACAACAAGGGGACTACCTTTCTCACCACCTCCTGCCACCCAGATGCTCACCACAGACGCATCAGACTATGCCTGGGGTGCACACCTGGATGGCAGGTGCATACAGGGCCGATGGAGCCCAAGGCAAATCCGTCTGCACATCAAAAAGAAATGGTGGCTGTCCAGCATGCCTTGATAGCTTTCAAGCCCCTTCTCTCCCCAGGGGCTCTCCCAATCAAAACAGACACCACTGTAATGTGGTATATCAACAAGCAGGGAGGGACTCACTCCTACCTTCTATGCAGGCTGGCCATGACCCTTTGGCACACAGCCTCTGCCATGCAACTCCCCTTGTTAGCACAATTCCTACCAGGTTTTCTCAACTCTCTGGCAGACCAATTAAGCAGAAATCTTCTGGACCCACATGAGTGGCAGCTCAGCAGAAGAACCTTCACCCTAATAACTCAGAAATGGGGCACCCCGAAGGTCAGCCTCTTTGCCTCTCACACCAACCATCAGCTCAGCAAATCCTGCATCAGGGAGCATCACTGCATGGCTTGGAAAGTGGATGCACTGTCCTTCCCCTGGATCAACCTATCGATCTATGCCTTTCCTCACTACCTCTCACCCCCAGGGTACTCCTCAAAATAAAGGAGGAAAAACCAAGGACAATTCTTATAGCTCCAGACTGGCCTCGCCAGCACTGGTACCCCTTGCTGTGCAGCCTGTCCCCTCTGCCACCATGGCATCTTCCTTAGATTCCAAACCTCCTGACCCAGAGGGAAGGGGAATTCATGCATCCCCAGTTGGAGACATTAATTTATCAGCTTGGCTTATTCTGTAACCCCCGATCAATCTGCCAACCTCAGTAAAGAGGTTCTAGATGTTATACTGAGGCCAGACGCCCTAGCTCTAGAAAGTCTTATGCTGATGAATGGAAAAGGTTCTGCACCTGGATTTAGGCTAAGGGAGCCAATACGGCACAGCCCTCCTTCCCTCTCATCCTGGATTACTTAGCTGACCCTACTACACAGTGTCCTCTCTTTTTCCTATAATAAAATTCATGCCTCTGCTCTCTCTGCTCATTTTCCCACTGCGCAGCCCCTTTTCTCATACCCCTTGATGAAACAGTTCCTAAGAGGGGCTAGCAACTTGAAGCCACCCAGAAGAGCACCAAGCCCAGCTTTGGGACCTTAACTTTGTGTTGGAAAAGCTCCCCTGTCCCCCTTCGAACCAGCTTCTTCTGCAAAGCTAACATTTCTCTCCCGGAAGACAGCTTTCCTTCTGGCCATCACTTCATAGTTTGGTACTAGGCTATCGGCCCACGGACCTATACAAGCCTAGCCATAACAATTCCCTGGCTATTTCTTCCCACAATATTTACTTCAGCCAGAAGACTCTCCGAGCTGCAAGCACTCATGGCTGTGGAGCCCTTCAGTATCTTCCATGCTGACATGGTATCCCTCAGGACTAACCCATCCTTCATGCCCAATGTGGTGTCCAGTGTGGCTCTCAACCAATCCATTCATTTGCCCACCTTTATTCCTAATCCCCAGAACAAGGGGGAAAGGATCCTGCACTCTCTAGATGTGCACAGACAGCTCAAATTCTATCTAGACAGGACTAAATCCTTCAGAAAGTCTGATCAATTGCTGGTTAGCTTTGCTACAGGGCCAAAAGGCAAAGCCATCTCCAAACAAACCATTTCCAAATGGATAGCACACTGCATCCATTTTTGCTACAAACAACATGGAAAGCCGCGCCCCCCCCCCCCCAAGGGGGTCAGGACTCACTCCACCAGAGCAGCCTCCACCTCTGCATCTTTCCTCAGAGGAGTCCCCACCAGGGACATCCTCGAGGCTGCCACCTGGACATCTGTTCACACTTTTACCAAACATTAACACCTGCCTCTCTTCTCCAAATCCAGGGCAGGGTTTGCCTCTGCAGTCTTGCAGGGCATCCTAGCTAGCCCCTAGTTTCCTTGACGGCCTCCACCCATTTCCTCAGCTTTGGGAATCAACCCAAATGTGATGAATGCAACAGTGAAACATGAAGAACATAGTACAGTTGTGTACACTTACCATAAATGTGGATGTTCGAGTGTATTCACTGTTATAGTCCTGGTTTCCCTCCCTCCACCCCCCTTTTTTCTTCTCTTTCCTTACAAGGGACATATTGGTATTTACTTTCTACTGGTGGGGTTCTTCCACCAGAACCTGGCTCCTACTTGGGGGCTTCTGACAGGTTAGGGAAGAAAAACTGATGTAATGGCTTCGGCTGCCGTACTTTATACTACTGACGACCTGACGTCATTCCTGAAGCAACAGCAGCCAACGCAGAAATACTAAGCCTCTGGTATTCGGGCCGTCCGAGGGCTACCCTGGCAGGGTAACCCAATTGTGATGACTGCAACAGTGAATACACTTGAACATCCACATTTATGGTAAGTGTACACAACTGTACTTTCTGGAAGTCAGAGTCTCCCTTCCAGAATGCTCCTGATCACTCCTCTTCCAGAGATCCGCAGAATCAAGGCTGCAGGGAACCCTTGTCTGAGCAGCCCTATCAGCGCTCCTGAAGCATTGCCCGACTGCTCTACCCCGGAGGCAGTTGTGGTTCGCATTTCTCTTCACCAACTAGCCTGGGCAAATATATCTTCTGATCAGTGAGTGTTGAACATCATTTCCATGGGTTATTTAATTCCCTTTTCAGAACCCCCTCCCATTCAAAGTTACCTCCCTGACATTCCACCCAGAGGAAGTTGGCCTTCAAGGAAGTTCAACAACTTCTTCAAAAAAGAGCCATCCAAGAGGTCCCAACAGGACAAAGAGGATCTGGTACTTATTCTCTCTTCTTTTTAGTGTCAAAAAAGACTGCAGACCTGTGTCCTGTTTTGGATCTCCGTGAGCTCAGTTTGCCACTAAAAAAGTCCAAGTTCCGGATGGTCACTGCTCAGTTCATTCTGGCTGTCTTGCATAAGAATGATTGGATGTGCTCCGTGGATCTCCAGGACGCCTACTATCACATCAAGATAGACAAGCATTCCAGGGTTCATCTTCCCTTCTAGTTAAGAGCCAATCATTACCATTTCAAAGCCCTACCCTTCGGTCTCACCACAGCCCCCCCCGGGTGTTTACCAAATGTATGGGAGTGGTAGCGGCTCACCTGCGGCTGCAGGAATTTCAGGTCTTTCCATACCTCGATGATTGGCTCCTCACAGCACCTTCGAGGCATCGACCATCACAAGCAGTCCATTATGTCCTTTCCCTTTTCAATCAGTTGGGGATTACTGTCAATCTTTCGAAAAAGAATCTGGTCCGCACTCAACAGTTAGATTTCATAGGAGTCCAACTAGACTCCATCTCAGAGATTGCAGCTTTGCCTGTACACAGAGTTCAGTTGATCCAGAAGCAGGTCATGCAAATCCTAGACGTGTCGCATCCCCCAGTTCACTTGATTCTTTGAACCGTAGGAGACATGGCCATGACCATTCAGCTGGTCATCCTAGCAAGGTATTATATGTGGGATTTACAGTGGACCCTAGTGGTTCAATGGCCTATTCTGTCCCAACCCATGTCCATGTCCATAAAGTTGACACCTGTGTGCAAGCGACACTATCTTTGGTGGCTTTGTTCACAGGATCTCCTCCTAGGCAGGCCCTTTTCTCTTCCTCTGCCCAAGGCCATGGTGACCACAGATGCTTCCATGTTAGGGTGGGGGGCTGGGGTGTTTCCAGGGGAGAACTATCCAAAGCATGTGGTCCCCTGTAGAGAGCTAGTTGCACATAAATGTCCTAGAGATGAGAGTAGTTCTTCTAATGTTGCATGCCTTTCAGGACTGCCTCCCTCTGGAGACAATTGCAATTCAGATGGATAACATGGCTATGGTCTGGTATGTCATCAGGCGGGGGGGGGCACGATTTTACCTGCTGTGCATAGAGGCCATAAGTGTCTGGGAATGGGCGATGTCCTCTGGGCACTTTCTCCTTGCAGCCCATATTCCCGGGGTCTCCCAACGTGTTTGCCGACAAACTCAGCAGATCCATCTTGAGTCCTCCCGAGTGGATCCTCCATCCCACGGTGGCGAAGCAGATTTTTGACCGGTGGGGTCAGCCATGCTGCGACCGGTTTGCCTCCCCAACCAACCACAAGTGCAGCATCTCCAACATCTTTCTTTCAACCCTAAAAAAACTAAGCTTATGGTATTTACCCCCAAAAGAAATACAGAAATTAACAAAGAAAATTGCATTATTTTCTCTCTAAACTCCGTTAAGATCCAACTCATTACTAACACCAAATTATTAGGAGTCATAATAGATGAAAACCTCAAGTCTGACCTGCACATCCAATCCAATATTAATAAAACCCATCAAAAACTAGTGCTTCTGTACAGACACAACAAATTTCTCTCCTAACAATCTAAACAAGCTTTAGCCCTCTCCTGTCTCCTACCTTCACTAACCTATAGTGCACCCTTGTTTATTAATCTGCAGTCTTCCCTGAAACTCAAACTAGAATCTTGCTACAACAAAATTTCCAAATTTGTCACAGGCAGCTGTAACTCCTCCCCTCACTGTAATTCAGTAAGAAAACTACGATGGCTAGAACTCCCCTATTACTCTTGCAACTAACCACATCACACAAACTTATCTATAAACCCACATGATTGCCCTGCCCCCTCAGCGCCTTACTTATCCCCTACTCCCCTCTCAGGCCACTACATTCAAAACACCTACACTTACTCCAAATCCATAAACCAAACCTTCCTGTAGGCAAACTACTCTACTCTTGGGCAACGGCCAGAGCCTGGAATAACCTCCCTCCCTCTGTTCATAGTGAACAACATCTCTCTTAACTTCAAAACCATCTTGCATAATAATATCCTCTCCAACTGGATATGTAACTGTACAAGGCCACATACTGCCATCAATGAAGTCACTACCTGACCTTTTCTCCCCTCAGACTCAGCTGCCCACTATAAAGAAATCTAGCCCTGTTCATTCCTAGTAACATCTCTGTCCCCTCTTCCCTCTTAAACCTTACTTTCTCTCTATGCTATAGCTTCTCCTGAAGTGGCCTAATTTCCATCTCATGTTCTACACCACTTGCCTAACTTTTTCTCTCCACACTTCTGCCAACTGTAATCATCTACACTAATTATTTCTACTATCTCCTAACTCTTCTCATCAACCTCCTCCACCTGAATTTCTACTGGATCTTTGTAACTCTATAATACTGATTTGTATTATATTCTCATTTAAATCATTTTGTGTCTTAGAACCTGTCATTTCAGACTCCACTATGTTGACTCTATACTACGCATCTAAGAACCTGCTCTTTCAAATTGTTCCCATTATTTTGCTGCATTTTGCCTATTATGATATACTTCATTGCAATCATTGTATTAATTATCTGTTTTTGTATTGTCTCATTGCAAATACTGTACTATTAATATTGAATTTTAATCTCCTGTCCTGGAGTGCATTTTCTAAGTTTGTCTTGGAGCTTTTCTCCCTGGGCCTCCACTGAAAATTGGCTCCCGGTGGCCCAGTGGACTTTCCTGATAGATAAATAAATAAATGCATGAGTGTACTTCATCCTGACCCTCCTCCCAGGGAGTCACTGAGGGATGTTCTAGTCCACAATTGGCCTCTGGTTTTCCTTTACACTTATCCTCCTGGCCCCCTAATTCTCAAGGTTTTGCAGATAGCGCAACACCTGAAGACATCCCTGGTCCTCATTGCCCCTTTCTGGCCTCGTCAACCGTGGTTTCCCTTCATCCGGTCCCATCTGAAGTATCTTCCCTGGGTACTGGGTCCTCTTCAGGGTCTAATCTATCCTTTGGGGCTTCCTCTTCCAAATCTTCAGACCCTTCATCTTCCTTCATGGTTTCTCTAATTCCAGTGATCTTGAAACAGCCCAGGCTGGTGTCTCCTATTAAGCATATTATACTAGCTTCTTAGAACCTTCCACCAGAAACGTTTACAGCAGTAAGTGGAAGGGGTTTTCTATCTGGGCAGGAATCTGGACCTCTTTTCTGCCTCTGTTCTGATATCCTTTTGTTTTTGTTCTCTGTTTTCCAAGTAGGAGCATGTCTCTCTACTGTTAAGCTTCAGTTGGCATCAATTTCTAATTTTCATGAAAACAGTGTATCTACATTTTCTTCCAGGCTTTGTAAAGCATTCATGAAAGGGGTTTTCCTCCTTGGGACTTAACCTTAGTGCTGCAGTCTCTGACTAGGAGTCTTTTTGAGCCTGCTAGTTCATGCAGTCTTAAATTCTTGTCATGGAAAATGGCCTTCCTCACTGCCATAACGTCGGCTAAGGAGGATTTCTGACTTACAAGTTCTTTCCATTTCTCCTCATACATGGTCTTTCACAAGGACAGAGTACCTCTTAGGATGAATCCCTCTTTCTTCCCCAAGGTTACATCTGAATCCAATCTGAATTTCAGTTGCCAGTGTTCTTTTTTAATTATTCCAGTAAATGAGAACACATTCTGCATACCTTTGAAATACACAGGCAACTTTGTTTCTATCTATGTAGGACCAAAGGATTTTGCAAGTCAGATCAGCTCTTTGTGGCTTTCTCTCCAAATGGTCTACCAGTTTCTAAGGTGACTATTTCTAGATGGATCTCTAGATACTTCTGTATAGTCTATGACAGTAGGAATCTTGAAGTTCCAGGGAAGAATCAGGGCACATTCAACGAGGTCCATGGCTACTTTCCTCAGTGTTCTTAGCCAGACACTTTTGATGACATTTTTGCTGCTTCCACTTGGTCTATCCCATGCACCTTTATATCTCATTACAAGCTGGATTTGATTTCCAGGAGCAGGGCTTCTTTTCACTCCACAGTGCTCTGGCATGTCTTTCCTTGAGACTTCCCAGAATAAATGGTAGCTGGGGACTCTGACCCTGTGGTTATGAATAATGACATGGATAACATCAGATAAAGAGTTATGTACTTACCATAGCTTGGCATCTGTGTTATCCTGTGTCATTATTCATCACATTTCCCTCCTGCCATCCCCATACCTTGTTGAATCTTGGAAGAAGTTGGGTTGTTTTTGGGTTCCGGACTCTCTTCTTTCCTGTTTCTGCAAGAGTAGCATTTAGGGATATGTTGTCAAATTCAATCTGAGGGTTATTGGGCAGCAGAGCATTATGGGAGAGGGAGGAGCTTGAGCCTTGGATCTGTCTGTTGAATGTTGTCGGCTCTGATCTGATGTCTGATCCAAGACCCTACGGTGATGAATAATAACATAGGATAACACGGATGCCAAGTTATGGTAAGTACATAACTCTTTTTTTTTTTCTAAAACTGCATTTTCTAAATTTGTATTCTGGTTCTCATGGTGGCAGTTTACACTGAATTAAAATGACTAGCCTTTTTTTCATGGTGTCTGTATTTGATGAGTTTTTAATGTCTTTTTTTTTTTTGTCTTTCAAATGTTCATTTATCCTAACATTAAAACTAGTCTTACAAATTTCCATGGAAATTGATCATTACAACGTTATACTTTAAAAGAAAAAAAAAAAGAAAAGAAAAAAAATAGTTTGATTTTTGCATTCTTTGTTAGCACCTCTACTTTTCTCTTTGATAAAGAGATGGAGTAACTTGTGCCCTTCTCTTTCATCTTGGTTTTGCTGAGACTAACTTAGGTGGTATATAACTTTCAGTTGTGGAACTCCGATCGTACTTACCTGAAGAGTGCAGTCAGTTGTGATGGTGTAGCACCCTAGCACTGTTGACAGGCCTGTCTAGTTCTTCATTTTGGGTATATATGTGACTGGTTTATTTCTATTTGCATTATTCACATGATTGACTGAAAAAGCCCCTGATGGTCCATTTCACCCATAAACTAAATGCATTTGCACAATTTTAATACAACAAATAATGCTTAGATATTGCCATGGTGATTGCTAGTAGAATAACACAGTGGGTTAGGCAGTGAACTGCTAATGAGGGCAGTGATGTAGTTTTAATGCCCTTATTGATAGTGAATTTTCTCTTATGACATAGACAAACACATATTTACATAAAACATGCTAATATGTTCACAGTTACAATCATAATGTATCACATACATGCCTTTATGCAGTTATCACCAGTCAAACATTACATAAATTGTTCAGTGCCTGCCTTTCCTCATTCCTCCTAAACATTTTGCATGTATTGTTCCCACAGTTTCCATTATTTTTCTTTGTAATTTTTTCCTACCCATTTCTAAAGATCCCACTTCGTTCTTTTATCTCTGTTGCAGTATTCACTACTTCAAGTACAGTTTGTTTTCATAGTTTCATCAGAAAATTCTAGGCTAACTGCCTTGAAGGACCATGTTAAACCTTGCCAACAACCTGAGGTTAGACTCTTAAACCCTGTGATTTATATTCTCTAGTAACTGCATTTTTGGCAGCCACCAGAATTAAACTTAGCAAGGCCTTACTGTATCTAGGTATTTCCAATTCTGTATCCTAGCTCAAAAAATGATTTACTTAGTTGCACCTATTTGCTCAAACAATATTTCTGACAGAGTACTTTATAAGGACTTTTTAAAGCCTGCCAACTCATTACACTCCCAAGACATGTGTTACCAGTTACCTCTTTCTTCCTCATCACATCTTCAACATTTACCATCTACCTGTGGAAATATTCTTTGGAGTCTGCTTGGGGTATTAAAATACCTGTGCAAACACTTCCTAGCAAAAATCCTACATCCTCTAGACTTTGTTGCATATTTGGGAGCCATGCATGTGTCCTCCTATTGTTTATTTGTGAATTGTTTATCCAGTCTCTCTTCACAATCTTTTCTAACCTCCTCTGATTGATTCCTATAGTTATTGTACAATATTTTATATGCCCTACTAATTATCCTGTTTTTAACAGTAGTTTCTGTACTGGATTCAACTAAAACTCTACCAGAGCAGGTCTTTCACTTAGGATTCCCCTATCCCTTTCATTTTGCCTATACTGTATCAATCCTTAGTAGGGAATATAGTTTCTTGCCTGCCATCCACATGTCTTCTTGGGCTTCTCCCATTCTATTACCTTGCCCTCTCTAGTTATTTGCTTCCCAATACCTTGCTTCCTTTGCCAGTTTCTCAAGTAAATTCCAGCTCCCCTCTTGCTTATTCTCTGTGGCCCTAATTGCAGTCATCCCTATCAGCAGAATCCCATGTATCCATTCTCACATTGGCTTAGCTCTTAGGAAACTTTGTGCTGCTTTATAAATATAATATTCTCTATGGCTGTTGTTCTCCTTAAAGATCTGCATCCAAAATCCCATTCTCTTATTTTTTTTTAACTTTTCCCCTGCTTCATCATCATCCCTTTCCACTTTGAATTATAGTGTTCTGCTTGTGTTAAGTATATGAGCCTTAACTCTGTAGTTCTAAAATATCCCTTCAAATTAGGTAGCCTGAAACCACATTGTCCTATTGGAAGGATCAGCTTAGCCCATTTGACCCTTGCCTTCTTCCCTTTCCAGATAAAATCCTTCAACTCTTTATTATTGTCCACGGCGTCTCTGATGAAAATATACCTGACCTGTATATAAAACTAAAGGGACTAAAAGCATTTCACAGCTTGTTTCTTCTATCGATAAACAAGAGCTTTCAGTTTGTCAGTTTTTTGTATTTTCTTTGGTTTAGTCTCTTAGCTGCCATAATAGAATCCTTTTTAACCCATACTCCATGCTATCATCTCCCATATTGCTGAACCAGTTCATGTGTGTGTGTGTACATAGTTTATAGCTATAACCTTTGTTTTGTCTGTGGCCATCATGTAATTCTAAGTACAATTTCCTCAGTTTCCACTAGCACATACCTTACAGCTCTAAGCAAGTCACATAGTAAGACAGATATTCCCAGGTTAGTTTTGAAACCAGCAACATCTGGAGTAGGGACTTCATTTGTCAGCAACCTTTGGGTCTTGGATCCGACATCGGATCCGAGCAGGCAACTTATTATACAGATATGGATCCGAGCTCCTAGCTCCTCCCCTCACCCATAATCCCCTGCCAACCCCAAATTACCTCAGATCTAGTTTGCCGCGCTTGTGTGTGTAGCTGGATTTACTAGCTCCTGGCGATTTCTTATTGATAAGTCCTTTTCTGATCTTTTCAGTTAGTTTTTGGAAATTGTAATTTGTGCGAGTGTGTTTAGGTTCCTTTTAAGTTTTAAATTGTTGGTTTTTACCCTCCCCTCGCTGGTCGTTAGAGAGTGACTGTGTGTGATTGTGTTTGGGGCCTGGTGTGTGTCTGTAGTTTACTTTAGTTTTGGGTAATGGCAGAGGCCCCAAAACCTATTTTCTCTAAATGCACCGAGTGTGGCCATAAGCTCTCTCCGGCTGATGGCCACACTCGGTGTGTTCGGTGCCTTGGGGTTGAACACCTCTCTTCAGGCTGTACCATTTGTGCAGCGTTCAACTCCAGGGCACTAAAAGAGCGGAGGTCGAAGCTGATCCTGGCGGGACTTTTGCCCTCGGATTCGACTTCGGCCTCCGCTACTCCCGTGGCTCCTCCTCAGCCTGTGGTGGTGGCCACTCCTGCCCCCCTTCCCCCGGCCGGGATTCAAACTCCCACCAAAGAGCCGGAGGACAGGGAGGCCAGGAGGGAGAAATGGAGAGAGAAGCACCACAAGTGGCAGGCCGAGGCCTCCGCTTCGGCCCCCCCGGCTAAGCGGGCTTCTCCATCTACGGCTTCCAGGTCTCCTCCTCCTCGGATCTGATCCCCTTGCTTCTCCCTGGGACCTGAGGAGGAGGAGACCCGATCTCCGTCGAGGTCATCGGGGCAGCATTCCAGGCCTGCCTCGGTGGCCTCCTCGAGATCCACCTACAGCCTGTCAGATGCAGACTTGGACCGGATGATGCGAAGGTTCATCCAGGCCCAGCTGCAGATGGGAGTGCTCTTGCCCCCCCCCCTTCGGGGGGCAGCATCGGAGCCGGGGGTGGGTCGGCGCCGACAGTACTGGGTACTTCGGATCCGACCCTGCCCTCGAGTCTGTCTGGTCCATCGTCGGATCCAACCTCTCGGAGCCATGGCCCGAGCTTCGGATCTGAGGGATTCAGTGTGCCTTCGGCTCCGTCCAGAGACGGACACTGTGGAGCCAGTCCCTAAGCGTCCGGACAGGATTTTGAGCCCCCCCACGGACTGGTCCCACCGGAGCAAGGGTCCCCCCATAGATGCCATGTTGATGGCGGCAGCCACCAAGAGGGAACTAGCTCAGGAAAGCCCCTCGGTGCATACACCGAGCAAGGAGTCCCGCTCGATGGATCGCCTAGGGAAGCAGATTTTTAGTTTGGCGACCTTCTCTGTAAGGTCTCTGAACTATATGGCACATGTCATCAGGATGCAGCGGAATCTTATCAAAGAATACGCTGCTTCCCCCCCTGAGTCCATGTCGGCGGAGGACAAGCAGTTGTACTCCACTCGAATGGCCACTCTGAGATCTATTTCCAACACCTCTATGCGGCTTTTGTCCCACGCTACTGAGGGAGCCACTAGAGCTAGCGGAACGAGCCTAGTTATGAGACGTCAGGCCTGGCTCCGGCATTGTGACTTCGCAGAGCCCTTTAAGGCGTCCTTTGCGAACGCCCCTTTTGATGGTTCTGCCCTGTTCAGCAAGACCGTTCGCGAGACACTAGTCCAGAGTGAGGAAGATGGGAAGATGCTGTCTGCCGTCGGAGCCCGCTTCTCTGCTCCCCAGAGGTCCTTCTCGAAGAACGAAAAGGGACAGAAGAAGATGTGTTTCCGGAAATCGCAGCATTCCCAACCTGCTCCGGACAACCAGTCCTTCCGTGGCAGAGGAGGACAGGGAGGACGCCGCCCTAGGGGCAGAGGGGCCCGAAAAACTTTGGGTTCAGAGAATCTTTTTCTGAGCGGCCCACGCAACAGCCCTGAAGGGTTGCCCGGCTGCTCCACTCTGGATGCAGTCGGGGGACGTTTTTCGAGGCATCTGGCGGCATTGGGAGTCCATCACATCAGACCGCTGGGTGCTTTGAATCATATCCACAGGTTACAAAATCCCTATGAATCATGTCCCCAAATTCAGGAACCTCCCCGATGTACCACCCGATCAGAGGGAGGCTGCAGCCGCAGAAATCCAGTGGCTGCTGGAAAAAAGAGCCATCCAGCCTGTCCCCCAAGATCAGCTCGGATTAGGGTTTTACTCCAGGTTCTTTCTGGTGCCAAGAAAGATGGGGGACTTGAGACCAATTCTAGACCTTTCCCTCTTGAACCTGTCGGTAACCAAGGAAAAATTCCGAATGGTCACTCTTCAATCTATTCTTCCCCTCTTGCGGGAGAACGATTGGATGTGCTCAATAGACCTGAAGGATGCGTACTACCACATTCTAATGGTCAGACGATCCAGGAGGTTTCTCCGCTTCCGGCTGGGAGCCAGTCATTACCAGTTCAGGGTCCTTCCCTTTGGCCTCACCACAGCCCCCAGGGTGTTCACCAAAGTTTTAGCAGTGATAGTGGCCCACCTGAGACTCCAGGGAATGCAGATCTTCCCGTACCTGGACGACTGGCTTCTGACTGCCCCAACAAGGCATCTACTCTGCTCAGCCAGAGATTACTTTATCTGTCTAGCCCCCCAGTTAGGCATCACAATCAATACGGACAAATATTCCCTTGCTCCGACACAGGTAATAGAGTTCATAGGGGTCAGATTGGATACCAGAAGTCTGCGAGCCTACCTCACTTCGGAACGACTACAGAATCTGAAACTTCATGTGCGGGCCATCCTCCAATCAGAAGCCCACCAGTGGAATTGGTCCTGAGGGCGCTGAGCTCCATGGCGGTGGCAATAATGCTTCTTCCATGCGCTGGTCTAAATATGAGGGTACTACAGTGAACCCTCCAAGTGCAATGGTCTTTTCAACTTCTTCCTCTCTGCCACCCTATCTCAATCAGCAAGGCTTGCAGGAGAGCCCTGTTATGGTGGCTCCAGTCCCCAGACCTCCATATAGGCCGTCCCTTCTGCACTCCTCCCCCCCCCCCCTCGCCACTGTGACCATGGACGCTTCTCACCTCGGGTGGGGGGGGGGCATTGCTCAGGCAGAACAGTCCAAGGCACGTGGAACGACACAGAGACCTCTCTGCATATCAGTGTTCTGGAGATGAGGGCGGTGCTGTTAGCATTGTAAGCACTTCAGAACCTTCTCCCCGTAGGAACTATTGCGATACAGACGGGCAACATGTCAGTTGTTTGGTACATCAACAAACAGGGGGGAACCAGGTCTTACCCTCTCTGCCGAGAGGCCATGAGGGTGTGGGAATGGCCGATCTCCACCAACCGCTTTCTGATCGCAACGCACATTCCGGGACGGGCCAACATTCTGGCGGACAAACTCAGCCGCACCATTCTTTCCCCTTACGAGTGGTCTCTCAACTCCTAAGTAGCGAAGCGGATATTTGCAAAATGGGGGCAACCCTGCTGCGATCTCTTTGCCTCTCCCTCAAATACGAAATGCGACAGCTTCTTTGCTCTGATTCCCCCACCAGGGGAAGCCCCGAGAGACACTCTAGTGCATGCTTGGCCGCCCGGTCTACTTTATGCCTATCCTCCTCTTCCCCTGATGCTAAAGCTCTTACAGAAAGCCTCTCGGTTGGGGAGCAGAATGATCCTCATTGCCCCATTCTGGCCTCGGCAAACTTGGTTTCCTTACCTGTGGTCTCACTTGGTGAATCCTCCCTGGATTCTGGATCCCAGCCCGGATCTAATATCCCATCCATCAGGCTTACCGACCCCGAATCTGGACAACCTGAAGCTGACAGCTTGGCTGCTCCAGTTCCAATCTTAATTAGGACTCCCGGCATCTCTTCACCAGTCAAAGCCATCTTGGTGGCAGCGCATAAACCTTCCACCAGGAAAGTTTACCGCAGTAAATGGAAGCACTTTTCCGTCTGGGCAGAACATCATAATTTGGACCCCTTCACTGCTCCGTTAACGTCCGTGTTGGACTTCCTCACCGGACTTTTTCAGCAAGGGGCTAGTTGTTCGACAGTCAGGGTACAATTGGCAGCCATCTCCCATTACCATGTGGGACACGAGACAGGTCCTTTGATGTCAGCTAAACTATGTAAAACCTTCCTCAAGGGTACTTTTCTGCTCAGGCCCCCTATCAAAGAAGCTGTACCCCCTTGGGATCTATCACTAGTTCTTCAAGCCTTGACTGCTTCTCCCTTTGAACCAGCTGCCTCGGCCGAACTTAAATATCTGTCTTGGAAAACAGCATTCCTGGTAGCCATCACTTCAGCGAAAAGAGTTTCAGAACTTCAAGCTCTTTCCGTGAAACCCCCTTACTTGTTTTTTCATCAGGATAGAGTGTACCTCGGGACCAATCCCTCCTTCCTACCCAAGGTGGCCTCAGAAACCAGTATCAATCATCCATCAACCTACCAGTTTTCTTTCCTAATTATCAAAATAAGGGAGAGTATAAGCTGCATTCTTTAGATGTGCACAGGCAGCTGTGTTTTTATATTCATAGGACTGCTGGTCACAGACAATCCGATCAGCGTTCATTTCCTTTGCCAAATTCAGTTTGGGTAAAGCCGTTTCAAAGGTCACCTTATCACGCTGGATTTCCCAATGTATTCTTCTAGCTTATGAAGCTTCTGGGAGGCCCGCACCTCAGGGAGTCCATGCACATTCCACTCGCTCCATATCTACTTCTGTTGCCTTTAGATCTAGAGTTCCCTTGGATGATATTTGCTCTGCAGCCACTTGGGCCTCATCTCATACTTTTATCAACCACTACAAACGGGACGTCATTTCCAGAGGGAGAGCATCCTTTGGCTCCGCAGTGCTCCGGAACATCCTTCCATGATGGCTGCCCAAGATTCAGGTAGCTGGGGACTCTGTCCCAAAGGTTGCTGACAAATGAAGTCCCTACTCCAGATTAAGAAGTTATGTACTCACCATAACGTTCCATCTGAGTAGGTGGCTTCATTTGTCTGCAACCATCCCCTCCTCCTTCCCCCTGGCCTTCAGAAGAGTTAGTGTTTGTATTACCCTGCTTTTTCCTGTTGGAATACCTTTCCAGGTATATGTAGGAGGGCAAACTTGATTTGAGGTAATTTGGGGTTGGCAGGGGATTATGGGTGAGGGGAGGAGCTAGGAGCTCGGATCCATAGCTGTGTAATAAGTTGCCGGCTCTGATCCGATGTCGGATCCAAGACCCAAAGGTTGCAGACAAATGAAGCCACCTACTCAGATGGAACGTTATGGTGAGTACATAACTTCTTATTTTATCCACTTGGTTGGGCCCAGTTAACCAAGTGCAAGTAAAGGCTCTGGTGTGTTTGAAAACATAGAGATTTTGTTTTGTTGAAAACAAAAACAAAACACTCCTAAAGCAGAGTTACTATTGTTATTGTTGTTGTTGTTATTATTATTATTATTTTTACAACTACTACTGTTCAGTATAGTTAGCTTCAAGGTTGCTGCTGTTGGGATGGGGGGCAGTGTTGTCATTGCAGTGTGACTGTGTTTTAAACAAGGCATTTTTTAATTACTGCCAGAGAAAGAAAACATTTTAAAATATGTATTCCATATCATGGAATATAGTGCCTTCTCTTTCACCCCCCCCCCCCCCAGAATGTGGATTTTCATTGATATTCCTTAGTTGGTTCCTTCATACTAATGAAGGACTGCTGGTTCAGGTGTAGTCCTTTTCTTTAAGGTTAACTGTGACCCAGCCAGAAAGTGGTTTTTGCAGGGATACAAAGCATTGTCACTGCACATTGACTCCAGCTGTTAGGTTAGTGTGTTTCCAGTATCAAATATTTAAATGTTAATATGTGAAGGAATGTGCTAAAATGAAGAGTTGTAAAAATGTAACTTAAGTGAAATAATGAAATACTTGTTTTTTTTTCTTTTGGATTAGAACTCCTTTCTTGTGTAGAGCGGTCACCTGAAGGGAGACAGCAAGATGCCTCCCATTTAGAATAGTTATGAGACTTAAGTTATATGAATCACTGTTCAGTGTACAAATTTCAAGCATGGATCTAGTTGAAATGCCTACCAATTAAAAATTGGAGTGTTTAAATCATAAATTAAGGCCACTTGCTTTTTAAAAGATTCACTGTGTTACAGTAGCTTCTGAATTCCAGTGATAAATCAGTTCAAATTCTGTAGTAGTCTCTAGAAAACAGTTTATGGTTCGATTATTCCTACATAGGTATTAAGTCTTAATTTAAGTGGCATCTTATTTAAGACTCTGTAAAGGTCAAATCAGTTATTTGGGTGGAAATTAACATGCCTCTTTGAAACCATATAACTGTCTTGCCTAACTTGCCACATTATATCTTATGACTGCACACTTTCCTGAGTGTAACATTTATAGATGTGTTTGGTTATCGACACAGCTGAGAATTTCTGCTTTACATCATCACAATAATTCGTAGTCTGGGTCTTTTTAAACAGTAAATGGATATAAAATGCATGATGGAAATGCATCTGAGTTAGTAACTTGTTTACCTTACCAGCGCCTGTAAGTATTTAAAATTCAGAATAAAGTACAATTTATTGTGTGTGTTGACAGCAGTTATGTATTTTATTGTAGCACATGAATATAAGTAGCTTGCTGCTTTTGACAGGCACTGTATGCTGCTTACGATAAGCTCTTGAACTGCTGTATTCCTGGTGCTGCAGTGTTTTCTGTTTTTCTCTAAATTGTTGTATTGATGTAACTAAACACATCCAGCTTTCCATAATACTTTGTAAACGTTTATATCTTCACTATGTCACTATTTGTAGTCAACAAATGTTTCCAAAAGACATCCCTTGTATCCTTCTCAACCCACATTTAGATAATTTATATCTGATATTCTTGCATCAGCATGCTTCACTCACTGGATTTTTTGAAGCCTACTCGTCTTGTAATATCTGTATCTATCTCAAAGCATTCCACATTAGCTTTATTATACTCAGACATAGCATTTACCCTCTAGTGCACACATGCTTTTAATAGGCATAATCTAAGGTGGTGCATCCCTCCGCAAATGGCCCCATCCTAAATCCATTCCTATCCCTGTATGTTACATGCTGCTGTACTCCTTTAAGTTTATCTTTCTAACCATCTCCCATGTCTTCTTATACTTTTAGGGCTCATTCCACAGTTCTTCTAGAACTAATAATTTTTAACTATTTTTCACTGTTTGACAGTTTCTGTTTTTACCCCTCCCAAGTGAAGATTTATTCCATTGTTTCAAACCCCATCAGATGATTCTCTTCTGTCTTCTCCACTGCAGTCAGAAATAGCCATGAAGTTGCTAAAATCATCCATATGGAGATAGCCTCTCAAATCATATGACCTGTATGTTGATGCCCTTGAACTTTCGACACTCCCACCAGCTGCACAGATTATCTTCAGTAATATCACCAATACTTCCCAGACATATCTGAAGGAAAGATCCCCCTCTTAGTCAAGTCTAGAAGAAGTTCTGTATTGTTGATGCAAGAGTTGTATTTGCGAGTAGTGAACATGGAGTAACTTCTTTAGGTTTTAGTACACCTTTCACACACTGTCCTAGCTCTGATCAAGCACTACTTCCTCATACTTGACTATTTCCTTGTCCTCCCTCCCACCTTTTCCCTTAATCTGTTGCCACATGTTGCCTTATGTTTAACTATCTTCTGTCTAGATTTTTCAAACAGGTTACCATCCAATACTTTTTCACTCCCTGTATTAGGTTGTCATTGATTTGTATTTACTAGTAGCCTTCACTGTACCTTGTACAACATCCTTCTTAATGATTTGTACTCCAGACGTGTTGTATTCCAGTCCCAAAGTCCATTTGCAGCTCCTGAAATGGTATAGATCTTCTACAGTCTTTACTTAATACCCTGGTAATAGGTGCTCTATAGCGCTTGCTGAATAACCTGGTATTCTTTAAGTCACTCCCATCCATCCCTTCTGCCCTAAACCCTGCATTACATCCACCAGACATTCTTTCTCTTTATAACCATGCTGTGCCCTTGTCATTCATACTAGGTTTGTGTGTATGTACGTGTCTCTCTCTAATAGCCTGAAGTGTGCAGGGATCCTTGCCAAGACTCTGTTCCTGCCATCCCAACTCCTCGTACTCCCAACACTGAAGTTTCTGAACTATGTTTATAGCACCTACTGCATATATACAGGAATGTGACATTCTTATTCCTTCTTTTCTGTACCATAGTCAGCCTTAAGAATCATCATCCTTTTACCTGTCTCACCATAATGGTCTCACACACCCAGCTTGGAGAGCACCTCAGGGTGTGCATTGCTAGGTGCCAGAAAGCAACCCTGTTGTAACAGACAACATGTCCAGTGGGGCCTCCACCCTTGCTACCATCTTCTTTTTTACACTCTTCCCTGCTGCATCATTGGGAAGATCATAATGTAGATACTTTAATTCTTTGTTGTTGTTGTAGAGCACTGCTCAGCTTTTCATGCTTCACGCACATGCTTAAACTATTATGGACTTGGATGGTATTTCAGAAATGATAGTTTCCAGAGTCTTCTAAATATTTTCAGGATTTAGGGTTTGGCTTATTTCTGTTGTTTCACCTGTATCACAAGTCATCAATAAAAAAATTAAAGGTGCAGCAGTTGCCCTCTTTCCACCAGTGTTCTAATGCTTCTCTTACCTTCTGGGTTAAGACCCCATTAGCAACAAAAATATGATGTTAAGTTGTCTATCTCGCCTTCATTCTTGCTGGATGGGTTCGGAGCCGATCCTCGGCTCCGACTTGGCCAATACTAAAGCTCGAGAGCTAATTCCACCGGCTCGAGGCTCCCCCATATCCCACAATGCTAGGCGGTAACTCCTCAGATCTCGTTTGCCGCTTAGCTGACGAGGTGCTTTTTCCAACCGGCTCTGCAGGTTAGTTAAATTTCTAAACTTCTAGTCAACTTAGACCCCCTTTAAGTTAGTTTTTTTATAGTAATTAGTTAGTTACTTAGTTTGTTAGTACTCCCTGACAAATATCTTCCCTTTCCAAAAAGTTTTTCCAAGGGTTTTTTCCCTTAGGCCCCTTCCCACCCCTCCTAGTAGTTGGAGTGAGTGTGTTTTTTTCTGTCAGGATCTTTGTTAAATTACTTAGTTTAATTTAAATTTTAGTGTAATCTGTGTGTTTGTGTGAGTGATTGCACTAGTGTTGTTTCTTTAGATATGTCTAAAGAATCGAAGGTCTCAGGCTTTAAGAAGTGTGACTCGTGCTGTCAGAAGATGTCTCTGACAGACGGTCACACTTCTTGTGTGTATTGCCTGGGACCTTTACACCTGCAGGACTCTTGTGCTGTCTGTCACGGTTTCAGCCCTAGAGTCCTGCAGGAATGTTAAAACAAATTGATCTTGAGGGGCTTATTGAAGCCCGAGGGTCCCCCGACCCAGTCTCTGTCGGGGAAACCCTCTAAGCCCTCCAGGCAGTCGGCTCCAGTGTCTGAGCCGTCCTCCGGAGGTTCAAAGACCGTTCATACGGTTCAGACATCGGCTCCGGCCGGAGCCAATGATCTTAGACCTGCCACACACACCGTGTCCTCGGCTCCAGCTGGAGCCGAGACAGACAAGTCGAAGTCGGTTCCGATACCCTTGTCGGAACAGACTACTAGAAAGAGATCCAGGTCTCCTTCTATCAGCTCCGTTCATTCAGCTCCAGCGTCACCGCTCTTGTCTGAACGGAGCCATAGGTCACACTCCTCTAGGTCCTCCAGACTTTCGGACCATGATTTGTAGAGGGTGGTGAGTAGACTTCTTAAGTCCGAGGCACTGGCCCAGATGTTACACAACCCGACTCAACAGTCGATGGCTACCCCTGTTCCATTAGATATTCCTTCTCCGACTCTCTTGAGTTCGGAGCTGGTGCTGCTCGGAGCCGAGACTGTGGGAGCGTCGAAACCGATGCCTTTCCTTTCGGCGCCGTCGTCTGCTCCGATTTCCTCCTTGGAGGGATCTCGGTGCCGGACTTCCCTCGTCGGCTCCGAGGGGGCAAGTGGCATCGGACCCTTGTCCGACCCCGCTCTCCCTCTCGGTGCTTCGGCGCTGGTTAGTTCGGCTCCGACATCAGCTTCGGAGCCATCCTTGTCGGTGCCGGGGGAGGTTTTTGGCTCTTCGGAGCGGAGACCTCTGGCCCTGCCTGACAAGGGTGCCTTTGAGGTCATGCGGAGCGTGTTAGAACCTGGTTCTACTCCACAGTCGGCTCCATCAGCCCCTCCCTCCACAGTGCCTGCGGTGATTTCTTCTCACCCCCTTGCTTTGGACCGTAGAGAATCTGTGCCTCAAGTATCCCCAGTGGGAATTTCCTCCTCTAACGAGGCCTCTCCTGACCTTGCAGGAGAACCCCCTAGGAAGAGACAGTGCAAGAGGAAGCACATTGACTCCCCTGAGTCTGTCACCTCTGACACTGATTTGGAGGATTCTGAGGGTTCCCCTCATTCCCCCTCTGAAGATGTCTCCTTTGCAGACATACTCGAAATCTTGAAACAGAGGGGAAATTGACCAGCCCTTAACCCTTCAGAGGACGAATCAGTGTACCTTGAGGCGTTTGGTTCTCGACCTTCCACCTCCTGGGTGTCCACTCCCGTTGACCCCCTCATGAAAGTGGTGGCGAGGAAGGCTTGGGCGGCTCCTGACTCGGTGGAACCCACCCCTAGGAGGCCAGCCAAATTTATCACTGCCCCCAAAGACGAAGAGTTTTTGTCCAAAGGTGTCTTTGTGGATGCCATGGTGGTGGCTGCAGCCACCAAGAAGGAACTGGCGGATCCTTCGGTACCTGTTCATCCTCCTAATAAGGAATCTAGGACCATGGACAGGTACAGTAAGCGGATGTTCTCATCAGTGACCTTTTCTATGCATTCGCTGAATTACCTGTGCCATTTCACTCGTCTCCAAAGGGACTTGCTCAAGGATATGAGTGAAGTGTTAAAGGACCAATCAACTGCGGGGTTTCAAGATAGGATGAACTCCCAGCTGGCTACCCTTAATTCAGTAGTCAACTCCTCCATGCGCCTGATTTCATACGCCGCTGATGGAGCGATCAGGGCCGCAGGTACAGGGGTGGCCTTACGCTGCCATGCCTGGATGCGGCTATGTAGCTTTGCGGACCCTTTCAAGGCGTCCTTCACTAACTCCCCTTTTGATGGATCATCTCTTTTTGGTCCACAAGTGAAGGATACTCTGACAAGGTGCGAGGTAGAAGGTAAGACTCTTTCTGTCGTCGGAGTCCGTTTTTCTACCCCTTCTAGGCCTTACCCCAAGGTTCAGAAGGGGGGGAAGATGTGGTTCCGCAAACAACCACAGGGAGTCTTACCGGACGCACGAAGTCATTTCCCCTCTAGAGGCAGAGGGGGGAACAATAATAATAGACGCCGTCCTAGAGGCAGAGGGGGCCCGCAAAATCAGGGTAGTTGAGAAACTTTCTCTGACAAACCCTTTCAGTACCCCTGAGGGGCTGCCCGACTGTCCACCTTTGGAGGCAGTCGGGGGAAGATTATCTCTGTACCCAAAAGCCTGGCTTTCCCTTACTCAAGACAAGTGGATACAGTCTATCGTATCCGAAGGCTACAGAATTCCATTCATTCACATCCCAAAACAATCCAGAAACTCCCTTCCAGATGTTCCACCCAGTCAAAGGGAGCAAGCAGCACTAGAAATTTCAAAGCTGCTAGCAAAAAGAGCCATTCAACCAGTTCCAGCAGACCAACAAGGATTTGGAATCTACTCCAAATTCTTTTTGGTTCCAAAGAAGACAGGGGACTGGAGACCCATTTTGGATCTCAGCAACTTGAACAAGTTTGTCAAGAAAACAAAATTTCGGATGGTCACGCTGCAGTCCATCCTGCCTTTTCTGAGTCAGGACAACCGGATGTGCTCCATAGATCTCCAGGATGCGTACTATCACATCAAGATGAACAGACAATCCAGGAGATTTCTCCACTTCAGGCTAGGAGCCAATCTTTGTCAGTTCAGGGCCCTGCCCTTTGGTCTCACTACAGCCCCCCGAGTGTTCACCAAATGCATGGCAGTGGTCACCGCTCATTTGAGGGGCCAGGGATTCCAGGTGTTTCCGTACTTAGACGACTGGCTCCTGACTGCCACCACCAGGCATCTACTACTTTTAGCCAGAGACTACACTTTACGAACCTGTCAGACTCTAGGCATCTCTGTAAATTACGAAAAGTCTGTCTTGTCGCCTTGTCAGTCTATTACCTTTATAGGCGCAAGATTAGACACAGTCTGTCTGTCAGCCAGACTCACGGAACAAAGAGTAGCAGACATTCACAAGCAGGTTTTTCTTCTATTACGACACAACAGGGTCAAGGTCAGACTGGTGTTGAAAGTCCTAGGGATTATGGCGGCGGCTATTCCTCTCCTCCCCTTAGTCCGCTTCCACATGAGGATTCTTCAGTGGATGCTTTTCACTCAGTGGTCCTTTCAACGTCTGCCAATGTCCCACACTATCAGCATAACTCAGTCACGCAGGAATCATCTTTCCTGGTGGGTCACATCTCCCCAACTTCTTCTAGGGAGACCTTTCATTCTCCCTCCCCCGGCTGCGACTCTGACAACGGACGCCTCCCTGATCGGGTGGGGGGGGGGCATTACCAGGGCAGGACAGTCCAGGGCACGTGGCAGCCGATCGAGTGCCACTTGCACATAAATGTTCTAGAGATGAGAGCAGTGCTTTTAGCGTTGCAAGCCCTTTAGGACTCTCTTCCCAAGGGAACTATAGCAATTCAGCCGGACAATATGTCCATAGTGTGGTACATCAACAGGCAAGGCGGGACCAAATCTTACCCCTTATGTCGAGAAGCACTCAGACTGTGGCAATGGGCGATCTCTTCTCAGCGTTTCCTGATAGCAACGCACATTCCCGGCAAGTCCACTGTGATAGCAGACAGATTGAGCAGAGCAATTCTCATGCCTCACGAGTGGTCTCTGAAGAAATCAGTGTTGGAAGAAGTTTTTCGAACTTGGGGCCAACCTTGCTGCGATCTTTTTGCCACTCCCCAAAACAGCAAGTGTCCCGATTTCTTCACCCTCTCTCCCCTACCAGGTCATCCCATCAGAGACTCTCTAGTTCACGATTGGCCTCCGGGACTCCTGTATGCCTTTCCCCCCCTTCCCACTGATACCTCAGCTGATTCGGAAAGCCATCGCTCTGAAGGCCTCAATGATCCTCATTGCCCCTTATTGGCCTTGGCAGGTTTGGTTTCCCTTTCTTCACCGTTACCTTTTGGTGCAACTATGGCATCTGGACCCAGTTCCAGATCTCTTGACCCATCAATCGGGTCAACTGCACCAATCCCTTTCTTCTCTGAACCTCACAGCATGGTTCCTCCAATACCAACCTTAGCCGGGCTTCCATTAATATCTCACTCAGTTAGAGATATTTTGATAGCTTCTCATAAGTCTTCTACCAGGAAGATTTATAGCAGCAAATGGAAACGTTTCTCCTTCTGGGCAGCATCCAGGGAAATAGATCCTTTTACTGCACCTATTCAGTCCATTCTGGATTTCCTAGCTGAGCTTTTCCAAGCAGGCTCTTCTCCTTCTACTATCAGAGTTCAATTGGCGGCTATATCTAATTTTCATGTGGGTGTGTCAGACTCTACTATTATGTCTCACAAACTCTGTAAAGCCTTTTTGAAAGGAGTCTTTCTTCTTAAGCCCCCTATCAAGGATCCACCTCCTCCATGGGATCTGAACTTGGTTCTAGCATCATTGATTCTACCCCCCTTTGAACCTGCGGCTTCATGTTCTGTGAAGTTGTTATCTTGGAAAACACTTTTTCTAATAGCCATCACTTCAGCTAGAAGGGTATCGGAACTCCATGCGCTATGCTGTCGTCCCCCGTATTTACTTTTTCACAGAGATAGAGTATCCTTGCATACCAATCCATCCTTTTTGCCTAAAGTGTCCTCTCAAGCAAGTCTGAATCAAACTATTGATCTCCCAGTTTTTTCCCCAACTATGCCAACAGGTCAGAACAGAAACTGCACTGTTTAGATGTTCATCGCCAACTTAGGTATTATTTAGACAGGACTAAACAGTTTAGAAAATCAGACCAACTGTTTATTTCATATGCGGAAGGCAAGATGGGCCTTCCAGTCACTAAAGTGTCACTTTCTAGATGGCTTACTTCTACGATTTCCTTTATTTATGAAATCAGGCACCAACAATTGCCCTCGAAGCCTAGAGCTCATTCTACAAGGGCTTTAGCCACATCCATAGCTTTTCAGGATAGGCTTCCTATTGATTCTAGTTGCTCAGCAGCCACCTGGGCTTCCCCTCATATCTTCATTTCTCATTACAAGTTGGACATAGCCTCCAGAGACCGTGCCAACTTTGGTTCCACTGTTCTCAAGAGTCTGTTCCGATAGGCCACCTGGGACAAGGTGCTAGGGACGCGGTCCCATCCAGCAAGAATGAAGGCGAGATAGACAACTTAACATTAAGAAGTTATGTACCTACCATAACGTTCCATGTTAGTTGTCTTCTTCTCGCCTTCTTTCTTGCGTCCCACCCTCCTTCCTCCTAGCCTGGACAGACCTAGAGGAGATTGTCTTGTGACCTTTCAATCCTTTTTTCCCACGCTCTACCACCTCTATATTTTTCCTCTGTTAGGTTTAGGACACCTCACAGTCAGCCCTATAGAGGTGGGTTACCCTTCTCCATGTTATGGAGTTTTTCTTGCTTGGCCTAGCTTTCAAACGAGATCTGAGGAGTTACCGCCTAGCATTGTGGGATATGGGGGAGCCTTGAGCCGGTGGAATTAGCTCTTGAGCTTTAGTATTGGCCGAGTCGGAGCCAAGGATCAGCTCCGAACCCATCCAGCAAGAAAGAAGGCGAGAAGAAGACAACTAACGTGGAACGTTATGGTAGGTACATAACTTCTTATTTAATGATGAAAGGCAGCCTTGCCTAGTGCTGTTTACCAGGTTAAACCTTTCTGTTAGCCTACCATTAATTACAGACAATAATACCAGATGTTATGTTGTCCTATCTTGCCTTCATTTTTGCTGGTTGGGTTCAGAACCTAGCATCGATTCTGACTCGGCCGCATACTAAAGCTCGAGAGCTTTCACTGGCTCGAGGCTACATCCTATCCCAAGATGCCTAGTGGCTGTTCCCCAGATCTTGTTTACCGCTTGCAGCCTCAGGATTGCTCTCCGCTGGCTCAGGCTAAGTGGATCTTTTCTTTGTATATTTATGACATTATTGCTTAAAAAATAGTATAGAATATCCTTTATCTATCTCTGTCTAATGTGTCCCTTGTTTTCTGAGGAAAAGTCCTTCCGTTCTTGTTTGTTGACTTTGTTGGCCGTCGTTTTTCTAGGCCTCTGTCTAGCGCTGCTCTTCTGAGGATTCCGTTTAAGTTAGAGGATTCCCTTCTTCCTTGTCTTCGCCTGTTTTAGTTAGAGGGATCCCCCCTTTCTTTCTTCGCCACTTAAGTTAGCGTGTGGTGTGGAGGGATTGTGATTTCTTAAGATGTAGCATTTCTTAAGATGTAGCATTTCTAACAGGAGCTGGGCCAGACATGGCTTTGTAAGTCAATCAGAGATCGCCTCTAAGTAGGCGATATGAGACAGAGAAGAGTTTTTTTAGTCTGTCCATATAGGACAAATGTTTAAGGCCTAGGATCCTCTTTGTGAGGTACTTTTGTGGCCTCTCCAGTTGTTGCAGGTGTTTAGTGAGGTACATGCCAAATGGGGCATTGTACTCAATGATTGGCCTTATGAGGGAAGAGTAAATGGAGACAATGACCTCTTTCTTCCTGGATGCAAAACCCTTAGTAATGAGATGTGCCACATAGAAGAACTTTCTGACCACAGTGGCAATGTGGTTGTCAAAAGAGAGGTTGCTGTCGGCTTGTGTTCCCAGATCTCTTATAACGCCTTCTGTGTTCAGTGGACTACCATTGATGTGGAAATTCGTGGGAACTGGGTTTTTCCCCAAAGTGGATGATGACACATTTTTTTGGCATTGAGCTTAAGGCCATGGTTCTGACACCAGTCATTGGTCTTAGTGAGGCCTTTCTGTAGGATGTCAACATCACTTGGGGAGTTAATAGCTCCCAACTTGCAATCGTCTGCAAACTTTGTCAGCCAGAGTCCCTTCTTGTTGGCCTGGACTTCAGAGAAGTAGATACCAAATGGGAGAAGACCCAGGATCGAACCCTGTTGGACTCCACTCGTGACTGGTTGGCAGTCTGACATGGAGTCAGTTTCTTTCACACTGTGGGTTCTACCTGTGAGGCAGTTTCCAACCCACCTAGTGCTATAGGGATTGATGCCTAGCTTAGTGAGTTTTTCTATGATTCCTGATTGGGAATGGTATCAAAGGCCTTGGCCAGATCAAGGTAGGGTGTATGAACCACCTTGCCTTCATCCACAGCTCTGGTGACTGACTCAAGTTGAGTAGGCATGCTCTGCCCTTCACAAAACCAAGCTGTTTGGGATCCAGAGTTTGGAGATTCCCTATATCCTTGTTTATTAGGTCCATGATGATGCGTTTCATAGCTTTGCATATCAGACAAATCAGGCTAATGGGGTGATAGTTCCCAGGGTCTGTATTCGCTCCTCCTTTGTGGAGAGGGATGACTTTAGCAGTGCACCATTCGGTAGGGACAAAGCCTGAGGTGAGGCTGTGATTGAACAGGGCACACAGGTGAGCTGAAAGTTCGGTCTGTAGTTCATGCAGAGCACAGCCAGGGATATTGTTAGGTCTCATAAAAGCTGTATTCTTGGCCTTGGACAGTGCTGTTTTAATCTTGCAGCAGTAATACTGGGTGCCTGGCGATCTGCTGGTATTGTGACTGGTCCATTAGGGGGAGAGGGAGGGGTAATGTTGGCACTGAATCTGTTGGCATATATATTGACAATATCTGTTGGCTTGGTATAGGAGGTACCATTGTGCAGTAGCTCAGAGCAAATCTGGGTATTGCCGTGGAAATTCTTTACATAAGTATAGAAGGCTTTATGGTTGTCTTTACTATCTGCTGCAATTCTGTTTTCATAGCTAGCTTTAGAGGATTTGATGAGGGATCTCAACTTTTTGTTAATGCTGATAAGGGAGTTTTTCCAGTCTTGGGACTTCACCTTATTCTGCATCAGTTTCCTCCTCCTGTTGTAGAGTTTGTTCATGGCAGGGAGACCACCAGGTTGGCTTCCTTTTTTTGAGGAAAGCGTCTTGGTTCTGTTGGGTATGGCAAGATCCATGCATTTGTGTACATGTTTGTACAGTGCATTGGTGTATGATTTGGTGGTCATGCAACTATTCTCCATTTGCACGTGTGCAGTGAAGGTAGCCACCTCTGTTTTTAGGAGGCCAAAGTTAGCTTTGGAGAAGTTTTTCATGGTGGTTAGCTTTGTGGGGGGTGGGAGGGATGTGGATTTCCAAGGTGATTCGTTTGTGGTCGGATCTAACCAGAGAGGAGTTGACTACTGGTGTAGAGCAACGGTCGCCCATGTTAGTAATGACCAGGTCAAGGATGTTGCTAACTCTAGTGGGGGTAAGAATGAGCTGGTCCAGGACATTGGAATTAATGAATTCCAGGAAATGTTGGGCAAGTGTATTTGTACATGAGTAGTTTTCCCAGTTAATGGAGGGGTAGTTGAAGTTGCCCAGTACGAGTGTTAGGTTGGACCTTAATATTCTCCAGGGTGCTTAGGAACATGGAGTGCAAGTCTTGGGACATGGTTGGGGTCCTATAGCAGGCTACGACCTGAATCGCTGTCTTATCCAATGTTAGCTGCATCTGAAGTATCTCAGATGCGTTATGTTAGGCTACCAGTGTGGAGGTGTGCACATCCTTTATGAATATGGAAGCACCACCACCTTTGGAGCTTCCGTCCAAGTTCTGGGGCCGAAAGGTGTGGAATGAGTTATAGCCTGGAAGTGCAGGGGTGCTTTCTGCTGCCTTGAACTAGGTCTCTGTTCCAGCACAAATGTCAATGTTGTCCATTTTAAGGAGTGCTTCGAGCGAGTGCATTTTGAGATTTAGACTTGTAGCGTTGAGCAGCATGACCATGATTGCATTTGTAGCTGTTAGTGGTAATTTGGTCTTTGGAACACTGCCTAAAAAAGGCACTGTAGGGGAGGCAAGAGCCTTGGCCAGTATCTGGAAGCCCAGGGATGACAGACGCATATCGTCCCAGGCAGACAGATACTGGATCCACTTAGAATAACACCAGAAACTTAGCCAATTGTTGAAATCAATCATTTTCTGCTTATACTGTGGTATCATTCTGGGTGATGGTAGGATGCTGTTCAGGGCTAGGGTCATACCCGCCTGGGCTGCATAATCCGAGAGCTCCTCCATGTCTCTTTTCATGTAGTCCAGGGAGGTACTTCTCAAGTCATTCACACCCACATGTGCAATGGTCTGATTCCCTTCATGCCTTTTCAATTTTGGACAGCGCAACTGTTACAGCTACGCTATGGGTTAGCATAGCCTAGTGATTAGTTTCTCAAATGAGATTTGGGGAACAGCCGCTAGGCATCTTGGGATATGCTGTAGCCTCGAGCCAGTGAAAGCTCTCGAGCTTTAGTATGCGGCCGAGTTGGAACCGATGCTCGATTCTGAACCCAACCAGCAAGAATGAAGGTGAGATCATGGACAATAAACATGGAACGTTATGGTGAGTACATAACTTCTTTTTTTAGTACTCCTGGCTTTGATACCTAGCATGAATTTGCCTGGTCCAGTGTCTTCTTCCAGAACTGTGACAGATGAGGCCTGTTTGACCGGATTGCTTTTTTGCATATCAAAAGTCCGCACACTTACTTGTTTCTGATCTTCATTTTATGATATCTGCATAAAATTTATTACCCAGTACCTGGGTCTACATCAGCTTAGCTGCTAGAGTTCTCACCATGGAGTTTAGCATCCACATTTATCATAGAAATTGGCTTGTAATTAATAGGGATCCCTTTTAATTTAAAGATGACTCCCACTTTGGCTGTCTTTGTTAACGGTAGCAAATTGTCTCCCAGCAGTGTCTTATTAACATATCCTTTAATTTACTTGCCGCGTTTAACCCTACACAATTAAAAGTCATCAGGGTTTCCTGTTCAGTTATCTGTTCTGCTGCACTTGTATTCCTGTTTTGCCCTTTGAGGGTAGGTGATTTAAAGAATGGGCCTTTCCATTCCCCCATTCTGCCTCATTTACCTGTCTCCCATACTCTTCATTTAATCTAGGTCAGTACAGTGCTCCACAGAGAAGAAAAACACTTTAAAGTTTTTCCTCTCTTAAATACTGTAGTCAATGGTTTATCTATTTTACCTTATGTTCTAAGATCCTTTTAAGTTTATGCTTACATCCTTATTTCCAGCTCCCAGCCCTCAGTGTACTAGTCCTCCTCATTATATACCTTGTAATCACTGGACAACAGCAGCTTTCTGTTTAGCAAGAAGAGCAAAATACCTCATAATACTAGAGATAAAGCATTCATTCCCGTAGTGGCTGGAGGGTCTACCTGTAGTAAGAAATTACTGAGGAACCACTAAGAAAGTGACATGCTTGAAGAAAGTCTGATTCTGGCCTGTCTGTGAAAGAAGACAAGAGAGATTTGCAGACTCACAACCAAGTGACTGTCAGAAGTGGGAGAGCAATAACATTCCTGAGCCCTAAATTATTCTTGAAGTTCATCTGGAGCAGGGGAGGCCTCCTGAGGTAGCCAGTAGGAGTAGCCATCATTGAGTAAATCCTGACTTTTCGGTCAGTGTGAAAGGAGGAGTCTTTTGTCAGCCAGTCCCAATTTAATTGTTTTGAACAGTACTTTGGGAGCATTGTAAAAGGGTACATCACAAATAACGTAGTTTTGCCAGTGTTTGCCTGCAGTGTAACAGTTTCATAATTTAAAGCTGTTTAGATGTACTGTAACTATCTTACCATTAGTAAGATTTAGTGGGTCTTAAACATTTGCTAACCTTTGATAAAAGCACAGCACACCTCACACTGCAGATTTAGACATTAATGGTGGCAAATTAGCTGAATGTGTCTACTCTTGTTTGCATGGGATTTTATTGGTCTTAATTCTAGTCTTCTGTAGTTGTATGTTGTAACTAGCTGAAGTTGCTGAACAGCTTGGATAACAGACAATAGCATGCACATAGGCAATTACCATGCCATGTTAAAAGTCTTATTTTCTCATTGATTTGTGTGTACACTTATGGGAGGGAAGCACACATGCATTTTACAAATTCTTCTTTTTCACCCCTTTTTAATGATGAATTTCTGAAGCAGTGAACAAATTGCCTTTCACTTACGAAGATTGCATGACTTATTGCTCACAGTGAGACCAGACCCAAGAGGTGTAATTACATTAACCTGCAAGAGGCATAGGTCTCGGCATTTGATGACATTGGGAAGCAACCACTTTCTTTTAGATCATAACTGAAAATTTTAAAGATTCACTCTCCAAGATCTTTGACAAGATGTAATAGCATGTTAGATGCATAGCCCTTTAAATCCTCCCTCACATGTGCAGATGCATCAAACACCTAAGCTAGCATGGGTGGTACATGAATACACACTCAAAGGATTGTAATCCCTGAAGATTAACATAGAAACCGGTTCCAGTTAGTGTCGTCATTGTCACTGGCAACTCTCTGAACAAACATACATGGACAGCAGTAAGTTGGTGAGGGAATGAGTTATGGTCACTTGCCTCCCTGAGGCTTAAATAAAGGATATGTCCAGGACATCGGACAAATTGCAGGGCATTCAGTAGACTTTGACTAAGCTGTTACTGTCATGAGGAAGAATTTTATGGGGGAGATAACAGATTCATGTTCCACACTGCGTAGTCCTTTACAGTACAGGAAAGACTCTCATATTGAGTGAGCTCCACCCTGAACTAAAGCTGGCATATTGATTTAAATGAACAATGACTGGCTGTAATAATTGGCCCTGTATCTGAATGTTAACATGACAGTGTGTGTAGCTATATAGAGGGAGATGTGTGGTTGACCTTTGTAGGGTATGATCTTCATCTCTTCTGTCAAGGATGGACAGTTCTAAATTTGCACCTCAAAGAGTGCATTCCACTCTGCCAAGCTGGCATAGGATAGTCTGTCATTATCCTTAACAGTTTGTGTCAGGTCAATTAGCCTATACTGTAAAGAAGAAATATTAGGAGCCCTTATAACCATCAGTAATGCTCATTATGTCAAAAGTAAGACAGTAAGCATTGTATTTGTACTGTCACCAGATAAAGACAGTAGCAGTACTAAACCTCTAAGCTGGGTCATCAGGAACCAATTAAAGTATGATTCTTACATTGCCAGTCTAATCAACTGGGCACTCAAAATCTTGGTTACCTTTGCAGAGCTGCATCATTTCAGTCCGATTCTGTGAAATCGATACGTGCAAATTATTTTTTTGCCTCTCTGATACATAGCCCATCTTCTGACAGCCTTCCTTCTATAAAAGGCGGAACAGGCCTTGTAATAGTATAGTTACTTTTGCTGCAAGTCACTGTGATAAAACCCATTGTTGCATATCTTACTGACAACTGACTTGGTTTTAGTTTTTGTCACCATCTTATATGCATCTGGATGTGTTTTGCACATAGTTATTCATTTTAAAATTATATTATTTATTAATAAATTTATAAATTTAATAAATATATTTATTTTAAAAGTGTATTATCATACCATTTGGCAAAAACATGGTCCCTACTGATTACCACACAAACGGCAACCCTCTAAGCACACAACCCGTGGTGAGAGACTTGGGTACTCAGGTTGACAACAATCTCACATTCGACCATCATGTGGCAGCAGTGGTCAGAAAAGCTTTTTACTTGGTTCATCTCATAAGTAAAGGGATTGCATCCAGAAAAAAAGGAGGTTATTACCTCTCTGTACTCCTCCCTCATTAGACCTATAATTGAGTATAACGCACCGTTTGGTATGTACCCACACCAACTGGAAAGGCCACAGAAATATCTCACAAAGAGGATCAATGGCTTCCAACACCTGTCTTATGCAGACAGGCTTAAATCGCTATCACTTTACTTGGTATCATACAGATTGCTCAGAGGTGATCTGTGTCTCGCCGTAAGGCAATATCAGACCCTGCCCTACTAGAGATGCTACATATCCATAAGTCTAACTCCTCGCGCATTACCTGCTCGATAGGCCTAAATCTAATATGCAACATCAACAAAACCTACTGGAGAGACAGGTTTGTCTCCCAGAGGCTGCCCTGTCTCTGGAGTGGACGTCCCATACATGTCAGACAAAGTACCTCACTGACCCTTTTCAAGTGCAGCTTAGATGAGTGGATGGGAAAACACATGTTTGTCCCAGGGGTTCCACCTTTGCCCTCATTGACAAGGGCGACAGGTGCTGACTGAGGTTTCTTTTTTTAAGGATAAACTCTTGGCTAGGCTTGTAAAGGCCCCAGGGCCGTTAGCCTAGTAACCTCCTAGGATCCTATGATTATTTATCCGTCGTTGAGTGGGTTAGTCCCACTAGGGTTGAGGCTTCTCTTAAGGGGAGACAGAAGGTGATCTTTATACTGCTAGAGTAAATTTGGGTTGGGCATCTTGGAATTTCCCCTGCTGTCTTTAGCAGGTGCTGTGAAGAAAATGAAAACACTGTCATCCGTGTTAGCATGTCTGGCAGGAGATTTGTGTATATTCTCAGATTAACATGTATTGTATGCCAGCATGTCTTATTGTGAAATTGTAAATAAGTTTTAAAATGTTGAGTATCTCCATGTTTATACAAAATCTTTCAAGAATCTGTTGGTGTTTTGATACATTTCTAATTGCACTTTTGTGAGGGAGATTCTAAAGTACAAACTGTCTGTGGAGAATCAGTTGAACAGTAGGTGATGTCATTAGAACATTCCTGGTTGCTAGGTGATTTGAATAATTGACAGGTAAAATAACTTTTTCAAACAGGTGACTGTTATTTTTAAAGTAAGACAGTTGAGACTGTTAATCTGGAATATAAAAGAGACTGTTGAGCAGTTAAGTGCAGCAGCTGAGAGTGGCAGTCAGTTGCAGTGCTGTGCAGAAGATACCCAGAAAAAGGGCTCACTAGAACTGTAAGCCTGCATTTGCCTTGCTGTTATGTTTTAAATTAGATTAGGGACAGTATTCTCTAGTTAGATTAGGAAAGTTTAGTTATTTAGATAGTTTTTCTAAGATAATGGACTTCTGTCCTACAGATTCATTTTACGTTTCTGGTGATTTAATTCTGGTGTTTATTGAAAATTATTGATTTACATTCTTGTAATTATTTTACTTATTAAATGTTTTTCATTACTTCACATTGTGGCTGGACAATCGGTGTATTCTTAAGAGAATAAAGAGTGTTTATACCTGCTTGATACTCCCCAGGTCACCTCAAATGCCTGGCTGCTTCTGGTCATAGCTATCATTTATTTTGATATTTAATTTTTAATAATTGATGTCTGACTCTGGCAGTGTTCTCAATTTGTGTTGGGGAGGGGATACAGCTGGAAATCTGTGTCAGGCTTCCCATACGTGTTTGAGTGTGTGAGATTTAAATTTATTTTGAGTGTGAGTCAGAGGTCTTTAAACTGGAACACATTGCTCTGAAGTGTATGATAATGGATTACATTTGGCGTGGACAGATGTATATAGCCCAGTCCCAAGAAAATAGTATGTGTTCCTGTTGTGCTCTTAAGGGAAATTGTGGAATTTTACTCTTGTGTGCTCTGGTGTTTTTTATGACATTCCCACACTGGAGTCAGTGGTGAGGATTGAGGCTCCTTAATTACAGAGCCGGGTTTTAAGTGGGGAACTTCACATGAATTTGGTGGCAGTCCAGTGTGATATTAACCAGATGTCACAGGTGCCATGGGGTCTTACACATCCAACTGAGTGACCACCGATTCAAGTAAATGAGACTGTGTTTAGCATCTCATCCAAAGGAATCCTGGCAAGTCTTCTTCCCTGTCGGACATAATCATCTGGAGGAAAACCCATCAAGACTTTTGCTTATCCTCTTGGAAAGTTGTTCAGACCAAATGTCAAAAAAGCAAAATATAGTTACCGTTTGCAGTAGCTTTCAGAAAATATTGAAAATCCCACTTAGTACAAAATGCATTTCTGTTAAATCACAGTTCAAAAAGGAAATAAAGCATTCTGTCAAAATAAATTCAAAATGGTGCTGTGGAATTACTTAAATTCATGTCCTTGCTCTGTCCTGTTGTGTTCTTGCAAACTGTAGTACAACTTTCCTAATTTTACCAGTGTTGTTGTTCTACTGATAATTTTTCTTATTTTCCGATAGTGAAGGTATAAAAGCACATAGCATGTTTTTCACCACTACTGAACTATCTTTCCTTAGTTAATACTGTTTTTATGACTCCATTAGAAGTATCACATTTGTGATCTCTTATTTTTCTGCATTTCTTTTTATACTGTAATGCTGTCAGTATTATGTTGTCATACATACTTATGTAACATATGTTTTACCTGTGTCATAATGCTAAAAAAAATATTGTACACTGTGTCATTGACATGCTACTTAATGTATACCATGGAAACTAACTCCCCGGGACACCATTGAAAGTCTGACTTCACAGCTGAACTGATGTAGTCAACAAATGTTAATAAAATGTTTTACTGCAAGTGGTCCTTAAGCATTCTTTGTTTCTTCAGAAAACCAATAAAAATATCACTGCAAAAATGTAAATAACACTGCACCTTCTCTTTGATCCTGGAAGAATAAGAAAAGTGTGTTGTGATTTAGAGAACTAAAATCAAAAATGACAAATTCATATGGCTTAGTTGACTGGGAGATTTATCCTTCCAATATACAGCAAAATCATTTTGATAGTATTCCTGTGTACATGTATCAGAGTGGGAAAAATTCAGCTAAGGGAACAATATTCTAGGTATTATTTGACCAACATGCCATTGCTCAGCTACTACTCACACCCTCTCTTGCATTATCAGAAATGGTACAGTGGTATTTTGTATCGCAGTCTAGTCTTGCATGTAATACCTCCACATTTTGGGATTCCCACTTACCCAGCACTAAGTGGGATCGTATCCAAAATGCCTCCAGTATGTTAGCCACTCACAGTTCAATAAGTTGTATAACTGCTAGATAACATCATCATAAAACATGCCATTAGACAAAAGTATGATGCAAGATGCAAGGGGGGAAGCTTTAGTGGAGTTATAAGATATACAAGCTGTAGACAGGAGGAAAATGATGCACATAACCTATAAATGGTACCCAACTTCAAAAGTTAAAACCAAGTTCAGCCTAGACAGTAAAGTACTACCAAGGAAAATCTGCTCAACCAAGAGCTTCTATGAGCTTTAAACGCACAAATAAAATGGTCCTTTAACTACTTCAGGAGATGCAAGTCCAATGCTTAGAAATGTGATGGCTTACAAATCTGTGGTGTATAATCCTAACCACAAGTCATTGCCAGTATCCCATCAAAGAAATAAATCTCCATCTTCAGAACACCAAACAAGTACGACCATTACTGTAGTATATGTAGGTGGTACCCCCTTCCGCCACCCGCCAGCCCCTGATCTTATACTCTAGTCAAACTGAAGCAATGAGATAGATGCGAGGAGATAGCTGTCCCTAGTGTTATGGTAGAGGACGGACTTCACTTCCTTGTTATTAGTGCAAAATGAAAAACACGTAAACTTTACAATACTAAGCAACATTAATAAACGGTCCAAAACTTCAGATGTTAATTCCTCTTGTATGAAGGTACTGACAGAAAAAACTCAGGTTGTGTCACCGGAATGTTTCGTTTTTAATTCGTGATGAGCACTTTCATCCACCATCTGGACTTCATCAGATCAATTTTTCAGTAACCGCTTTTACCCATGGAAAAGTAATATATACATAAAAAGCACAAAGGATCGTAAATTATAATTGACAGCCTCATAGTTTCATAGTATAGTACTAGGCTATCTGCCCTAGGGCATTTATAAGCCTAGCCAAAGTGTATGTGGCTTTCGCCACCCCATGTAATGATACAAAAGTGTACAATTTAAATTAAATTTAGTTTACAGTGACTCTATCTAGCAATGAGACAGAGATGACCCCCGGGGTAAACCTACGATCACCCATCCATTCGTCCAGATTTCTCTTGAAGAGAGTCATGATAAGGTGGGCAAGGTAGAAGGTCTTTCTAACCACTTTGGCGACGTGGGTGTCAAATGAGAGGTCACTGTCAACTTGGGTCCCCAGGTCTTTGATTACTTTTTACGTACTTAATGGATTACCACCTATGTGGTCGTTTGTGGGTACTTTGTTTTTTCCAAAGGGGATGACTATACCTTTTTTGGCATTTAGTTTAAGGCCATGAATCTGACACCAGTCGTCTGTTTCTGTGAGGCCTTTCTGGAGGATGCATGTGTCAGCTGGTGTGTCGACTATGGTGCCTAGTTTGCAGTCGTCTGCGAACTTTGTCAGCCACAACCCCCCTATGTTTGCCTGCACATCTGAGAAATAAATGCCGAACAAGAGGGGTCCCAAGACAGAGCCCTGTGGGACTCCACTTGTGACTGGCTTAGAGTCTGACATAGCTCCAGCTATTCTGACTTTGTGGGTTCCGTCCTTCAGCCAGTTTGCAACCCATCTTGTGACAAACGGGTTTACATTTAAGCTGTTGAGCTTGTCTATGATGCCTGAGTGGGGTATTGTGTCGAAGGCTTTTGCCAGATCCAGGTAGGTTGTGTGAACTGCTTTGCCTTCATCGATGGCTCTAGTGACTGTTTCAAAAAAGTCCACCAGGTTTAAAAGACAGGATCTGCCCTTTACAAAGCCGAACTGGGTAGGGTCAATTGTCTGTAGGTCCCCGATGTCTTTGTTTATGAGTTCCATAATGATCCTTTCCATAGTTTTGCAGACAAGGCTGGTCAAGCTTATGGGGCGGTAGTTTCCAGGGTCTATAGAGATGCCACCTTTGTGGAGTGGGACCACTGTAGCTGTACGCCAGTGTTCAGGGACGTATCCTGTAACAAGGCTAAGATTAAACAGCGTTCTTATGTGCGGGTTTAGCTCCTCTAGGAGTTCACGTAGCACGGAACCCGGGACACCGTCACGTCCCATGGATGCTGTATTTTTAGCTTTGCTGAGGGAAGCTTTCACCTGGATATCTGAGATTTTAGGGAGGTTGCATTCAGCTGAGATATTTATTTCATCTTTCGGGGGAGAGGGAGGGGAGAAATTTGCACTGAACCTGTCTGCCAGTATGTTGGCAATATCTGTGGGTTCAGTGTATTTTTTGCCGTTATGAACTAACTCTGCGCATATCTGAGGGTTTCCGCCCAGGTTTCTAACATAACTGAAGAAGGCCTTGTGATTATCTTTAGTGTCCTTAGCGATTTTTCTCTCAAAGTTGGCCTTTGATGATTTTATTAGCGAACGTAGTTTTTTGCTAGTGCTGATCAGGGATGCCTTCCCTTTATGGGATTTTGCTCTGTCTTGCAGTAGCTTCCTTCTCTTGTTATAAAGTTTGTTTATGGCTGGGGTCCACCAGATAGGATGCCTGCCTTTGGTGGAAAGGGTCTTGGTTTTATTTGGGATTGCATGATCCATGCATTCTTCGAGATGCCCGTAGAAAGCATTTGTGAAGGATTCATCAGTGTGGGATGTGGTTTCCACTGGCCCAGGGGGCTTGAAGGATACCATTTCAGTCCTAAGGAGTGCAAAGTCGGCTTTTGAGAAGTTTCTCACTGTGGTCTTTTGTGCTGGGGGTGGAGGTGGGATATGAATATCTATGGTTATTAGTTTATGGTCTGATCTCACTAGTGAGAGGTATACTTCCGGTGTTGAGCATTTTGTCCCCATGTTTGTGATGATCAGGTCAAGTTTATTATTTCCCCTTGTGAGGGAGGTGACTAGTTGTTCCATCGCATTTGAGTTGATGAATTCCAGGAACCTTTGGGCTAGGGTGTTGGGGCTTGAGTAATGCACCCAGTCTATGTTTGGGTAGTTGAAGTCTCCCAATATGATGGTATTTGGTGAGACATTCATATCCTCCAGTGTTTTCAGGAAGGCTGAATGGAGTTCCTGAGATTGCGAGGGTGGTCTGTAGCATGCTACAAGTTGTATAGCAGTTTTGCCTATGGTTAGTTGCACATGGATGGTCTCGGATGCTTCGTGCGTTGCCACTAACCTGGAGGTGTGGGTGTCTTTAATGAATATGGACACTCCCCCTCCTTTTGTGGTTCGGCCCAGGTTTTGGGGCCGAAATGCATGATACGAGGTATAACCTGGTAGGGCTGGGGTGCTCTCAGGAGCCTTGAACCAGGTTTCAGTTACTGCACAGACATCGATGCTCTCCATACTGAGGTGTGCTTCGAGAGCCTGCATCTTGAGATTTAGACTTCTGGCATTGAGCAGTATTACCCTTAGTTTTTTTCCTTTATTGTTTTCTAAGGTGGTGGGTTTGTCTTTTGAGCCTTGCCTAAAAAAGGCACTATGGGGGTGGCAAGAGCCTTAGCCAATATCCGGAAGCCCAGTGATGACATGTGCAAGCCGTCCCTTGCGAAGCAGCGTGGCTTGTCCAGCATGTCATCCCAAGCAGACAGACATTAGATCCCCCTAGAATGACACCAGTAATTGAGCCAATTATTAAAGCTGATCATCTTGTCTTTGTATTGTGGCATCATTCTTGGTGAGGGCAAGAAGCTGCTCAGGGTCAGGGTCATACCGGCCTGGGCTACATAATCAGAGAGCTCCTCTGTGTCTCTTTTCATGTAGTCCAAGGAGGTACGTCTCAGGTCATTCACGCCGGCATGGACAATGAAGGAGTCATATTTGTACTTGCTTTGGAGTGACCTGAGTGCTTTTGTTATGTGCCGGATCCTAGCTCCCGACAGGCAGCTCACTGTTACCCTCTCTTTGTTCAGCCTGGTAAGCGAGACGTCAGTGTGTCTGACTATAGAGTCACCTATTACTAGTGTATCAGGCATGGTGTTTGGCCTTAAGGGCTGTGATTGTTTGGCACACTGACTTTGTGTACTATGTGTTGCATGTGCAGAGTTTTGAGGTGGTGTTATCTTGGATGTCTGCTTTGGGAGCCTCTGTTGTTTCGGTAACTTTTTTTATTAGAGCCTCCGAGTATGTGTTTGGTTTGCAGTTGTGATTGGTTTATGTGAGACTGGGTTTGTTGTGTGTGTGGTTACCTTCTCCTGTCTGGTCTTGCTAGTCCTGTGTTGAGAGAGTTCAGCCTCCAGTTTGGCTATATAGTTGCATCTCTCACATGTATTTGTGTTTGTTGGGAGGAGGAGAGGATTGTCTGTGTACATGAGACAATTGTAACATTGTCTCAGGATTCCCAGATTAACCAGCTGAACTGGAGAGGACGTCAGTAATATACCACTCGACATGCCAGAATAGTATAAGGGGGTGATGTGTAACTGGGTCAGAGAGAGGACTTTGAAGGGAAGTGGGTATTAGCACGGGTTGTAGGTGGATGTAGTGCTTACGTTAGTTTAAGGGTGCTTCACTTAAAAGAAAGGTTTTAGGAGCAAGTGCTAGGCTTATGATAAAGCGAATAGACTGATTTTGTTGAAAGTAGAGCTTTCTTAAGGGGAAAAATTGAAGTGCAGACTTTGCGGAGCCAGGAATAGTTTAAGCCTGTTTAACCGGCTATTGTGCTATGCGCACACTCGTGGATTTTAAACGGGGAACTTCAAAAGAGCTGGAAATGGTCCAAAACGACCAATTACTACAAGCTCTTGTGCTGCGGTCACTCCTTCGGGGACAGATAGGCTGCTAAAGGCTCCCCACTCCCACTGGTGAACAAAGAAACTTCCTTCTATCCAAGTAAGGCAATGGACAACACAGGAACTGCACCACACTCCAGAATACAGCAAAGCCTGTATACTGGTCTAAACTAGTCGAGAAAGCCGGGAAAACAATGATTTTTTTTTTTTAGGTTAGAAAGTACACAGAAATGCAGGAAAAACAGTAATAAATCACTTACACAGGTTAGCTCACTTTAGTGGGTAGCCTCAACAGTTAAATTTAACAACAAACTTTCGACCAAATGTAACTTTAAGTGCAGATAATGTACAATGCAAAAAACAGGTAATAAAGCAGTTTAAACTTTTTCAAAGTAAGAAAAGGAAGGTCTCTCAGGTAAAAACAGCAAAAAAATACTTAGATCAGGAAAGTAGTCGCTTTTCTCAGTTCTCTGCTGCTAGCACCACTCTGCAGGACCACGAGGAGCTGTTTCTGAGTAGTATAGCCGGAAAAAAATGCTCAGGGGTGGATTTTAAACAGGGAACTTCAAATGAGCTTGAAATGGTCCAAAATGACCAATTACTACAAGCTCTTGTGCTGAGGTCACTCCTTCAGGGACAGATAGGCTGCTCAAGGCTCCCCACTCCCACTGGTGAGCAAAGAAACTTCCTTCTATCCAAATAAGGCAATGGACAACACAGGAACTACACCACAGTCCAGAATACAGCAAAGCCTGTATACTGGTCTAAACCAGTCGAGAAAGGCGGGAAAACAAGGATTTTTTTTGTTTTTTTTTTGTTTTTTAGGTTAGAAGGTACACAGAAATGCAGGAAAAACAGTAATAAATCACTTACACAGGCTAGCTCACTTTAGTGGGTAGCCTCAACAGTTAAATTTAACAACAAACTTTCGACCAAATGTAACTAAGTGCAGATAATGTACAATGCAAAAATCAGGTAATAAAGCAGTTTAAACTTGTTCAAAGTAAGAAAAGGAAGGTCTCTCAGGTAAAAACAGCAAAAAAATACTTAGATCAGTGAAGTAGTCGCTTTTCTCAGTTCTCTGCTGCTAGCTGCATAGTAATGAGCCTAGTCTGCAAAAAAAAGCTAGCCTGATGTAACACAAGTCATTTTTACAATTCAAACTAAAATGAGAAACAGAAAAATACAATCAAAATAAAAAGAAGTGCATGCATACTACTGGCAGGAAGCAGTAAGTTTACCCAGATGGGTTTGCAAAATAAATCATTGTAAAATTCTTGATCGTGTGCTTACAAGCAGTGAGATTCAGAAAACGAACCGTATGGCAATTGTGCTGAGTAGTAAATTTCAGAAAGTCAGTCAATTGTGCAATGTGTACAGACATTTTTAAAGGGCTTTCACTGACCCTTCCTGTACAATAAAAATATTGTCAACAAATGCCAGTGTTTTCAGTCCCCCAGGAAATACTGTGAGCTGCATCAGAAGTTTGTCAGTTGGAATTTATTACCATCAGGACAAGAACCACCATAATCATTTTTTCATACAACACGTGGAACAAGCTTAAAGTGCTAAATAAATATTTTGTGGTTTTTATACATAGTTTAACTAATAAAATCTATTAGAATTATCATTGTTTAGTAGACACTCTTGTAAATAGTTGCATTGTTGTGTTTGTTGAAATCATTTGTTTTTCTCTTTTACATATTTTGATTTATATTTCTATTTAAAATAAGTGTTATTTGCTTAAATCTTAATATTTTCTTAAATGAAGTACTATGAGCTATTGAGCCTACAGCCATTCTTGCTGTTCTGTTAGCTTTGGAGGATGTGTGTGTTACTTCCTGCAGTTTTACTTGTATTCAGCTAGTGGCCTCTAAAAAGGCAGATAGGGTATATAAAGTTCCTCAGTATTTTAAGTTTTTATACACTTTTACCAAATTTGACCCAGCAGCTGCAGCCTTAGTTAGTCCCACTGCTGCTAAACATTTGATTCCAGCCCTACTCTTTCTGATAGTGATGGGATGATTATTAAGTATGGAAAATAATGTATGCTTCTGCAAATTTGATTTTCAGAATTTTGAATTGTCAGACTTGTATGTTAAAGTTTGTTTTGACTAATTGTAAAAGTGTAAGGAATGTTTTGTCTGAAGTTTCCTCTTGTGAGGAAAAAGCCTGTTTTAAATAATTTAGTTGCTTCTTATGTACACGTCACTACTCATTGTTTAGAGCATGTGTGTATGACTCAGTTGATTGTTGCTACCAGGACTGTGACCACTGGTACTGTTTTGTGGTGGTTTGCCTGGCTGTGTTCTCAGGACCTCTCAGATAATAGAAATGAGAGTTTAAATTCTCATTTGGATTGAGATTTACTATGTGGCCCCTTTGCTGCAGAGGTAATCAAAAAGTGTGATGAATGAGTTAAGTTGATACAGAAAATCTCTTAAGAATTTTCAGCTCCCCTTTTCCAGATTTTCTAGTGGATTCTCTAATTCCTTTTTTCCCCAACAAACACCTTTATTCAATTTTCACACATGACATAAGCAATCTTACATTTATACACATGAAAAACAAACGACTCCACTTTAGTTCCAAGCATTATACATCACAGACACCACTGAAATAGCTGTAGTTGCAAACATTACACGTCACTTATAATTTATCCAGTCATTGTCAGTTAAGCATTATATGGCTCATTCAAATCTTGCCTCTTAAACCTCTTTCCTGCTCTGCATATATTGTTCCCACACTTCCCATGTTTTCCTGTGTAGTTTGCTCCCTCCCTTTTCTAAAGATCCCAATTCCTGTTTTGTCTGTGTTACTATATTCACTACTACTAGTAAAATTGGTCTAGACTTTGATTTCCATTTTGTAGTAATTGCTTTTTTGGCAGCCACCATAATTAGACTCAGCAAGGCTTTACTATGTCTAGCCAATTCCGATTCTGTATCATAACTCAAGAAAATCATCTCCCAAGTCAATCCAATCTGTTCACCGAGTATCTGCGTCAGAGCGGTCTGCATGGAATCCTTAAATTCTGCCAGCTCAGTACAGTCCCAAAAAAATATATTCGTAGGTTCATAGGTGTGTAATATAGGCTAGTGGCCCTGGAGCCTTTACAAGCCTAGCCCATAGGATTACCCTGGCTTCGTGCCACCCGACCTTAGTTCCAAGTGCCTCTGTCGAGTAGAGCTACTGGAGTGATCCCCGGGGTGAATTTTGTATTTTCCATCCACTCATCAAGATTTCTCTTGAAGACGGCCAGTGAGGTGCTCTGCTTGACATGCATGGGAAGTCTATTCCAGAGCATGGGCAGTCTCTGGGTTATGAACCTGGCCCTCCACCATGTTCTGTTGATTGTGGTAGTGAGGTTGAGGTCTCTGGAGCATGTGGTGCAGAGGGATTGGGATTTAGCATTTCTAACAGAGCCGGGTCAGACATGGTTTTGTAAGTCAAGCAGAGATCTCCTCTAAGTAGGCGATATGAGACACAGAATAGTTGGAGTTTGAGTCTGTCCATATAAGACAAGTGTTTAAGGTCTAGGATCCTCTTTGTGAGGTACTTTTGTGGCCTCTCCAGTTGTTGCAGGTGTCTAGTGAGGTACATGCCAAATGGGGCATTGAACTCGATGATTGGGCTAATGATGGAAGAGTAGAGGGAAACAATGACCTCTTTCTTCCTGGATGCAAAACCCTTAGTAATGAGGTATGCCACGTAGAAGGACTTTCTGACCACCGTTACAATGTGTTGGTCAAAAGAGAGGTTGCCGACCTGTGTTCCCAGATCTCTTATAACGCCTTCTTTGTTCAGTGGACTACCATCAGTGTGATAATTCAAGGGAACATGTTTTTCCCAAGGAGAATGATGACACATTTTTTGGCATTGAGCTTAAGGCCATGATTCTGACACTAGTCGTTGGTCTCAATGAGGACTTTCTGTAGGGTGTCAGCATCACTTGGTGAGTTAATAATGGCTCCCAACTTGCAATCATCTGCAAACTTTGTCAGCCAGAGTCCCTTCATGTTGGCTTGGTCTTCAGAGAAGTAGATACCAAACAGGAGAGGACCCAGGACCGTAACTGGTTTGCAGTCTGACTTGGAGTCAGCTACTTTCACACTGTGGGTTCTGTCTGTTAGCCAGTTTGCAACCCACCTAGGAATATAGGGGTTGATGCCTAGCTTGGTGAGTTTTTCTATGATTCCTGAGTAGGGGAATGGTATCAAAGGACTTGGCCAGATCAAGGTAGGCTGTATGAACCACCTTGCCTTCATCCACAGCTCTGGTGACTGCCTCAAAGAAGTTGACCAAGTTGAGCAGGCATGATCTACCCTTCATAAAACCATACTGTGTAGGATCCAAAGTTTGGAGATTCCCTATATCCTTGTTTATTAGGTCCATGATGATGCATTTCATAGCTTTGCATATTAAACTTATCAGGCTAATGGGACGATAGTTCCCAGGGTCTGTAGTCGCTCCTCCTTTGTGGAGAGGGATGACTGTAGCAGTGCAACATTTAGTAGGGACAAAGCCTGAGGTGAGGCTGTGATTGAACAGGGCACACAGGTGAGGTGGCAGTTCACTCTGTAGTTCATGTAGAACTCAGCCAGGGATATTGTCAGGTCCCATAGAAGCTGTATTCTTGGCCTTGGACAGTGCTCTTTTAACGTGTGCAGCAGTAATACTGGGTGCCTGGCAATCTACTGGTATTGTGATTGGTCCTTTGTGGTGGGGATGAGGGGTAAAGTTGGCACTGAATCTGTCGGCCAGTGTATTGGCAATATCTGTTGGCTCGGTATAGGAGGTACCATTATGCAGTAGCTTAGAGCAAATCTGGGTATTGCTGTGGAGGTTCCTTTACATAACTGTAGAAGGTCTTGTGGTTGTCTTTGCTACCTGCTACAGTTCTGTTTTCATAGCTAGCTTTAGAGGATTTGATGAGGGATCTCAACTTTTTGTTGAGGCTGATTAAGGGAGTTTTTCCAGTCCTGGGACTTTACTTTATTACACATCAGTTTCCTCCTCCTGTTGTAGAGTTTGTTTATGGCAGGGGACCACCAGATTAGCTTCCTTTTTTTGGAGGAGAGCATCTTGATTCTGTTTGGTATGGCGAGATCCATGCATTTGTGTACATGTTCGTACAGTGCATTGGGGTATGATTCGGTGGTCATGCAACTATTCTCCATTTGCATGGGTGCCGTGAAGTTAGCCACCTCTGGTTTTAGGTGCCCAAATTTAGCTTTGGAGACGTTTTTCATGGTGGTTACCTTTGGGGGGGGGGGTGTTGGAGGGATGTGGATTTCCAAGGTGATCAGTTTGTGGTTGGCTCTAACCAGGGACTATTGGTGTAGAGCAACAGTCGCCCATGTTAGTAATGGCCAGGTCAGGGATGTTGCTACCCCGGGTGGGGGTAAGAATGAGCTGGTCCAGGGCATGAATTCCAGGAAATGTTGGGCAAGTGTATTGGTCCACGAGTAGTTTTCCCAATTAATGGATGGGTAGTTGGTCTCCCAATAAGAGAGTGTTAGGTTGGACCCTAATGTTCTCCAGGGTGCTTGGGAATGTGGAGTGTGAGTCTTAGGACAACCTGAATCGGTGTCTTACCCAATGTTAGCTGCACATGAAGTAATCTCAGATGCGTTATGTTGGGCTACCAGTCTAGAGATGTGCGCGTCCTTTATGAATATGGAAACATCACTGCCTTTGGAGCTTCGGTCCAAGTTCTGGGGCAGAAAGAACTGGAATGAGTTATAGCCTGGTAGTGCAGGGGTGCTTTCTGCTGCCTTGAACCAGGTCTCTGTTACAGCACAAATGTCAATGTTATCCATTTTAAGGAGTGCTTCTAGTGAGTGCATTTTGAGATTTAGACTTTTAGCATTGAGCAGCTTGACCCTCAGATTGCATTTGTTTGTAGCTGTTACAGTGGTAATTTGGTCTTTGGAACTCCGCTTAAAAGACACTATAGGGGTGGCAAGAGCCTTGGCCAGTATCCAGAAGCCCAGGGGTGACAGATGCAGGCCATCTCTGGCAAAACATCGAGGTCTGTCAGTCATATCATCCCAGGCAGACAGATGCTGGATTACCTTAGAATGACACCAGAAATTTAGCCAGTTGTTGAAATCAATAAGTTTCTGTTTGTACTGTGGTATCATTCTCTGTGATGGTAGGATGCTGCTCAGGGCTAGGGTCATACCCGCCTGGGCTACATAATCCGAGAGCTCCTCCATGTCTCTTTTCATGTAGTCCAGGGTCATTCCCACTCACATGTACAATGACAGAGTCATATTTGTACCTGTTGTTGAGGGACCTGAGTGCATGCATTATGTGGCGGATCCTGGCGCTAACTGTTACTTTCTCCTTATTCAACCTAGTGAGTGGGATATCAGTGTGCCTCACTATCGAGTCACCTATGACTAGTGTGTTGGGCTTGCTGTTTTGCCTTAGGGGCTTTGGTTGAGTGGCACACTGTTTAGGAGAGTTGTGTCTCTCATGATTAGTGTTGTGTTGTGGTGGTCGAGTGCATTTCTACCTTGGAGGTCTCTGCTGTTTGGGTAGATTTTTACTGAGAGCCTCCGCAAAGGTGGGTGTGTGGTTTGTTTTTCTGTGAAGGCATTGTTGGTGTGTGTTATGGAGAGCTATGTGGTCCATGTGGTGTGGTACAAATGTTGACCTTCTCCTCCTGACCAGCTATTCCGGTCTTGGCTGGAGAGTACGTGGCTTCCGTTTTGGATATATAAGTGCATCTCTCTCAAGTCTCAGTGTTGGGAGGTAAGAGGAGATGGATTTTGTCAGTGTACATGAGGCAGTTGCTACATTGCCTCAGGATGCCGAAGTTCACCAGGTTAATAGGAGAAAGCACAGGGAACTGACCTTTAGACATGCCTGGAGGGGTGGGCATTAATAATAAGTACTGAATCCGTTTCCTTGTATAACATTTAGTGCTGGTAGCACTTTTGTGTGCTACAATAATTGCTACAAGAAGTCTGGTAAAATGCTAAACTAATAAGCTAGTAAAAGTGTAGGAGAGGAGAGAACTAGCAGATCCAAGGGAGAAATTAAAGAGCAGACGTTGGCACTGCATCGAAGCTTACAAACGGTCCTCGCTGTTCCCAGCCACCTCTTTCTTGCCTGTCACACCTAAAACACTAGCTATCCACCTGAGGAAAACTTCTTTGGACTCTACTTGGGGTATAAAAATACCTATGTAAACACTTCCCGGCAAATATCCTAAATCTGCTAGACTTTGTTCTTATTTTGGAGATGTACATATATCCTCCCATTATCTCTGTGAATTGCTTATCCAGTCTCTCTTCCCAGTCCTTTCTAAGATCCTCTGATTGATTTTTATAATTATCTTTCAGTGTATTATATGCTTTAATAATTATTCATTTTTTAATGGCAGCTTCTGTTATAGATTCTTTTAAAAACTCTACCTTTGCTGCTGTTTCATTCAGGAGTCCCTTGTTTCTTTCTCTTTGACTATACTGTGATATCAATCCTTTATAGGGAAGACAATCTCTAACTTGCAGTCCAAATAAATTCTTGGCCTCTTTCCATCTTATTACATTTCCCTTTCTAGTTATTTGCTCCCAGTACCTTGGTTCCTTTGTCAGTTTTCTCTCCAATAAATTCCTGACCCTTCTTGCCTATTATCTGTATCCCTAATCACAAGTCATCCCTATCAGCAAAATCACTTCTCCATTCTCATGTTGGTTTGGTTCTTAGAATACTCTATGCTATTTTATAAATATAATACTCTATGATTTTTGTTGTTCTCCTTAAGAGTCTGCATCCAAAATCCCAATCTCCTTATTTCTTAAGCTTCCTCCCTGTATTAGCATCATTCCTTTCCACTTTGCATAGTAGTTTTCTGCTTGCGCTATGTACAAGAGCCTTAACTGTGCTGCTCTAAAATACCCCCTCAAATTGAGTAATCCTAATCCGCCTTGTTGTATTGGAAGAATCATCTTATCCCACTTGACCCTTGCTGTCTTCCATTCTGAGATAAAATCCTTTAACTCTTTTTTAATTGCTTTCCACAGCTTCTCCTCTGGTTGATAATAATATGCCTAACCTGTGTATAAGAGTAAAGGGACTAAAAACATTACGATGGCTTGTATCATAGTATCCATATCCATATAACAAAGCTTCCAGTTTCTCAATTTTTGTATTATCTTCTATTTAGTCTCTTCCCACATATCCTTAGCTGCCACAACAGAGTAATTTCTAATCCATACTCCTAAATACTTTATTTTATCATGTCCCCATAAATATTGGTATTGTTGGACCAGTTTGTGTGGGTACATAGTTTACCGCTATTGCCTTTGTTTTAGCTTCATTAATTTTGTATCCCAAGAACTTGAAATTGTCTTAAAATGTTCCACAACACTGTAATGTTCCTTTCAGGTTTTGTCATGTATAAAATAATGTTATCTGCAAATAGAGCCACCTTTTCCTGACTACCATACCAGTTATATCCTTGAATTTCTGAATCCCTTATTTTCTTTGCTAGTGGTTCTAACATCCAGTCTAGAGATGTGCGCATCCTTTATGAATATGGAAACACCACTGCCTTTGAAGCTTCGGTCCAAGTTCTGGGGCTGAAAGAACTGGAATGACTTATAGCCTGGTAGTGCAGGGGTGCTTTCTGCTGCCTTGAACCAGGTCTCTGTTACAGCACAAATGTCAATGTTATCCATTTTAAGGAGTGCTTCTACTGAGTGCATTTTGAGATATAATGCAAACAACAAAGGGAAAAGCGGACAACCCTGCCTGGTTCCTCTACTCAAGCAGATATTATCAGAGAGGACCCCACCCACCTTAATTTGTTCCTCAGATCCCTCATATATTCTTCTAATCAAACTTATAATTGTATCGGAAAGCAAATGCTTCCATTGCCCTGCTCATGAAGTCCCAGGTTACTCTGTCAAATGCTTTGTCTGCATCAAGACCCACCAATAAAAGTGGTATTTTCTTACATTCTGTTTCCCTCTGGATCTTCAGTGTTTTGTTAATATTGCCAAATGTTTGGCTCCCCTCCACAAAACCACACTGATCCATATATTTAAATTTTGGTATCACTTTTGTCATTCTTTTACCCATTATAGAAAAAAACATTTTGCAATCATGGTTTAGTATTGAAATGGGCCTATATGAAGTTGGATCTGATGGATCTTTACCCTCTTTAGGTATTACTGTTATCACCATCTCCTTCTAGGATGCTGGTACTTCTTGTCTTAAAATACTGCTAAACAAAACCTTCCAGATCTTTATCAGTTCTTTTCCTGCCTAACTTCCACAGGAATACCATCTATCGTGGGGACTTTCCTGTGGATTGGTTATACAAAGCCATTTTTATCTCATCCCTTCCTGTCTTAACTGTTAGTAATTGAGCCTCATCTACGTCTAACCTGAGCATGTTTAATTTTTCCATAAACATTTCCATTTGCACCTTTTCTTTTTTTCCATATTTCTCTGCTTTATACAAACTTAAATAAAATTTCCAAAATATTTCTAATACTTCTATGGGGTCTCTTGTTATCTTCCTTATTATGTGCTCCCTAAGCTTGCTGACAGGCCTTTCCACTTTCTGTTACCTGAGTTGATGTGCTAAAAGTTTTTGTGCTCTAGAATTATTTTAAAAAACAGTTGCTTAACAGCAATCTTTTTAAACTCGTGCATATTGTCGAAGTAATCCCTTATTTTCTGTTTAGTATTCTGCAGTTGCTCCTTTTCTTGTTCAGAGAGATTCCCACTTACCTTGCAATGCTTAAACATTTGGCATTCCCTCTAAATAATTATTGTTACTGTTTAACCATATCTTCCTTTCTTTTATTTACCCTAGTTTTAAACTCCACTTTAATTTTATGCCACTCGTTAGCTATGTTTTCACTAGAAAATCCTATCTTGTCTAATCTTCCCTAGTAGCTCCTGAATTAATTCCAAAACCCATTCCTTGAATTCCTCTCTTTTCAACCGATAGGTGGGAAAGCGCCAGTGTCTCATTTTTATTTCATTACCTTGCTTTTTTATTTTAGTTATTATTGGCTCATAATCTGAAATAGTTTTGGGGTGCGTTTCAAGACCTTCAGTTCAAACTTACCCACCTCTAGACTACAGTATGTTTCCAGCATTTAGCATTTTACATATGCATTGTGAATGTCTTCAGGTATTTTTATTATTTATTCTAGTCACTAAATTATTTTTCCTACACATCTCACCATGTATACATTCTTACCTATTATTACTATATATAAATGTGCTTTTCTTTATTACTGTAATTGTATAAACGTGTATGTGCTTATTATAATTTGTAATTCTTACTAATAATTGGAGCTTTTCTCCCCAAGCCTTCGCTGAAAATGACCTGTGTCCAGTCAGACTTTCCTGGTAAACCAATGTTAAATAAATAAATAATTTAAAAAGGTGCACATGTTCCTGTGAGATATAAACTCTATCTAGCCTACCCCAGTTTTGTATCTTGGCGAGTAATATGTAAATTCAGTCCGAACTGCTAGTACTGAATTCACATCTTCCATGCCAAACAGTTTCATAAATGTCTTCAAAAATCTACCCTCCTTTGTTATATTTTCCCTTCTAGGCTCCTCAAGACACATCTTCACTGTTGCAAACCAAATTCCAGTCTCCACCTATAAGTAATATTCCTTGCTGAAAGCTGATAATTTCTCCCAGAATTTTCTTAAGCTTCATAGGTTCATAGGTTCATACTAGGCTATCTGCCCAAGGGCATTTATAAGCCTAGCCCATAGTTATTTGGCTTTCGCCACCCCTTTAGTTTGAATAAAACTATGCCTATTATTTTGCTGTGCCTCTGTCAAGCAGTGACACTGAAGTAATCCCTGGGGTATATCTGCGATCCCCCATCCATTGGTCAAGATTCCTCTTGAACAAGGCCAGCGAGGTGCTCTGCCTCACATGTACCGGGATTTTGTTCCACAGCATAGGGAGTCTCTGGGTGATGAATCTGTCCCTCCAGCATGTTCTATTAATAACCGTGTCAAGGTTTAAGTCTCCCGCCCTTGTGGTTCTGAGGGATCTAGATTTTTGAGGTGAAGCATATTCATCAAATCAGGGTTTGACATGGCCTTATATGTCAGGCACAGGTCACCTCTGAGCAAGCGGTATGAGACTGAATAGAGCTGGAGTTCTTTCAGTCGGGCAGCATAAGACATATTTTTGAGACCCTTTATCCTTTTGGTGAGGAACTTTTGGGGCCTTTCCAGCTGCTGCAGGTGTCTGGTCAGATACATTCGAATGGGGCATTGTACTCAATCATAGGTCTAATGAGTGATGAGTACAGGGGCGATGACCTCCCTTGATCTAGATGTGAATCCCTTCATGATCAGGTGGGCAATGTAGAAGGTTTTCCTAACTACTTTAGCAACATGAGTGTCAAACGAAAGGCTACTGTCAACCTGGGTCCCCAGATCCCTGATGACTTCTTCTGTGCTAAGTGGATTGCCACCTATATGGTAGCTAGGGGTAACCTTGTTTTTCCCGAAGGGTATGACTATGCATTTCTTGGCATTTAACTTTAGGCCATGGCTCTGGCACCAGTTATCCGTTTCTGTGAGGCCCTTCTGAAGGATATCTGTGTCAGATGTGTTTTCGACTATGGCGCCCAGTTTGCAGTCATCTGCAAACTTTGTCAGCCATAACCCTCCTGTGTTTGCTTGTACTTCAGAAAAGTAGATGCCGAACAAGAGTGGACCCAGGACTGAGCCCTGTGGGACACCACTTGTGACAGGCTTTGAGTCTGACATGGCTCCAGCAACTCTGACCCTGTGGGTTCTGTCACTTAGCCAGTTTGCAACCCATCTTGTGATGTATGGGTTTACATTCAAGCTGATGAGTTTTTGATGATACCTGAGTGGGGTATTGTGTCAAGGCCTTTGCCAGGTCAAGGTAGGCTGTATGGACTGCCTTTCCTCATCAATGGCCTTGGTGACTGTCTCGAAAAGTCAACCAAGTTTAAAAGGCATGATCTGCCTTTGACAAAGCCAAACTGGGTTGGATCCAAAGTCTGCAAGTTCCCTATGTCTTTATTTATGAGTTCCATTATGATCCTCTCCATGGCTTTGCAGATAAGGCTTGTCAAGCTAATGGGACGGTAATTTCCAGGGTCGGTGGAGGCACCGCCCTTGTGAAGTGGGACCACAGTCACCGTGCGCCACTCCTTGGGTACATATCCTGAGGTGAGGCTAAGATTAAACAGCTGTCCTAACTGCGGGTTTAATTCCTCATTGAGTTCATGGAGCACACAGCCGGGGACACCATCCGGTCCCATGGATGCTGTGTTTTTTGCTTTGGAGAGAGCAGTTCTCACCTGGGCGTTGGAGATGTTTGGTGGGCTACAATCCTCTGGTATAGATATCTCTCCTTTTGGGGGCGAGGGGGGGAGAAGTTTGCACTGAACCTGTCAGCCAGTATGTTGGCAATGTGTGTAGGTTCAGTAATCTTCACACATCATTTTGAACTAATTCTGAGCATATCTGGGAGTTTCGTCCTAGGTTTCTAACATAGCTAAAGAAGGCCTTATGATTGTCTTTTGAATCCTTGGCGATTTTTCTCTCAAAATTTGCCTTGGATGATTTTATGAGAGCTCTTAGTTTTTTACTTATAATGATCAAGGGTGTCTTACCTTTCAAGGATTTTGCTCTATCTTGTAGTAGCTTCCTCCTTTTGTTGTAGAGCTTGTTTATGGCTGGGGTCCACCAGACTGGACGCTTGCCTTTGGTACAAAGAGTCTTAGTTTTGTTTGGGATTGCCTGATCCATGCAGTCCTGTAGGTGCTGGTAGAAGGCATTTGTAAGTGATTCAGCGGTTTGAGTAATGTTTACCACTGGCTCAGGGGCCTTAAAGGAGACCACACTAGTTTTTAGAAGTGTGAAGTCGGCTTTTGAGAAGTTTTTCACTGTGGTCTTTTTTGTTTCAGGTGGGGGCGGGATGAGGACCTCCAGCGAGATTAGTTTATGATCTGATCTCACCAGTGAGGGGTATACTTCCGGTGTTGAACATTGTGATCCCATGTTCGTGATGATGAGATCAAGTATGTTTTCTCCTAAATAACAGTTTTAGGGGGATGTAAATGCATGTCAGTAAGACACATCTTCACTGTTGCAAACCAAATTCCAGTCTCCATCTATAAGTAATATTCCTTGCTGAAAGCTGATAATTTCTCCCAGAATTTTCTTAAGCTTCATTATAGCAGTTTTAGGGGGATGTAAATGCATGTCAGTGTAATCCTCCTCCCTAGCCAGTAGCCCCTTAGTACTATGCGTCTTTCATTATTATTTTTTTTTCCTCTTCTATCACTATTGGTGCTCCTCTTGCAATTACTGTAAGTGCTCCTCTTTTCCTTTGCCCCAGATATTCCCCTGAATAACCACCCTGAAAACCTTTCTTTATCAAATTCACATGTTCAGTTCTTTCCATATGTGTCTGCTGTAGCATAGCTTTTTGCACTCTGTATTTGTTAATGTAGTTCACCGCTGTTTCTTTTTGTGTTTATCTGTAAGACCATTCAGATTGAAAGACATTACCGAAAGCATTTTCTTATATAGTTATTACCACCTTTTATGTATAACTGCTTTTTTGTTAAAAGGCTAGTTCCAACTTTTATGTTGCATGTATATACTGTTCGGCAGGTTGGTGTTTTTTATACAGTTGTTTCTTGTCATATCCACTTGTGCCTATGCCACATCGTACATAATGTTTTGTTTTTTTGAAAGCCCTCAAACAGAACAACCCCCCCCCAAAAAAAAAAGTCCTAAAATGTATTAACTTAATAGTAACACAAAAAATGTCTTCAAATATTGAAGTTTTTGATTCCTAATAAAACATAAATTCTAAGTTGATAGCTACACAGACAGGCTAAAGTTAACCAAAGGGAAAGGTTAGTCTTGCTAGGACGCATGGTACAGCCTGTGCTACTAGTAAGTGCTATTTGATTTTGTATGTCTTTATAGCTTTCCCAGTTGAGAAAACACTTGAATGCTTTCAGTAAGCACTTTCTCCAAGCCATTTCTCTTTATCAAATTGTCTTCTAGTGACATGCAAACCAGACACAAAACTGCTAATGGTACCTTGTTTATCAGAAAAAAGCCTTACAATATTTAATATTCTTTTTCATTAACGTGCTTTGTATTAAATCTGTTAATGGATAATTATTTTAACCACTTGGAACACAAAAGAAAAATACCACCGAGACCAGAAACTGTTACCTCCTCCAGATTTTTCAACTGGCTGTTTCAGCCAAGGAGCTAAGTGATTATTTTGCTGCTATCTGTTGTTTTATACAAAAAAAGACTGTTTGCTGCTATTTGTTGCTTCTTAGCATACTTGTCAATGAATAAAAAGACTTTTGCTGAAAAATCTGGAGGAGGTAACAGTTTCTGGTCTCGGTGTTGTTTTTTTTTTGTTACTGGATAATGTCTAGGGTTTTAACCAAGTCACAAGCATGGGGAAAAGCACACTTTTCTTTTGTCACACTCTCTTAGCCAGACTCTTCCTCTCACCCCTGTCTTTTCCCCTCCTCCTTTTTTTCATTGCAGTATCTACATTTCTTAAAATTGAACAATGAAAAAGAGATAAGGGTGAAAAAAAAAAAACAAAAGCACCTGTTTATATTAATATCCACATGCATTTTAAACTGAGAAAACTTTACTTCAGATCTAATTGGTTTTGCATCATCTTTAAAACTGTCACACATGAGAAAATCCCTGATTATTTTCAGAGAACATTATGTCCTAGCCAATTTCTCTGTTGTTTTTTTTTTTTTTTCTTTTCCTTTCCCTCAGCCAATCCCCTTCCACAAGACCATCTCCAGTTTCTCTTTATCAGAGTGTCTCAATGGAGACATGAAGACCAGCTGCAGAAATGCTACTTAGTATACTTACATGCAACTGCTAGAAAAAAAAGCCTCATATTAGTCAATATTTTTTTCATTTTCTTGCGCTCTGTTTTTTAAAATAAAGGTCCTTAATCAGTCATTTCCCCATGCAAGAATGAAAAAAGCACACACATTTGAACTTTGTCATGTCTTTTTAACCAGGTCCCCCCCTGTTTTAATCATTGCATTGCCTATATTTCTCAAAACTGTACAAGAAGAAAATGAGAAGGGGGAGCAAAGAAAAACAACACTTGTTTACAGTCTCCATTACATTTAAAAATAGAAAATAAATAAATAATCTGGTCAGTAAGGTGGAGAACAAGTTAATAAAATAAAAACAGAAATAAAAATACAGAGATGAGCACTTTCGCAACACATTTGCTTCTTCAGCTCTAACGAAGTATCTAAAGCACACAGCTTAAATAATACATCCAATCATTAATTAGCCAATCATTATTTCAAGCATCTTGATTTAAGGCTGGTTTTAAAGGTCCGTGGCCGTTTAAACCAATGCCCCTGTTCACAGCAAGCATAAAAATCCATTTAATCTCCAAACATTCCACATAAGTCTTAGCATCACCACCCCCTAGGAGAAGGTTGATACTTTTCAATTGCCATAAATAGAAACCTATGCATGGTTCCTTCTTCAGCTATATGCCTGACTGGTGCGTTTCTCTGATCGCCCTTACTAATAACATATACATGTTCTTTTATGCGATCCCTCAAACATCTATTTGTCATGCCAACATAGTAGGAATTGCAGACCTCACATACAGCCAAATAAACCAAATGTCTAGTATCACAGTCTGCAAATAGATTGAACACAAAAAGACAGTTACTAAGGGGACGTATAAAGCTGTTGTCAGTCCTTATATAGCAACATACATTACAGGCACTACAAAGATGAGTCTCAGATATTGTCGAATCCCCTCATCTGCAGACGTAGATCCTAAAGGTTTATAACAAAGCATCCTTTTCAGCGATGGCTTATTCCTAAAAACAAATTAAGGCTCATGATCTAAGACAGTTCTATACTTAGAATCTGACATCAAGACCTTTCAGTGTTTCTTAATAATATTACAAACAGATTCCATATTGCATGAACATGTAAGAGACATTCTAAGATGGTTCCCATCATGATTTCTATAATCCACACCAACTTCACTGATATCAAAGTACGATCTGGCTCTATCATGTCTATAGGCCAAAACATCATTCTGAACTTGTGTAATATCCTGATCAAAATACCCTCGTTATTTATATTTACTGGCTAGAACTCAAAGGAACCATACATACCACTGTCTCTGGTATGCAATCTAGCTTTTCTAAAAAAACTGCCCTTTCATCACATTCACCTTCAACCATCTGGTATGCATAGTACGAGCATGCAATTAGTTGTTAACCTTACATGGTTTACAGTACATAACAGTCTCTAATCTACTTGCATTCTTAAAGATACTCGCATCCAAAAAAATCAGTGGTTGAAGTAGAATGATTGAACGTAAAATTCAGAAAATCAGTAGTGTGCTGCAGATACTCAAGAAACAAATAAAGCTCATCAACACTAGTACCCTATAGAAAAAATATATCATCCACAAAATTACCCTAATGTAAAAAACTACCCAAAAAAGGGTTATGTGAATGAATGCATTTAAAGCCTCCCAGTGGGTGAGCACTATGTTTGCATAACTATTTGTGCACATGGTGACCATTGCAACACTCATGCTCTGGAGATATCTGTCATTAGCAATAAATACATTATTGTTCAAGACAAGTTCCAAAGATAAATATATGCAAGATCAGTCTTGCCTGACATATAGCCAGAGTGTGCATACAAAAACTGCCTAACATATGCAGTACTGATGTCATTTGGAATAATAGCAAATAGAGAAACCAGATCCATGGTAACCAAAATATAATCGGTGCAAGTATTGCTGTCACACCAGTAAGCTAACCTCCTTAAAACTGTTTAATATCAACCAATATAGTCTCAGTTTTGTTAATAGCAGGGTGAAGATGTTTCTCAACTAATGTCAGCATGGGTTCTGTTATCCAGCGTCTCCCTGACACAGTAGGTCTCATGGGAGGGTTGTAAAGCTTCTTATGCACTTTGGATAATCCATATATAGTCGGAATTAGGGGGTGCTGGACACAAAAATATTCAAATAACTCTTAAGTGATGGACCCTTCCAATAATAAGTCGTACATATAGGCATTAAATCTATCTATTAAGAGATCCACATCCTGTTTATCACATTCACTGTATGTATCAGTCATTCAACAAGGCCAGCATACTATCAATATACTGCGTGCTATTCATGACAACAATCCCTCCCCCTTATCAGCAGGATGTGTATATAAATCGGTCCTTTGAACCAATTCATTCGAAGTATTAAACTGCTTCCTAGCCAAATTAAAAAAAAAAGTCTTCCTCCTTTGATTACTAGAAAATTCATAAATATCATCCTCACAAAGTTTACAAAACACTTCTACAAGTGGTGGATTTATAGGCATGTACTGGTTCAGATTTTTGAAACAAAATGGTATTTCATCAGACTTGCCAAACACAAGCTTCAAGGAAATATTCCTTGCAAACAACTTCACATCTTGAAAAAAACCTCAAAAACACTAGACTTTCTTGCCGGCACAAATGATAGTCCAAGATTTAAAACCTCCCTTTGGGCTGCAGTAAGTTCAACAGAGTAGATATGAATAATCAAGTCCTTGGGACCTTCGGACGAACCAAGGGTCCCAACTCCAGTTGACCCAGATGATGTGTTTTTCCTCCCTAGCCTGCTCCTGGTGTGACCCCTTCCATCCGACCTGTACACATTGATGCGCTCTGACAGTTGTAGGTGTACAAAAGGCTGATTGGATGGAGCCAATACACCACACTTCATGTTTGATGCAGGAAAATTCAAACACTTAGTTACTCGCAGCAGATGTAGTTATAGCAGAGCTAGTTCCATCACTGCTATTACAAACAGAAGATATATCATGCTGAATAGGAGGAGGATGTATAATAGGCAAAGCCGATAACCATGTGAGCACTAGAAATATGCAGATCATCAGAAATACCGGCATCAGTAAACGTATCAGCTAGTTAATTTATATTAGAAGCACTTAATTGTTATGTATCTTTACCCATGCTACAATAAGCACGGATGTTTGACATCTTGGTGGCAGTTCTCATATGGCAAAATGTCAGAAAGTAAAATAACCAACTTTTGAACACAGGTGAGAAATCTGGAAAAAAACATTAATCTCCAAATCTTCCAAGATTTTACCATGAATGTCCAGTTCAGTCGGTTTAAAAATTCGAATCAATAATTCTATATACTTAGAACTCCTCAAGTTAAGTAGCTACCATTCCTTAAGGAAGTCTGGGACATATTCCCATATGTAGGCGTCTTGCAGATATGCAAACCACTCAGGGCAACCTTAAACTTTAGGCATGCTTCAAATGAAGTCGCTACCACTGCAAATGTTTGAATTTATACAGGTTGTTCTCTAAATGTCTAAAAAGAACCTTGAATTCATTCGGTTCAATCTCAGAGCGACGTACATCAGAAGCAGCACCAGTAAAATCACATAAGAATAAAGCATTGCTCTCCATAGTTAAAAACAGTCAAACTGATGCACAGACAGTAGACCATCCTCTTTCCTTCTATCAGGGCAATCAGGATTATAGTCCATTTCAGGAACTCGCCCTTCTGCCATGCTCCAAACTGGCAGAATACAAGAACCGATAAACAAACCAAGCTAACGAAGCAAAAACCAACCAAGCAAAATAAGTAAAAGAAAATAAATAAATTATGTGGTCAGTAAGGTAGAGAACACTTTAATAAAATAAAAACAGAAATAAAAATACAGAGATGAGCGCTTTCGCAACACAGTTGCTGCTTCAGCTCTAACAAAGTAAAGCACAAAGCTTAAATAATACATCCAATCATTAATCAGCCATTCATTATTTCAAACCTCTTGATTTAAGGGCTGGTTTTAAAGGAATGTGGCCATTTAAAGCAATGCCCCTGTTCGCAGCAAGCACTTAAAAATAGCATGCAAAGAAAACCTTGCATCACAAATACACTATTATTAAGAAAATAAAGTGTTTTCTTTACTTACGGTTAACGTTCTCCCCTCTCTTCCCCTCCCCAAAGCATTTTTCCAAATGTTAATGACATGAAGTAGGACATATACTTTAGAGTCTCCCACACATCAAACAAACTTTGAAAAAGTCCAATATTTCCAGATTTTCTTCTTCTGTCATATGTCATAAATATAATTATTGCATTGTAATCCCACATTGTTACTGATTTTATTACTGTTCTTCTCCATCACTCAGATCCTTTCTCTGCTTCATTTCCAGTGTACTCTCAGTTCTTCTAGTCAACTCCTGTGCTCCCTTCCTTTTCTCCAACGTTTTCCATTGAAATACTGGAAAAGGTTTCACAGGTACAGTCTCTCTCTGTAGTCTTTATTACCAGAAGAACAAGAAGCAGAATTTCCTCCTGTTTCACAGCTCAGTTTTTGTTGGACAAACTTTTGTATTTCCTCCTTAGCATGCATTTCATCAAAAAATGATTTTGTCCCTCCAGGGAAGAATATCTTGAAGACAGCTGGATACAGTAGTTTGAATCTCACACCTGTGTCTTGACACTTTCTGAATAGTGGCATGAATTTCCTTCTCTTTTGCCTGGTGCACAAAGTGTAATCATTCTCCACAAACACTCTATCTCCCACTTTTAGTGTTTTGTTCTTCTTCCACAGTTTTGTTAAAATCCATTAATTCTGCTTGTAGGATTCCAGCTTTACTATTGTAGGTCTAGGTTGCTTTCTTATGGCTAGGTTTGGAGCATGCACAAGATGTGCCTATTCAGCTAACAGTTCATGCTGTGGAATACCAGTTCATTTGCTTATTTGTGCTTTCATGAAATTAATGCTGTCTCTTCCTTCCAGCTTCTCTGGTGTAGCTGAAAATCTCATATTTTCCCTATGTGCTCTGTCCTCTAATTTTATTATTTTTTTATTATATTTTATTATTATTTTCCTAAGCAGTCTTATATTCATCCAGTCTTTTCTTCATTTTGACCTCTGATTTTTGCAGCTTTATCATCTCATCTGAATGTCTGTTTAAATTAAACTTCTTCTATTTGTTCCAGCCTTTTGTTGTTTGTGTTGATATACTCTACCAGTGTTTTGTTTATTTTTTAACCAGGTCTGTATGCAGTAGTCTTGTATCTTCCTGTAGGTTATTGGAAGTCATGTCTGAAGGTTGCATTACTTTTTGCTGAAGAGCTACACAACTCTCCTCTGGCAGTGTTTCTTCCACACTTTTTGTAGCTGATTTTTTTTCCAAGCCTTCTGTGTTTCTTTATTCCTGGTGTCAGGGCCCTGCACTTACTAGCTAGTTATTGAAATGTACCCATAAACACAAGTCTACTGGCCTTCTCTGCTGAGTTTCTGTTTTCAAACTGGGATAGCTAGAAACAAGCTATTACAGTGTGCAGCCATCTTGGAAGTCGGATTATCTAATTCCTTGTAAAGTTTTGGCAAAAAAGATAGTAAAAAGCCTCAACAAAATACAGGTAAACAGATGATGATATGTTGTCCCTCTCGCCTTCTTTCTTACTGGATGGGGTTGGAGCCAATATGCTAGCTCGAAGTCTCTGACTTGGCTCGTGGCTCAATACCTATCCCACAATGCATTGGAGTAACCGCCAGATCTTGTTTGCTGCGACGAGTTCGGTTGCTCTCTTGGCCGTGGCTAAGTGGTTTTTGATTACATTTCTAATAGCGGTCTTGACAATTTATTTCTTCTTATTAGACTTATTGTAGTTCTTGGATTACATAGTTTAACCTTTTATAAGTTTTTTTGGCATATTCTTTTTCCGCCTGTTTGCGTGTTGCTTATTGGCCGTTGTTTTCTTCCCTAGGCCTATCCTATCCCTGTTAGTCTTGTGTTTTTTTTTTTGTGTATTAACTTTAACTCGTTTAAGTTAGAGAGTTAAAGGTAACCTATTTTATTAAAGGGTTTGTGTTGTCTGTCCCCATCAGCTCAGCTAGGTCCGTTTAAGTTAGAGAGCCTAGCGCCTGTTTAACTTAGAGGGTAGAGCTTTACTTCCCTTTACTGTTTTTTGCTGTGTGTGTTTAGCTCAGCTTTTTGGTATAAGTTTCTTGCAGTTTATTGTAGTTTGTTGCAGTTTTCAGCATGTCTAAAGACTCTCGACACAAAGTACCCAAAGTCTCTGGGTTCAAGAAATGCCAGCAATGCTCCCAAAAAATGTCCATTACTGATGGGCATAGTGCGTGTGTACTGGTTAGGTGCCATTCGCTTGCAGGAATCATGCAGTTTTTGTCACTCCTTCAGCTGTGGAGTGTTACACGAAAGGCAAAACAAATTGATTTTACGAGGTCTAATAAAGCCTTCCTTTGAAGCTTTACAGTCTTCTCCAAGTAGTGACAAGTCCAAGAGACTTCCTCTTCATATTCTTCCTCGGCTCATTCAGATCCTCCAAAGAAATTACCTAAGTTGACTTGAAAAATCTCTCCTCGGCTCCACTGCCTTTGAAACCGAGGGAGACAATCAGTGCAGACATATCTACCGCTTCGGTTTGAAAGATGTCGGAACCGATAGAGACTACTTCTCGGAGCCAGTCCGTGGAATTACAACCGGTATCTCCGACTATTCTTCAAAGGTCTCATTCCCCCATTCTCTCATCTAGGTCCTCTAGGAGCCTATCATATGATGATGTGGACAGGGTGGTGCGCAGGCTTTTAAAGTCGCCGGCAAAACTGTTCTCTGATCTGACTCTACCGTACTCGGGGCCACCAAAGATGACTGCATCCACTATTCCTCCTCCGAGCCAAGCTGGATTATCGGAGCCATAATGCCAGATACTTCCCGTGGTAGACCCTTCAGTCCCGAGACCTCTTTGGGATTCTTCGGAACTGTTGCCTGCTCCGACACGTTCAGTGCCATCCATGGTGTCTAGGAGCAGTAGTTCTCCGGTTGGCTCCAGGGGAGAGTCTTTGACGCAAGTCTCTTCGGTTCCTAGTCTGCCCCTTGGTGCATTGGCTCGGGTCCTACATCGGCCTCAGATCTCCTTGGTACAGGGGATTTCCTCCATTTCCTCAGAACCAGGGGGTGTCCTCAGAGCTGGGGGAATCTGCCTTTGAGGTGATTAGGAGTGTGCTGTCCTCTCCTGCAGCTCTACTCAGTGATACTGGCATTCTTCCCCCTCAGGCACCGGCATCTGTTTCGGCACCATCCTATCCACAGGGCAGCAGAGATTCAGGGCCTCAAGAAGCCCCATTGGGCGAGTCCCACTCTTCCGAGACCTCCCCCAGACTACCCATCTGAGGAGCCACCTGGGAAGAGGACATGCAAGAGGAAGCATGTAGACTCCCCTAACGAGTCCATCACTTCTGACACTGACCTCGAGGAAGCAGAAGGCTCCCCATGGTCACCCTCTGAAGATCTCTTTCTCAGATATCCTGGAGATCCTAAAATACAGAGGCGGATGGAAGCCCATCAACTCTTCTGATGAGGAGTCAGTGTACCTGAAGGCCTTCAGATCTCAACCTTCAGCCTCCTGGGTTTCTCCGCCTTTCGATGAGCTCATGGATTTTGTTAGTCGGAAGGTGTGGGAGTCACCAGACACTTTGGAGCCAGGGAGAAATAAAAATAAAAGTACCGAGCCTACAAGGCTAAAATGAATAACTCTTTAATGAAAAATGCACAAAAAAGGTAAGCGCTTTCACGATGAATACATCACTTCATCAGACCGGGTCTGTTGTTCATTTTAGCTTTGTAAGCTCAGTACTTTTATTTTTATTTCTCAGTTTTTAATTTATTGTACCGGTCCGAACTCTGCATCTGTTTTGTTGTTGCTTGACTATGGAGCCAGTCCCTAGGAGGCCAAATAAGTTCCTGTCAGCTCCTTTGGATAAGGAATTTCTCTCAAAAGATGTACCTGTAGATGCTGTGGTGGTGGCGACAGCCACCAAAAAGGAACTGTCTGAGACGTCCTCATCTATCCAGCTGCCAAATAAGGAGTCTTGAATGATGGACAGATACGTGAAGCGTGTTTTCTTGTCAGCGACTTTCACCCCCAGATTGCTGAACTACCTCACACACTTTACAAGACTTCAAAGAGATCTGAAGGAGTTAGGAGATGCTCTACAAGGTTCATTAGTTGCGGGGTTATCAGAAAAAGTGACCACCCAGCAATCCACCGTAAATTCCATAGTCAAGTCCTCCATGAGGCTGATATCCTATGCTGCAGATGGAGTGAGCAGGGCAGCGGGTTCCGGAGTTTCCCTGAGGAGGCACTCCTGGATGCGCTTGTGCAACTTTGTGGAGCCCTTCAAGTCTACCTTTACTAATGCACCTTTTGATGGTTCCTCTCTTTTTGGACCAAAGGTCAAGGACACACTCAGCAGATGTGAGCAGGAAGGGAAAACTCTCTCTGCTGTTGGTGTACATTTTTCCGTATCTTCAGGACCTTATCCTAAGGGCCAGAAGAGTGGAAAAATGTGGTTCAAAAGATCCCAGGGAGTTTTTCAAGATGCACGATGTGAGCCCTTCCCCAGGGACGGAGGGGGAGGCAATAATGGCAGACACCATCCACACAGCAGGTGGGGTCCACAAAACCAGGGTGACTGATTCCTTTCGAGGCTGTCCCTATCCACACTCCTGAAAGGAGGCCCTATTGCTCTTCTCTGAAGGCAGTTGGGGGAAGATTAACTTGTACTCAGAAGCCTGGCGAAATATCACAAGAGACAAGTGGGTACAAAGCATAATATTCAGAAGATATTCCATTCCCTTTTGCCATTCCATTCCATAGATCAGAAAAATCCCGGATGTTCCACCCAGTCAGAGGAAACAAGCAACCACAGCAATCCAGGAGTTGCTAAGCAAGAGAGTCATCCAAAAAGTCTGTGCAGACCAAATAGAATTCGGAACTTACTCAAGATCCTTTTTAGTACCAAAAAGAACAGGGGGACTGCGGACCCATTTTGGATCTCAGCAAGTTAAACGAATCTGTAAAGAAGTCTAAGTTCTGAATGGTGACACTGCAGTCTGTTCTTCCCTTTTTAGGGAAAAGACAGTTGGATGTGCTCAGTAGACCTCCAAGATGCGTACTACTGCATAAAAATGGACAGAGCATGAAGGAGTCCTCTATGCTTCCAGCTGGGATCCAGTCATTGTCAGTTTCGAGTTCTGCACTTTGGTCTCACTACAGCCCGCAGAATGTTCACCAAATGCATGGCAGTAGTAACGGCTCACCTGAGATGCTTAGGATTCCAAGTGTTTCCATACCTGGATGACATGCTCCTAACTGCCACCGCCAAGCATCTACTTCTACAGGCCAGGGATACTACACTGGAACTTTGCACTCAGTTAGGCATAACAGTGAATTTTCAAAAATCTACCTTGTTGCCTTGTCAGTGTAGTAAATTTATTGGCACAGATCTAGACACCTCTTCTATGATGGCTCGCCTTTTGCCCGACAGATTCTCTGTCCTCAGACAGCAAATAGTCAACATTCCACCCAGGAGCAAAGTAAAAGCAAAAGTTGTCCTAACACTTCTTTGAACTATGGCATCAACCATAACTCTTGTTCCTGTAGCCAGGATGCACACGAGAATCCTTCAGTGGCTTTTGTTTGCTCAGTGGTCTCTTCAAGAGCTTCCTATGTCCCATCAGATAATAACGAATTCCTGCAAGAGAGATTTCCAATGGTGGCTCCAGTCCGATCATGTTACCCTCAGAAGATCCTTTGTTCCACGACAACCTGTCGCTACGGAGACCACAGATGCTTCCTAGATAGGGTGGGGGGGGCATTATCTGGGAAGAACAGTCCAAGGCACATGGCGAGAACATGAGGCTCAGTTGCACATCAATGTTCTAGAGATGAGAGCAGTGCTTCTGGCATTGCAAGCCCTTCAGGACTCTCACTCACTAGGAATGATTGCAGTCCAGTTAGACAATATGTCCGTAGTCTTGTACATAAACAAGCAATCAGGAACCAAATCATACCCCCTTTGTTGAGAAGTGCTAAGAGTATGGCAATGGGCAATTTCTTCCAAACCTTTTCTGGTAGCAATGCACATCCCGGGGGGAAATGCAACATGATAGCCGACAAGCTCAGCAGGGCGATTTTACTGCCTCACGAGTAGTCTCTGAAACAGAGCATAGAGGACAAGATTTTCCAGACTTGGGGTTAGCCTTGCTGCGATCTATTTGCAACCCCCCTGAACACCAAATGCACCAGCTACTTTGCCCTAATCCCCCTAGTGGTTGAGACACTGAGAGATGCACTCGTCCACGACTGGCCCTCAGAACTACTGTATGCCTTCCCTCACTTTCCACTAATTCCCAAAGTCTTTCAGAAAGCCAAGGTCTTGGGAAGCAAGCTAATTCTCATTGCTCCATATTGGCCTATTCAGATTTGGTTCCCCCTTCCTCTGGCCTCACCTTCAGGAGAAGCCATGGACTCTGGACCTAGTCCCAAACCTTCTGACTCCTATGTCGGGTGCGCTTCATCTTTCTCTCCAGACCCTCAGTCTGATAGCTTGGCTGCTCCACTTCCAAACATAGTCAGGCTTCAAGATTTTACTCCAGCAGTCAAACACATCCTGGTCTCTTCTCATAAGTCTTCCACCAGGAAATTGTATTCCAGCAAATGGAAGAGGTTCTCCTACTGGGCAAGAGCAAGAGTGTGTGCCTCTGTTAGTTAAATCTTGGAATTCTCAGTGAAATTTTTTCAGCAAAGCTCTGCTGCATCTACAATTAAAGTCCAATTAGCTGCAATTTCCAATTATCACATCGACGAATACACTCCTAATCTCATGTCACACAGGCTGTAAAGTGTTTTAAAAGGAACTCGTTTGTTGAGGCCTCCCATTAAAGAACCTCTATCACCTTGGGACCTAAATTTCATTCTTATCTGATTTTACCCCCTTTTGAGCCTGCTTCTTCATGCGATCTAAGGTTTCTCTCCTGGAAGACCATCTTATTAGTCACCATTACATCTGCATGTAGAGTCTCGGAGTTGCAAGCCCCATCAATTAAGCCACCATATCTCATATTACTTAAGGATAGGGTATCCTTGAGGACTAATCCATCTTTCATACCAAAAGTCTGTTCTCAATCCAATCTGAACCAGTCTATTGAACTTCAGTTTTCTTTCCTAATCATTCCAACAAGGCAGAATACAAACTACATCAGATGAATATACATAGGCAACTGAGATTTTATTTACATAGAACCAAAGATTTCAGGAAAACAGATCAACTGTTTGTTTCATTTTCTCATGCAAAGCGAGGCAAACCAGTATCAAGAGTCACACTCTCAAACTGGCTTACCAGTTGTGTTACGTATATATATATATATATACAATTCAAACAATAGACGTCTACCTTTCAGAATCAAAGGCCATTCAACTAGAGCTCGAGTAACTTCATCTGCTTACTATGCCAGACTATCTATGGACAGCATTTGTGCAGCGGCTACATGGGCCAGGCCTCATATTTTTATTACTCATTACAAGGTAGATTTGGCCTCCAGGGACAGAGCTTCTTTTGGGTCCACACTGCTTAAAGGTGTACTTCCATGAGCCACCCAGGAAAATGGTGCTAGGGACGCTGTCCCATCCAGTAAGAAAAAAGGCGAGAGGGACAACATAATATAAAGAAGTTATGTACTTACCGTAACGTTCCATGTTTGTTGTCCTCTCTTACCCTTCTTTCTTACGTCCCTCCCTCCTTCCCCCAGCCAGGCTCCTAGAGGACTTAGATGAGAGTTTTTCTTTCCTTCCACTGAGAAAGTTCCTCTGAAATTGCTTGATGTGATGTTGTTAATCTTCATTCATTCCTTACTGATGGGTTATCGGTTCCATCCTCAGAACCGAGCCGGCCATATATCAAGATCGCTACAGCCAAAAACTTGAGCCAAGGTCCTGCCCAGAATGCTCTGCTCCCTGTTACTTCAGATCTTGTTTGCCGTGTTGCTGTACAGTCGTGTCAAACCACTCTCTTCAGTTGTGTATAATTTTTTGAAAGTTTATATATCATTTCTACTTTAAAGTTTTTCAGACAGTTTCTTGTATTATTATCCTGCCCTATTGTATCCTTAAGACTCTCTCCCGTTAGTCTATTCCCCTTTATTACCCTTTTCTTACCTTTGAGGTAATTCTTCATTAACATTGTTGGTAATCCTTCTTCTCTCTTACCCTTTTGGGTAGTCTTTCTTCTTCTTTTTGATACTGTTTTTCTTCTCCACTTCATTATGTTGGATGAGAAAAGTAGTGTTGGTTTTAAACAGTGTAAGGATTGCAGCCGTAAGTTACCAGTTTCTGATGGCCATGACTTGTGTCTATTGTTTGAATGTCTCCCGCCTTACTGTGGATCCCCCATGTGGGATTTGTAGAATATTTTCAACCAGGACTCTTAATGAGAGAAAGAACAAGTTAATCCTAAAAGGTCTTCTCAAATCTCCTTTCTGTGAGGCTATCTCTGGGTTGGAGGGCTCACCCCCTCCTGCTAAACGCCGTAAGAGGCATTCTTCCTCATTGAGGTCACTCACTTCATCTCCCTCTGGAGATCGTAGGGAGTCAACTCATAAGAAGGTGAAAATGACTACTACTTCGGTGCTACCACCTGCTACCACCTGTGACCCTTTCAGCTCCAGGCTCAGCACTGCCCCCAGTTGAATTCTTGCTGCAGCCATGTCCTCCTTTTCGACACCGGCACCTGCTTTCCCGGTGCAGACAATTATGGCTCCGACAGTTCCATCGCAGCCCTTACCGGCACCATCCATGCAGGGTACAGACCTCTTTGGCACCGTTAGTACAATCCCCTTCAGCCCCAAGTATGACGTTACTGTCCTGCATAGTGCAGACACTTTCGGCACTGACATGCTCTTCGGTGCAGTCCGTTTCAGCACTGTCATTGTTACCAGTGCAGACACTTTCCTCGATGGCACCATACCCATCGGTGCAGACACCTTTGACTTCTGTGGCACTGATGTCAGTGCACACTACTTCGACACCATTCTCTTCGGTACAGACATCCTCTGTTCTGGGCTCTACACCTCTAGAATTAGCAAGGACCAAGTACTCTCCTTCCTTGGATCTGTTCGCTGGTGGCCAATATAGTCCTTTTCTAGAAAGGCCAGAATTGCCTTCAGGTTTTTCTATGAGGTCGACCAGGAGCCTCTCTGAGCAAGATGTGTTACGGCTTGTTGACCAGTTGCTTGTGGCCAGAGGTCTTTCTCAACCGTCGAAACCCACGTTCCCTCGTTCAGGTGAACATATATCTCCTCAAACTCCCAACTTACACTCCTCCTTCGACTTCCACCCAAGTATCGAAGCCCATTACTCCAACAGTAGCTTCCCTCCCTCCGACCGCAATAGTGGATCTCACTTTGGAACCAGAGTCGTCTTTGTGGCCCATGGTGCACTGGCCATCAGGCTCTTCTCAGGCCAGTGGCTGCGCCGTGGGGAAGGGCATTCTTGGTTCTATGCCAATTTTTTTTATGGCACCCTCCAGGAATCCTTCCTCTCTCATGCTTCACAGTCCTCTTATCCTGGTCTGAGGGTTGGCTCATCAGGGTGGGGTGTGACCCCGTTTCTGAGGTTGTTGTGCTTGGCTCTGGGCTCCCATCCCTCCTTGGGCGGGACAGCCTTCCAGGCCATGGAGAGGGTGCTTGCCTCCGCTGACAAACCACACATATCTGAGTCCTCTGGCCCCCTCTGCTGCAACTCTCACAAGCCACAACCGCCGGACACCGGGCACAAGGGCCTCAGATTTCTCCTCCTCAGGAGACCCCCTCTTTGCAGTCTTCCCCAGAACCTCCCACTGAGGGAAGTACCCTGCAAAGCTTCGTGCAAGAGGAAGCACATGGACTCCACCGAGGAGTCTTTGACTGAAGATACGGATTTTGATGTTGGGGAAGGATCCCCACGGTCATCCTCTGATGAGGTGTCCTTTGGTGACATCCTCAAGATCCCACTTTACTCTACCATGCGTTTTGAGAAGTGTGGTCCAGCTCTAGTAGTCCGCATGGCAAGCTTGTACCATGATGAATAATCAAGTTCCATTTATTTTTGCCTATACAGGAGATAATGGGGCAATAATGAATATCTTAAGAAAGAACTCGCAAATACTTCAGACTGATGCCCAGATTGCTCGAGTAGTGGGCAAACAGCCACATGTACAGTATAAGAACATGAGTAATCTTAAATGCAGGTTATGCTATCGTACCTTGAATCGAGGTCCCAATATGCCAACAATACAGAATACAGTTAAGTGTGGACATTGTAATTTCTGTGAACACATTTTTGAGGGTGATGAGTTTCAGCATCCAGATACAGGGAAGACTTTTATCTTTCGAACAGGAGCCGATTGTAACAGCAGGAATCTTGTATATTTAGCTAGATATATATGCTGTTTATCATTCTATGTTGGAAAAACCAACAGGGGATTACGTGAACGCATTAGAGATCATCTTTATTGTTACAAGAGGGGGCATACCTGTAGTGCTATAGTGAAACATACTTTGACAATGGGTGAAGTACATCAGTTTAAATATAATGTATTGGAACTAGTCCCAGAAGGTGATAGGTTAGGTGACGTCTCTAATAGAACTGAAAATAGGGAGTTGAGATGGATTATTAAGTTGAAAGCACATTTAGGGAAAGGACTGAATGATCACATAGCCATCATGGCAAGACTGAGGGGCAGGAGCTTGAGGAAACGTTAGGCTGTGTTGAGCCTCATTACAATAATATTTCTATTTTCATTTATTTTTATTATTTTTATTTTTCCGACCCTGTATATTTCAGTATTATTTTAGTATGTATTTGAATATGTAGTTGATACATTTCATATATATATGTTTCATATGTCTTTAAATGATGTAATATGATTTTATTGGCTGGTTTGAATTTTGTAATGTTTAAAAGGAAGTGATGTATTTGTATTTGGAAGGTCTGAGGAAGCAATTTTATTTGTGAAAGCGCTTACCGTACTATCTGTTGTTCCAATAAATGTATGTTATTTTAACTGAACAGCTTCATTAATTTACCTGCCTGTCTACTGACGCTTGGATTTCGGAATTTTACTTTAGATATATATATATATATATATTTTTTTTTTTGTTTGTTTTCATGTTTCATGGATAGGAATATACATTCCGTTTATGGCTAGCAGCGAACAAGATCTGGGGGTACTCCAGTGCATTGTGGGATAGGTATTGAGCCACAAGCCAAGTCAATTAGTATATTGGCCGAGTCTGAGCCGACTATCGGCTCTGAACTCATCCAGTAATAAAGAAGGGCGAGACAAGACAACAAACATGGAACGTTATGGTAAGTACATAACTTCTTTTTTTAGGTAGAAATGGCTGGGGAATTCCAAAAAGAATTCTGGAACATCCCAAAACCAAGGACAGTCCAACAAATCAGAATGACCATTCATTGGACCATTTCCCACCCTGGCAACCTCATTTCCCTTCCAGAAGGTCCATCTCCAACAGGTAGTGTCAGACAAATGGGCTCTAAACATCACTAAACAAGGTTATAGATGGCAGTGGGAGGAAATTCCTCCTTTCCTCATCCATCACACCAGACTCATTTATTTTCACCTGTCTTTCATCACTTGCTGTCACAGGGTGTGATAGACCCAGTTCCTCCTTCCAAGCTGGATAAAAGTTTTTATTCAAGGATGTTTTTAGTGCCAAAGAAAGAAAATGCATAGATACGAGTTCTGGATCTTTCCTTCCTAAACCTATGTGCAATAGTGCCCAAATGTCACTTTACAACTTGTTAGCTCTTCTTTTTATTCATGTTTCTTGGTAAAACTAGAGTTAAAAGGTGCTTATCATATCCCTATTCAACCATACCTCAGGCATTTCTAAAGGTTTTGTGTGTCCGAATCACATTATCAGTTCTCTGCCTTACCCTTTGGACTATCCACTACACTGAGTGTTCACAAAGTGTCTAGCTTCAGTTTATAACTCATTTTAGACTACAGGGTTATCCGCATGTTTCCATATTTAGATGACTTGCTTATCATTGCAGAGTCTTTTTCAAAGTGTCAGGAATCTCTCCCGTGGGTGAGACAACCTTGTTTTGGTTATCTTTGATGTAGTGGATTTATTCTCTTCCATCACTGATGAATTAGGAAGGGAATGAGTTGCTGAAGCGATAATGTCCAGTGAATTTCCATCAGAGAAGTGCTATTATGCAAGGAATTTATAGATGTTATTCTTCATAATAATTTTTTGAAGGGGAATTTTTTCGACAAGTTAAGGGAGTATCTTTGGGGTCGGCTTGTGCCAACTGTATATGCTAATATGGCTGCAGCTACTTGGGATAATAGTTATTTTTAACTCTAGCTTGTTCCAATATTATTTATTTATTTTTTTTGTATGAGAGGATCCTGGATGACATTTTATATTTTGGACAGGAACTCTTGAACAGCTACATTAATTTTTTTGAGTATTTATAATTGTCAGGTATGTTCTTGAAGTTTTCTTATACCTCATCTTTGGATTTTATTACATATTTGGATGTTAAGTTAATGAAGGATAAGGTGGACAAGCAGTTTAAATCTAGTATTCATTGGAAAGATACTTTTTTGAATTCTTAGTTACACTTTTTTAGCCAGCATCAATTTCTCCAAAAGAAAAGCATTGTCAAAGGGCAGCTGGTAGAGGCTGTCTGTATGACTTCAGATTACCAGGAATTTGTGGTGGAATGTGTATTCATTATAGGGTTGTTTAAGGAGAGGGTACCTTACCAATTTGTTAGTGCAAATTAAACCTGAAGTGATTTCTGGATGGGGCACCCAGTACAGACCATTGTTGGGTAATGCTTCCGTTAAAGAGAGCACTAAGTATGAAGGTGTGGACTTCTTAAACAACATATTTACTTTGAGGTACAATAACCCTACAGAACCCCTCAAGAAGATTAATAATAAGTATTGGGCATACATTTCCTTGTTTGATATTAATTTAAAATATCCTGGAAAAATAGAATTTGTTTTTAAAAAGAAAAACAATATTAAGGAGCTACTTGAGAGCACTAATAATAGTCCTCAACCTAAAAATAAGAATGGGACTTTTAAATGTATTTGTTCCCAATGTTTATATGTTATGAATATGAAAAAGATATTTTTGTTGATCTGTAGCTTAGAAATTGAATCTAATAGATACTTCAGTTCTACTAAGGGCATCATTTACACTGCTGCTTGTTCAAAATTGTGAAGCTTTTTTGATATTGGGAAACAGAGCAGTCCCTTAGAAAATGTATTTATGGAAAAAAAAAAAAAAATATATATATATATATATATATATATATATATATATATATATATATGATATTTCCGATAGGAGTGATACCAATGCTTTGTTTAAACACACTTCCACCTATAGTCAGTGTTTTAAAATTTTTTGTATTATAGCAGGTGGATCATAATGCTCGTGGGGGGCCATGGGAAACCCTAATTGAATATCGTGAATTATATTGGCAGCTTAAATTGCATGCCAGGGCACACCTGTGGCTTAATGAATATATTTTGATTTATTTCAAGTGTCTTAAAGTTATGAGCAGCTAAATGATAAAATATTAATTACAAATCGTAAACCTATGAATTTTTGATTGTATAAATTTATACAATTTTTAAGGGTTATTAAATGTTTTTCTAGTTATGATACATGTATTGAATTGTTTGGATTTTACATTTGCAGTGAATGTTTTGTTTGATTCATTTGAACACCCACTTTACTTGTAGCTTAACTGAATAACTGGAGCTTTAGGGGAGCATGCAGCCTAAGCTATATGATATTAAGTTGTTTAAGTGCCGGATCCTGTGCTGATAGTGTTCTGATGAAGTTTTGAATATAGGACAAAAGTGCTTAACGGCGTAACTAAATTTATTTATTTTTTAATGCATTCCTGCTTTCCTGGTGTTGTAGCTTGCCACAGCTTTTGTTTTTATTTTTGGTACATATGGAATTGCTAACCTGTTTATTTCTGCCTTACTTGAAAGAGCTTTAACACCTGAGTTGTAAAGGTACTATCTACAGTAATAAACTGATACTTACCTGCCAGTTTTCTAATACAGGTGACTTGGCTTTTGCTTATCCTGATTTTTTTTGCCATTCTTAGTATGGCCCTGCAATGTTTATGAAATATGTTTTGCACCTCACTCTGCATTTGTCGTGGACTTATTTCATTTCATTATTAAATGGACTCTTGGGGATTACTAGAACAGCATGTGAATCTCAACATGTCTTCTTCTGCCCCTGGACTTTTTGCAGATCGCTACTGGACTGTTACCAGCAAGCTTGGAAAGCATAACAGTGGCCAATAGGTTGGAAAAGATCAACTTGTATTCGAGTCCCTAAAAGCACAATGTTAAAGTGTATTCAAATTATTGAACAATTAATTGTACTTGTTTCACATGCTAGAAGGGTAATGCTCGAGATTCTGCAAAATAGACTCCAGCAATATGCGGGCCAAGAAATGCTAGATGCACACAGGATGGTTTTAGAAGGGACAGAAACACCAGTGAGCAAATTGCCAGCATCTTCGGGATAATTTAAAAACAAGGAATTTCAGAAGAAAATTTATTTTGCTTTGTTGTCTTCTGTAAAGCCTTTAACTGTGTGGACCATAACAAAGTTTGGCTATTACTTAGAGAAATGGGTGTACCAGGTCACCTAATTTAACTCCTGAGAAATCTGTATGCAGACAAATAAGCATTGGTTAGAACCGAATACCGAACAATTGGTTCAAGGTTGTGAAAGGAGTAATACAAGACTATATATTGTTACCCTACTTACTCATTTTATATAATGAATGTATCACGCAAGATGCTGGACTAGACAAATGCTATAATCAAAACTGTTGGGAGAAATGTTAACCTCAGATATCAGATGATGCCATTCTGAAGGCTGAAATGAAGAAGAGTTGAAGAACTTGTTGAAGGTGAAAATAGCAAGTGAAAAGCTGGTTTATTGCTCAACATAAAAAAGTGTAATCTAGCTCATTGAGTTATTTTCTAATAGGTGAAAATTTGAGGCAGTGACAGATTTTATTTCTTGGGTCCAAAAATCTTAGCAGATGGTGAATGAAGCTATACCAAATCTGGATAAGATTTTAAAAATGCAGACACATTACACTGTTAAAGGTCCATATAGCCAAGGCTGTGGTGTTTGTTGTAGTAACGTAAACTTGAGAGTTGTGCTATGTGCCATAAGATTTGACGTTTCTAAACTCTGGTGTTGGAAAATGCTTTTAAGAATTCTGTGGACTACAAGATGATTGAATCTATTAGTGTTAACAGAGCTAGTTCTAGGCTGCTCACTGGAATGCCTCATGATAAAACTAAAGTTCATATACTTCAGCAATGTAATGTAAAGACGAAATTCACTGTAGAAGACATTGATGCTGTGAAAGACGAAACAAGATGGCCTCAGAGTCTAAGGTGGGTGGACAGCATTACTGAAATAATGAATATGAATTTGCAAGCCCTTAAAGAAGCAATTATTGACAGGCCTTTAGCCTGGTTTGTTACAGTCCTTGAGGTCATAAAGAGTCTGATTTGACTAAATGACCAACAAAACAAATGGACAGTTGGTATTTCTTGCTGCACTGGACAAATTCTTATCAATGATGTTGCTACTTCACTTTACTAAATATATCTGGAAATCTTTCTGTTGCAGTATAATATTAACTAGAGTCTTATAAGCTTGATATTAGCCAATATTTTACTGATTTTTCATTTAACTGTCATATTTTCATTAACTGTCATATTACAGTTCTGTTTATGTTCATTTAATATTTTATGTATGTACAGCTATTGTTTGATTAACTATCGTATCACTCTAGTTTACGTATCTTATGTATATATGTACATTTATTATGTAAGTCTTGTATACCTGCCTGCCTTCTACTCATTCTGTAAAATGGACCATTTATCCCTGGGCCTCCACTGAAAGTAGGACTTGTGCCCAGTCAGACTTTCCCAGTAAGCAAAAGCAATAAATAAATACATTTTGAACTATTTAGCTAAATCTGCTTAACAGCTCTCCCCAGCTAGATAGTTGACTAAATATGACTTGTGCTTTTATTGCATATTGTGTATTCCTAAACAAATGTTGCCTCCTATTACTTTGACCTCAACACATTTGGACTGTATCAGGACGTTTTACTTATTTTATTGTTACTTTATTGTATTTTATATTATAATTAACCGATTTTGCTGCATGAAACAGCTCATCGCTTCCATTTAACCTTGAAGTTTGCAAAAGCAGTACAAATAATTAAAACAGTTTTTTTCAATTGCATGAAGCTTCCAAACTTAAGAACTTGAAAAGAAAAAAAAGTGTTGTATAGGCACACACTACCTGCAAAGAGAAAAGTGTTTTTGCAGGACAGCAAGACCTTCTGCACTCATCACACTCCCCATTAATTTATTTTATTGATTTTATTTATTTATTTTATTTTCCATTTGATTACCGGGTAAGTCCGACTGGACACAAGGTGACTGTTTTCAGCGGAGGCCGGGGGAGAAAAGCTCCAGATGCATAGTAAAAAATGATAAAAAAATAAAAAAATATATAAACGTAGCTATTTTGTACAAAGAGCATATAAAAGGAATAAAATCAGAGTTTTACAAATGATGCAGCATACAGTGGTTAGAATATTGAGAAACAATTAAGATATTATACAAGAAATATACACTTGCTTGAACATAAATTCAAAAAGAAGTTTCCATAGACAATTAAGGTCATAAACTAGAAATCATAACTATAAAGGTGGCCTAAACACCTTGGTCAAAGTGCTATGCACCAAGCGAAACTACACAGTACACCTGTGATCTAAATTTAATGTTGAAAGTCAGGAACAGGTGAAATTAGTTTTTTTCTGTACAGGAACATATCCAAGTTTAGTAGGGATTTGAAAATATGTTTACTATTTATACATCTAATTTCAGGGGGTAGATAGTTCCAGGCTTTAGCAACTGCATAGGAATAAAGAGATTGGCCTGAGCTGTGTGAGCAATTGGTAACAGTCAGTAGGGCGGTATTGGAAGATCTTAGTTGACGCGCAGTATTATGGGAGGTGAACAGACCAGAGAGGGCAGGCATTTTATTTGGTTGGTATAGCAGTTGATGTGTCAGGAGAAGTTGATTTTATTTTAGTAGGTTATGGAGTTCTTACTGGCCTAGTAATTTATTTTTTTATGTGCAACACTGCTGCAGCTCAGAGAAACTGCAGTCGGTATAAAATAGTGTCCAAATGTTTAACTGAAATGCTTTCATCTTAATGTAACTATTAAGTACTACTGTGCAATACTTCACAGATTGCAGCAGCAAACGGAGCAAACAAATATGGAAAATAGAGACATGCTCAAACAGATAGGTGAAGAATTAGGTTGTGGGCAACTAAGGGGATATAACCTCTCACATTTTGTGTGGTTAACTGGGTTTTCACCTTTGATGTCCTATAATGCAGTCTTATAGTCTGCCCAAGCTGTCCAAAAGAAGCATCATATACTCCTGTATTATATCACTAAGGTCTACAACAGCTTGCCCTTCAGACCCTGCCATTGATACAAACGAGATAGCACTTCTTCTGTCCCACCACCTAGAGTATGTACCCTGTCCTCATTCAGTTTTACCATAGCTGCTCATTGTATGGCTATGTCTCCTACTCTGTAATCTGGACATTTGCAGTATTGACATCTGAAAGGCAGCAATATCACTAACAAACTTGGGCAGTATTTGAAATGTTTGCTAAACCCGAAGCCTGACTTCATGTGTATTTTCACTCCAAGCATCACAAGAGTCACAGAAGCCTGATAAAAAACAGAAGACTTACTTCCTGTATTTATGCTGCATTTCTACGTGATCTAAGCTGGTGCCTAAAAGTAGAACTGGCAGAGGGGGCTGTACTACTTTCCAAAAATGTATTACAAAGTGTACCCTGGTTTCAAGTCCCGTAACATTCCTGACCATAAAGCCAGCTGTCTTCTCAATGAATATCTGACATCACATTCAGTTTAAACTATGAAGTTACTTAACTTATCAAAACACATCACACTTCCCAGTCCTTAAGGTCATTTTTAAAGACTTATTTTGAAGCAAGCATCTCACCTTCCCAGGTTCATAAATCTCCACTAGGAGGCAAGTCTATATTTTTGCCCTACTACTACTTAGCAAGATTAGTTTTGTACATGTAATGATTGAACCTACGCAGGTTAATCCAGTTTCCAGCAACCATACCATCCTTGATTGTTTCTTCATTTCCCATTCAGATTTTACTCGCATTTAGCAAAATGTCCATATTTCAGTGACCATTGCTCAGTCTCCTCTCTGTCTGCCAGAAGACTTTAATATATTCTGAATATCGTCATCTATCGGACCTTTCACATTGGGAACACGAGTTACAATTTGAGTCAAACTGGCTACTACCATGTGGTCTTAAAGTACGTCACAGGCTGACGGCAATACTGCACTACATTTTCTTAACGTAATGTTATCCCTCCAAGACAAGAACAGAGTTGGTGCTAAGCCTGCATAAACGGATAAGTCTTGAGTTTAAAAAGGCCTCTTGCCTGTTGTAAAGGAGTTTGATCAAGGGACAGGAGCACTGGCTTGCATTCAAACCTTGACTATTACTACTAGCTTTGTAGAATGACTAGTAAGACTAAGACCCTCCGCCAAAGACAGTGTCAACAATCTCTGATTGGGAACTCCAAGGGAATCTGTTGACAGGTAAGTAATGTAGCTGAAAGGAAAAAAAGATTAGGCAAGCTAGATCTCTGTGACTGGAGATATTGTTAAACTTGGTTTAATAACTGAATTACTTCTTACCACTTCACTTTTATTTCACTGCTGCTACGTCTACCTACCACATCACAGTTCAGACTGTCTTTGGATCATACCTCTCAACTGTCCAGATTTTTGCCTCATTTTTTTGGTTTGTTCCTCAAAATTTGTGGCTTTCAGGATTTTTACGGAAAATCAGTGCGGATTGAATTCACTAAATAATGACAGGCATTTGAGTGTCAGACTTCATAGCCTTCAGAAAATGCATGTTAACACATGACCTTTTTATTATAGCAACTTTCTAATTTTTTAAGAGCAATATTTAAGATTTGTCCCTATTTTGCGTGCCCTGTCCCCTTCCATATTTTTTGTTCTAAGAGGTTGAGAGCTATGCTTTGGATTTTTAAGCATATCACCAGCTTTCCATACATCAGTTAAGTAAAGTCGGGCATTGGCTCATGTAAACTGCTAATTATGTGAGGGTGGTCTCTGACAGCCTTTGCTCCAAGTTTCTTTGAGTACATAATACATACATTTCCATCTGTCTGAGGTATAACTTCAAGAAAGAAATTCATCAGGTGCTTCGGTTATATGGCAGTTCTGAATGTCCTGTCCTTAAGGGGGTCATTTGCATACATCCCATGTTCATAGGTAGGTACTAGGCTATTGGCCCTAGGGCCTATATAAGCCTAGCCAAATGTATCCTGGCTTTCGCCACCCAAGAAAATGATTTTCCTGTGCCACTGTCGAGTAGAGCCACAGAAGTGATCCCCGCGGTGAATTTCCTATCTCCCATCCAATCATCAAGATTTTTCTTGAAGAGTGCTAATGAGGAGCTTTGTTTGATATAGATAGGTAGTTAGTTCCAGAGTATGGGAAGTCTCTGGTACAGGAATCTATCCCTCCAGCATGTTCTGTTTATTGTGGTGACGAGGTTTAGGTCCTTAGAGCGTGTAGCTCGTAGGGATTGGGATTTCTTTAAGTGGAGCATGTCTGAAAGCTGTGGGTTTGACATAGCTTTGTGTGTTAGGCAGAGATCGCCTCTGAGTAGGCGATATGCAACTGAGTAAAGCTGCAGTTTTTTGAGACGGTCTGCATAGGGCATCTCTTTGAGTCCGGTAATCCTCTTTGTGAGGTATTTCTGTGGCCTTTCCAGTTGTTGTAGATGTCTTGAGGTACATACCAAAAGGGGCATTGTACTCTATAATGGGTCTAATGAGTGACAAGTAGAGGGGAACAATGACCTCTTTTTTCCTGGATGAGAAACCTTTTGTGATGAGGTGTGCCACATAGAAGGATTTCCTGACTACTGTGGCAATGTGATTATCAAAGGAGAGACAACTGTCCACCTGTGTCCCAAGGTCTCTTATCACACTTTCGGTGTTAAGTAGACTACCACCTATGTGGTAGTTCATGGGTACTGAGTTTTTACCAAAAGGGATGACAAAGCACTATTTGGCACTGAGCTTGAGGCCATGGCTTTGACACCAGGCATCTGTCTCAGCGAGGCCCTTTTGTAGGATGTCTACATCTTTTGGAGTTTTGATTATGGCTCCTAGTTTGCAGTCATCTGCGAACTTCGTTAGCCAAAGACCTTCTGTGTTGGCCTGTACTTCAGAGAAGTAGATACCAAACAGGAGAGGACCCAGAACTGAACCCTGTGGTACTCCACTTGTCACTGGTCTGAAGTTGGATTTGGAGTCCGCTACTTTCACGGTATGGGTTCTGTCAGTGAGCCAGTTGGCAACCCATCTTGTGACATAGGGATTTATACCTAGTTTAGTGAGTTTATCTATAATTCCAGAGTGGGGGATGGTGTCGAAAGCCTTGGCGAGATCTAGATAGGCTGTGTGAACCACCTTACCCTCATCTACGGCTTTGGTGACTGCTTCAAAGAAGTCTATCAGGTTTAGGAGACATGATCTGCCTTTTACAAACCCGAGCTGGGTGGGGTCCTGAGTTTGGAGATTACCAATGTCATTGTTTATAAGTTCCATGATGATACGCTCCATAGCCTTGCAGACCAGGCTCGTTAGGCTAATGGGGCGGTAGTTTCCGGGGTCTGTGGTGGCTCCCCCTTTGTGGAGTGGGATAACTGTTGCTGTGCACCATTCAGTGGGCACATAGCCTGAGGTGAGGCTATGATTGAACATGGTACTTAGGTTGGGTGCCAGTTCGTTCTGTAGTTCATGTAGAACACAGCCTGGGATGTCGTCAGGCCCCATGGATGCTGTGTTCTTGGCTTTGGATAGTGTGTTTTTTACCTGTGCAGCCATGATTACAGGAACTTTGCATTCTTCTGTTATAGAGATGGGCCCTTTAGGGGATGACAGAGGGGTAAAGTTAGCACTGAACCTATCTGCCAGGATGTTGGCAATATCAGTTGGTTCTGTATATTTAGTGCCATTGTGCTGTAACTCAGAGCAGATCTGAGTGTTGCCATTGAGATTCTTGACATAGCTATAGAATGCTTTGTGGTTGTCTTTAGAGTCAGTGGCAATTTTGTTTTCATAACTAGCTTTGGAGGATTTTATGAGGGATCTCAGCTTCTTACTGAGGCTGACCAGGGAGTTTCTCCAATCATGGGATTTTACTCTTTTTTTTTTTTTTGCAACAGTTTCTTTCTTCTGTTGTAGAGTTTGTTTATGGTAGGGGACCACTAGATTGGCTTACTTTTTTGGAGGATAGCATCTTGGTTCTTTTAGGGATTGCACAATCCATGCACTCGTGTAAGTGCTTATAAAGTGCATTTGTGTAGGATTCAGCAGTCATACCTCTATTGTCCGTCAGCATGGGTGTCGTGAAGTTTGCTACTTCTGTCTTAAGAAGCGTGAAGTTGGCTTTGGAGAAATTTTTTACTGTGGTTTCCCTAATGGGGGGTGGAGGAGGGATGTGGATGTCTAGAGTGATTAGCTTGTGGTCGGATCTGACCAACGAGGAATTGACCTCTGGTGTGGAGCACCGGTTGCCCATGTTGGTAATAACCAGGTCTAGGATATTGCTGCCCCTGGTGGGGGTGTGGATAAGTTGATCCATGGCATTGGAATTTATGAATTCCAGAAAACGTTGAGCACAAGAGTTGGTACATGAGTAGTTTTCTCAGTTAATGGTAGGGTAGTTGAAATAGCCCATTATTAGGGTGTACTCTAATATTTTCTAGTGTATTAAGAAATGAGGAGTGGGAATCCTGGGGCATGGTGGGGCATCTGTAGCAAGCTACAATTTGGATTGCGGTCTTGCCCAGAGTTAGTTGCACTTGGATAATTTCGGATGCATTATGCTGAGCAACTAGCCTGGAGGTGTGGATATCCTTAATGAATATGGACACACCTCCGCCTTTAGTGTTTCGGTCCAAGTTAAGTTGCCGAAAGGTGTGGTATGAATTATAGCCTGGTAATGCAGGGGTACTCTCTGGAGCCTTGAACCAGGTCTCTGTCACTGCACAGATGTCAATGTTCTCCATTTTAAAGAGTGCCTCGAGAGAGTGCATTTTGAGGTTTAGACTTCTAGCATTGAGTAGCAATGTCCTCAGATTCTTCTTGCCTGTACCTGTTAGGGTGGTGAATTTGTCATTTGAACCTTGCCTAAAAGAAAGTTGAAACCTGAGACAACTTTTAAGAAAAAAAGCTCAAAAGAACCAATGAGGTGCTTTAGTCTAAGCTGTAGTCCAGGTGACCTCAGTCAGCCAATGACCTTAAACAATTCTCTGTCACTGAAATGCCTGATGGCTTTGGCTAAACCAAGATGTCCCTGAATATGTGCTCAGACACACAGCCTCCACAAACACTAGGCCCAAATACAAGCCTGAATATGGAAATGCTACAAATATCCCCACTACTTAGAAACAAACTGCAGAAATGTTTCTCACAGCAGAAAAGCAGCAGTGAGCCTTTGAATGAAAGTTTTAAACAGCTAAAGGAGCCTCTAGAAAAAGAGTTTAACTGCAACAAGTTATCAGAAACAAACAACCCAACAGATGCTTAATAAAAGTGTACAATTTCCAGTTAATACCTCACACACAGTGAAACTAGCTAGAAAAATATACAGTACACAAAGTGCTATAAATAAAGAAATAAAGAACAAAATAAGCAAAAAACAGGATACTTAATGTTATATATTATAGTTCCGAGTTCTAATACAAGAGGTTTTAAGGAATCACACAGTGGAAAATCTAGATTTTTCTAGTAGTTTTACTGACTGGTTTGTGTGTCTGACCTTGTTACTCATTGTTTTAGTTTGTTAGATGGGATATTTTGCAGGCAACCCTAATGGTTATGGATATCAACTGGGTACGACAGCCCTGTGTTTCCTGATGTTAGTTAAGCAGTCCAGTTGTACTGTGCTGACAAGGCCATAAAAAGGCTGAAACATGCATGTCTGCAGCTATTGGTGTTTGGCTTTATTGGCTGAACTTGTCCATAACAGACTTAAAAAGGAAAAAAGTCATGGGCATTCAGAACTGCCATATAGCTGAAACACCTGATTTCTTTAATGGGTCATTTCCATATATCCCATGTAACCTCTAATACAAGAGGTTTTAGGGGCTCATACAGTCAGAAATTTAGCTTAGCTAGGTTTTTTCTCGTAGTTTACTCATCGGTTTGTCTGTGACTTTGTTAATCATTTTAATCTGTCTGAGGTATATCAGTTACTGTACCTCTGTACTGATGCTTTCCCACAGCTCTAGAAAATGTCTGATATTACACCCATTCAGAATCGGCCACATAGTTTTAGTCACTTAAAGAGGCGTTTGGCATGGCTTCTAGCCATATGCATTGATTTTAGAAAAGCACATTACAGGAATGTTTTTTTCTCGCAGACAATTTATATTGAGCCCAGGATGCAAGAAATCACACTAGTGCTGTATTCATTGACCCTTCTTTGATCTTTAGTGACATAGACCATTAACTGTTGGTCAAGAATTTTTTTTTTTTACACAGCCCGAGTTCTGCTTCTCTAAGGTGGTTCACACGCCGCTGGCATCATATATATTGCATCACCAGGTGTGATCATCATTAATCATCGCTTCAGCCAGTATTCACTGGGGTCTGACAGGATTTGATCCTTGGATCATGATTATTCTGTTTATGCATTAATTTACTTGTCATATCTTTAAGAAACTGAAACATGCTCCTATACGAGGATTGCCGCAGCAAGTAAACATGAGAAAATAGAGCAATCAGCAGTCATGCTTAAGCAATAATATCTGAAGAATTAGGTAGTGGACACCGTGGATCTCTTAGGTGAGTTCCTGGGGTTAAGGGCAAGATGATATAAAACACTTGAAAATGGTAGTGCTATTTAGTGCACAAGCTAGCTGCTCTAAGCTTTTCTGCACAATTCCATACTGCTTAACAGGTTTCAGATCTAATCCTAACTTTATAAATTTTGCTGTTTAGGTGTTTGCTACTATACAGGGCACTACAAACTACTGTAGCTTGGTGGGCAGCTCTGCAAAGAGTAAAACAAGTTTGTAAACTGTCTCTATGCCCTCTAGCCAATAAACAACTGCTGGAAAGCCCACAAAGGTTTCTCACCAGAGAATTCAGGGCATGAATACCATCTCCTGCACTGATTGCCTAAAAGTTCTGTCTTTGTATTCACTCTCCTACAGGCTGCTTAGAAGGGATCTTTGTCTAGCTTACAGGGCCTCCTCAGACCCAGCTCTGATTGATCTGTTCCACATGTGCAAACCATACAGCATCAGAAGCACTAAATCCAGGATCTGAACTTCACTTGTGACATAAACAACATCCTGGAGAGATATATGTATCCCAAAGGATCCCCACGCTATAGAATAGGCTCGTCATTCATGTAAAACAGAGTTAATCCCTGCCCTATTCAAACAAAACCTTGAGAATTGGATGGGAAGTCATAGATTTACCCCCAGTCTCGCCCCCCCCCCCCATGTCAGTTATGGACAGAGACAGTCAGTAAGAAAAGTATTACCTAACACTCCCCGCTAACAAATCATTAGCTTGCTACCTACCGTCATGCCTCTTCTCTGTATGATACCCAAATGGTTTGGGCTGTTTGGCTAGGCTTGTAAGCACCCTAGTAGTTGTTAGCCTAATAACCACCTATGAGCACCTAAGGAGATATACCCTCTCAAAATGTATGCCTGCACTGGGAATCTCTATTTTCCTCACTTGCACTTTACAGCTGTACGAGTAGCACTCCATTTCACTTTTGCTTCTACGCAGAGCAGGCTTTAGTTTATATTGGGGGGTGGGGGGAGAGCAGTACTGTGTGGGACATAGAGTATGGGCAAAAAGTAGTGGAAAGTGTCAGGAAATGCTGGGTAGGTGCTTCAAGGTGTTTAGGCATATAAATATTCTGGAAGCTGACTTCAGTGTTTACTTACTTTTTCAATACACTGATAAACTGCGAGGCATAATTTCTTCGATGCTACATTCCTGTCACAGAGCAACTTTCTGGCTAAACAAGCTAGGTGTTCTCTCACTTAATGAATTTATATCATATGCCCCTGATTATCTTTCCAAGTATCAGATCTGCAGCTGCACATAATGTACAAAAGCCGCAACCAGTACAGAACATTGATGGATGTCCCTGTCTAGCAGAAGGCAATATTATTTTGTCTCTAAAAAGGACATTGGTGGCTGTTCATCAACCTTAGCCATCTTTCTTGGTAACATTTTATATACAAGTTGCTCGTTGTAGGTCTCTTCATGACCTGATTACCATCAAGCACAAGCAGTACACTAAAATTCATTGATCATTCGAGCCCTCTGTCATCTCTCTTTTCTCCTCTTCTTTCTAAGGCCTTCTGTATCGCAGGCCCCCTGCTCTGGAAATCTGTCCCTAGTGCATTTCAACAGTTAATACACTCACCTGCATTGTACTCGCAGCTTAGAGTATTCCTCCGTCATAGAGGTGAATGTAAAAATGCAGCTGCTGTAACATAAGTACTCTCTGCTGTATTCTCTGTTAATGCTAAGTAGTACACATTTTATGGAAGCTTATATTATTGTATCAAGTACCGTGATCTGTTTTAATTCTTTAAGGTAGATAAACTTTTTTTTCTTTCACCTCCACTGGACCCTGCACAATGGTTCCACTACCTGCACCCATTTGTCCCTTTGTTTTGAAGAGTTGTGAATTGGGCATTTGCAGACTAGTTGAGAGCCCCGTGTCCCATCTGTTCCTGTCTGGGAAGCCCTGTTGGCCCGTCTAGTTGTTAGATATTATGAGTCAGACTGTAGAGAGCAAGACATATGTGTCAGGCTCTAGAGAGCAGATGAGCTGCAGTCCCAAATTGTACTGCTCTTTTCGTAAGATAAACTAATGCCTACTCTGTGCAGAAGACTGACCTTCCCATGTCTTTCTTAGGCTGCTCACTGACTCACCATAGCTGTCTCTTGGGGAGAGGAGGGACGAGTGCTTCCACACTTTACTGCTATGTTCCTAACTGGGCAAGGAGGTGCCTGCCCAATGCAGCATAAGCCAGTGTGGTCTTTGCAGGTAAGTGATACATCCAACCACCATGATGTTGCCAGTGAGGCAAGCCTAACAGCCTCCCCCTTACCCCAGTATGAGCAAATTGACATTGGTTGCCCAGGCTCATTCTCCCACACCTATTTCTCAGATATCCATGCCACTTGTCAAATATTGGTCACTTGTACTGTAAGATAAGTACTGTTTTGTGTTTGCTTGTCTCTGTATTATTTTGTATATGTAGCTGTGTAACAAGGCAGTGACTGAGAGCTCCCGTGGTCCATTTCATCTACCTGTACAGCAACAGTAATTCTAAACTAACTTAATGGGTTTGGAGGGTCATTGCATACATAGTCCACTGGACTTGATAGTTGGCTTTGCAGTGGATCTTGATTGTAAAACGTGGGAGGTCAGCTCTTGTTTGTTGTTTGAAGTTATCAGTGGGGTACTGCAAGGAGTACCATCCATTCTATTATTTATGGGGAAAAAGTTTTGTTTTTCTATCAATGTTTGAAAAAAAAAAGTTAATATTTTTTTTGCTGTTAGTGTCTTAATTGATAAATTTAATAAATGTGTGTTTTAACATGTTTAGTGGTAGGGGGTAGGGCTAATGTTTTAGAGGTTGTCAGTAAAAAAGTGTACCTCAGGAATTGCATTTTGAGTCAGGGTTCCCAGTTTTGAATACCTTTAAATTGATCATTTTTTTTCCAAGGAAAAGTGTTACTTTTCTGTCAAAACTGGTAGGTAGGGGCTTGGCTATCAAATCCTCATTTTCCTGTCTGGTCGTAACACCAACTTTCCATGTTAGACATTTATCTTCACATTAGGTAGATAGAAGGTTGGCTGGGATATAACTAAAGGGAAAGATTTTCTTCCTTCTGATTCTCAGTCTGAGGGACAGGAATTAGACTTGGGCAGTGTTTCTCAACTTCCCACTGTACAGAGGGGAAATCTGAATCTTAGGAAACTTATTCTTCAGATTCCCCTCCTGAAAAGTTGTCTTTTTCTGAGAATAATTCCAGAAAGAAGGACTTGATTCTGTGGTAACAAAAAGAAATTCCAGGATCCCAGTAAAGATATAATGATTAATTACAGGTAGATTTTCCTCAATCTGCAGCTCTTCCTCTTGTTTTGCCAGTCTTAGAGGATATTTTCCTTGCAGTCAGTAATTTGCCCAAGAGTCAGATCTACCTACTCCCAGGAAGTCTGATAAATTACTTAAGGTAAACCAGACCCACAAATTTATTTTTTCTTACCCCAGATCAGATCATGCAGTAATTCCTCTCGACAAAACCAGCTTCTGCCAAACAGTTTACAGCATCTACCCATGTTCTTTCTGACAAACTTAGAAAAACATTTGACAGGTTTGGGAAGAAAGTTTATCCTTTTTCCACCATAGTCTACAGAATAGTGAATTTTCTGTCTCACATGTCTGTTTCTGCTGGCTTCCTTTGATAATCTGATAAAGTTAATTGCTAATCTCCTGTCAGAGATTAAGGCATCTCTGAAATCCTTATTTTCCTGGGTCTCTGGTAACTAAATACACTAATGCATTTTTATAACACTTCTGATGCTGTTTCTTGAACAGCTGCCATTGAGTCAGTGATGAGGTCTTTAATGCCCCTTTGAGAAATAGATGTTATTTGGTTCTTTCCCTGCTGACGTCCTAAAAAGACTTGATGAAAGGGAAAAGCTAATTCAAGGGGTTACCCAGATTCTTCAATCCTCCATATCACAATATAATTGAAACTTTTCTTCAATTTCAGGTTCCTGTTTGAGGAAGCAAAATAAAATTTCTCAGCGTGACTGTATCACATGACAAAGAATGACAGTTGAGCAGTCACATGGAGTAAGGGGATAATGTTGCTGATACACGTACATTTGCCAGCAAGCATCCACTTTGAACTCAGTCAGTAGACAGACTGTTGCCACAAAATGACAAGCTTTTCACTTAAAAAAAATCAGGAATACCAGCAGTTACACTGTAAGAAAACTTTAAATGGAGTAAACTAGATGTTTCTTAACTGTGAAGCTCAGCAGTGAAGTTTTCAGATAGTTTCTTCAAATTGATACTTCCATTAAAAGGTAGAAAACAAAGCACCAGACTCTTGCAGTTACAAACAAAGCCAACAACTTTAAATACCACACCAGCTTAGAAGTCAGACCAAGAGGGAGTAATTTCCAGATCCTGTCTCACAAGCAGCAACAGGCCTTAGCCAAGAACGTCCAAGATGGCTGCACACTAATCAATAGCATACAGACCTCCCAACCATTCCGAATTACTCGGTTTTTACTGAGTTTTGGGGTCCAAATGAAGGGGTGCCACGATTCCCGAGTGGCACCCCTTCATTTCCGATTTTTCTTTTCTTTTTTAAAAGTTTCGCGCTGACGGAGCTGACGTCATCACGTGCGCAATGACATCAGCGCCGTCAGGCTACCAGCCAGTCGGAATTGAGCTCAAGGAGCTCGCGTCATCGTTTCCGGCTGGCTGGCGGTTAACTTTTAACCGCAAAGCTGATACAGGTAAATGGATGGCAGCAGCATGGCAAGCAGAGGGCCGGAATTAATGGCGGCGAGCGGAGCCGGGATCAATGAATGGCGGCATGAAGAAGAGGGCTGCGAGCAGAGCCGGGATTAATGGCGGCAGCAGCATGGAGAGTGGAGAGCGTAGCGTGGATTAATGAATGGCGGCATGAGGAAGAGCACTACTCAGGGTAAGTGTGTGTGTGTGTGTGTGTGTGTGTGTTGGCTAGAGGTATTCAGGCTCAAACCCTGTACCTTTAGTACAGGGTAAAAAGAGCCTACTATCCCTAGCCACCACCATTTCTACCACTGACATGCTAATGAATGATGGCCACTAAGATGATCCTGATGGGCACAGATTCTAGTAGTGATGGCCTGGAAGGAGACATTCAGTGTTGCAGTCAAAATGAGCATTGATGGTTTAGTAGCAAGCATGTTCTTGTGCTGGCAGACAGAGCAGGCAAGTATGTCACTGCAAAGCAACCAAAGGGAGGGTATATATTTATTTTAGTTGAATTGTATTTGTATACCAGGGCAGAGCACTGATCAATACTTACCAATTTCAAGAAAGAAAGTGAAAAAGGAAGAAAAAGAAGAAGAAAAAAACTGACTCACTGCTTGTGATGGCCCACTAACTGAACCCTTTCCACCACTTGACAGGTTATATTTGGCTAGGATGTACAATTGAATGTACCAACCGGGAGGTGAGGGAGCAAGACGATTATGTGAGGGGGGAGTACATGAAGAACAAAAACATTTTGTGGGGGGTGGCTATTTACTTTTATCGACTGAAGCAGTAACACAGGCTGAGTGGATGTTAAGAAGTTAATTATCCTATACTCATCTGCCTCGACAATGGGGTTCTCTAATCCAGTATCAGTGCAACTCTGTTTCTGCTGTAATGCTGAGTCAAAGTTAATCATTAATTCTGCTTTCCTCATGCTACTATGGCCACAGTACCTCAGCCAATATTCTCTTAGCAACAATAAAAGGTGGGAAGAGAAACAAAAACTGGTCAAATTCTGACTGAGTTGAGAGCTATGATAAGTAAGAACACTTTTTTTTTTTTTTGCTAAGAATTTAGAGCTATGATAAGAAGATGACTGAGTTGAGAATACTTTTTGTTTTGCTAAGAGTTTAGAGCTATGATAAGAAGATGACTGAGTTGAGAGCTATGATGAGAAGTAAGAACACTTTTTTTGTGCTAAGAGTTGAGCTATGATAAGAAGTGAGCACACAATTTGTATTCCCCTATTATTGTTTTTGTGCTAATAGTTCAGAGATATGGTGAGTGAGAAGTGAGAACTGAATTTGTATTCCCCCATTATTGGCTTTGTTGTTTGTCCATGTTTTTTGTGTTGAAGAGCTATGTTGAGAAGTGAGAAATGAATTCACTAAATGATGGCTATTAAGTTTCAGTCTTCCTATTTTTCAGACAGCTGCTGATGTGGGATAGTGGTATGTTGTTCTGAATGTTGTGCATAGAGTCCTGGGTTCAAAACCTGTCAGTGAAATGCATGATGATAGCGCCACATTTTATTCTAGCAACTTTACAAAATTATACAAGCAATGTTTAAAATGTGTCCCTGGTTTTTGACCTTTTGTCCGTCCCCCCCCCAAAAAAAATGAAATTGAAAATAAGTGTGAAACACTGTTCAAGATGCCTATGGCATACACTACTGTCATTCTATTTATAGTGTAGAAGCAGACTTTTATGATGGAAAAGTTCTGAATTGGGCAGTTTTGTTATTATTGGTTCATGTGTTTTGTTTCATTGCCTACAGTACAGATTACTGGTAAAATGTTTAAACAATAAATTTAAAATGTGCTCTAACATGTGTGTTGTATTATACAAGGAATATAATTTAATAAAGTCAGGAAGATGTATAAAGAAAAGAACACAGATATGTTTCTTGTTTTGTGTGCAAGGGGCCAATGATAAACAGCCCAAAGGTAATCTTTATCCACCACTGGCCAGATGCATTTTCTTTGGATGTGGTGTGGGATTCAATGCTGTTTCAATGAATGTGAGTTTCAAGGGCAAAGTTTAATGTCAAGCCTATTTTCATTGTGAGATGGTATTGCTTTGTTTACCAGATGATGTCTTTTAGTGTTTCTGCATTGTTGTGCTGTAAAATGTAAAAATAAAATTCAAATCATTGTAGAAGTAAAGCAGTATGCATACATTAGTGTTTATGGTAAATGGGGCAAAATAGCCAGGTAACAGGACACTGGAATGGCTGCAGGGGGACTCTGGTCTGGTGCCATGTTTTGGTTGTCTGTTCTTCAATTTGTGTACGAAAGTTGGTATCCCACATTTCATTGGAGTGGGTGGGGTTACATAATTGTGTATGCAAATTAGATGTTAATCAGCATACAGATTTGTACCTATTTTTCATGGGCCTTGTCCAGATTTTTGATATTTCCAGGTTGAGAGGTATGATAGCATAACTTCAGCTCTCCCAGTGAGAAAGCAGAAACTCAGAAACAGCCAGTGATATTGTCAGCTTGAATAAAATTCCATTACTGGCTAGTAAGTACACGCCTGGATGTCAGCAAAGAAAAAATTAAGGAGGCTGAAAGAAGAAAAACTAGAAAAGGTGAAGAGAAAACACTTGCTGGGAAGAATCCTGCATCTGTTCACCTTAAAGCAGTTCAAGCTCCAGTTTTGGTGCAAAACATGGCTTCTAGTAATCTAGAATAAAAATAAGTCATATGTGCTCAGAACTGATTAAAATAATGAAATATTGAAGGAGTATATCAACTGTAAGGGCTGGAAAAAAAATGGAAGCAACTTTAAGCAGATACTCATTTGAGCTGATAAAAATGCAAAAAATCAGAGGCTGAAATGAAGAAAAGGCTGGCTGAGCACGAGACTGCTCAAGTGGACGTGTTTCAGTAAATGGTAGAATTAGAGGACAGGTAGGGAATAACTGCAATCTCTGTTGTACCAGACAACCTAGAAAGAACAGATTGTATTCATTTTATAAAGATATAAACAAGCAACTGGACTAGTATTCCATAGCAAGGATTATTAAGTGAAAGGCCATACCTTGTGTATGCTCCAGATATAGCCATGAGAAAGTGGCCAAGATATTTATTAGTAAAGATGCAAACCTGTCAACAGAAATAATTGACCCTGACAAAACTATGGCAAAGGGGCAAAGTTTAAAATTTGGAGACAGGATATTTGTGAAAAATTGTTATTCACTGTACACCAGGCAAAAGAGAAACGGATATGTTTCACTTATCAAGGAGTGTTGAGAGGCAGGTGTGTGATTCTCCTGAAGCTTCAAAGTAATTTTTGATGGAGAACAGGCTAAGGAGGAAATGCAAACGTTTGTCCAACAAAAAGTGAGCTATCAAGCAGAAGGGGACTCTACTTCTCATTCTTCTGATAGTAAAACACAGAGACTTTGCAAGTAAAACTTTTTCCAAAGGAAAATGCTTGAGAGACGGAGAAAAGCACATAATTTGACTAGAAGAATCATGACTACCTTGGAATTGAATTGGAATCTAGAGTTGGGAGATGGAGATGAACAGGAGAAAGACCAACAAGACAGGAATTATTGAATAAATGTGAGACTGCAAAGCATCAATCACAGTTGTGAAATATGATTGTATAAGAATAAGTGGAAAGAGTGGACTTTTGTTTACTTTAAATTTGTGGGGAGCTGAAAATCATTTGCCTCACTTTACATTATTAACGTTTGGAAGGACCCCGATGGGGGAGGGAGGAGGAAAAAGATAACTGTATGTAAACAGTTTCTGCTATTAGTATTCCTAAGAAACTTTTCAGAATGTAAATTCATATTTTATAGTGAAGTATTTTAGTTGCACATGATAAAGTTACTAAAGCTACAGCACAACAGCACAAAAATTACAGAACCAACTGATATTGCCAACATCCTGACAGATAGGTTCAATGCTAACTTTGCCCTCCTGTCACCCCCTAAATGGCCCATATCTATACAGGAAGAATGCAGAGTCCCTGTAATCACAACTACACAGGTAAAAGCAGCACTCTCTAAAGCCAAAAACACAGCATCCATGGGACCGGACAACATCCCAGTCTGTTTTTTACACGAACTTCAGAATGAACTGGCTCCCCACCTAAGCACTATGTTCAATCATAGCCTCACGTCAGGCTTTGTGCCCACTGAATGGTGCACAGCAACATTTATCCCACTCCACAAAGGGGGAGCCACCACTGATCCTGGGAACTATCGCCCTATTAGCCTGACGAGCCTGGTCTGCAAGGCCATGGAACGTATCATCACGGAATTCATAAACAGACATTGGTAACCTCCAAACTGTGGACCCCACCCAGTTCGGGTTTGTGAAAGGCAGATCATGCCTCCTGAACCTGGTCAACTTCTTTGAGGCAGTCACCAAAGCCATAGACAAGGTTAAGGTGGTTCACAAGCCTATCTTGACCTCGCCAAGGCTTTCAACACCATCCCCCATTCTGGAATTATAGCTAAACTCACTAAACTAGGTATAAATCCCTATGTCACAAGGTGGGTTGCCAACTGGCTCACTGACAGAACCCACACTGTAAAAGTTGCAGACTCCAAATCTGACTTCAAACCAGTGACAAGTCGAGTACCACAGAGTTCAGTCCTGGGACCTCTCCTGTTTGGTATCTACTTCTCTGAAGTACAGGCTAACACAGAAGGCCTCTGCCTAACGAAGTTTGCAAATGACTGCAAACTAGGAGCTGTAGTAGAGTCCCCAAGTGATGTGGACATCCTACAGAAGGGCATCACTGAGACAGATGCCTGGTGTCAGAGCCATGGCCTCAAGCTCAATGCCAAAAAGTACATTGTTATCCCCTTTGGTAAAAACTCTGTACCCATGAACTGCCACATAGGCGGCAGTCTTCTTAACGCCGAATGTGTGATGAGACCGTGGGACCCAGGTGGACATTAGTCTCTTCTTTGATAATCACATTGCCACAGTAGTCAGAAAATCCTTCTACGTGGCACACCTCATCACAAAAGGGTTCTCATCCAGGAAAAAAGAGGTCATTGTTCCCCTCTACTCGACACTCATTTGACCCATTATAGAGTACAACGCCCCTTTTGGAATGTACCTCACAAGACATCTACAGCAGCTGGAAAGGCCACAGATGTACCTCACAAAGAGGATTACTGGCCTCAAACAGATGCCCTACACTGACTGTCTCAAAAAACTCCAGCTTTACTCTGTAGCATATCACCTACTCCGAGGTGATCTCTGCCTAACATATAAAGCTATGTCAAACCCAGAGCTGTTGGACATGCTACACGTAAAGAAATCCCAATCCCTCTGAGCTACTTACTCTAGGGACCTAAACCTTGTCACCACAATAAACAGGACATGCTGGAGGGATAGATTCTTGTCCCAGAGACTTCCCATACTCTGGAACAAGCTACCCATCTGTGTCAAGCAAAGTTCCTCATTAACACTCTTCAAGAAAAATCTTGAGTGGATGGGAAATAGGACATACACCCCGGGGATCACTTCTGTGGCTCTGGTTGACAGGGGCACAGGAAATTACATTTCTTGGGTTGGCATAAGTCAGGGAACTTCGTTGGCTAGGCTTACTTAGGCTCTTGGGCCGAAAGCCTAGTACCTACCTATGAACCTATAAAGTAAACAGATGCATTTTTCTTCTTTTTCTCTATCTGTCTTCATTTTTGGTAGTAAGAAATATAGGCATTGCAGTGCAAAAAGAACAGCTATACAAAATCATATTTAAGTTAGTAGCCTGTATTCTTGGGTTGTTGAGGTGGAGGATGGGGTGTAAAAGTACACTGATTATAACATATGTAGAGTTGATATGTCTTCTCTTACTTTTGCATAGGTTAATATCTGGAGTAAGACCCTTGACTTAATCTAATAAATTTTAAGTGGAAACAAGTCAATATGAAAACACTGAATATAATGAAAAGTTTTCCTTTATCAGTAAATGTTTCATCTTGTCTTTCAGCAGAGAATTGCATTTTTCCTTTTTTCTTACATTTTCATAATGGAGACAAGCTGGTAATGGGGCAGTAAAAGACAGAACACTGGTTTCCTCAAGGCTAAAAGTTAATGATTTCTGAAAGCATGAAAGTTGTTTTCACATCTTAGGAGGGATAAAGATAAAAAAAAGAATGTACCAATTAGTGTAAGTAGAAGCACATGCAGCAAACATGTATTAGCATGGATAACCTCAGTTTTGGGTTAATTGGGGCCTGTGTTAGCAGTTGTCTATTTGGCACAAATGTTCCTGTAAGGAGGGTTAGACTTCATTATTTGAAGATGTATATAGCTAAGTATGTTTGCATTAAATTAACAAGTTTTTGGGGAGTTCTGGAGGGGTGTTTGGTTTGCTTGATGGTTTATATTAAAGTTAAAGTCTTGTAAAATGTGACATATGTTCCATTGTTGATGAGAAAAAAATGTATAAAGGATTAACCTACCAAACATTAATGGGTACATGCATCTCAAAAGCTAGAAATACAAAGTTAAAAAGCTGTCGTATATAATGGATGGGAGTAATGACTTCTTAACATAATGTTGATGCTTTCGTATTATGTTGGAATGTGAATGGTCACACAGGTATAGACAAAAAGGAAAGAATACTTAATTGTATTAAGAAATGCACTGTGCAAATAGCAATGCTGCAGGAGACACATTTAGAAAAAAGTGAGTATGTGAATTTGGTAAAGAATGGATTTCAGGGTGGATATTCTGCAGGATATCAGGAACAAAGGAAAATAAGAGTGCTTGTATTAATTGCTAGATGAGCTGCAGTAGTGATAGAACAGGAAAAAAAGTTAATGGCATATTTATAGTAGTAAGGGGCTACTGGCAAGGATTGATGATTAAGCTGGCATGTTCCACCTACAATTGGAACAGGTGGAGTTTGGAATTTGATTTGCAACAAGGAGGATGTATATTTTGAGGGAGGGGATGATGGGAAAAATATAATGAGAGTAGATTTCTGAAGAAATTCATGAAAATATTGGTTATGAAAGACATGAATTCAGTAGTAGAAACTCTTGAGATAATGTACTTATTATTCACCAAGGTGCAGTAATTAATCCAGACTAGACCGAAATTGTATTTCATCATTCCTCTCAACCTGGAAACATCACAAATCTGGCAAGGCCCATGAAAAATAGGTACAAATATGTATGCTGATTAACATCTAATTTACATACACAATTGCATAACCCCACCCACTCCAGTGGAATCCTGGGATACCAACTTTCAAATGTAACTGAAGAACAGGCAACCAAAATATGGCACCAGAGTCCACCTGCAGCCATTCCAATGCCTCATTACCTGGCTGTTTCGCCCCATTTACCATAAACACTAATGTGTGCATACTGCTTTACTTCTACAATGATTATTTGGATTTTATTTTTACAGCATAACAATGCACAGACACTAATAGACAATCTGGTAAAAACAATACTGTCTCACAATGAAAATAGACTTGACATTAAAACTTGTCTGCCCTTGAAACTCACATTCATTGAAACCCACACCACATCCAAAGAAAATGCATCTGGCCAGTGGTGGATAAAGATTATCTTTGGGCTGTTTTCAAATCATTGGCCCCTTGCACACAAAACAAGAAACATACATGTGTTATTTTCTTTGATGCACCTTCCTGACTTTATTAAATTATATTCCTTGTATAGTATAGCACACTTGTTAGAGCGCATTTTAAATGTATTGTTTGAACATTTTTCCAGTAGACTACTGTAGGCAATGAAACAAAATGCATGAACCAATAATGACAAAACTGCCCAATTCAGAACATTTCCATCATAAAAGTCTACTTCCACACCCACACTATAAATAGAGTGACAGCAGTGTAAGCCATAGGCATCTTGCACAGCTTCTCCCACTTATTTTCAATTTCATTTTTTTGGGGGGGGGGGGGTCAAAAACCAGGGACACATTTTAAACACCACAGCTCTCAACTGTTAGCACAAAAAATCTGGGGGAATACAAATTCAGTTCTCACTATAGCTGTCAACTCTTAGCACAAAAAACTTGGGGGAATACAAATTCAGTTCTCACTATAGCGCTCAACTGTTAGCACAACAAACCTTGGCAAAACTCACAAGTGGTGGTGGCTAGGGACTTTAGGCTCATTTTACCCTGCACTCAAGGTACTGGGTTTGATCCTGAGTGCCTGTAGCCACCAGGTATTCTTGAATGGGACACACACAGTAGCCATTGACATTCATTTCAGCAGTACATTAATTCAACTTCAGTTTATTTATAGGTTCATAGGTTCTTACTAGGCTATCTGCCCTAGGGCATTTATAAGCCTAGCCAGAGTGTGTTTGGCTTTCGCCACCCATTTTAAATGAATTTTGCTATGCCCTTTTTCGAGGCGAATATACTGTGCCTCTGTCTAATAGTGACACAGAAGTGATATCCTGGGTAAACCTACGATCTCCCATCCACTCATCAAGATTCCTCTTGAAGAGAGTCAATGAGGGACTCTGCCTAACCTGGATTGGGATTTTATTCCAGAGTGAAGGGAGCCTCTGGGTTATGAATCTGGTCCCCCCAGCATGTCCTATTTATTTCAGTGCTGAGGTTCAAGTCTCTCAAGTGCGTAGCTCAAATGGATTTGGATTTTCTGAGGTGCAGCATGTCCATTAATTCCAGGTTGGACATGACTTTATACGTCAGGCACAGATCGCCTCTGAGCAGGCGGTATGCCACTGAGTAGAGATGGAGTTTCTTTAACCGGGCAGCATATGGCATCTGTTTGAGCCCTTTGAACCTCTTGGTGAGGTACTTTTGGGGTCTTTCCAGTTTCTGCATGTGTCTGGTAAGGTACATCCCAAAAGGGGCATTGTACTCAATTATGGGCCTGATGAGGGATGAGTAAAAAGGCATGATGACCTCCCCTGATCCAGATGTGAATCCCTTCATGATTAGGTGGGCTATATAAAATGTTTTTCTAACCACTTTGGCCACGTGGTTGTCAAATGAGAGATTGCTGTCAACTTGGATCCCCAGGTCCCTAATTACTTCTGTACTTAATGGATTACCACCTATGTGGTAATTTGTGGGCACTTTGTTTTTGCCAAAGGGGATGACTATACACTTTTTGGCATTTAGCTTGAGGCCATGGCTCTGGCACCAGTCATCTGTTTCTATGAGGCCCTTTTGGAGGATGCTTGTGTCAGCTGGAGAGTCGATTATGGCACCCAGTTTGGAGTCATCTGCGAACTTGGTCAGCCACAGTCCTTCCATGTTGGCCTGTACCTCCGAGAAATATATACCGAACAAGAGAGGTCCCAGGTCTGAGCCTTGTGGGACGCCACTTGTAACTGGTTTGGAGTCTTACATGGCTCCAGCAATTCTAACCATGTGGGTTCTGTCCTTGAGCCAGTTTGCAACCCATCTAGTGACATAGGGGTTTATATTTAAGCTGGTGAGCTTATCTATAATGCCCGAGTGGGGTATTGTATCGAAGGCTTTTGCGAGGTCCAGGTAGGCTGTGTGGACCACCTTCCCCTCATCAATGGCCTTGGTAACTGTTTCAAAGAAATTGACCAGGTTTAAAAGGCAGGATCTGCCCTTAAAGCCGAACTGGATAGGATCCAGTGTCTGTAGGTCCCCAATATCTTTATTTATGAGGTCCATGATGATCCTTTCCATAGCTTTGCAGACCAAGCTAGTCAGGCTTATGGGGCGATAGTTTCCAGGATCCGTTGAGGCACCACCTTTGTGGAGAGGGACCACTGTTGCTGTACGCCACTTTTTGGGTACATATCCTGTAGTAAGGCTGAGATTAAACAGTAGTTTTATGTTTGGGTTTAGCTCTTCTTGGAGTTTCATGTAGGACGCAGCCCGGGACACTGTCTGGTCCGATTGCTGTGTTTTTTGCTTTGGAGAGGGCGGCTCTTACCTGAGCATCTGAGATGTCAGGGGGGCAGCACTCTGCTGGGATAGATATTTGCCCTTTTGGTGGGGGGGAGGGAGAAGTTTGCGCTGAACCTGTCAGCTAGGATGTTGGCAATGTCTGTGGGTTCGGTGTATTTTTTGTCATTTTGGACTAATTCTGAGCATATCTGGGAATTCCCACCTAGGTTCCTAACATAACTAAAGAAAGCCTTGTGATTATCCTTAGTGTCCTGTGCAATTTTTCTCTCAAAGCTGGCCTTAGATGATTTTATGAGTGCCCGTAGTTTTTTGCTAATACTGATCAGAGATGCCTTCCCTTTTTGGGATTTTGCTCTATCATGTAGTAGCTTCCTCCTCCTATTGTATAGTTTGTTTATGGCTGGGGTCCACCAGACAGGACGTCTGCCTTTGGAGGATTGGGTCTTGTTTTTTATTGGGATTGCATGATTCATGCATTCCTGAAGGTGTTCATAGAATGCGTTTATAAAGGATTCTGCGGTCTGGAACGTATTTTCCACAGGCCCGGGGGCTTTGAAGGATTCCACCTCAGTTTTGAGGAGTGTGACATTTGCTTTAGAGAAGTTTTTCACTGTGGTTTTCTGGGCAGGGGGTGGGGTCGGGATGTGAATATCCAGTGAGATTAGTTTATGGTCTGATCTTACCAGTGAGGGATACACTTCTGGTCTGGAGCATAGAGTCCCCATGTTGGTGATGATCAGGTCCAGTATGTTTTCCCCTCTTGTGGGAGTGGTAACAAGTTGTTCCATAGCATTTGAGTTTATATATTCTAGGAACCTTTGGGCTAGGGTGTTGGAGCTAGAGTAATGCTCCCAGTCTATGTTTGGGTAGTTGAAGTCACCCAATATAATGGTGTTTGGAGAGACCTTCATATATATATATATATATATATATATATATATATATATATATATATGAACAAAAGAAGTTAAAGCAAAATTCGGTTCATCACACTTAAGCTTATACAGTTCTGGCTAGTTGCAGTTTTACTTTTGTGACTGTCAATTCAGTTTTAAAATCTGTCAGAGAAATGCCCAAATAAATTGGTGTTCTGAAGTATTACAGCTCTGGTCAGTCTGGCTCACAAATAGTCTGGTATCAGAAAAAAAAAACTACCCAAATAAGAGATAACATTAACAGGAGGAATAGACTTTACAGTGGTAACATTCATTTAAACATTGATTGTATCCATATAAGAGTAAGTGATATTGAGCAGTGATTCTGGAGAAAAAATGTTGGAGAAAAAAATAGTAAGAATGGTAATTGAAGAGGATATAATTTTACATGTTTCTACTTGAGAGAGTATAGGATTAGAGCTGGTAATACATTCTATGTACATTATATACAGCATATCAAAAGAAGAAAATGGGAAAAACTAGATTCTCCATTGAGAAAAGTTTGAGTGAAGGGGGTGTAGCTTTTGTGTTTGATGTGGAAGAGCTGGAGAGCTGCACAAGCCTTTCAAGTGATGCATGCTTGTTTTATCCGTTTGCAAGCTGTCTCTTTGAATAGGACTTAGTGAATGTTTTGAAAGTAGAGGTAGGAAGGCAGGGCATTCCATATTTGCAGGCATAATATGTAGCCTGTGCAGTGTAATTTAGTCCTTAGGTTCTTCAGGGGGTTATGGTTAGGAAGGATATAAGGTGGTAGTGAAAGGTGCAATGGAACAACTGGCTGGTGAAAAAGGGAAATAATTATTGGTTGATGAGTTTATGAAGTTGAGATCAAGTTTAATTCTCTCTCTGAGACTGGTGGCCAGTGGGCTTTTGCGAGTACATGACAGTGGTGTTTTGTCTTGGGGGATAGCGCAATGAATCTGCATATATTTTTGGCTGTTGCTTGTAATGAGGAAAGATTCTTATGAAAGGTTGTGGCTCTAAGTGGAAGGCCAGATTTGAGCTGTGAAACACACACACAAGTTAGTTTCCTTACCTTACTTCATTCTTCATGACAGAATAATCCAGCCAGTCCCATACATGTTCTTCCAGCAGCCAACAAGTTCTTCATTCTGCCGTCCTGACAGAATAATCCAGCAGCCGGTAATCATCACCAGCAATCGTTTGTTGCCTTTCCCGCTCGCATTTCAGCAGCCAGGCCAGCCGGAAATGCATAAGCTCCTTGAGCTCAATTCCGACAGGCTGGTAGAGGTAGCTGACATCATCGCATAGGCTGGAATCCCTGAGGGAGCTGACGTCATTGCGTACGTGATGATATCCGCTCTAACAGCCGCAAAAACTTAAAAACAAAAAGAAAAAAAAATCGGAAATGAAGGGGTGCCACTCAAGAATCGTGCCGCCCCTTCATTTGAACCCCAGAACTTGGTAAAAAACGAGTAATTCGGCATGGTTGAGAGGTCTGTATTTCATAGGAACATGTGGATTTAATTGACAGTTTTGACACTCATCCAATAAGTATTTAAGATCATATGACAACAACTGAGGTGAAAATGCAGGTTATTGAAGTAAAGGCGAGACACAACAGGCACTTCTCCACTACCTGTTAAAAAGAGAAGAATTTAATGAATGGGTATTGGAAATTGTTTGAATTAGGGAAGAAAAAGTGCTCTAGAAGCTATAGGTAGTGAGTGGGATAAAATGAGAGTGGAATTTAAAAATAGGATAGAAATAAAAGAAGATGTAGATCTGGTTAAGAAGTAATAAGAATTACTTAGAGATGCTGACAAAGGTTGAAGTATTACAAGGTAAGAGAAATCTCTCAGAAGAAAAAAAAGGAGGTGCATTTGCAGAGTACTAATGAGAAAATAAGGGAGTACCCAGATAATATGCATGAGTTTAGTAAGATTGCTTTTAGGTTCATAGGTTCATACTAGGTTATCTGCCCTAGGGCATTTATAAGCCTAGCCAGAGTGTGTTTGGCTTTCGCCACCCATTTTAAATTAATTTTGCTATGCCCTTAAGCAGTTTTTTGAAAATAACTCCAGACCACAAAAACCTTTGGTACAATGATGAGCAACAGAAAGTCGAAAGGGTGATTGCCAAACTTAAGGAGCCTGTAACAAGAAAAATAACCAGAGATCCTGTAGTGGCATCACATATATTTTGGAAATTTTATGAAAATTTGTATAAAGCAGAGATGTGGGGAAGTCAGGAAAAAGTACATATAAAATATTTATGGAAGATTTAAATATGCAAAGGTTAGAGTAGATAGGGCTCAACAGCTAACAGTTAAAATAGGAAGAGATGAGATAAAAATACTGATGTGTAACCAATCTGCAGAAAAGTCACCAGGAATAGATGGTATTCTTGTGGAAGTTTAGAAGCTAGGAGGGAAGAAAGTGATAAATAAATTGGATATTTGGGTTAACAGTGTTTTAAAAGGGTGTGGGACAACATTCTGGAAAAAAGCTGTGGTTGGCTATAATTTCTAAAGACTGTAAAGACCCATATAGTCCAACTTCATATAGGCTTATTTGAGTTTTAAACCATGATTATAATGTAGGTCTATAATGGCTAAAATAATGGTAAATGTGATGCAAAAACTGAGATTTGGACAAATGTATGTGTGGAGGGGTGGCAAATATTTGGCAATGTTAATAGAACAGTGATGATCCAGAGGGAATAGAATGTAGGAAAACACCCATTATTGGTGAGTCTTGATAACAGAGAAAGCATTTGAAAGAGTATCTGGAATTTTATGAGCAAGGCAGTGAAAGCATTTGCATTTCCTGATACAGTAATAAGGTTAATTAGAAGGATAGGAGGCAAAAGTCAAAGTGGGAGAGTTCCTGTCTGATAAGTTGTCTGAACAGAGGAACCATGCAGAGGTGTCCTCTTCCCTCTTTATAATTTGCATTATGTTTAGAACCATTGGCAAAGAAAATAAATGGACTCAGAAATTCAGGGATTTACTTGATATGGTGTTCAAGAAAAATTGGCTTTATTTGCAGGTGATATTATTTTGCACCTAATAAAACCAGAAACTGACATCTCAGTGTTGTGGAACATTATGAGACATTTACAGTTTTTTGGGGGTGTTATAAAATGAATGAAGATAAAACAAATTATATAGCTGTAAACTATGTACCCAGGCATGAATTGGTGCAGCAATATCCATATTTATGGGACATAAAATTAAGTATTTAGGAGTATGGATTAAAAGGACTCTGTTATGACAGCTAAGGATCACGGAAACTGGAAGCTATTGCCTATCGACAAGGATAGCGGTAAAAATGTTTTTAGTCCATGTACTTTTATACACAGGTCAGGCATATTTTTATCAACCAGATGAGAAATTGTGGACAGCAATTAATAAAAAGTTGACCGGTTTTATTTGGGGGAGGGGGAGAAGGCAAGCGTCAAGTGGGATCATAACACAAGCAGAAAGCTACAATTAAAAGTGGAAAGGGATGATGATGAAGCTAAGGGGTAATTCAATAAATAAGGAAAGATTGGGGCTTTGGACGCAGATCCTTAAGGAGAATAACAGTCATAGAGAATATTGCATTCATAAAGTTGCAGAAAATATACTAAGGATGAAGTTAATATGGGAATGGAGAAAGGAGATTCTGCAGATAGGGATGACTAATTTAAGGGTACAGAGAATGGGGAAGAGGAGAAAGAACCAAGGTATTGAGAACCGATAACTAGAGAGGAAAAGGTAGTAGATTGGGAAGAGGCCAAGAAAACATTTGGATTGCAGGATAGTGATTGCCTTCCCTATCGGGGATTGATATCAGAGTATAGACAAAATGAAAGAGGAATCCTAAATGAAAGACCTGCACTGGTTGAGTTTTTACTAGAATCCAGAACAGAAGTTGTTGTTAAAGAAAAGGGATAATTAGTGGGGCATATAAAATATTACGTAGTAACTATAGTAATCAATCAGAAGAGGTCGGAAAAGATTGGGAAGAGAGATTAGATATGCAATTCACAAAGAAACAATGGAAGGACATATGTATGCCTCCCAAATATGTAATAAAATCTAGAAGCTTTAGAAATTTTGTCTGGAAGTGTTTGCCTAGATTCTTTGATACCCCAAGTGGACTATAAGTAATTTTTTCTGAGGTAGTTGGCAAATGTTTGAGGTGTAATGAGGTACCCCCAGGAGCATATGTTCTCAGAATGTAATGAATTGGCAGACTTTAAAATTTCCCTAGAGGATTGTGTCAGGAATACTGGGTGAGCAAATGAGTGCAACCAAGGAAAGGATGTTTTGTGTTAGGACACAGGATCTGAATTACCTAGACATAGTAAAGCCTTTTTACGTTTAATTCTGGTGGCTGCTAATAAAGCAATTACTAGAAAATGGAAATCAAAATCTAAACCAGCTACACTTGAAGTAATGAATATTGTAACAGAGATAAAAGAACATGAATTGGGATGCTTAGAAAAGGGTAGGAGTAAATCGCATTGAAAAATGGAAATTTTAGGAACAATACATGCAGAAAATGATTTTTTATGAGGAATGAGGTTTAAAAAGGCAGGACTTGAACAGTTTATGTAATGTTGCTTTGATTATATGGTATATGAATCGATGTGATGTGTAATGTTTATAAATGTGAACTTGTTAGTATAGTTTGATTACTTTTCTTTAAATGTAGGCTTGCCTATGTAAGAAGTGATAATTCAATAAAGGTGTTAAAAAAGCACATCCCAGAAACTTTCTCAGGACAAGATGATCATATTGTTTTCATCAGGGGAGATGTCATCAACACTTGAAGAAGCAAATACAGCCCACTCATCATTAGGGTCTGAGGAGAATGCCATTAAAAATGTTTCAGTCTGGAGGTTTTCAGAGAGTGATGTGCATTGTTTTTTGTGAAGGAGCAGCACTTCAGGACACAAAGTACTGTTTATTCCAATCCAGGTGATATTTTTGTTGTTGAGGAATCAAGAGATAAATAGTGACCGAGACTCCCCCTGCTTGGGCATCAATTTTGTTAGGTAAAAGAGATAACCCCCTCACTGAATGAGGTAAAACAACTGGCAACCCTGCTGATTGATTTAAAGCTTGCAGTAAACCATCATTCCATCCAAATTGCTATTTGTTTAGGAAAAAAATGGATCAAGTGAATGACAAACATGAAGCAGGGGTTGCCATATTAAGTTTGTCCCTAGAATCACATTCCAGAAGATTTTGAGATCCATTGGGATTCCAGATGTTTTTGGACAGCTTTCAATCCCTTAATTCAGTTAACAATTTTATACTGTTAAATGAAAAAAAAAAAAAAAAAACTCCAGACCTGTTGTTACTGTCTACTAAAGCTGCTGTGGCTCACAGAGTGGGGCCTCAAACATTGGGTATAACTATGCCAATTATTACTAATTTTTGTTTAAGTTTCAGAGATAAAATGTTCATTTTGGACTGTAAATTTAAAAGTATTCTTTACCAGGGCTCCAGTGTTAATGTTTAGCAAGACTGTCAGACATTTTATTATGGAGGAAACCTTTTGCTAATTTGAGGTGTGTACTGTGGCAAAAAAGTATTCAAACTAAATGTCTTTATCTAGCAACAGTAGTGGTTCATAGTAGCTTGACTCTCAAGTTCTCAAGCTTATCAGAAGCAGAGAGAGAGTTGTCAGTGATACAGATATTGCTACAGCTGGAGATTTCATGGATTTTTGAACAGAAATAAAATGTCTTCTTTATTTAAAACAGCAATGGATGATGACTTTCAAAACAAGGAGGCTGCAGAAAGCTGATCAAACAATAGGTGGCATGAGTCACTTTCACACCACAGACTGCCTCAGTGCCCACTAATTATAACCACTTTATGCACTAGATATGCGTCAGCTGTTGATGTCTGCAATCAGTGTAGCCAGCCTTAGGTGAAATGGAGTCCCGGACAAAGGACTCCTTGCCCTTCCCATTGCACTCTGGTCTCCCCTACTCCTCCCCATTGTCTTTTCCTATCTTGGCCCCACAACATCACATAGGTTATTTCTTTCTTGTTTTTTCACACTTTGCCTTATTATTTTAGTTTTTTTCCCTTTGTTCATGCACCCTTATTAGGCAAGACTCCATTGTAGTAAATGTGGAGGAAGTAATTGAATTAAGCTGGGGCCTAATGCTGTCAGGTTCCCAGAATCGTAGGGTTCTAGAGTCTATTTTATTTAAAATCCATCTGAGTGTTTTTTTTTATTATTCATTTATAGCCTAAACAAAAATTAAGGAAATAAAGTTTTTTTTTCTTTCAGGGAAAAACAGAGTTGTATCTAAATCTTAATCAAACCTGACAAAAATAGAAGTTTCCAATAAACTGAGATAACTCATGCTTAGAAAGTTATACAACCACTTATCACAAGAATGAAGCAGAAAACTAAAAACTAATGAGACGAAAAATAAGGGTCAGAATAACAAGCATTTTATTAGCATGCTTTTCCCAAAGACTCGTTAAGTATGAAACTCAAATGGCTGTCATTAGTTAATGATAACAATGTCACACATTTGCTAGGGAGAAAAACAGACTTTTCAAGAAACAAACCAAAATGTTAGGAAAAATCAGAGGCATTCTGTGAAAACAGGGACAGTTCACTATAAACTATGCACCCCACATACTTGCATCCATCCATAGATAAAAAAATCACACACTCATTTGAAATGCTTTTTTCTGTAGGGTAACTGGCACCCTGAAGGATTAGAAGAAAAAAAATACCCTCATACTGGTATTTCTGCAAAATCCATTAATTTATTTACTTTCATTTTCTGGGTGCCTCAGTCTGAACTAGTCACCTGGGCCAGCCTAAGCCAGTAGAAATGGCTTGTCGTTGCTTCATTCAGCAGCCCAATGTGATCCTTTTTATGCGACTTCTGAAGAAGTACTGTGATAAGGTGTGATTGCCCTATTCTCAGTGTGGAATAGATATAACCAGAGTAAGCCATTTTCTTTCTTTCTTTTTAGGATATCTGTAAAGGTCACAGAAATCCATGCATACATTCCAATAACAGTAACATTTTATTTTATGAAAAAAATGCAAAAAATAGTTATTGAAAAGTTCTTTTATTATTTTGGTAGAAGGCTGCAGCCCCATGCCACTCCTGCTGTAAAGAAAGATTGGGGAATGTAGGGATGTCTCCAGGAAATTTACAGGAAGTATTTCAGGATATTATTATTAAAGACATTATACTGAAACATCTTCTGTTGCTGCCTGATGTTAAAAATCGTATCCATTAATATAAGTGGTTTAAAATGTCACTTTAAAAAATGTAAGCTGTTAAAATGTATACATAAAACTTCATCTGATATTAAATGTTTACTGGAGATGCATCTTGCTTTGGATAAACATATCTAACCGCAAGACTTTCTCAGAACTGTGTAATGAGTTTCTGTAGAAATAAGTCTGCAGGAGTGGTTATTTTTATCATATCTAAGGACTGTATGTGAAAAGTTTCAGGACAGCCAAGGCAGAATTATTCTGCTTAAAATTCAGTGCAGGAATATGAAATCCATTCTGGACTTTCTATATGCACCATTTAATAAATATGCAAAATTTTTACAAGACTTGCTGGAGGTTCTAATAACAGTTAAACAACAAGAACATTACATTAGCAGGAGACTTTAATGTACATTTGATAGCTATCAATTTAGGTATACTGCCAACACAGCCAAACTCATGGTTATTTTTTTCATTTAAATGATTATTAGCTGTCCAGGAACTTCACGCATCCTGGAAATACACATTTTGATTTGGAGTAAGAAGTCTGCATATGTTGACTATTTTTGCCTCAAACTGTATGAGGAACTTTTTATAAAGGACTATCTGTTAAACCTTGTATTTTATCAGATCATTTGCATATAATTTTATATATGGTAGATTCATCAGATCATTTAATTAACCATTTCCTCTCTTTTAGCGACAAGCTTCTGGTGGTAGTCAGAAAAGATATAACCAAGATGTCCAGCATTTTTGGACAGTAACAAAGTGAATCCCATACCAATTTTTTCTGTCAAAGCCTGTATTTTTGGTATATTACGTGACCTGCTTAAAGGTGGATATAGCTGGGCTTCTTATAGTCCTTGTGATTACATGCCTAGCATGTTCTTAAAAGTTTAAGGCAAAAGCAGAGAATATAATATGAACAATTAATTTCACAGTTACAAGTAATTGAGCCACAAATGAATGTCACCTATAACAAGTATATCATTCAAAGAGCAGATACTTTATACAAGGTCTGTCACCCAGTTATAGTAGGAAATTATTTAAAACAAAAATTAATTTATTTTGAGGCTGAAGCTGGGGAGGATATTTACAGATACAAATGAATCAAGACATCCTCATTATACAATCATAATATTAAAACTTCAGAAGACATTACTATAGATTTGAGCAAAACTGTAGAGTCATTTACAGTTGTTTACCCTCAAGTATTTGAAAAGGATGAGGTTACAATGCCTACAGACTTGAAGGTCTTTGTAAATTATGCCAGTCAAACAAGCATTCAGTGTTTACATTTTGATATTTTAAAAAAATTTCAGAGGTAAAAAAAAAGCCCAGTTACATAAAACATGTGCCAAAATGGCCTTCCTGTGTTTTTAACACCTTTATTGAATTATCACTTAAGACATAGACAAACATACATTTATATAAAGAAAACAAACCATAATAACATATTCACAGTTGCAAACATTATACATCACATATATGCCTTTGTATATTGATCATAAATTCAACATTATATAACTTGATCAGTTCCCGCCTTTCCTTAAATCTTACTCCTCCTCCAAAACATTATTCTGCATGTATTGTTCCCACAATTTCCATTTCTTCTATGTACTTTTCTCCTATTCATCACTAAAGTTACCAATTCTAGTTCTTTTGTCTCTGTTACAATATTCAGTTACTTCAAATACAGTTGGTTTTGACTTTCATTTCCATTTTCAAGTTTTTTTTTTTGGCAGCCACCAGAATTAAATTCAGTAAGGCCTTACTATGTGTAGACACTTTAGATCCTGTATCCCAGCTAAAAAAAAAAAATAATTTCCTTAGTTGCATTCATTTGCTCACCCAATATTTCTGACAGAGTATTCTATAAGTATTTTTTGTCTTCCTATGGAATTTCATAAGAAGTCTCAAAATGAACTAGTTTCTTTATTATGGTCTTATGCTTATATTCAGCAAATCTGGTTTCAGTAGTTTCGTATTTTTAATAGGTATGTGAATCATGTTAAGAAAAACGGTTAAAGATCCCAGCTTAGTGGAGAATTTAGACCAGTAGCCCTATTAAATTCAGATTATGAAATAATAGCTAAAATAATAATTACTTACTAAAAATTGTACAACAAATAATCCTTCCCCCTCCGATTTGTTTTTATTCCAGGAAGATCCACTGCACTGTGATTAATCAAATTCTCCAATCCATCCAGATAAACTATAACCAGGACAAATTTTATTTATTTATTTATAGTTTGGTTGCCAGGATGGTCCATTGGGCCATGAGGAGCCCATTTTCAATGGAGTCCTGTGGAGAGAAGCTCTAAAAAGTACAGATATTACAGTATACAAGGTTACAAGATTACAAATATACGACAGTTATAAAAATACCCATTTACAAAAAGTGACATTTGCAAGAGCAAAGTAATCTGATGCATTAAAAAGAATTAATTTCAGACTAAAGTTCAGTATAGAATGCTAGTTCCTGAAGTTTTAATGATAGGTATTATAAGACAATCGGAGGTTGTTCACAGATTAGCTGGCTTTTAGAGAGTGTCAACAGTCAGGGAAGCTATGTAGGATGGGAGCAAGAACATTCCCATTGTGAAGTTAGATGTGAGTGGAGCAAGGATTTGAAGGCAGAGAGATTATTGGTGGTTCGGATGGGAGGTGGGAGAGAGTTCCAGTGACGTGCTAGAGAGAAGGACAGAAGATGTTTGCCAGGTGGGCATATGCAGGTCTATATACTTCAGTTAAGTTTTGGAAGCTGGATTGTAGATGTCTATCAGGTAGATGCATTTGGAATGTAGACTCAAGGGATGGATAGAGAGAGGGGCTGAAAATAAATTTGTGTGCTTGGATAAGTTGAATATAAGTGAGGTAGTTGGGCAGCTCAAGCCAGTTCAGTTGATGTAAGGAAATGCAGTGATGGGTAGTGGATCTATGGCCTGTTGCAAATTTTGAAATTTTATAGTAACAGGAGGAGAGTTTTGACTTGAGAGAAGATTGCAGATTAGTAAGGATGGAGGCGCCATATAATAGGGCAGGGATAAGGTAGGTGGTAGCAAGAATGAGCTTGGTAGAGGAAGAGATATAACTGTTTTATCAGTAAAGCATGCACAGTTTCTTATTTTTTTTTTTATATTTACTAGTAGATGGCTATCAAACTTTAGCTGATCATCAAGGAGGACTCCTAATAGTTTTGCAGTGGAGACTATTTCAGGAAGGGTATTGTTTTGGCTGGTGAAGAGTTTTTATCTAGGATAGTTGTAGAAGGGGTAAATAACATGAGTTTGGTCTTGGTTGCATTGAATGCATGATGATTATCTAGCATCCATTGCTCAGTAGAATAGAATACGTCTTGGGTTAGTTTTACTAATGAAGAAATGGAGGAGGCAGAGCAGATTATAGTTGAGTCGGCGTATTGGATAAGTTTGGCATTTGGGATAGCATGGTGGAAGGTGTTTATGAAAATATTGAATAGCGGGGGACCTAGAATTGAACCCTGGGTCACACCAGTGGGAGTATTTAGGAAAGGTTAAGTTGCTTTTTTCCACTTGACTGTTTGACAGCTGGTGAACCAGTTGATAGAGCAGTGGGATAGATTCAGTTTACCGAGTTTAGTGAGGAGAGTGTGATAAGAAATGGTAATGAATGCCTTAGAGAGGTCCATGAGGAGGGTGGACACAATATGACCGGAGTCACGGGGCTTGTTGACTGTTTCTAGGAAGGAGAGGAGAGCAGTAATCCTGCTATGGCCAGGTCTGTAACCATGCTGGGTGGGAGTAAGAAGATTGTTATTTATGATATATGGTAAAAGTTGTAGGTGGATGCATTTTTCGATGAGTTTAGAAATGGGAGATAGGATAGCGATAGGTTGGAAATGAGGAATATCATTGTTGTTGCCTCCTTTGTGGAGTGGAGTAATAAAGGCTTTTTTCTAGAGCTGGGGAACTTGGCTTTCTGAGATTGACTGGTTTGTTAGGATACGGATGGGGAAGGCAACGGCTTCTGTGGCTATTTTTAGGAAGTAAGAGGGTATCTCATCAGGTGCATTAGAGCATGGTTTCAGGTTTAGGAGAAGTTTTTTTTATGGTAGAGATGGAGATGGGGTTCATGGAGAAGGGAGGGGATTGGGGGCTGGAGGTATTAGAGGAATAAGAGTTATGTGGAGGAGAATGTGGAGGAGCAGAATTATTAGTAAAGGAAGAAGTGAGTTTGGCTATGGTGTCAGTGAAGAAAGAATTGAATTGAATAGCTAAATCCAGGTCGGAGGTGTTTGGATTGGGGCAGGGGTTTTCTTTTTTGCTGGGGTTAAGTTGAGAGGCGATTCCATCCCAGAATTTATTAGGGTTAGTGTTATGGTTGGTTTGGAGTGTGGAGAAATAGACTGTGGTCTGTGATAATATATTTTTTTACTTTGTTGCAAAGTGCTTTATATTCATTAAGGGTGGTGGTGGTCTTAATTTTATGGAGTGTTTCCAAGCTTTATCATGGAGCCGCATGGTGGCTAAGGTATTTTTAGTTATCCATGAGACAGGGTTGTTTTTTATGCATTTTGTTTTCCAGGGAACAAAGGGGTCTAGTAAGATTAAGAAAGTTGTGTTGAAGTATGTAACAGCACTCTCTAGGGGTAAAGTTTTTAATGGGTTCCAGTTTGTTTTTTAAGTACATATGTTAATGAATCAGGGTTAAATTTTTTTAGGTACCGAGTAGAGATATAGGTATGAGATAACTGTAGGGAGGAGGGAAGACGGTGTGCAAAAGTGGGAAGGTGGTCACCTAGTGGCTCAGGAAGGGTACCACTCTCAGAGAAGTAGTGGGGATGGGAGACTAGAATCCAGTCTGTGGTACTTCCAGAGAGGAAGACTTTGGTGGGTTTGGTAGTTGAGGTAATAAGTTGAGGGGAAATTATAGAGATTTATAATTAGTGGGTTGGAGACTGAATTGTGGCGTAGTTGATACTGATGTCACCAAGGATTATAGTTTTGTTAGTGATATTGGCAGAAAACTAGGAGAGAATATCTTTGAGGAGTGGGACATTGTCTCCAGGAGGGATATAAAGGGTGATGATGCAGATAAGTTTATTTTTTTACCTTCAGAAGGGCTGCAACTAATTCTGCATTGCCAAATTTGGGAGTAGGTTTAGAGTAGGGGGTAATTAAGAGGGATGAGGAATAAAGGAGTCTAACACCTCCCCCTTTTTTATGTGTTCTGCCGCTTCAAATAATGCGGTAGTTGGGTGGTATCTTTTATATGAGGTTTAAGCCAGGTTTCGGAGATGGATAAAATTTTGGGTTGATTGTGGAGTAGCCAGGCATAGAAGTTAGGGATTTTGTTACATAAGCTTTGAGCCTTCAGAGCTGTGAAGTGGAGGGATCTACTGGATGAGTGGGGATGATGAGGTGGAGAGGTAAAGTTTTGTGGTGAAGGGGGACCAGGGTTAGGCTGTATGCCCCCAGAGAGAGGGATAGATATAAAATGGCAAATGTGGGAGAAGAGGTATTTAAATTGTTTTGTATCTTGTTTTTGGGTAATATGGTTTATTGAATTAGGGCTAGTAAAGATGGGAGTAATGTTTCTAGGGTTATCTAGAAGTTTGTAGGGGAATAGCAGTGTTGTCGAGGAGGTAAAGGTTGGGTGATATGCATATTGAGGAATGTGTGTGCTGTACACAGGATAAGAATGTTATGTGATATGGAAGAGAGTGGTTAGTATAGAATGGTGTGGTGAGGTAATGTAGCTAGGATAATGTGATAAGAATAAATATATGAGCTAGACGTGTGGCAGGTTTGGTATACATGGTGTTTAGTTTAGGTATAGTTGGGTATAGGTAAGCTGAAAAGATATTGGAGCAAGATAATTATGAAAATATATGAGTTTTGTAATCTGAAAGGGTGGAGTTGATATAGGGTTGGTCTAAAAGTGGATGCTTAATTATGGGTGGGGTTGATGAGATGATAGGGTGGGGGAGGAAGTGGGTAGGGTTTAAGTATAAGTGTAGAGGTGTTAGGGGTGGGTGAGATTTGGGGGCAGGGTAGGGGAGCGGAGTGAGCCCGGAGGGCGAACGGAGCGGGTAGAGCCAAGAAGGTGGAGTGAGCAAAGAGGGAAACTCAGCAAAAAACTACCAGTAGGAGAGCCTGATTAAGAAAACACAGAGTAGCTGGCAAGCTCAGGTAAGTATTATTAAGTTAAAAGATAGGGGCTTAGAACTAAAGGGTAATGGCTGCTAAAATTAGGTACATTGTTAGGGTGACCTATATTCCCTGAGGGTAGAATGGATCAGAGCAAGTAGTGAATTAGAACTCTATAGTAAAAGTGGGGGTATGCTGCCATCTAGTGGCATCCCAGAGTGAAGACTATTTTAACCACTATTCTTACTTACGGGAAAAAAGCCAGTACAGTATTGGAGAGAGGGGGGGGGGACTACTTTGGAACTGCTGGTATGCACGTTGGAAACAAGTCACTAGTTGACTAGAGAGAACAAGGCAAACACAGAATAATCAGATGAAAGTAGTTAACGTACTTATAATAAATACTATAATAAATATATAAAGACATTTTCTCATCAAGCATTTTATGCTCTAGATCCCTGAAAAGCTTTTGATGTATATAGAATTTAGAATTTTATAAACATATATGTTGTTTGGTGGAACTAGCTGTGAGGACAGCACAGTGGTGCAGCAGTTATCATTGTTGCCTCACAGCAAGAGGTTCTCTGGTATGATTCTTGGCTGGGGTACTTTCTGTGCGGAGTCTGCATGTCCTTTCTGTGTTCACGTGGGTTTCCTCCAGGTGCTGCGGTTTCCTCCCACATTCCCAAGACAATGCTGCAGGTGGATTGGATGCACTAAATTGGCCCTAGTTGAGAGTGTGTTCCTTCTGAGGAAGGTTGGGTGCCGGGCTGGCAACTTGACACTTGTAAAACTCTACTGCCTCTCGTTAGTTAAAAACATTTGGCAAAAATATATCAATTTTACTTTATTAATAAATCATGAGGTTATAAAAATTTAAGCAAATGTACTAGTGAATCCCTACAGCTAATTACAGTTCAACATTTTCAACTGACATATTGGACCCCTGAAAATAATGAAATACTTGTCTACTTTAAATTGTTGGCATGGCTGTGTGGATAAGTGGGCAACTGGTTTCATATGTGGTGGTCCTCTCCAAGAATTGCACTTTGATTGTTAGAAAAAAAAAAAAAAAAAAAGTCCCTTATGCTCATTTGATTTTTGGTAGCACTGTTACAATTTGTTGAGTTGCTTTCTTAGTTTCAAAATGATCTGCTAAAAAGCAACATTGGCCAGTCTGGTTACCAAACCCATCATTATACAGTATTGGAACTGTGAAATACTTAACTTTTTACAGCTGAAAGATGGTGGGTAACTTTTACCGAGGGTATGACTTTAGAAGTTAACTGTAGCTGGAAAGAAAGGAATAATGGAAAAGAAAGGAAGAAGGATGAATGTCTCTTTTTTTCCCCTGGAAATGAAAAGGGTGAGGATAGGATTTGCACCAAATATTGTAATTTAATAAATTTCCGTTTCTCTTGATGATATAAAAAGCAAAAAAAAAATAAAATTAAATAGATAAAGTTCATAGCAATGTGCAGGCAAACAAACTTGCAGAAAGTAATGGCAAGGAGGTTCAAAGATGTGAGGGTCATAGTTTGATAAATGAGTGCTAGGCAATCAGTCTGCAGACCATTTCAAGCCTAGCTAAAAACCTCTATTCAAAACTTCCCTCAACTCTCAAGGAGGGTAAGATCAGATGGACTGGGGAGAATTTGAGGCTGCCCACCCAGTTACCTAGGTATGGAGGTGGAAAGTGACTGCTTTGAAAAAATGAACAAGCACAGGAATCTGTCTAGTTCCAAACTCACCACCACAGGTTTTGAGGAAAACCTAAAAAAACAGAGAAACTAGTAGTCTTAAAACTTCGTTAATGAGCTTAGTCACAGTAATTTCCAAAAATCATGAAACCCAGGTAATGTTCCAAAGCAACGAGCCTTTATTTGTCACAGACAAGTGATCCTTGAAAACTGGCTGCTTGTGCTGTCCTGATGGGGTCATAACAAGGCCGAAATATGTATATCCACAGCTAGTGGGGTTTGGTTTTAGTGGCCTGAAATTGTGGAGTAAAACGATGAAACACGTCATGGGCATTTCAAATCATCTAGCTGAAACACCTGAGGTGGGAGGGTGGCCTAATGGTTAAAGTGTTTGCCTTACAAACACACGATGTAGGGTTTGAGTCTCACAAGGGATAATTGGCTAGGCTTAAAATGGCTCGCAAGGGCAGTTAGCTTAGTACTAATCTATGAACCTATGAATCCTTAGTAACAAAAAAGTCACAAATATTTTAATTTTAAACATGTAAGCTTTTATATACTTAGAAGTAGGTGTGGAAAATATAGGTATTGTTTTATTTTAAGCCAGCCTCTTCATGGCAAATAATATAAACAGGGCTGTAAAAGTGCATTTTAGAACAGTAAATACACTCAACTGCTGATTAGATCAAACTAAATCCTAGTTAAGGAAAACACTACCTATTAGCAATCCACATTCCAAGATCAGGTATTAAGAAAAGCGTACACAAACAACGAAAACTGCAGGCCAGTTTTTGTTGCCTGTGGACTTCATTCCTATTTCTGTGGTTGTGGAGCTATTATGAAAAGCATAGCATATACATAAAAAGAGATATAAAAATACTTTTAACTAAAATCGCTTTTGGCTAAATAATGCAATAAAGCCTTCAGCAGGTCTGTGACAAGAATTAGTATTACTACTGTAAATAAGAGTAATGCCAACATGTTTATTCAAGGTACACCACCTACATAAGGATTGATCACCATGCTCTGAAAAATAAGGATTACCATTATCAGATCTCAAGACACTGATTTCAGACAGTCTTAATTTCAAACCTACTATAACCCCCGGCCAGAAAATTACATATAGTAGATTAAAATGCTCCCTCCAGAACAGAATCCTCTGTATGGAGCGTTGAACCGGTCTGGATTATTGAATTGTTCGATATGTATTAAAACACTTAAGTTTTACCTTATTGTTGCTGTAGTTTTGTTGCTGATATATACTGAGTTTTGTGCTGGCATTTTTTCAGTTACTGATAGTTTGTTGTGCCTTGCACTTGGATCCTACTTGCAGGGCTTTTCTGTTTTTCCAGTCTGGTTGTACATTTCACAAATTATCACCATTTTGGGTTTTGGAAGAATGGCTGTCATGTTGGAGCTTCCTAAAACGTAAAGGAAAATAGATTATTAAAACAAGTGTCATTTGAATGTTATGTAAAAGAGGATATAATTTGTAGTCTTAAACATGTACTGAGATCCGTAGCCTCTAAAATAGCGCTGACTTGAGATAGCACTCTGGAATGTTATTAATGCATAATGTTTATATGTACAAAAGTCAATTATAACATCATTTCTCTGCAAATGTAATTTCAGAACTGTTGTCTTGTTTTTAAACTGTGCGTGACGTTTCTGCAGCATAACACAACACCACCAAACACGAATGTGCAGCCGTTGAGAGGTTGTAACGTTAAGGGAGTGTAAACGAAGCAGATTATGAAAGCTTGTTATAGTATGTGCACTACAGTGCGCTGTTTCCTGTTTTGCAATATGAGTGTGCCCAGTCATTGGGGGCAAAATGGCGATTATATGTCTTTTTCCTTGCTGAGTGCTCACAGACCAGTCTGGGTCTCCTGGTGTTTTTTAACCAATCTCTCTATTCTGTAACGTTTTCGCACCTAAGCAAGGCATGAAAAAACTGAGAGGGAGATGTGCTGTTTAATTAAGAAATATTTATTCTGTAAAATGCAAAAGCAACACTATATTTGCAAGCATCTACGCTGAAAACACAAAATGCTTAGGGCCACTGTACTTAATTACAATGGGAGAAGGATCACTAATGCAGGCAGTTTGTGTACTGACTATCTCTAAAAAGTTTGCCCATTTAAAACACATTTTGAGGCAGGTGTGAAAATATGCAGCCCATCTGTTCAGAGATGATCAGTTTTGAGGATCAAAACAGCATGTAGCTAAGTATTGCATCATTGGCCAGTTTTTCTTTGCCATCAGTTATCTTTTCAAACAGCAGTGTGTTTTGAATAATGACACAAAAATAGTTGTTTGTATGTGTAGATATATGCTCCTTGTGAGTTTCCAGCTCAGATGTATAAATAACTTTATTTTTTGCTGAGCTAGTGCTTGCTTCTTGTACAACACAGTAAACATGCACTTCCTCAGCATGACGAAACAGAAACAGTGGTAAGGAAAAAGCAATTAACACTGTTATAATCCCCTCCCCCCCTGCAATCACACAACAGTAATGAACAAAATGCACACAATACAATGCAGCATACTAGACCTCAACTAGCAAATTTAAAAAAAAAAGTTTCTAGTCCTATTTTGCTGTCTCACACCTCTGTAGAAAGTAGAGCAATCTGAATGGAATACAATTTGGGGTACAACTTTAATGTGATTTATAGGAAACACAACATCCCCATACCTCATTTAAGAAATGCAGCAGAAATATAGGTTCATAGGTAGGTACTAGGCTATCTGCCCAAAGGCATTTATAAGCATAGCTGGAATGTATCGGTTTTCGCCCCCCCCTTAGATTAGTTCCCTGTGCCTCTGTCCAGCAGAGCCATTGAAGTGATCCCTGGGGTAAACTTTCTGTTTCCCGTCCACTCGTCAAGGTTTCTCTTGAAGAGGATTAGCGAGGATCTCTGCCTAATGTAGACTGGAGTCATGTTCCAGAGCATGGGGAAGTCTCTGGGGCAGGAATCTATCCCTCCAGCACGTCCTATTTATTGTTGTGGTGAGGTTTAGATCCCTGGAGCGTGTGGCTCGAGGGGATATGTTTTTTCTTTAGGTGGAGCATGCCCATCAATTCTGGGTTGGACATTCTAAAGACATGCTTCTGGAGCGTTTCTCCCCGGGCCTCCGCTGAAAACAGGATCTGTGGAACCTAGTCGGACTTTCCCGGTCAACAAATGTTAAATAAAGCAAGGTATGAAAAAACTGAGAGGGAAATGTGCTGTTTAATTAAGAAATATTTATTCTGTAAAATGCAAAAGCAACACTATATTTGCAAGCATCTACGCTGAAAACACAAAATGCTTAGGGCCACTGTACTTAATTACAATGGGAGAAGGATCACTAATGCAGGCGGTTTGTGTACTGACCATCTCTAAAAAGTTTGCCCGTTTAAAACACATTTTGAGACTCAAGGACAGAACCCACATGGTTAGAATTGCTGGAGCCATGTCAGACTCCAAACCAGTTACAGTTGGCGTCCCACAAGGCTCAGTCCTGGGACCTTTCTTGTTCGGTATATATTTCTCGGAGGTACAGGCCAACACAGAAGGACTGTGGCTGACCAAGTTCGCAGATGACTGCAAACTGGGCGCCATAATCGACTCTCCAGCCGACACAAGCATCCTCCAAAAGGGCCTCATAGAAACGGACAACTGGTGCCAGAGCCATGGCCTCAAGCTAAACGCCAAAAAGTGTATAGTCATCCCCTTTGGCAAAAACAAAGTGCCCACAAATTACCACATAGGTGGTAATCCATTAAGTACAGAAGAAGTAATTAGGGACCTGGGGACCCAAGTTGATAGCAATCTCTCATTTGACAACTACGTGGCCAAAGTGGTTAGAAAAACATTTTATATAGCCCACCTAATCATGAAGGGATTCACATCTAGATCAGGGGAGGTCATCGTGCCTCTTTACTCATCCCTCATCAGGCCCATAATTGAGTACAATGCCCCTTTTGGGATGTACCTGCAGCAACTGGAAAGACCCCAAAAGTACCTCACCAAGAGGATCAAAGGGCTCAAACAGATGCCATATGCTGCCCGGTTAAAGAAACTCCAGCTCTTCTCAGTGGCATGCCACCTGCTCAGAGGCGATCTGTGCCTGATGTATAAAGCCATGTCCAACCCAGAATTAATGGACATGCTGCACCTCAGAAAATCCAAATCCCATTGAGCTACACGCTCGAGAGACTTGAACCTCAGCACTGAAATAAATAGGACATGCTGGAGGGACAGATTCATAACCCAGAGGCTCCCTTCACTCTGGAATAAAATCCCAGTCCAGGTTAGGCAGAGTCCCTCATTGACTCTCTTCAAGAGGAATCTTGATGAGTGGATGGGAGATCGTAGGTTTACCCCGGGTATCACTTCTGTGTCATTGTTAGACAGAGGCACAGTATACTAACCTCGAAAAAGGGCATAGCAAAATTAATTTAAAATGGGTGGCGAAAGCTAAACACACTCTGGCTAGGCTTATAAATGCCCTAGGGCAGATAGCCTAGTATGAACCTATGAACCTATAAATAAATGGCCTTGTATATCAGGCAGAAATCACCTCTGAGTAGGCGGTATGCAACCGAGTACAGCTGGAGTTTCTTCAGTCGAGCTGCATACGGCATCTGCTTGAGGCCAGTGATCCTCTTGGTGAGGTACTTCTGTGGTCTTTCCAGTTGTTGCAGGTGTCTTGTAAGGTACATCCCAAATGGGGTATTGTACTTTATGATGGGTCTGATGAGTGCGTAGAGGGGCTCAATGACCTCTTTCGATCTAGATGCAAACCCTTTTGTGATTAGGTGGGCCACATAGAAGGATTTTCTAACCACTTTGGCAATGTGATTATCAAAGGAGAGGTTACTGTCTACTTGGGTCCCCATATCCCTTATTACGTCTTCCGTATTTAGGGGGCTACCACCTATGTGGTAGTTTGTGGCTACTTTGTTTTTTCCAAAGCGGATGACTATGCACTTTTTGGCATTTAGCTTGAGGTCATGGTTTTGACACCAGGTGTCTGTCTCGGTGAGACCCTTTTGGAGGATGTCTGTGTCAGCCGGAGAGTCAGTTATAGCCCATGGTTTGCAGTCGTCTGCGAACTTGGTCAGCCATAGTCCTCCTGTGCTTGCCTGTACCTCTGAGAAGTATATGCCGAACAGGAGGGGTCCTAGGACTGAGCCCTGGGGAACGCCACTTGTCACCAGTTTAGAGTCAGACCTAGCTCCTGCAACTCTTACCATGTGGGTTCTGTCCCTGAGCCAGTTGACAACCCATCTCGTGACGTTGGAGTTTATGTTCAGGCTGGTGAGCTTGTCTATAATACCTGAGTGAGAAATGGTGTTGAAGGCCTTTGCGAGGTCTAGGTAGGCTGTGTGTACCACCTTTCCCTCGTCTATAGCCTTGGTAACTGTGTCAAAGAAGTCCATCAGGTGTAGAAGGCATGATCTGCCCTTAACAAAGCCGAACTGGGGTAGGGTCTAGTGTTTGGAGGTTTCCAATGTCTCTGTTAATGAGATCCATGATGATGCGCTCCATAGCTTTGCAGACCAAGCTAGTCAGGCTTATAGGGCGATAGTTCTCGAGGTCCGTTGTGGCTCCACCTTTGTGGAGTGGAATAACTGTTGCTGTGCGCCACTCTGTGGGCACGTAGCCTGTGGGGAGGCTGAGTTTAAACATTGTGTTTAGGTGAGGGGTTAGTTCATCTTTGAGTTCATGTAGGATGCAGCCTGGGACACCGTCTGGTCCCATTGATGCTGTGTTTTTGGCTTTGGAGAGGGCTGTTTTAACCTGAGTGTCTGTGATTTCAGGGGCACTACATTCTTCTGGTATAGTTATGGGCCCTTTTGGGAGTGAGAGGGGGCTGAAGTTTGCACTGAACCTGTCTGCCAGGATGTTTGCTATATCGGTCGGTTCAGTGTATTTTGTGCCATTCTGCACTAACGCCTAGCAGATATGAGAATTGCTACTTAGATTCTTGACATAGGTAAAGAATGCCTTGTGGTTATCTTTGGTGTCCATGGCAATTTTTCTTTTGAAGCTAGCCTTGGATGATTTTATGAGGGAACGTAGTTTCTTGCTGATATTGATCAGGGATGTCTCCCCTTCTTTGGATTTTACTCTTTTCTGTACTAGTTTCCTCCTCCTATTGTATAGCTTGATTATGGCAGGGGTCCACCAGGCTGGTTTCCTTTTCTTGGAGGAGTGAGTCTTGGTTTTGTTTGGGATAGCACGATCCATGCATTCTTGTAGGTGCCCGTAGAGTGCATTAGTAAAGGATTTTGCAGCTTGGCCAAATTTATCCTTTAGCATAGGGGCTTTGAAACTTCCCACCTCAGTCTTAAGTAACGTGAAGTTTACTTTTGAAAAGTTTTTCACGGTGGTTTCTTTGACCGGGGGTGGCGGCAGAATGTGGATATCCAGAGTGATGAGTTTATGGTCAGACCTAACCAGCGAGGGGTTGACATCCGGTGTGGAACACCGGTCGTCCATGTTGGTGATGACCAGGTCCAATATGTTGTCACCTCTGGTGGGGGTGTTGACCAGTTGATCCAGAGCGTTTGAGTTTATAAATTGCAGGAAGTGTTGAGCAAAGGAGTTTGTACTTGAGTAGTTCTCCCAGTTAATGTTTGGGGAATTGAAATCACCCAATATCAGGGTGTTTGTTAGGACCTTTATGTTTCCCAGTGTTTCCAGGAGTGCAGAGTGGGGGTCCTGGGACATGGTGTGTGATCTGCAGCAAGCTATAATTTGAATAGCAGTTTTGCCCGTTGTTAGTTGCACGTGGATGATCTCTGAAGCATCGTGCTGTGCCACTAACCTGGAGGTGTGGGTATTCCTGATGAATATGGATACTCCCCTGCATTTTGGTCTGGGTTTTGTGGCCAAAATGTATAGTATGAGTTGTAGCCTGGTAGTGCTGGGGTGCTCTCTGGAGCCTTAAACCAGGTTTCTCCTCGAGTGCGTGCATTTTGAGGTTTAGATTTCTGGCATTGAGTAGCATTACCCTCAGTTTTTTGTTACTTGTGCTATTTATGGCAGTGGGTTTGTCTTTTAAGCCTTTTCTAAAAAAAGGCACTGTGGGGGTGGCAAGAGCCTTGACAAATTTTCGAAAGCCTAAGGGTGATAGGTGCAAGCTGTCTCTCGCGAAGCAGCGTGGCTTGTCGAGCATGTCATCACAGGCTGACAGACACTGGATCCCCTTTGAATGACACCAGAAGCTTAGCCAATTGTTGAAATTGATAATGTTTTCTCTATACCGTGGTATCATATCAGATGCTACTCAGGGTCAGGGTCATACCGGCCTGGGCTACATGATCAGAGAGCTCCTCCATGTCTCGCTTCATTTAGTCCAGGGAGGTACGGCTCAGGTCATTCACACCATGGACAATGACAGAGTATTTGTACTTGTTCTGGAGTGACCTGAGTGCTTGTGTTATGTGGCGGATCCTGGCACCTGACAGGCAGCTAACACTAACCTTCTCCTTGTTCAGCCTAGTGAGTGGGACGTCAGTGTGCCTGACTATAGAGTCACCTATTACTAGTGTGTTGGGTATGTTATTTTGCCTTAAGGCCTGTGATTGTGTGGCACACTGGTTTTGTGAAGTATGTGTTTCATGGTTTGTGTTGGGGGGTGGAGGTTGCTTGGATGTCTGCTTTGGAGGTCTCTGTTGCTTTTGCAGATTTTTATTTAGAGCCTCTGAGTATGGTTTCATGTATTTATGTGTGTTTTTTGCCAGTGCTGGTTTCATAGGTCTATGTGAGACTGGTGGTGTGATGCAAGTAATTCTCTTCTCCTCTTGACTGCCTGGTCCAGTCTTGGGTTGAGAGAGCTTAGCCTCCAATTTAGCTGTATAATTGCATCTCTTGCATGTATGTGAATGCTGACATTTGCATTTACCAATTTTCTCTCTTAAGAACAACACTGTGGACATTGCTGCGTGCGTGATGTTCCAGCAGTGCCTGTTCCAGATGCCAGTACATTTTGGATGAGCACTGGGCATGTATTTCTTATGAGATTTTAAGTTATTTTGTAGTCAGAAGTACTTATTTTGCACTCAGACATCATGCCTTCACTTATCACGTAAAAAATATACTCAGCCTTCCAAATTTAGCTTCAATAAACATCAGAAAGTGGTACACTGTTTTCAGCTGTTGCGACTTAATAAAATAGTTATTTTATAGGTGCATTCCTATTAGATTAGCATGTTCTTTATAGCTCTATATGTTCAACACCAGTTTAGACACTTCTAAACATTTAGATACATTATCTGCAAGTCCTGTGAGAAGAGAGACTGGACCATGATAAGTCAGCATTATCAGAAAAATTAAATAAAGTAAAAAAATCTTAATTTGAAGGAGACACCCAGGAAATCGTGACACCCCATTTTTTAAGCCTCAAAACCGTGAAATTCCAAGTAATTCTGTACTGTTGGGAGGTATGGTGTGCATAAAAAAACTAAGTTAACAGCTCAGAAAATATGTCAGTGCTTTTAAAAAAAAAAACCCTGAAAACTGTCATGACAGTTTTCATGTTTGCAGCCCCAAAAACATTTTATAACATGCTTATACAATGAAAAGTAGTAAAAAAACACAAAATATACAGAAAACAGTGGATGAAGTAAACTAGTAATGTGCAAAAGTGTGCAGGTATGTGCATGAGCATCCACCAGTATGGTAAAATGGTAAATTGGGGCATTATACTAATACTACATGTTAATAGTGGCATGAAGAAAAATGTGTGAATTTATCATTTAAATCTGTGGTGTAATGCAATAAATGTAATCAAAGCAGAATTCAAGGTTAAAGTAACTAAAGATTTTATATATATATATATATATATATATATATATATATATATATACACACACACACACACACACACACACACACACACACACACACACTTATTTAGTATGTTTTTAGTACATAAAAATATTTTTCAAAACATTTCCTAAAAAGCCTTTACAGATTGTGTGGCAGCTTACGTAAATTTGACATACTCTTAATAGAGCAATAGTAGTTAAGTCCTGCTTTTCTGAATGCATTTAATTTCAACTTTCAACATAGTTCATTTTTCTCACCTACTTCTAAGTATATAAAAGCTGATATATTTAGCATTGTTAAAATATTTCTGATTTTTTGTTACCGAGGATCGATCGTCTGTGACTAATAAAGGTTTGCTGTTTTGGAACACTACCTGGGTTTCATGATTTTTTGAAATTTTTGTAACTGAGTGCATCAACAATGTTTTAAAGTTACTGCTTTGGTTGGCATGCACAATCAAGTGCAATCCAAGAAAACATACTTGACTATATGCCCATTCTTGTGCTTCCGCCTCCACCCCAACAATTCTATAACATTTTCTCAAAGTCTAGATGTACAGCTGGCAGTAGAATTTTCTTCTTCCTTTTCAAGGGATCCCTCTTCACTTAGTCAGTCAAACCTTCCTGTTCTCCCCTATCCTGTATCAGATGCTTTTTTAGGGTGATTATAGAATATGGTTCCCCTGATCAAATAGGAAAATAGCTTAATTTGAGTCTTTCTGGTGCCAAGTAAAGAATGATCCTGGAGAACTTCCCTAGACCTTACTTTTCTAAACCTTCATTTCAGAATTGCAAAATTCAAAATGCTCCCTGTACAGCCTGTGTTACCTCTCATTCCACTTCTGTTTTCTAGTAACTCTGGATTTAAAAGATACTACCCATCACATTCCAGTTCCGAAATATTTTAGATGTTTTTTAGATTTTTCTTTGTCTGGATTACATTTTCAGTGTTCTGCCTTGCTATTTAGGCTGTCAGCAGATCCAAGAGCGTTTACAAAGTGTTTGTCTCCTTTTCTAGCCCCTTTCAGGTTGCATGGTATTCATATTTCCCCATATTTAGGCAACTGCTTTATTTTTGTAGATTCTTTTACAGGTTGTCAAGAATCTAGCTTGAATTAAAAATGTACTTTGTCTCAGCCTGGGGTTTCAGGTGAACACAGACTAGTCATCTCTCATGCCATCTCACAGGATAGGGTTTCTGGGTTGTCTACGGGATATGTCCCCTCATGATGGTGTTTCTTCCTCAGAGCAAAATTAAATGTTACAAGGAACAGTTTATGTTCTCCAGGAAGACTGTGGCATCTGCCAGGGAATATCTCAGACTTCTAGCTGTCATGGTTTCAACAGTTCTCATGAGTCCTTTGACCATACATCACATGAGGAAAACTCATTTCTTCATCAAATCAGTTTGAACCCAACACCAGCACTACCTTTCAATCTCGGATCTCAATGATGGGGGTTTGTGAAAAAGACGTTACTCTGGTGCATGAAACAGTTGTTTTTCAACCCAAGTCCCCTTTTTCTTTTCCAGCCCTTCTCAGCCTATAACCACAGATATATAAAGACTTTGAGCAGCTGTGTCCAAGAGGATATGAAAGTCCAGGGCTTATGGAACAAGCAAGACAAATTAAAGTACATAATTGTCAGAGATGTCTAATTTCTAAACCATTTTTGAACCATAAGCTCTTTGCTAGTAATCACAGGCAGCACTGCAGCTCTGGTATATAAACAAGTGGGGAACCAGATCCTACACCTTTTGCAGACTATCGTTAATAGCCTGTGAATTAGTGAATCAGTATAATCTGTCACTCCATGTCACCTACATTCTGTCACATTAATGAAGACAAGCTGAGCAGGACCAGGACAGACTCCCAAGAATGGAAGTTGCACCCTGTGATTTTTCCAGGAATTAATCCATCTGTGGGAACTCCTCAAATAAATCTTTTTGCTTTCAGCCACAACAAACTGTTAAAGAAATTCTGCTCCAGGGCATTTCCACCCATGCTTAGAAAACAGATTCATTCCTTTTCATTCCCATGACCAGGAGCATTTCTGTATGCTTTTCAAATATTCCTTAATAACCAGTTTTTTCTAAAGAATCAAAAGGACTCTCCATTGTTAATTGTGGTGACCTCCTTTAGACCCCAGTGACAGTATTTCTCCCTTCTTTTGAAAACAGCCAGGGGCAGTTACCATAAGCTTCCTCACAAAATGGACTTGGTCACATAAGACAGGGGTAGTTTGATGCAGCCCAACCTTTATCTTTTATGATTGACTGCTTAGCTAATAGACTTGGTAGCTTTTCTTCACTTTTTTCCCTAAAGGAGGTGCAGTAAGAGATGAAGAAAGCTCCCTGTTGAAATGTCAGCACTTGAAATGCAGAGTGCCAAAAAGCTGAAAAAAAATGTATTTATTGACATTTGATTACTGGGAAAGTCTGACTGGGTAGAAGCCCATTTTTGGTAGAGGCCCGGGGAGAAAAAGCTCCCCAAAAAAGACTGAAAACACAGGAGCAGAATGAATCTCAGAAATCACTCTTATCCTTAAAACATCTTTTTGCTGGGAGTGCAAGCTCCTCTGCACCCCTCCCCCCACACACACACACACACTTCCTGAGCATGTTTACCAACTCAAGGTCACCATACTGCAGAGAAAAAGAAATAGTCCAAGGAATGGTACCTTGGCCTTAGTATATACAAGTCTGATCCTTCAGCTGTTCAGTCTCCATGTTTCGGGATTCACTCTAGCAAGTCCCATCATTTCAGATGTTTGCAGACAAAGAAATCTGCTCTTAGAAAATCATATACAGGTAAGTGGAAAAATTTTCTGCTTGGTGCCAAAGTTGTTATCCGCTGGCTACGTCTATTTTTGTGCAGCGTGTGACATCCCCACCTCCTTACTTTTTAGTCCTGCTTGTCTCCTACTCCTTAATCTCCTTTGGATGACACAGTTATGTTATATTAAAATTGTTCTCTTCCCACCAGCTAATCCAGTGCTTCTGATGTGGGACCTGCCACTCTCATCCAGCTTAGACCAGAGTCCTCTGGAAGCAACTACTCCTCATTTTATACTGCTGTATTTTTATTGAGAGTCATACCCATGTACTGAAACACTCTGGCCAGCTTCTCTTCCATCTGACATCATCTATATAGAATGCCCATATTTGTTCATTGCTTTTCCTAGTCAGTTTCCTCTGCAAAGGGTAAATATTTTAGCAGCTGCCCCTTCTTTCCAGAGCTGCCATATGACTGAATTGTATTGTTGCCTTCACTGTATGTCTGTCAAAGAGCTATTCTAGTTTTATAATATAAATCATAGTTAACATTTGTACTTCTGCATCCTTATCAGGTTACTTCACATTTGTCTTTCCCTTCTGAACAAGTACATATGTTAGTCAGAATATATTGATTTAAACTAAATTTATCACGTTATACTCTCCTTAACTGAACCTTTTAATTTTATAAAATAAACATGCTTCTGTTCAGCCAAATAGATTAATTACACACGCATAGCCCCTCTTCTTATAACAATACCTAATTATGAATTTTGATAAAAATTAGTTGAATGACATGAATCCCATAATATATTTACCATTATTTGCTGGGTAGTCAAAATGAATCTTTATACAGATCTGTAATCACCTACTTTTATACTGGCATCATGCTCATTTCACATCCATTTATACACTAAGTATCCTGCTGACATTAGAAATAGCAATAGCACCATTTCTAAGTAGTAGCTTGCTTATACTGTTCTTAATGAATACTAAAGTAAACAAAAATACATACACAGGTCCAGTATGTTGGAGAAGAACATGGTAATTCTCTCTAATATCTTTCAATAGTCATCATTCCAGTTGGCAGAATTTTGTCTTGATGATAAAACACTGCACAGTCCTGATTCTGAATTAACTTGGTATCTACATTTATAGTGGTTATGTCACATGCAGAGCAGTCGTTTTTCGTCTTTTGCTAGCTTATCACCACACTAGTGCTTCTGACCTGCCATCCTATAAATCTGTCAGTGTAGAAACACACCTTTGCTTAACTAATTGCCCTATGACAATTTCATGCTGGCTCGCACATCATTCCCCATCAAATAAGTTAATTAATACTTTTTTCCAGTCTCTGTTTTATTTTTTGAAACCTTCCCATAGTTCTCTTACCTGTCGTACTTGAAAATGCCATATATCTACTATAGTTAGTAGTTATTTTTACTTTCTTTTACTTTTGTACTGAGCATACTTCTTGAATACTATTGCTAGCATTTTTCTTTCGCTACGTTTAGTGTAGACTTTTTTTTTTTTTTTTTCAACCATTGTTGGTAGTTTCTTCCCTTTCTGCTTTCATTAAAAAAAAAACTTCAACTGTCATTGTTAGGAAAATCTTCTAGTTTGTAGATTTTGTTGAATTTATTGGCGTTTATTAGTTATGGCAGAAAAAAGCCCTGCGGGATTTAAAAAATATGTTAAGTGTGGGCATAAACTTCCCTTATTGGATGCCCACACAATGTGCGTGTATACTCTGGCACCACTTCATCTCTAAGAAGATTGCTGTATTTGCCATGGGTTCATTCCCAGGACTCTGGTTGAATGTAAAAATAACGTTATTTTAAAGGGATTGTTACCCTGAGCATTTGAAGAGGCTATATCTGGAGATAAACCGCCTTAAACAAAAACATTGTCTCCAAATCCTTCAACTTCTTCCACAGCTTTGGAGCCATCCAGAAAGAGAGCAAAAAGAGATCTCAGATCCAACAAAGAAAAAAAAATGATTGATCCCGACTTACTCATATCTGGAAAAAAAAAAAAACATATTGGATTGGACAGCTTCTAGTCTTTCTACTTTAATCCAATACCCTCAAGGATCATCCCCGCCTTATTTTTGGAAAGACCTATGTCCCCTTTTATTGTCTGCACTTGTTCTGCTATAAGTTTGACAGAGGAAGATGTGGAAAGAGTGGTGAGGAAGATTCTCTTGGCACGGGGTCAAATGGATGTCTTACCAGCTCCTTCCCCTTCGGGTCAGGAGGTCTGTTCTTCTACTACACCCCACTACAACTCCCTCCGCTGACTCCTTTAGCTGTCTGAGTCTGTGGATCTGAGGCATCTGGCTCATCTGAAGATTGTAATATCCTCGGATCCGAAGCTTACTCTGAGTGTTGCAGTCCTGTCAGATCTGGAGAGCTGTCGGAGCCGAAGCTTCCCTGTCAAATCTGAGATGTTGGAGTTGACTCCAAAGCTTTCAGAGCCTTGGTAGTGGATAGCTTGCCCCAGGCTTCCACCTTGGGGAGATTATCTTCGGAACGCGGGAGGCCTGTGGTCCAAAAGTTTGTCTTGTTGGACCTGAAGTCTTCCCTTTCTCCATGGTGCTCTGCTTTTGAGGCTGTGAAGAGGGTTTTCTCTACCTCAGCAGCCTTGGATCCTAAGTCTTTTACCTTGATGTCTCTGCGCTCAGAGCCTCATCACTCCTTGCCACAGGGGCAGCCAGTCTGAGACCCCAAGGCTTCCCAACAGGCTATCTCCATTTCTTCCAATTCCTCTACAGAGCATCCCAGTGAGGAGGTCCCTCGAAAGAAGACATGCAAGAGGAAGCACTTGGACTCCCCAGAGGAGTCAGTCTCCAAAGATACAGACTTTGATGCAGGTGAAGAGTCCCCATGGTCACCTCTTGAAGATGTCTCATTTGGAGACATCCTCGAGATCATAAAGCAGAGAGGTGGCTGGACACTCAGCAAACCTTTATCTGAGAAGTCTGTTCTCCTGGAGGCTTTCAGTACTAGCCTGTCTACCTCCTGGTGTACTATACCCGCCAACGGGCTTATTGAGTTAATCTCTTGGCAGGCGTGGAAGGAACTTGACATGGTTGAACCAGTACCTTGGAGACTGTACAAGATTATGGCACCACCTTTGGACAAACAGTTTTGGGGTAAGGGTGTGCTCTTTGATGCCATGGTCATGACTGCAGCCACCAAATAACAAGGAGTGTAGGATGATGTAGAGATTTGAGAAGCATGTCTATGCTTCAATGACCTTTGCCTTAAGGTCACTGAATTATTTGGCACATTTTACAAAATTGCAGAGGGATTTGATTAAGGAACTTTCAAACACCCTTTCAGGGTCTATCTCTGCAAAGTTCCAGTCATCTGCAACTTCTCAGGTGGCCACCCTGCACTCTGTTTTGAATTCATCCATGAGGCTCATTTTGAACATAGCTGAAGGAACCTCAAGGGCAGTAGGTTTAGGCGTTTCCATTAGGAGACATGCCTGGATGCGCTTATGTGATTTTGCGGAGCCCTTCTAGTCATTGTTTGTCAATGCTCCTTTTGACAGCACTTCTTTGTTTGGTGCCAAAGTGAAGGACACATCATCCAAGTGTGAGAAGGATGGAAAGACCGTGTCTGCAGTGGGCATACATTTTTCACCCCCTCAAAGATCCTTTTATGGGAATCAATGAGGTGGTCAGAAGATGTGATTCAAGAAATTCCATGGGTGCTCTCCAGGGCACAGGTGGAGGTTGTTCCTCCAGGGGCAGAGGAGGGAGCTCCAGTGGTCAACGCCACCCCCACAGCAGAGGTGGCCAGCAAAACCAGGGGTCCAGAGATTCTTTCTTTGACAGACCTTACCAACACTCCTGAAAGGAGGCCTGATTGTCCACCTCTGGAGGAAAGCTGGGGTCGATTATATCCCAGCACCAGAGAGACTGGCTAGACATAACAAAAGATACTTGGGTGCAGAGGATTATTTCCAGAGGTTATAAAATAGCCTTTTTCCTTCCACCTCCAATCTCAAGAAAAATCCCCAATGTTCCACCTAATCAGAGGGAACTAGCAACAATTCAAATACAAAAGCTGCTAGAAAAAAGCCATCCAAGAAGTCCTGTCAGACCAGATAGAATCCAGAACTTACTCAAGGTTCTTTTTAGTGCCAGAGAAAACAGGGGACTGGACCAGTTTTGGAACTCAGCAAAAACAAGCGAGTTTGACGCACCACGTTTTGGATGGTCACGGTTCAGTCCATTTTCCCTTTTCTGGACAAGGACTACTGGATGTGTGTGATAGATCTTCAGGATATGTACTATCACATAAAGATGAACAGACGATCCAGAAAGCAGTTGCACTTCCTGCTGAGAACCAGTCATTACCAGTTCAGAGTTTTGTGCTTTGGCCTCACCATGTCCCCCAAGGTGTTCACCAAATGTATGGCAGTAGTAGCAGCTCACTTGAGAGTGCAAGGAGTCCAAGTGTTTCCATATGTAGATGACTGTCTCATTACCACCCTGACCAGATATCAATTAATAATGGCAAGAGATCAGGTTCTCCAAACATGTTCTCATCTGGGGATAACCATAAACTTCAACAAGTCTCAACTGGAACCAACTCAGGATTTGGAATTCATAGGAGCACTGTTCAGAGCAAAGTCCTGCCTCCCCCAAGGGTTCAAACTGTAAGATTACAGGTCAGAAAAACAATTTGCAGTACCAAGATTCCAGCCCGCTTGGTCCTTCAAGCTCTAGGATCAATGTCAGTGGCAGTAACACTAGTGCCTTTAACCAGATTTTACTGGAGGATTCTGCAGTGGATGCTAGCAACACAACGGTCGATTCCAACCCATGTCAACTCTGATACGAATTACTTACATATGCAAAAGAGATCTCAAGTGGTGCATTCAGTCAGATCAGGTTCTACAAGGCTGTCAGTTTGTTCCCTCTCAGCCCAATGCCATAGTGACAGCGGATGTTTCCCAGTTGGGGGTGGGTGGGACACTTATTGGGGAAAAGAGTCCAAGGCATTTGCATATCGCTGTCCTAGAGATATAAGCAATGTTTTTCGCATTGCAGGCCCTTCAGGATGCTCTCCCTTTGGGGCCGGTTGCAGTTCAAATGGACAATGTCAGTAGTTCGGTACATCAACAAACAAGGAGGGACCAGATCTTACCACGTGTGTCGAGAAGCGCTCAGAGTGTGGCAATGAGCAATCTCATCCAACTGCTTTCTCATAGCAGTGCACATTGCAGGGAAGTCCATTGTGATAGCAGACAAGCTGATCAGGTGCATTCTTCTACCTCATGAGTGGTCTCACAACAAGCACATGACGGAAATGATTTTCTGTCAGTGGGGCCGGCCTCACTGAGATCTTTTTGCTTCTCCCCTAAACGACAAATGCAGCAGCTACTCTGCCCTAATCCCCCCACAGGGGGAATCACCGAAGGATGCTCTACTTCACTGTTGGCCCCCGGTCTTCTTTATGCCTACCCACCAATTCCTCTAATTCTGAAATTCTTACAGAAAGCTGCTATGTTGAAGCGCAAAGTCATCATCATTGCACCTACTGGCCTTGACAGACATAATTCCCCTTCCTTTAGCCTCACTTACTTCAACCTTGGATTCTGAATCTAATTCCAGACCTCCTGTCTCACGCGACAGGTATGATCCATCCAGACTTATCAAACCAAACGCTGACGGCCTGGCTTCTCCAATTCCGTTAATAGCCAACCTATGCTGTCTTCCCCTGTCCAACATATACTTTTATCTTCACATAAATTTCAACATGTAAACTGTGTTCCAGTAACTGGAAAAGGTGTATGTATATTGGGCACATCCAAATCATGTTGAACCTTTTTCAGCTCCTATACATATCCTTAAATTTTTGTCCCTACTTTTTAAAGAAGGAGCTAGTTCCTCGACAGTTAAAATTCAGTTAGCAATCATATCAGACTTTCACATTGGATTTGAAGGTTCCTGAGTAGCCTCTCATAATCTGTGCATGCTTTCATGTGAGGCACGCTACTTTTAAGACCTCCCTTTAAAGACCCTACTCCCCCACGGGATATCAGTCTGGTACTGCAGACACTTATACTTTCTCCCTTTGAACCAGCAGCTAAATGTGACCTTAATTATCTTACCTGGAAAATGTTTTTTTCTAGTAACCATTACATCTGCTAGACGAATTTCAGAAATTCAAACTTTGTCTTCAAAACCTCCATACTTGATTTTTCACAATAGAGTTACATTACGAACCAATGCATCCTTTTCTTCCCAAGGTGGTGTAGGAATCCAGCATCAATCAGTCCATTAATTTTCCAGTTTTCTTCCACAAATTTGCTAACAAAGGTGAATACATGTTGCATTTACTTGGACATTCACTGACCATTATGTTTTTATCTGCATAGAACAAAAAATATAAGAAAGACAGCCCAGTTGTTTGTTTCCTTTGCTGACTTGAACTTGGGAAGACCAGTTGCTAAAGCAACTTTCACCAGATGGCTAAATGATTATACATCATTTATTTATTTAAAAAAATTGGGTGTTATTACCACAACCAGTACAACCTCATTCAACTAGATCCATGGCAATGTCTTCAGTTTTTCTTTCCAAGATGTCCATAGGTGACATATGTGCAGCAGGTACTTGAGCTACTCTCCATACTTTTGATACTCATGACAAATTGTATCTGGTCTCCAGGCAGAGCATCATTTTCTTTAATTGTGCTCAGGAACATCCTTCTTTGAGTACACCCAGGATTTTAGGTAGCTGGGGATTGTCCCCATCAGATGAGGATAGAATGAAAATTTACAACATCAGATAAAGAAGTTATGTACTTACCATAATGTTTCATCTGTGTTGGCCGTTTTTCATTCTTCCTCAACTCTCCACCCAGCAACTCCCATCCTTTCCAAACTTCTGGAAGAATGAGTCTTTAGGGGGCATCATTGTCCTTTTGCACTGATCTCCAGATATAGTCTTTTTGTGTATTGACTGCATGCTAGACTTCACCTCCTTTATCTATGCTTAGTTAATTTTTCCTTTCAAGCAAAAATCAACACACAAGATCTGAGGTAATTTAGGGTTAGTGCATTATGGGTAAGGGAGAAGCCCAAGAGCTTTTGGTTGCCACAAGATTTAGCTTTGGTGATCAGATCCGAACCCATCAGTTGAGGAAGAATGAAAATGGTAAACACCATAACCAGATGGAATGTTATGGTAAATACATAACTTCTTATCTGCTATTGTCAGTTTTTATTTCGTCTGCACATGTGTCTGGATCCAGTCATCGGATCCAACTCTGCCATATTTGGAGTTCAATACAAAAGGACAAGCTCGTGGCAACCAAAAAGCTTTTGGACGCCTCCTCTTACCCATAATGCACGTTTCCCTGTTACCTCAGATCTGGTTTGCCACTTTGCAAAGACCTGGTCTAAACTTTCTGATCCTGGACCGTAAGATGATATTTAGAGATTTTTTCGTAAATCTTTTTCTACTTTCTTGACCTTTTGGTAGTCCAATTTGTTTTTCCCCCCTACCTTTTACTGTGAACTTTCTCTGCAGTGGCCGTTTTTTTGTTAGGTTACATTCCTTTCCCTCCCATATATCCCTTGGGATAACTTGCTACTATTGTTAGTAGCCTTGACCTTCCTGCCCTTTTTCTTTCTTACCAAAAAAAAGTTTGTTTCTCTTCTTTTTTCTTGTAATTTTTTCCCTTCCTGTCTCTGAGAATTCACTGCCTGTGTGTGTGATCTCTGCCATCTGGCTGAGTATAAAGTGTGGTTACAAGATCCCGTTCAGTGACTCGCATACCTTGTGTGTCTACTGCCTGGGCCCCCTCCATCTGCAGGAAGACTGTGTTATTTGTCACTGTTTTAACCACAAGACCCTGGTTGAAAGAAAAAATAAACTTATTTTGAAGGGCATGTTACCATCATCTTTTGACGAGGTCATTTCTTGTAGTGACCCCAAAACTGTGACTAAATCTAAATTCACTGACTTGACACCTGCTTTATCTTCTAGAAGTTGAGATAGAGGGAGGAAGAGACCTTCCTCTGTTCCAACCAATTCCTTGGAGCCAAGACCTAAAACGTCTGAATCTGCTAAACCAGTAGCTCAGTCAGAACCTTCAGCACCAAACGCATCCTTCTTGGATCTGGCTTTTTCAGCTCTGAGTCTATCCAGTAACAACAGGTCAGAACCCTTGCAGTCAGATCTGACCTCCAGTCCATTCAAATCCATTGTCTCATTGCTATGGATTTGGTACTTCTTATCTATAGACCTTGTGCCTTTGAGGGTACCATCTCCCTTTCTGAGCAGGTAGAAGTCTCCTTTGGCATCCTCTTCCCATTCTACAAGAAGCCTTATCGAAGAAGACATGGAACGGATGGTCCAGAACATTTTGTGAGCACAGGGCATTCTTAAGTCCCCTTCGGCTTCTACCCAAACGGTCCAAGATTTATCCAAGCTGTCCAATGCCCCTCTAGTTCCTCCTCCAATTTCAGGACAAGCCTTGGAGTTATTGGATCCAATACGCCCAGTGTCTTCAAGCTCGGATCTGAGCATTTCCCTTTCTTCGGATTGGGCCTTTGCTTTGGAGCTCTTCATTTTTTTTGTAGCAAGAGACTTTCTGAGCAGTCTATGCACCTTGGGGCTTCCACGCAGGTTAGCTTGGCGCCAGCTTCTACCCCGGGCGAGCTGCCTTCAGATCTGTTGAGGAATCCATCCGTCAGGCATGACCTGTCAGAGCCGCAGTCCTTCACTCAGGAGCAGTCTGCCTTTGGGGCACTGGAGAGTGCCATAGCTGCCACTGCAACTAGGAAGTTTCCTCCCCCCTTGAATCCTCAGCTCCATCTATGTCCCCTGTGCACACTTTCTGACCAGGACATTGCACAGGGGCAGTGGGACCTTAGGCCCCAGGATACCCATCGGGGTACCCCTGCCACTTTTGATACCTACCCAGAGTATCCCACTGAGGAGGTCCCTCGGAAGAGGACTTGCAAGAGGAAGCATTTGGACTTCACTGAGGAGTTGGCCATGGAAGACACCAACATTGATGAGAGAGAAGGATCCCCATGGTCACCTCCCGAGAATGTTTCCTTTTAAAACAGAGCGGTGGCTGTCAGACCAATAATCCTTCGCCTTAGGAGTCTGTGTACCTGACTGCCTTTGGATGCTGACCTTCTACCTTCTGGGTCCTAGAGTTCATAGAACTGGTCTATTGGCTCAGAATAGAACTGATCTATTGGCGGAACTGGGAGATCCTAGATTCCGTCGAGCCAAGCCCCCGGAGAGCAAACAAGATAATCACCACACCAAGTGACAAGAAGTTTTGGACAAAAGGGGTTGCAGTAGATGCCCTGGTCATGGTGGCAGCTACCAAAAAGGAACTGTCACAGGTGAGTTCCACTATCCATCCTCCTAATAAGGATTCAAGGATAGTGGATAGATGCGGAAAGCAAGTCTTTTCTTCAGTAACTTTTGCCTAGAAATCACTAAATTACCTTTCCCACTTCACCAGGTTACAAAGGGATCTGATCAAGGTGCTAATCAGATACCCTTGATGGAGCTGTAGCTGAGAAGTCCAAAAAAAGGTTGCTTCCCAATTGGCGACCCTGTAATCTGTAGCTAATTCTTCTATGAGGCTTATCTGGCCTGCAGCTGAGGGAACGAGCAGAGCTGCGGGTTCTGGCATATCTCTGATTGATGTGCCTGTGCAACTTTGCAGAGGTGTTTGTCTGCATTTGTCAAAGCTCCATTTGATGGCATGTCCCTTTTTTGGTCCCAAGGTCAAAGATACTTTGTCCAGGTGTGAAAAGGACAGTAAGAACCTTTCTGCCATAGGCATACATTTTTCTGCCCCTCAGAGAGACCTTTACCCTAAGGGTCAGAGAGGTGGTGGAAAAATGTGGTTCAAGAAATCACAAGTGTCTTACCAGGACATTTGTGGAGAAAGTTCCCCCAAGGGCAGAGGGGGGGAACAATTCTGGAAGACTCCACCCTCATGGCAAAGGAGGCCTGCAGAACCAAGGGTCCAGAGAGCCTTTCTTTAGGGAAACCCTACCAGTGCTCCTGAAAGGAAACAGACTGCCTACCTCTGGAGGCAGTCAGTGGTCTACTGTCCCTGCACTGGAGAGCCTGGCTAAAAATAACCACTGATATATGGGTGCAGAGGATATTAATCCAGAGGTGATCTAATCCCCTTTTCCCACCAGCCCCCCCGACAAGAAAATCCCAGACATTCCACCAAAAGGGATTAAGCAGCCATTCATATTCAGAAATTGCTAGACAAAAGTCATCCAAGAGGTCCTCACAGACCAAAGAGGATTCAGAACTTACTCAAGGTTCTTTTTAGTTCCAAAATAAATAGGGGACTGGAGACCAGTTCTGCATCTCAACAGATTAAAGTAGTCAGTTTGAGGCCACAAGTTCTGAATGGTCACTGTACAGTCCATATTTTCTTTTTTGGAACAGGACAATTGGATGTGCTCCATAGACCTTCAGGATGCATATTACCATGTAAAGATACATAAAAATGGACAGACAATCCAGCAGGCACCTACACTTCCGGCTGGGAGACGGTAATTACCAGTTCAAAGCACTGTCCTTTGGTCTCAGTACTGCCCCCCAGAGTGTTCATTAAATGCATGGCAGTGATAGCAGCTCACCTGAGATAACAAGGATTCTGTGCGTTTCTCTGTTTGGATGACTAGCTCATTTCCACCCCAACCAGACATCTACTTATCCGAGCAAGAGATTCTTTTATCCAAATCTGTACAGAGCTAGGTATAACCATAAATGAAAAGAAGTCTCACTTGGACCTTTCTCAAACACTGGAAAATATAGGAGCAGTTCTGGACATGACTTAGATGATTACAAAACTTCTGCCTTCCAGAGTGCTGACAGTCAGGCGCCAAACACACAAGCTGCTATAGAACAAGAAGATAGCTGTCCGTCATGTCTTACGAGGCTCTAGGTTTAGTGACTGCAGCAATAGTCTTGGTTCAACTGGCAAGATTCTACATGCCAATATTGCAGTGGCTTCTGCCTGCACAGTATTCAGTTATCCACCAACGGATGTGTTATCAAATTCTCATTACTGACACCTGCAAGAGAGCCCTGTCATGGTGGATTCTTTCTACTTAGTTAACACAAGGTCGACCTTTTGTCCCCCACAACCACAGGCCATGGTGACCACAGATGCGTCCCAGAGTGGGGGTGAGGCATTATCTAGGGAAGATGGTTCAAGACACCTGGTTTCCGACGAGGTCAATTTGCATAAAAACATCATGGAGATGCGGGCAGTGCATTTAGCATTACAGGCCTTTAAGATTGCTCTTCCTCTGGGAACAGTAGCAATTCAATCAGAAAATAGGTCTGTGTTCCGGTACATAAACAAGTAAGGAGGAACCAGATCATACCCTTTGTGTTGAGAAGTGCTCAGTGTGTGGTGATCTCATTCAACTGATTTCTTGTAGCAACTCACATTCCGGGAAAGTCCAGTGTGATAAGAGGACAAGTTGAGCAGATTCATTCTCATTCCTCACAAGTGGTCCTTCAATCAGAAAGTAGTGGAAGAAATTTTCCACAGATGGGGCTGGCCTTATTGCAACCTCTTTTCATCCCCACTGAAATAACAAATACAGCAGCAACTTTGCCCTAATCTCTTCGATTGGGGAATCCCCGAAGGTTGCTCTCATACACAGTTGGCCTCCTGGTGTCCTGTATGCCTTTCTCCTTACCTCCTCGAACCCCAAATTTCTCCATAAAGCAAATGGGTTGAAGAAGGCAGTAATCCTCATTGCCCCAATTTGGCCTCAACAAATCTTGTTTTCCTTTCCTTTGGCCTCATTTAAGGAAGAAACCCTGGATTCTGGAACCCACTCCAGACCTCCTGTCAAGTTCGACAGGAATGATTCATCCCAGTCTTTCCAACCTCAAGCTGATGGCTTGGTTCCTCCAATTCCTTTTATAGCAAAGAATCTATGCTGTCCTTCCCAATCCATCGTATTGTGCTATCCTCCCATAAGCCATCCACTCAAAGACTTTATAGGTGCAAATGGAGGAGATTTGTAATCCGGCTCAGCAACATGATGTAAATCCTGTCACAGCTCCTATCCACTTCATTCTAGAAATTTTGGCTCACCACTTTGATAGTGGAGCAGCTGCCTCTACAATTAAAGTACAGCTAGTAGCCATCTCTGATGTTCACATTGGGGAAAGATAACTTGTCACAGATTTCCCACAAACTTTCCAAAGCCTTCTTGAAAGGGACCCTATTACTAAGGCCACCTCACAAGGATCCGTGTCCTCCGTGAGACCTAAATTTGGTGCTACATCTTATCATCCAGCGCCTGTTTGAACCTGCGGTGACATGTGATATAAATTTTTTGTCATAGAAGACCATCTTCCTAGTATCCATCACATCTGCAAGAAGAGCATCAGATTCAGGCTTTATGTTCCCATTCTCCATACCGATTTTCTATGAAGACAGAGTTTCCTTGTGCACCATCCCCTCCTTTTTTTTTACCTAAAGTTGTTAGAGACTAATATCAAACCACTAACTTGCCTGTTTTCTTCCCTAACTTCAGTAAGAAAGGTGAATGCGTACTGCATTTGATGGATGTCCATAGGCAATTACATTTTTATCTACACAGGACAAAAGATTTTAGGAAGGCAGATTTTCATTTGCAGGCCCTAGGAAGGGCCTTTCAGCATCTAAAGTTACTATAGCAAAAGGGCTGTCTGATTGCATTTCCTTCATCTACACCAAACACAGTATAGATCATCCCAAACCTGTTCAAGCTCACTCAGCTAGGGCCAAGGCTAATTCGGCAGTTTTCCAGGCTCATGCATCCATGGATGAAATTTGTGTAGTAGCCACATAGACTAATCAGTCATACCTTTATCATTCATTACAAATTGGAATTGGTCTCCAGGGGAAGAACCTCCTTTGATTCAGTGGTTCTGAGGAACATCCTTCCATGAGTCCACCCAGGATAAAGGTAGCTGGGGAGTTGTGTCCCATATGTGGGAATGAAATGAAAATTAACATCAGATAAAGAAGATATGTACTCACAGTAACACTCTTATCTGTATTGTCAATTTTCATTTCTCTTCCCATCCCCTGCCTCCAAGCCCCTGAACCTTTCCTTTTCATAGAGCAGGAAGCTTAATTTTATTGCTTTGGTTACTTTTCTCCATACTCCAGAAGTGGTCTCCTTAAGGCTTTTTCATGTAAAATTTTCTCCATGTTCTCCGTCTGGAGATGGTCTTACCAAACAAGATCTGAAGTAACAGAGAGGGGTGCATTGTGGGTAAGGGGGTTGTCCAAGAGCTTTTTGGTTGTCACAAACTTGGTAACAGCTGAGTCTGATCTGATGGACTGGATCTGGACTCCTATATGAGAAGAAATGAAAATGGACAATACAGATGAAGCATTATGGTGAGTACATGACTTCTTTTTTCATTGTTACGGGAAAACTTTGGCATTCTCTCTCCTTTATTCCAACAATAACCTGCCTTTTGTCACAATGTATGCATTGTGTATCAGTATTAAGGCTCAAAATGTTATGTACTTGACTTCAGGAAGTTACGTAAAACAGTTATCATATGTCATCATATTACAATATCCCTCACAAACCCATGTCTTCAGCCACATTTGGATTGCACCCTCCAACCCTTGTCAGGTGCATACCCATACTATACAACATCTAATAGTTTTATTTTATTTTATCATTGTTTTAAGTAAACAAGTCCAAGGATCATTTCAGTTGTAATGTAAGCCATTAGGGGTAGACAAAAATAAGCACATAAGTCATACAGTAGTGGTAACATAAATGACAAAATGTTTCTGTGGAAGAAACAAAATAACATGATCCAATACACAGTCGCATAACGGAAATCAGTATTGTAATCTTTAGAAGGTGGCGAAAACCATTTCAAAATCCTTATCAAGCTCCGTGTGCTGCTTCATTCATGATGTTCTTCGTGTTTCACTGTTGCAGTCATCACCTGTGGGTTATCCCTGCTGTGGTAGCTCTCAGCCGGCCCGAATACCAGAGTCAGTGTTTTTCTGCGTCGGTTGCTGTCACTTGCTGACTGACATCAGGACGTCAGTGCTATAAAGCAAGGCAGCCGACACCATTACATCAGTCTTTCTTGCCATGGAGCCCATAGCAGAATCAGTTCGCAAGTGTGCCGGTCGGTTGCTACCAGAGTTTGAATTACAGCTGAAAACGTCTAAAGCCAAGTACCCCATTGGGGATCCTTTTTTCTTGCACTAACCGATGTCCGAAAAAGTTAACAATTATCTCGCCTGTGGAAAGCAAATCCCACATCCAGACTTCCATTCATACTGCATGTCTTCTTTAGGCCCAGAGTACGAAGTCCCCTGTTGCCAGTTCTGTGCCCTCTTTAATGCGAGAACCATTCGTCATAGATCTCTTATTCTAGCCAGGTATTTTCGTCTTCCATCTTCGCATTCTGAAATGGCATCCATCAGCCAACAACCCACAGACATTCCAAAAAAATGTAAAGATAGAGACAGACCACACAAGGCTAAGCCTTCTGATGACTCGACAGCTAAGCAGGTCATCAGTTCTCTGGAATTCAGTGAGGCACCATCGCAACCCCTGATGCCCGATATGATACCTTCGCAGGGCTCTACAGAAACCCTTTTGGAGTCCGGTATGCTGCAGAAATCTTCTTTGTCTTCTGAGCCTTTAGTTGTCTCTGCCTCGGTTGGGTCCGGAGCCTCAATGCAGGCACCGGTTTCAGAGGAAGCTTCTCGCACTACCGAATCTAGACAAAAAATTATGTCTTCTCATCCAACTACTGTTTTTCTCAGACTGATGGATACTCTTAGGCCTAGAAGCAAGGCCACTCCTAGGCAATCTACCTCTAGCCACCATCTTACTCCTGCTTCGCCACCACCCCAAACCCAAATGCTTAAAATGGCAAAGGATCTTATCTCCCTTGTCAGGGGTAGTCAGACCACAACTTCTAAAAAAAGAGAGACCCTTCTCCTGAAGTACTGACAGAACAGGATTCTGAGGAATCTGATTATTCAGATTTTGAAGAGGAGCAACAACCTCTGACTGCTTATGAGGATTCAGATGCAGATGAATCCATTCCTTCTGCCTCCCCACCAGAAGATCTTTCCTTTGGGGAAACCCTTCACACCCTTAGGGAACATTTCCACTGGGAATCCCAGGAGTTCCCTCAGCCTAAGAAAAGACTAAGAGTTTCTAGACCTGCCTCAGCACAGACCCTTGGCCATCCCCCCTATCTTACAGGTGATGGATGATGTCTGCCAGGAATCCAGCTTAGCTCCTGACGCCCTCCCACCTGCTCCCAGTAAACCTGACAGGTATTATAGAGTACCGAATTCTCAAAAATACCTATACAGACATCCTGCCGCAGACCCATAAGGGAATCCTGCAGGAAATTCCTTCACTTCAGAGCAGGCTCACAACACTTTCAGTTCTCTGCGCTACCCTTTGGATTAGCTACTGCTCCCAGGGTATTCACCAAATGCTTAGCCCCGGTCATAGCCTTTTGCAGACAGAAAAATATACAGGTTCACCCTTATCTGAATGACCACCTCATTCAGGCAGAGTGCAAAGAAAAGTTACTGAAAGACCTCCTCTTTGTCAAAACCCTCCTAACCTCCTCAGGCTACACCATCAGCGAGAAGAAATTAAAGCAAACACCCTCCAGGAAGATCATTTTCTTGAGATCACTGCTAGACACAGCATCCCAAATGGCCTGCCTATCCCCAGAAAAGCAGAGCTTCCTCCCTCTCTACTTCACCCAGCTAGCTTCCAGAAGTCACCTCAGTGCGAGGAAGTTCCTGCAAACCTTGGTGTATATGGAATCTTGCATCTTTCTAATTCTTCTGGCCAGGCTTCACATGAGATAACTTCAGTGGTATCTAAAGAACCTTTGGTGTCAGCACTCTCAACCTCAAGAGACCAAGTTTCTCTGGTAGGCAAGGGCTTGTGCCAAGAACAGGGGTCTTTCCTTCACCCTCCACCCAACTGAGCAGACCATTACCACAGACGCCTCAGACATTGCTTGGGGCGCACACCTAGAAGGCAGGTGCACCCAAGGTCTTTGGGATGCCCAGCACCTTTCCTTACACATCAACCAGAAATGGCAGTACAAAAGGCTGTGACTTCCTTCAAACCCCATCTCAAGCCTGGGGTTCTCCTTATCAAAACAGAGACAACACCACAGTAATGTCGTATATCAACAAACTGGGAGGGACTGAATCTTACCCTCTGTGCAGCCTAGCCATGAACCTCTGGCTGACAGCCTCTTCCATGGGATTACACCTAATAGCCCAATACCTACCAGGGATCAACAACACCCTGGCAGACCACTTAAGCAGAAACTTACTGGGCCCCCACGAATGGCAGCTCTACAGAAAAATCTTTTACAAATCACTCAGGATTGGGGGACTCTGTAGGTGGATCTCTTTGCTTCACTTCTTAACCATCAGCTGAAAAAATTCTGTACCAGGGAGTATCACCACCTAGCGTGGAAGGTGGATGCCTTGACCTTCCCCTGGAACTCCCTCTTTGTGTACTCATTCCCTCCTCTGTCTCTTATTCCCCAGGTACTGATCAAAATAAGGGAGGAGAGACCAAAGACCATTGCTACAGATTGTCCCAGACAACTTTGGTACCCCTTACTGTGCAGCCTGACATTACAGCCTCCCAGGCAGTTTCCCCTGATTTCAGACCTCTTGACTCAGGTGGGGGGGGGTGCACCCAGACTTGCAGACTCTCAAACTATCAGCATGGCTAATACTCTAAAGGCAAACAAGGGGCCCCTGTTAAGTAAACAGGTCCTAGACATTATCACAGAGGCCAGAAGCCCCAGTCCCAGAAAAGCTTATGCAGGAAAATGGAAAAGATTCTGCTCCTGGAGCCAGTCCAGAGGGGGCAATACCTCACAACCTTCCATCCCTCTTATCCTCTACTACCTAGCAGAGCTACTTAATAGTGGCCTCTCCTTTTTTTCTATTAAAATCCTTGCCTCAGCCATTTCAGCTCATTTTGATACAGATCAGCCCCTGTTCCCCCAACCTTTGATTAAACAATTCCTCAGAGGGGCTTCTAATATCAGACCTCCCAGAAGACCACCTACACCAGCCTTAGACCTGAATTATGTTTTTGAAAAACTAACCTTACCACCCTTCGAACCTGCTGCTTCAGCAGAAATAAGATCCCTCTCCTAGAAGACTGCTTTTCTCCTAGCTTATCACCTCAGCCAGAAGGGTTTCAGAACTTCAGGCACTGATGGCCATTGAGCCCTTCATCATTTTCCATGCAGACAGGGTCTCCCTGAGGACTAATCCCTCTTTTATTCCCAAGGTGGTATCTAATGTGACTCTCAACCAGGCCATACATCTACCCACCTTCTTTCCTAACCCTCAAGACAAGGGGAAAGAATTTTGCACTCAATAGACCTGCACAGACAGCTCTGATACTATATGGACCGTACTAAACCCTCCAGGAAAACAGACCAACTACTTGTCAGCTTTGCTTCAGAGGCAGAGGGGAAGCCTATTTTCAAGCAAACCATTTAAAAATGGATATTACACTGTATCCATTTCTGCTACAGATTAGATGGGACCCCCCCCCCCCAAGTCTATTCATACCCACTCTACTAAGGCAGCCTCCACTTCCACAGCATTCCTCAGAGGAGTTCCCACCAGGGGCATCCTGGAAGCTGCCACCTGGACTTTTGTCCATACCACCTACCTCTGTTTTCTAAGGCTATGGCAGGGTTTGCCTCTGCAGTTCTGCAGGGCTTGCTGACCCATGCCTAGGTCTGTTACTAATCCTACCATCCCCCTCCTCAGCTTTGGGAATCCTCCCACAGGTGATGACTGCAACAGTGGAAAGCGAAGAACATAGTACAGTTGTGTACACTTACAATAAATGTAGATGTTCGAGTGTATTCACTGTTGCAGTCCTGGTTTCCCTCCCTCCTTCCCCCTTGTATCTTTTTTACTTGGGCTTCTGATGGGTTAGGGCAAGAAAAACTAATGTAATGGCATCAGTTGCCTTCCTTTATAGCACTGACGACCTGATGTCACTCAGCAAGCGACAGCAGCCGACACAGAAAAACATTGACTCTGGTCTTCGGGCCGTCCAAGGGGTACCACAGCAAGAATAACCCACAGGTGATGGCTGAAACAGTGAATACACTCGAGCATCTACATTTATGGTAAGTGTACACAACTGTACTTTTTAGTAACCCAACATTATAACAGCTTATTAATCCTTTTTATCCACATCTGTTCACTCGCAGTGGTCCTGAAATCAAGTGAATACCTATAAGTAGCAATTGAGATTTAAAACAATGTAGTATTAATGCAATCAGCTATAGTAAGTAGTGCTAATCTTCACAAAGGTAATATATTCTAATATCAACATAATCTTAGTCACCGTCTGTCAGGCTAAGCTACTACTTTTCCACCAGCTAAACTCCCCCCCCCAGTAAACTCTGACCATAAACTACAATTGTGTAGAGACCTGTAAATCCCTTATGGCTACTAAATCTAGGCAAACAGTGGTTAGTCTACCTTTCCCTGCTTCTGTGCATCCATTCATCCTCATCTTCTCAGACAGTAAACCCTTGTCTCTAATCATGGCATTTTATATTTAAAGAAAAATTGTTTAGAGAAGTCACAGAGCTGTACAGTTGCATAGCCATTTGCATCCTATAATTCTTTGCTGTCCCTTAAAACTACTTAGGTGTTCCAACTTTATCACACTTGCCGGTATTCACATTTAAACATCACAAGAAAGTCAAACACAGGTGAACAGTTAGTTTTCCATTTTTGTTGAATTTTATTTATTTGCTTATGAGGTAAACCTACTAAGAATAGTGTCCCTTTTCTGGGATTACTCTGGGGGCTTGTCTGCTTAAGTGACTTGCTCAGAGTCACCCAGTAGGCACATGGAAATTGAGGGAGTCAAACCCTTAAGTACAAGAAGCAGCTCATAAACTGTTCAGATTTCTTAGTCCTCTGTATTGCCAGTAGAATTCTTCTTCTTAAGTTCTAGTTCTGTGCTGTCCCTTTTTTGGCATACCTCCTCTGGGCGAGTAATCAAGGAGCCTCAATCATCACCACTGACACCACTGAGGGACGTTCACTTGGAACAAAGATAGATGCACACAATATTTCCAGATGCAGCTCTCTGCACCAAGCACAATTTCCCTTAAGAGCATACAGGGAACACATTCTGCCCTGGGGCTGGGTTTCCCTCTCTCTGTCTCCATGCCCCAAATAAGACTCCCCACTGACTGCTGTAGAGCTGAATCTTCAGCCAAGTCCTCCACCACGCTCTCTGTGAAACCAGTGCTATGTGTCCCTGCTGCAAGTAGCCGACACACACACACATACACACTATTTTGAGACTTAATTTTCACACACCTGGGAAAGGCTGGCACAGATCTACTAGCTATACTCCCTCTACCCAGAGTATAAGGTCGATACTGCCAGCAGAACACTCCAAAGCCAGCTACTCTAAGGCTGTTACTAGGGTATCCAATTATACTGAGTAAAGTTAATACTAATACAAATTGTAGTGTTTGACCAATGCAGCATGGCTTTCAGGAGTGGCCACAGTGTCACCAAATAAATATAAGTACTCTCAAAGGTTAAAATATTCTCTAAAAGACCAGCCACAATGAAAAGTTTATATATATTTAATAATAAATAATAAAAGAACATGAAAATACTAAATATTTATTTACAATAAACACCAAAGTTTCATTCACAGGGAATATTAAAAATGACACAGATGGAAAGGTTCACACAGATACAGTAAAACAATACTTAACTAATCTCACTATGTTTTCCTGACCGATCTAATGAATTACTGTCCCCTAGCTCACTTACTAGAGCAAGGCAAGATGACATGTCCTTCTTTTTTCAGGTTTCAAAAACAGACTGCCCTGAGACTTCTGTCTCATCTAGTAATAAAGCATAATTTCAGTGCTGGATTACAGAATGACATCACATACATCTGGTCATCTGACTGTGATTCCCACACTACCATATCCCCTTTACTAACTGAGCCAGAATCGTGCACGTATGTCATAATACACACGCAGAGTGTTGCTAAGATGTGTTATAACATCTGGAAGCTATAAAACCATTTCAAAAACTTCCACCTGTGCAGGGAAGCAAGTAGTTCACTCCTAAGGACAATACATTAGGATTCCTAGCCCTGATTTTCACAGACATTTTGTCTCTGGCTGCAATCAGGACTGTAAGATACAATTTTTATGGCATAAACCAGGTAATTTAATTTCAGACTAGTTTTCAAAGTTAGCTGGACTGAGATTAACCTCTTCTCTTCCAATATGCTCTGTTACAGTATATTCATTTAAACAGTTGCAATACAGTCTGACATACAGGTGTATTTCGTTTCTGTCCAGTAGGACCCACTGTTGGCACATTTTTTAACATATGTAACTTTACAAATATGTTTTCAACACAAGCACCTATACAAATCAATTTAGTATACAAATGACGTATAATTCTTCACAGAACTCCAGCTAACTATGCTGGCATATGTTACACGTGCACTGCCTCACGTCATCACACCTTTATTAAATATTTAAATTTTAACAAGCTTGCAAATACTTATGTGCATTTTCATGTCATTATTTTCTCTAAACATGATATTACATTTCAAATAGGCACACATTTATTGATCAGTGTTGTCTCTCATGATCTTTTACATGGAGAAAAACTCTTAGGATATTTGAACAGCTGTATGGACATTCTCTTATAATTCTGTATTCTCCCCTTAATCTTCTTTATTGCTCAAGCTTTAAACATAGCTGCAACCATATGTATGGGGAATTCAGTCAAAATTGAACACTTATGCAAACATTATTTTTGCTCTGTCCTTAAGCTACTTAAATATTTCATTTGACATGGTAATATGCATGTTTATAGACTGCAAAATACAGAGGAAATAATTTTCCTAACCATGACAGGCAAACGCAGTTGCAAACATAAGATGTAAAGCGCTTGTGGAAGACTTTCAAAAATAAAGTTTTATAGCCATTCTTCTACTTTTTTGTCATTTTAAAAGAGGTGTAAAATAGCCAAAAACATTTTTTTCTGTAAAGAAAGTGTTTATTTTACTTTTGTGGCACCAGTGTAGTGTTTACAAGTGCTTTTTACTGTGTTTTTCTATCAAAAAAGTAACTTTTATGGACTGATATCATTTACCAGCAATTGCTGCTTGTCTTCACTGGAACAAGGCACAGTTTTTGCCTTGACCATGTAACAAAACTACCAGTCCTACTGTCAGTCCTTCAAACCACAAAAATAAAAAAATAAGAAAATAACCTTTGCCACCACAGCAGGTTAGCAATTTGAGACAGCCATAAGTGAGTGACTTTGCTGCAGCCATTTGCTGCATGTCAAACCATTCATCTTTTATCCCATATCCTTCTGGACCTATGTGGCTGTTGGGGTCTCCCTCAGTGGGCAAGGGAGAACCATTCTTGTCAATCTTGGGAGAGGGAAAATTGAAGGTTTCCCTTTTTTGTCATTGGGAAGCTGCTGATGCCAATATTAAGAAACAGAAAACCAAGCATATATCTACTACTCTTCAATTTTCTTTGGATAGGCGTAGTTCACTGAGTCTGGCTTAGGGTTTTAATTCAGGGTATTGATCCTTTTTGCAAAGTGTTTTTTTGGTTAAAAAAAAGAGGGGTTCCTCTTTTCCTAAAGAGATTCAAGATTCTGAATCTGAACAAGATGCAGGAATGGATGCATGTTTTTTCCCCTTAGATTTCTGATTCAGGTTCAGGGAGAGCTCAGTTTCTGATTCTCCCTGTGGGGGGTTCCTGTTTCTCTGAGAGTATTGCTCGAATGTGCTAGTGTTTTCAGTGAGGGAACACTGAAGTTTCTCAGTCCCTCAGAAAATATTGTGAGTTGTTAGAAGGATTTTTCAGAGCCTAAAATAATTCCTTCTGTTCTGTCAGCTTTAGAAGATAAAAAGTTAAACACCACAATAACCTCTTGCCTCTCCGTAAATGTAACGTTACTGTCACAGAGGAAATGCTGTGCAAACACCTGTAGATATGTCTTTTATTTAAAAACGAGCTAAAATTTATTTCTTCAAGTTAAACAAAGTTCATATGGTTAAGCGCTTTCACCCACTATATGTGGACTTAATCAGAACAATGTTACCAGCTGTGACAAACATTTAAATAACTTTTTAACCGGACACTGTTGGTAGTTTCTGAAGATTCAGACGGAATTTCCCAAGATCATTGTGGTAATTTCCCTTCTTGCCCAGGCAACCACAGATCTGAAGTAGTTAACTTCATTTGATAATCAACCTGTGGGTTCCGTATCTGATACGGATCTGAGCCAGCAGCTTACAAGCTAAAAATCCGAGCTCCAAGCTCCTCCCCCTTACCCCTACTACACTGCAACCTCCTTTCAATCCTCAGATCTCGTTTGCCACGGATTTGCCAGCATGGGATTCTTGAGCTTCAGGTAGGTTCGTTAGGTTTTCATCTAACTTTCGATTTGTGTGTGTCATTTTGAGTGCTAAAACACTTAATAACCCTGTCCTTATTCTCCCCGGGTTTTGAGTTTACAAATAATAATAGTGTAGTGGTATAAGAAAGTTTCTAAACTTTCTGTCTGTGTAGGCCTCCCCTTCCCACCCTTAGTGTGTGTGTGTGTGTGTGTGTGTGTGTGTGTGTGTGTGTGTGTGTGTGTGTGTGCTTGATTTCTTAGCTTGTCTAAGTTAGTAATGTCAGAAGGCCAGAAACCGACTTTTTCTAAGTGCAAAGAGAGTGGCCATAATCTGTCGCCAGCCAATGGTCACGCTCTGTGTGTAGGTTGTTTGGGAGGCGGGCCTCATCTGACATCTGGCTGCAAGATATGTGCAGCTTTTTAACCCCCTGGCCCTGCGGGATTGCAGGACTAAGCTAATTCTAGCGGGTCTTTTACCTGCAGAGTCAGCTACTTCTTCTGCAGCATCATCTTCAGTCACGGCTGTAGCTGTTCAGCCTTCTGGCCCTCCTCCCTTGTCTGGGACTCACACTCCCACCTCTAAACAGGGAGAGAGAGGGGCCAGGAAAGAAAAACATAGAGAAAAAGAGAGAGAGAGAGACAGGGAGAGGGGTCACAAGAGGCAAGTGGACTCGGGTCCGTCAGCCCCTCCCGCTAAAGTGATCTCAACACTGGAAAAGATTGCCAGGCCATCTTCCCCTTGGCTCCGTTCTCCACGATTCTCCCCAGAGCCGGAGGAGGAGGCTCGGCCCTTTTCAAGGTTGTCCTCGCATTGGCCCTCCCAGCCGGTGTCTGTGGCGTCCTCAAGATCCACTAGGAGCCTCTCTGAAGCCAATATGGACCGGGTGATGAGAAGGTTCCTGCAAACTCAGTTGCAGATGGGAGTGTTGCTGGCTCCCCCCCAGCCGGAGTGGGGAGTTTGGCTCCGACGTTTGCCCTGATAGGTCCTTCTCTGATCCACCCTCAGGTTTTGGAGTCTGTGGATCCAAGGAACCCCTAAGTCAGGGGGTCGGCGCCGATGGTCCCTCCTACCTCGACGCCGGCCATGCCCTCAAACCTGTCAGATCCATTGTTGGATCCAAGCTCTCGGAGCCAAGCTCTGGGTGTCAGATCCAAGGAGATGAGTGTGTCATCGGCCCCGTTGTGGTCAGGGCAATACCGCCTCTTTGGGTCCGGCTGTTCCAGCGTTGGCTCTGATCCCCTTGTCAAATCCATGGGGTACAGCTACCCATACCACCAGCTTCAGGGAAGCCAGTTCCCCTTCGACTTTCGACGTTGTGGAGAGTGTTCTCTCCAGAGAATCGGGACCCCTCACTCTTTCCTCGGAGTCCGCCCCTGCTCTCTCGCAACTGAGTTTGTCTTCCATCATCCAGTCCTCCCAGGGACAGCCTGTGTCCGATATGCCCCAGACAGTTCCCCTTGAGGAATACGAGACGGTTTGTGAGCCCTCCCCTGAGAGTCCCCCCAAGGAGGTCCATCGCAAATGCCAGTGCAAAAGGAGGCACATGGACTCCCCCCCCCCCCCAAGTCCCTCATTGAAGATACCAACTTGGAGGAAGGGGAAGGTTCCTCCAGATCACCCCCCCCCCAAAGACGTCTTCTTCGAAGTCATAATGGAAATTCTTCGCCGGGGGGTTGATCTGCCCAGAAACCTTCCTCGGACCAGTCGGTATTTCTGGAGGTATTCGACGCAGGCCCATCTACCTCTTGGGTGTCCCCTCCTGGCTGACCCTCTGGTGGACCTCATTACCACCAGAGCCTAGAAGGAACCGGACACTGTAGAGCCAATACCCAAACAGCCTGACAAAGTATTGAGCCCTCCTGCAGACAAGCCCACTTGGAGTAAGGGTTCCCCAGTTGACGCCATGGTGGTGTCGGCGGCCACCAAAAAGGAACTCTCCCAGGAAAGTTCCTCTGTCCATAACCGGACAAGGAGTCCAGGGCGATGGATAGTCTTGGAAAGCAGAGTTTTGCTTCAGCTACCTTTGCTATAAGGGCACTGAATTACATGGCTCACGTAATTAGACTGCAGCGTGACCTCGTGAAGGAGTATCCTGAGTCTCCCCCGGAGTCCATTTCAGCAGAGGATAAACAGACATTCTTGGCTTGTATGGCCACTCTCAAGTCTGTTTTAAATATGTTCACATGTTTACTCTCTTCATGCCATTGAGGGAGTCGCTAGGGCAGCCGGGTCCGGTATTGCCATGAGGCGTCATGCCTGGCTCTGGCTTTGTGATTTTTGGAACCTTTCAAGGCATCTTTCGCTAATGCCCCTTTTGACAGTTCGACCCTGTTCTGGAAGACCGTCTGAGATACGCTTGTCCAGAGTGAGAAGGATGGGAAAACACTGTCAGCCGTCGGGATCTACTTCTCTAACCTTCTCCAGGAACCAGCGAGGGCAAAAGAAGCTGTGGTTCTAGAAATATCAGCATTCCTGGAATGCTCTGGACTCCTCCTCCCCAGAGGGGGGCAAGGTGGACACTGACCCAGAGGCAGAGGGGGGACCAAAGAACTCCGGGTCACGGGAACCCATTTCCGACCGACCCGCGCAGCAGCCCTGAGGGGTTGCCCGACTGCTCCTCTCTAGAGGCAGCCGGGGGGGCATTTTTTGAGGCACCTAGCCCAGTTGGGAATCCATCATGTCAGATCTCTGGGTGCTTCGAATAATATCCAGAGGCTATTCTATTCCCTTCATAAACAGTCCCCTGTACACAAAGCGCCTGGGAGGCAGCAGCTTTGGAAATAAGAAAGCTGCTAGACAAAATAGCAGTCCATCAAGTTCCCCCAGACCAGTCCGGATCAGGCATCTATTACAGGTTCTTTTTTGGTGCCAAAAAAGACAGGGGACTTGAGGCCGATTCTCGACCTATCCACAATGAACCTGTCCATTGCCAAGGAAAAGTTCTGGATTGTCACTCTACAGTCCATCCTGCCCTTCTTGCAGGAAGAAGACTGGTTGTGCTCGATAGACCTCAGGGATGCGTACTACCATATCCTGATGGACAGGTGATCCAGGAGGTTCCTCCGCTTTAGGCTAGGAGACAGTCATTACCAGTTCAGGGTCCTACCCTTCAGTCTCACCACAGCCCCCAGGGTGTTTATCAAGGTCATGGCAGTTGTAGCAGCCCACCTGAGGCTTCAGGGCATTCAGGTCTTTCCATACCTGGATGACTGGCTTCTCACTGCCTCCACCACACATCAACTTGTAGTAGCCAGAAATTTCTTTCTTCAGTTGTCGACCTGGCTGGGGATCACGATAAATCTCAAGAAGACTTCCCTCCAGCCTGTTCATATTCTAGACCTCATAGGGGCAAGAATAGATTTTCTTCAGGCCAGGATATTTTTGACCCCAGACAGACTTCACAGCCTGGCCCTTCATGTATTGGTGCTCCTTCAGTCTTGTGCGCACCCCCAGCGGAGTTGGTCCTGAGATTTGCGCCCCCGTTCGAGCCCGCAGCATCAGTTGACTTGTCATGGAAGACAGCCTTCCTGGTGGCTATTACTTAAGCCAGCAGAGTGTCGGAGCTTCAGGTGCTATATAAGAAACCCCTATACCTAGTTTTTCACAAGGATAGGGTATCTCTCAGGACTAACCTGTCTTTTCTTCCTAAAGTTGCTGCAGAGGCAAATATTAATCAGTCTATTAATTTGCCTGTATTTTTCCCTAATTTTCAAAATAAAGGGGAATACAAACTTCATTTGCTGGATGTTCACAGGCAGTTATGTTTTTACTTGCATAGATCTAAACCCTTCCGTAAATCTGATCAGATTTTTGTTTCCTTTGCTAAACCTTTTTGGGAAAACCAGTTTCAAAGGTGACTCTCGCTAAATGGATTTCACTTTGTAGTGTACAAGCATATAAAGAACTTGGATTACCAGCACCAGAAGGCTACTTCTGCTGCATTCTGGTCTAGAGTTTCCCCTGGACGATATTTGCTCAGTAGCTACCTGGGCCTCCTCTCACACCTTTATTACTCATTATAAGCTAGATTTGGTGTCTAGAGGAAGGGCTTCCTTTGGCTCCCCCCCAAGTCCCTCATTGAAGATACCAACTTGGAGGAAGGGGAAGGTTCCTCCAGATCACCCCCCCCCCCAAAGACGTCTTCTTCGAAGTCATAATGGAAATTCTTCGCCGGGGGGTTGATCTGCCCAGAAACCTTCCTCGGACCAGTCGGTATTTCTGGAGGTATTCGACGCAGGCCCATCTACCTCTTGGGTGTCCCCTCCTGGCTGACCCTCTGGTGGACCTCATTACCACCAGAGCCTAGAAGGAACCGGACACTGTAGAGCCAATACCCAAACAGCCTGACAAAGTATTGAGCCCTCCTGCAGACAAGCCCACTTGGAGTAAGGGTTCCCCAGTTGACGCCATGGTGGTGTCGGCGGCCACCAAAAAGGAACTCTCCCAGGAAAGTTCCTCTGTCCATAACCGGACAAGGAGTCCAGGGCGATGGATAGTCTTGGAAAGCAGAGTTTTGCTTCAGCTACCTTTGCTATAAGGGCACTGAATTACATGGCTCACGTAATTAGACTGCAGCGTGACCTCGTGAAGGAGTATCCTGAGTCTCCCCCGGAGTCCATTTCAGCAGAGGATAAACAGACATTCTTGGCTTGTATGGCCACTCTCAAGTCTGTTTTAAATATGTTCACATGTTTACTCTCTTCATGCCATTGAGGGAGTCGCTAGGGCAGCCGGGTCCGGTATTGCCATGAGGCGTCATGCCTGGCTCTGGCTTTGTGATTTTTTGGAACCTTTCAAGGCATCTTTCGCTAATGCCCCTTTTGACAGTTCGACCCTGTTCTGGAAGACCGTCTGAGATACGCTTGTCCAGAGTGAGAAGGATGGGAAAACACTGTCAGCCGTCGGGATCTACTTCTCTAACCTTCTCCAGGAACCAGCGAGGGCAAAAGAAGCTGTGGTTCTAGAAATATCAGCATTCCTGGAATGCTCTGGACTCCTCCTCCCCCAGAGGCAGAGGGGGGCAAGGTGGACACTGACCCAGAGGCAGAGGGGGGACCAAAGAACTCCGGGTCACGGGAACCCATTTCCGACCGACCCGCGCAGCAGCCCTGAGGGGTTGCCCGACTGCTCCTCTCTAGAGGCAGCCGGGGGGGCATTTTTTGAGGCACCTAGCCCAGTTGGGAATCCATCATGTCAGATCTCTGGGTGCTTCGAATAATATCCAGAGGCTATTCTATTCCCTTCATAAACAGTCCCCTGTACACAAAGCGCCTGGGAGGCAGCAGCTTTGGAAATAAGAAAGCTGCTAGACAAAATAGCAGTCCATCAAGTTCCCCCAGACCAGTCCGGATCAGGCATCTATTACAGGTTCTTTTTTGGTGCCAAAAAAGACAGGGGACTTGAGGCCGATTCTCGACCTATCCACAATGAACCTGTCCATTGCCAAGGAAAAGTTCTGGATTGTCACTCTACAGTCCATCCTGCCCTTCTTGCAGGAAGAAGACTGGTTGTGCTCGATAGACCTCAGGGATGCGTACTACCATATCCTGATGGACAGGTGATCCAGGAGGTTCCTCCGCTTTAGGCTAGGAGACAGTCATTACCAGTTCAGGGTCCTACCCTTCAGTCTCACCACAGCCCCCAGGGTGTTTATCAAGGTCATGGCAGTTGTAGCAGCCCACCTGAGGCTTCAGGGCATTCAGGTCTTTCCATACCTGGATGACTGGCTTCTCACTGCCTCCACCACACATCAACTTGTAGTAGCCAGAAATTTCTTTCTTCAGTTGTCGACCTGGCTGGGGATCACGATAAATCTCAAGAAGACTTCCCTCCAGCCTGTTCATATTCTAGACCTCATAGGGGCAAGAATAGATTTTCTTCAGGCCAGGATATTTTTGACCCCAGACAGACTTCACAGCCTGGCCCTTCATGTATTGGTGCTCCTTCAGTCTTGTGCGCACCCCCAGCGGAGTTGGTCCTGAGATTTGACTTTGGTTCTTCAGGCCTTAGTTGCGCCCCCGTTCGAGCCCGCAGCATCAGTTGACTTGTCATGGAAGACAGCCTTCCTGGTGGCTATTACTTAAGCCAGCAGAGTGTCGGAGCTTCAGGTGCTATATAAGAAACCCCTATACCTAGTTTTTCACAAGGATAGGGTATCTCTCAGGACTAACCTGTCTTTTCTTCCTAAAGTTGCTGCAGAGGCAAATATTAATCAGTCTATTAATTTGCCTGTATTTTTCCCTAATTTTCAAAATAAAGGGGAATACAAACTTCATTTGCTGGATGTTCACAGGCAGTTATGTTTTTACTTGCATAGATCTAAACCCTTCCGTAAATCTGATCAGATTTTTGTTTCCTTTGCTAAACCTTTTTGGGAAAACCAGTTTCAAAGGTGACTCTCGCTAAATGGATTTCACTTTGTAGTGTACAAGCATATAAAGAACTTGGATTACCAGCACCAGAAGGCTACTTCTGCTGCATTCTGGTCTAGAGTTTCCCCTGGACGATATTTGCTCAGTAGCTACCTGGGCCTCCTCTCACACCTTTATTACTCATTATAAGCTAGATTTGGTGTCTAGAGGAAGGGCTTCCTTTGGCTCTGCAGTGTTCCGGAATATCCTTCCTTAAGGGCCTCCCAAGAATTCGGGTAGTTGGTGACTCTGTCCCACAGGTTGATGATCAAATGAAGTTAACTACTTCAGATAAAGAAGTTATGTACTCACCATAACATTCCATCTGAGTAGTTAGACTTCATTTGTCAGCAACCTTCCCTCCCTCCTTCCCCCTGACCTTGATGGTTATTTCTCTGTTTGGGCTCGATGTCCTGTTTTTGACGAGCCTGGTGTATGTATTTGGGTCAGGTTGTTTGGCTTAGGTTGTTGTGTGTCACGTTTTGGGTGGCAAACTCGATCTGAGGATTGGAAGGAGGTTGCAGTGTAGTATGGGTAAGGGGGTGAAGCTTGGAGCTCGGATGTTTAGCTTGGTAAGCTGCTGGCTCGGATCCGGAACCCACAGGTTGCTGACAAATGAAGTCTTAACTACTCAGATGGAACGTTATGGTGAGTATATAACTTTTTTCTCCTTTCTTTTGGAAATGGCCAGTGGCAATTGCTACAGCCTTCCTCACAGATTGGATCTACTCACACAAGAAAAGAGGTATTTGATAAACCCCAACATTAGTCAACTTCAATTAACTGCCTCGATGATAGGGTTAGAATTCCTTTTAGGCACCTGTTTACTTCAGGACATGCAGCAGGTGCTAATGGAGGCAAGAAAGCCTGCCGCTAGAAAATCATATATTAGCAAATGGGAAAGGTTTTCTAGTTGATATCAACAAGATAACCAGAACTCATTCGGGGTTAGTTGTTCTCTAGTTGTACATTATTTGTGTGAATTACTATCTCCTCTGTCAACGCTCATTTAACTATAAACTCCTCATCCAAAACACAAACGCACAAGAGTCACGAATAGCACCACAACAAGGTCAAGCACACCAGCAGTACTATAAAAATCTTCTTTAATGACAATTGAGGTTAAGCGCTTTCACCCACTAAACGTAGGCTTCATCAGAACACTGTTACAAAATTTGACATCCATTTAAATACTGTTTTTGGCTCCAAAAAAAACCCACCAATTAAGGTATTTTCTCTTAAAGTGAAAAGGCACAGTATTTGCTTCATGTTATTCACATACACTCTCAATAATATTGTGTACACCACTTGTCTAAGTAGAAAGTAAAAATACAACTGTATAATAAATGCATTACTCCGGTGTATTGCATAATTCCAAAAAATTATAAAACATCAAAATATTAAATATATATTATATGAATAATAAAATAAAATAATATTGAATAATGTACATACTTATATATGTTCACAAAATTAGATCAACATCAAATATATACAATGTAAAGCCAGTGTAGAATTCATTCATTTTTCTAAATAGTATAAAGTATGATATAAAGTTCGTTAAGAAATAACCTGATAAAACCCCTAAGACACCCCTAAGATGTACCTAAGACATTATGTGCTTCCAGTGAAACTTTGTCTTCGGATATCCCTAATGGTCAGGGTTTGGGGATAACTTCCATTGACTTATCGGCTTCCAAGGCTCATTCGGAGCCTGGGAATAGCAGCAAGTTTAACATTTCTGACTTTACATTCGACCTTTCTTTATATGAATGGGAAGAAGAAGCTAAATATATTGGTACTAAACCGAAGAGGGCCCAAACGACAAGGTCATACTCTAATGTAACCAGTTATGTTGCCAACAGTAATGAGAAGGACAAAGGTACTGTTAAAGCTCCAACAAGGGGGCTGGTATTATTGATAGTAGTAACAAAGGATACAAGAATGCATACTTGGCAAAGTTTTTACAAACTAATTGTGAGTTTGGTAAAGCTGACTGTGGACAAAATGTCAATGTTTCTAGTAATGTTGCACCAGAAGGAACATTAAAAGATTTACATATATGCTCTGGGTAAAAAAATTGAACTTAATTAATGGTCTTAAATTAGATAATGCATATTTGAATAAATGTCTGATGTTAAACATTGTACCAATTTTTTCAAATATCCTATGGGGATTTACTATCACTGAGAAAGTGCAAAAGGAATTTAACCAATTATTTAATCAGTTTGGATTCAATTGTATGACGCTGCTGATTAGAGTGAATGATGAAAAGTTATGTACTTTAGTAAGTGAAGTTGAGAAACTTAACCATTTCATTAATATAGATTTATTATTTGCTCAATGGGAAAAGCTATATGTTAAACAGTTTAACATAGCAGATAAGAAAGCTCTGAAAATTCATGAAAGGAAAAGTAAAAAAAAATTAAGAGATGTGTAACAATATAAAAATAATATGGTTTATCCATGGAACATGACTAAATCTGATAATAAGAAAAGTGGATATTTTGATATAAGGGCAAAAGACGATAAGTATACACATGATGATAAAATACAGGTACATACTGGAGGTGATTAAATTTTCAGAGAGGCTGGAAACAGGGGCAGCAGTCAAAGTGGAAAAAGGAGGGGAATTGGAGAAAGAACAGATTTTACCCAACATATGCCCAAAACCAGAGTCGATACTGGGAGAGAAGGGATGTGGAACAGTTGTAAATAGCTTACATAGTGACCCCAATAGCTGTGATGATATAGTGGATGGGGGGTAGTGCATTGTTATAAGAACTTTAATATTTACAATTGCACAGGCCTAGTTTTGGAGACTGTACATTTTGACTTGTTATCAAAAGGAGTGAAATATATTCCCACTACATTTTTCCATTTGGTGGATTTTTTTTCTGAAATAATTATAAGGAAAATTAACCTGGCTATTTTGTTCAAAGATCAGGTTGATGCATCACATGTAGAAAGAAAAAATATACTCAGGAAAAAAGTGTGTATGTACCCCCCATGTATTCCATTGTATCGGTATATGAGAAATTAGTTACTAGAGAGATCTAGGAATTACAAAATAAATCTAGGGTTAGAAAAAACAGGAGTAATTTGAATGATGATGAGTTAAATTTATTAAAAAATCTTAAGCAGGAGTCAAACATTCGAATAATGAAGCCGGACACGGGAGGGGGAGTTGTTATTTATGATATTACTGAGTTTGTTTGTGTCTTTCGACTTTTTCCCGGTTAGGAGTCGCCACAGCGGAACTCCAGTCCGCTAATGATTGGCAGTTGATTTTTACGTACCGGCTTGCCTGGCCTAACGCACAACCTTCAACGAAGGTACGCCCATTCACGCATGCCTCCACGCAGAAGACGCTCTAGCTGAGAATCGAACTGGACAGCGTTACTATGAAAATGTACGAAATTCTTCAGCAGTCAGGAAATTATGAGACTGTGTCTGTGAATGAAATACATATTGCTTATAATCATATAGATATGTTTATAGAATAATTTTTGATTGACAATAGAATTACGGTTGACACACACAACTTTTTGAAGGTTGAATATCCTATGTTAGCAACTATTGTAGGTATTCCAATGGTTCATAAAAATATAAATGACCCTTCTTTTCATCCCATTATTTCAGGAAGCCAGTCTAAAACATTTCCACTAGGTGTGGCAATTGATACATGGTTAAAATATCTTTGTCAGGATTCCTCATATGGTAAAGGACTCTTGGGAATTCTTAGGAAGTTTCACCATGAATTTATGGAGAGAAGGATTAATTTACGTCACTATTGATGTAGTTGATCTCTTCTTGCATTCCTAAGAAAGAGGGGGGGGGGGTGGAAGCTTTTTGCAATAGTATTACAAAATATTCTAATCTGGATTGGGACAAGGTGAGTCTCATACTGGAGTGTATGTCTATTGTGCTGGATTACAACTATATCCACTTTGAGGGTGAACATTTTCGACAGACCAGAGGGGTTGCTATGGGGGCTTCTTGTGCCCCCATGTTCGCCAATCTGGTTATGTTGGATTGGGAGGAATCCATCATTTTCATGACTGGACATTACAAGCATATTAGACATTACTCCTTGTTTTTGGATGATATTTTTATCCTATGGGACGGTAACCTTGAGAGTTTAAATAACTTTTTTGAATATCTGAATCAAAGCAGTAGTTATTTGAAGTTTACATACACATATAATTGTGAGGGGATAGCATATTTGGATAAATTTATTTCCAGTGGAGAGAGTGGATTTAAATCTAAAATTTATTGAAAAAGCACTTTTTCCAATAGCTACTTGGAATATACAAGTAACCATCCTAGAAAAATGATGTACAACATTTTTAAGGGACAATGTATCAGAGCAGCTCGTATGACATCCACATACATAGAAATGATAGATGAACTAGAATTAATCTTGCAGTTATTTAGAGAAAGGGGATATCCCACTAAGATGATGATGTTAAGAAATATGTAATTGGTGAATGGGGTAAGAGATATCCCCCACTTTTGGGAGCAAATAATACGGAGAGTGACAGTAGATGTCCAGAAATTACAAATAAAGGATATCAGCGTGCTTGCATACTTGAATACGGTCCATATGTTAACAAGGCTAAAATTGTAATTTCCAAGGAATTGGAATGTAATGATGGATGATAAGGAGATCAGAGATATATTGGGGGAAAAGCCCAGGTTTGTGTCTATAAAATGTGATGTAATATAACGACTTTATGATAGAATGAGTAGTGGATGGCGTGCTAATATTAGATACACAACGAAGTGTGGTTGTTGTAACCAATGTCACGCCATCTTGGAAGATGGAGTGACATTGGACAATGTGAATAAAACAAAGATTATGTTTAAGCAGGGAAACTGCAATTCAAAGCTAGTGATTTATATGGCTAAATGTATGGTATTTACAAGATATTACACAGGAAAGACCGAGAGGAGTCTAAAAAAGAGAATATACGATCATTTGTGTACAGTATTAGAAGAAGAGATAACAACAATGCACTTTACAGGCACATTGAGGAAAAGGGTAACCATCATTTATTTAAGTTTGCCATTTTGGAGAATATTAAGATTGACCCTAGGGTAGGGAATTTTAAGGCTGTATTAGGATATAAGGAGATTTGGTGACAACGTTTTACAGACACATCCATTTTGCCTGGGCTTAATGATCACATTACAGTTAAACCAGTTTTGATTCAAAAATGTAAATGAGTGATGTTAGTTATGAAATGTTTAGGAAGATGCAGTATATAAGGTGAATGAAATAAGTATTGCATAAACATGTTCATATTTATGTAGTTAAACATTAGCAGTTATTAATATATATATATATATATATATATATATATATATATATATATATATATTTTTTTTTTTTTTTAATATTTAATATTATGTATTTTTTTTGCACACATGAGCTTTTAGGGGTTTTATCTGGTTATTTATGAACTTTATATTATACTTATATATTTATACTATTTAGAAAAAGGAATTAATTCTACAATGGCTTTACATTGTATATATTTGATGTTGATATAGTTTTGTGAACATGTATAAGTATGTACATTATTCAATATTATTATTATTTTATTTTATTATTCATATAGTATGTAATTAATATTTTGATGTTTTATAATTTTTTAGAATTATGCAATATACCATTTATTATACAGTTGTATTTTTATTTTCTACTTAGACAAGTGGTGTACGCAATGTTATTGAGAGTGTATGTGAATAACATGAAGCATATACTGTGCTGTTTTCACTTTGAGAAAATGCTTTAATTGTTTTTTTTTTTTTTGGCGCCAAAAACAGTATTTAAATGGATGTCAAATTTTGTAACAGTGTTCTGATGAAGCCTACGTTTAGTGCGTGAAGGCGCTTAACCTCAATTGTCATTAAAGAAGATTTTTATAGTACTGCTAGTGTGCTTGACCTTGTTGTGGTGCTATTCGTGACTCTTGTGCGTTCGTCTTTTGGATGAGGAGTTTATAGTTGAAAGAATGCATGTTTCCCAATGGATCCTCCTCTTTTAATGCAACCTCATGTCAAGTTGTTCTTTATTGAGGTTTTGCTTAAGAAATCTCCAAGAAAACTTGTGGGCCCACTTTGGGATCTTAACTTTGTTTTAGAGAAGATGAACCAGATAATCTTTCTGATTTGAGGTTCTTAACACTGAAAACAGTTTCACTGATGGTTTCACCTCTGCAAGAAGGTATCTGAGTTGCAAGCTCTTTTGATGAGTCAGCCCTATCTTATTTTCCATTATGACAGGATTTCTTCAAGAACTTATTGTTCTTTGATGCCTAAAGTGATATCTGTGTTTACTTTAAGCCAAACACTCCATCTCGTCATTTTCTTTCCTGAACCTAAAAATGAGGGAGAAAGAATACTTCATACCTTGGATGTTCACAGACAACTAAGGTACTATCTTAATAGATCTTAAGATCACTTGCTTATTTCTTGTGAAGGTAAGAAGAATGGAAAACCTATGTCAAAACAGACTATTCCTAAATGGTTGTCTTCCAGACAGGGTCAAGGCCTACTCTACTAGAGCCTTGGCTTCATCTATGGTGTTTTGGAAAGGGTTGGATTCTAGAAGTGTTCTAGAAGCTGCTACTTGGTCTTCTGTACATACTTTTACAAAGCACTATAAGCTTGATTCCTTCTCCTGGTCTAGATCAAGCTTTGCTAAGGCCATTTTCCAGGGGCTCCTGGATTCATCTCCTTCCGCCTCCCAAAAGTAGTTAACTAAGGTAATCTACCCATATCACTTCTGCAACAGTGATCAGTAGGATGAACATAGTACATCGGTATAAGTTAAACTTACTGTAACAGTAGATGGTTGAATGATCATTGCTGCAGTATCCACAACCTTCCTCTACCCACCTTGTTTTTTGATGTGTTTTTATGCCAGGATGTGGTCACTTACTATTTGTTACTCCTAGCAGTTTTTTATACAAGAAACATCTTTATTGAATTACCACTTACGACACCGGCAATCGTACATTTATAGAAATTAAAACAAACCATACTGATATATTTTCAGTTGGTAACATTATACATAATATACAATCTTCTATGCAGTCATTTCAATCAAACATAACTGAGCTCATTCAATTCCTACCATCCTTTAAACCTCACTCCTCCTCCAAACCATTGTTCTGCATGTGTTGTTCCCACAATTCCCATTTTTTTCTTTGTAGTGTACTCCTACCCTTTTCTAAAGATTCTGTTTCCAGTTCTGTTATCTCTGTTACTATATTCACTGCCTCTAGTACAGCTGGCTTAGACTATGATTTCCATTTTGTACTAACTGCTTTTCTGGTGGCCACCAGAATTAAAGTCAGCAAGGCCTTACTATTTCTAAGAAGTTCTGATTCTGTTTCACAGCTCAAAAACATAATTCCCGTAGTTGCTCTGATTTGCTCACCCAGAATTGCTGACAGAATAGTTTACATTTTCATTACACTTCCAAAAAATATGTTCAGAATTATTTTTCCCCATCACACCTAAAACATTTGCAGTCTACCTGAAGAAGAATTATTTGGAGTCTGCTTAAGGTGTAAAAATGCCTGTACAAATACTTCAAAGCCAAAATTGTAAATCTTCTCAACTTTGTTGCATATTTGGGAGTGATAGATATGTCCTCTGACTGATCACTATAGTTATCATGCAATATTTAATATGCCTTACAAATTATCCCTTTTTTAACAGCAGCTTTTGTTCTAGATTCTATTAAAAACTCTCTACCAGTGTTGGGCTTTCACTTAGAATCCTCATATTCCTTTCTGTTTGCCTATTCTCTGATATCAGTCCTTGGTAGGGAAGGCAATCTGTAGCCTGCAGTTCAAATGTGTTCTTGACCTCTTCACATTCTGTTAACCTTTCCCTGTCTTATTATTTGCTCCTAACAAATTGATTCCTTTGCTAGTTTTTTCCAGTAAATTCCAGCCCCCTCTTGCCTCTTCTTTGTACCCCTAATTGCAGTCATCCCTATCGGCCGAATCCCCTTTCTGTAGTCCCAGTCTCTCCTTATTTTTGAGCTTCACCCATTTTATCATAGCTTTCCACTTTGAATTGTAGCTTTCTGCTTGTGCTATGTATAGGAGCCTTATCTGTGTAGCTCTGTAATACGCCTTCAAATCTGGTAATCCCAAACCGCCCTATTCTATTGGAAGGATAAATTTATCCACTTGACCTTTGCCCTGTTCCCTTCTCAGATAAAATCCTTCAATTCCTTATTAATTGCTATCTGCAACTTCTCTGCTTGATAAAACCTGTGTACAAAACAAAAGGGACTAAAAACATTTCACTGCTTGTATCTTGCTATCCATGTCTATAAAACGAAGCTTCCATTTTCTCAGTTTTTGTACCGTCTTTTGTTTAGTCTCTTCCCACATATACTAGCTGCCATTAAAGAATTCTTCTCTCATTCCTAGCATTAACCTTTCAGGATTTAGACTATGTCGCTCTATGCTGACAGGAAAGCTGTGAAGAGCTTTAAGTGAGCTCAGCTCAAGTTCCATGACATTTTCTGTGCATGGAAGGTGCTTTGAAACTTTTGAAGTTGTCCATCTGTTATTTCCTTGGCAGGATGTAACCTATATAGCTATAGCTACTGCAGTAGTGATCATTCAAACAGTTACTGTTGTGGAATGTTTTAACTTACTTATATGCCTTCCACCTCATAAAAGTTATCTTCAAAAATACCTTTACAACCTCTTAGTCTGGTCGCAAAAATAACAGATTGGGGATAAACCAGCAATGTGTTTTGTGTTACTCCTGACAGACTAAAGCAAGTCCGTGTGTGTTGGAAAGTAGGCAAAATTAATAAGATTGAGAAGAGATGGGATGGGACATCTGGATGTTTTAGCTGGAGACCTCAGCAGAGTTAAAACCTCAACCAACTCAATTGCAAAACTAATAGAGCCCTCCTTTGGAGCCAAAAATTCTCCATGTTCTTTACCACTGACCAAATCAGCTGTTGGGAAAGGCATTTTGCAAGCTCATTTAGAACGTGATCTGACATAGCTTCCAGTCTCTCTTCCTCTAATTTGCAGGGCCTGCAAAATCCCCTCCAGCTAAATCTAGATTTATCCTGCTCACTCTCAAAAGGAAGCACTGCTGTGTCACCTTACTTGCAGTTATCTGGCTTCTGGTAAAGGACAGTCTGTCTTTTGAAGTTAGAAGCATTCTTTGTCTCCCATATGCTGAGACCTAAACAAATGTCCATGCAGCATTAAATCTGATTCTGCTGAGGACTTTTGCTTCACAGGCATGTGCAAGTTAATAGCTTGTTGTTTTGTCTTCTGAGTTTTAGGCCCAAACATTGTATTTTTTTATCCAAAAGGAAGAGCTGAATGCAATTGCATTTACAAACCCTACTGCATAACTTTTTTTTTCAGCTTAAGCTCCCAGAACTGGTTGATTCCACCTAATGCTAGAAATTTTTGTGTAGTGTTGCTGACTTTCATTGCCAATGAGACTTTTTTAGTATTGTTATCCATGATTTACTGTTTGTCAGTAATTTATTATAGTATGGTAATCTCTTTAATATTAAGATCTGATGATGCCAGTTTTCATTCAGTGCTCAACTAATGGGTTTAGATCTGATTAGGCCATTGCAAAAGCTTGTGGCAACTTTGAACCTCAAGCTTCTCCCTTACATCTGATGCACCAACCTCTTTTACCTCAGATCTCATTTGCTGCTTGTCAGCAAAAGATGTGGTGACTGAATCCGCTCGAGCTAAGTGTAATTTTTTGAAAAAGTTTTGTTCTTTCTTCTTCTAAACTTTAAAATAGTTAAATCTTCTCGCTTATCCATCGCCTTTTAGATCATTTTCTTTCACTTTTCATACTCTAAATACTATCGTTAGTATTCTATCCACTTTTCTACATTGTATAATCAATAGTTACCATTCGTGGTATTATCTATTTTCTCTCTCCTTTTTTCTGCTGTTTGTTGTTTAAAAATATATATATATATAATACTAAAAATAGTTTTTTCTTCAGTTGCTGTAACTGTCACTTTAACCTTGATTTTTTATAGTGTGGTTTATTGACTGTCTTTCTGTTGGTGTTGTGTGTAATGGCTGAAAAAGAGAAAGGCCCTGTGGGGTTTAAGAAGTGCTTTAAAGTTGGACATAAAATTCCATTCCTGGATGCACACGCACTGTGTGTGTACTGCCTAGGTCCACTCCATTTACAGGAGGACTGTGTTATTTGTCATGGATTTAATCCATGAGCACTTACTAGGAGAAAGAACAAATTGATTTTTAAAGGCATGCTGTCTGCCTCTTTTGAGGAGGTCTTATCTGGAGTTCCTCCTGCAAAAAAGACAAAATCAATCTCTCCCAAGTCCTTCCTCCTCGTCTTCAAAGACTTCAGAGCAGGCTAGGAAGAGACCAATATCTGGACATTCTGAACATAAAAGAATAAAGGCAAAAGCTTCAGATCAGACTTCATCCATAGATCCAAAGCACAAAGAAAAATCTTACTTGGATTTGACCTCAACATTGGATTCTAATCAAAAGGGAATTGAGTTATTCGATCTGACCACATTGAATCCAACAAAAAGTTCTACTTTGATACATTTACAATGAACTAGGCATTCTCTTTGTGAACCCCATGCCTTTGAGGGTTCCATCACCTTTCTTGGAAAGACCGAAATCTCCATCTGTCATATGCCTCATGAAAGATGAGCCTGGTGAGAAAGCTTCTGTCGGTGCAGAGCCAGTCAGGTATCCTATCTGCTCCTACTCCTTTGATTCAGGTGATCCATTCTACAACTACACCACCTTTACCGGTTCCTCCTCTGACCCCATACAGGACCTCGCAACCCTTTGATCCAAGTTGCCTGGCACTGTCTTGCTCGGATCTGAGGATTACCGTATCCTTGGATCCAAAGTTAGCTTTGAGAACTTTGGTCCAGTCAGTTTCTCTGAGCTCTCGGAACTGAGGCTACCCTGTCGGATCTGAAGTTAGAGTCGTCGCCAAAGCTTTTGGAGCTGTCTGTCTTGCCCCTGCCTCGGGAGGGCTGTCTTCAGAACAGGGTGGGACCAGGATCCAGAAGCTTGCTTTCTCTGATCCGTGGTCCTATCCCTCTCTAGGGCCCTATCTACATCATTGTTACAGATGGTTCCTCCCCTTGGGGACCCTCAACCTGTTACCTTTCCATCTCTGGACTTGGAGTCTCACCTTTCTTCTCCACAGGGACACCCGGTTCTGAAACACCAGGCTTTCCAGCAGGATATCCCCATTTCTTCTGATACCTCCCCAGAGCATCCCACTGAAGAGGTCCCTAAGAAAAAAAGATGCAAAAGGAAGCACTTAGATTCCCCAGAATCTGTCACAGAGGATACAGATTTTGATAAGGGTGACTGGTCCCCTTAGTCATGTATTGATGATGTCTCATTTGGAGATATCTTAGAAATCCTAAAACAGAGGGGTGGCTGGAAATCCAGCAACTCTTCATCTGAAGAATCTGTAGTCCTGGAGCTGTTTGGTACTAGCCCATCTACCTCCTGGCTGACTCCATCCGCACACGAGCTCCTTGAGTTGATCTCTGAGTGGGTATAGATTGAGCCAGAAACCATTGAGCCAGTTCCTCGGAGACCTGACAGAATTACGACAGCACTGGAGGACAAGCAGCTTTGGGCTAAATAGGTACCTATTGGTGGCCATTAAAAGGGAAGTAGCTGAGGAGAGTTCCACTGTCCACCCCCCCCCCCTCAAGAAGTAGTCTCGGATGATGAATGGGTTTGGGAAGCACATCTGTGCTTCAGCAGCCTTCGCACTAAGGTTTCTGAAGTATCTGGCATATTTCACCAGATTACAGAGGGACCTGATTAAGGAACTTTCAGACACCCTCTCAGGATCCATTTCTGAAGAACTACAAGCCTCTGTCATTTCTCAGTTGGCTACCCTGCAATCAATATCCAGTCCCTCTATGAAGCTCATTTCTCTTCTAGCAGAAGGAACCTCAAGGGCAACAATGGGTTCAGACCTTTCCATAAGCAGACACTCCTGGATTCACTTGTGTGATTTCAAGACTTTGGTCATCAATGCTCCTTTTGACGGCACTTCTTTGTTTTGCTCCAAAGTAAAAGAAACTTTATTCAGGTGCGAGAAGGATGGAAAGAACCTGTTTGTCATGGGCATAAAGCTCCTTTTTGAGGAATCATTGAGGTAGAGGAAAGGTGTGGTTCAAAAAATCCCAAGGGCCTTTCCAGGACACACGTGGAGGAGGTTCCCTCAGGGGTAGAGGGGGGAATTCCAGTGTTAGGTGCCACCCACGTGGCAGAGGTGGTCCGCAAAACCAATGGTCCAGAGAATCGTTCTTTGACAGATCCTTCTAATGCTCCTGAAAGGAGGCCTGATTGTCCCCCTCTGGAAGCAGTCTAGGTAATTTTAACCTGCACCAGATAGTCTGGCTAAAGATAACAGATACTTGGGTGCAGAAGATCATTTCCAGAGTTTACATTATACCTTTTTTCCTTCCTTCTCCCAATTCAAAGAAAATCCCCTATTTTCCACACTGTCAGAAGGAAGAAGCAGCAATTCATATACAAATGCTGGTAGAAAGAGTTGTCCAAGAGGTCCCCCCGACCAGATAGAATCCAGAACTTACTCAAGATTCTTTAGTGCCAAAGAAAACAGGGGACTGGAGGCCAAATTTGGATTACAGCAACTTAAGCAAGTCCATTCAGAAACAAGTTCTGGATGGTCACAGTTCAGTCCATTCTTGCATTTTTGGAAAAGAACAATTGGATATGCTCGATAGACCTTCAGGATGTGCAGGATGTGTACTGTCACGTAAAAACGAACAGATGCTCCAGAAGGTTCTTATGCTTTTGGCTGGGAGCCAGTCATTACCAGTTCAGAGTTCTGCCCTTTGGTCTTACCTCAGCCCCCCAGGGTGTTCACCAAGTGGATGGCAGTAATAGCAGCTCACTTGAAACTGCAAGGCTTCCGGTTGTTTCCATATCTAGACTGGCTCATTTACACCCCACCCAGGCATCAGCTCTTAATGGCAAAATACAAGGTTATCCAGACATGTGCTGTTCTGGGTATAATCATAAACTATGAAAAAATCTAATTTAGAACCAGCTCAAAACATAATGTTTATAAGAGCATTTCTCAATACAAAGCTGATCATAGCATCACTTCTCTTACCAATAATTCAGACAGTAATATTACAAGTGAAAAAGATAATCTGAAGTACCAAGATTGCAGCATGTTTGGTTCTTCAGGCTCTAGGATCAATGAGGGTCAATGGCTGCAGTGATAACACTAGCACCATTGGCCAGAGTTTGCATGAGAATTCTTAATATTTTGTCATCCCATGTCTACTCCGATAAGAATCACCAACATATGCAAGAGAGATCTCAAGTAGTGGATATAGTCAGACCACGTTCTACAAGGCCATTGGTTCATTCCCCTCAGCCCAAGGTGATAGTGACCACAGATGCTTCCCAGCTGGGGGGGGCATTACCTGAGAAATACAGTCCAAGGCACATAGTTCCCAGAAGAGGCCAATTTGCATATCAGTGTTCTGGAGATGAGAGTGGTGCTTTTAGCATTGCAGGCCTTCTGAGATGCTCTCCCTTTAGGGGCAATTGCAATACAGACAGACAATATGTCAGTAGTTTGGTACATCAGCAAACAAGGAGGAAGCAAATTCTACCCCTTGTATCGAGAAGCTGTCAGAGTGTGAAAATGGGCAATCTCATCCAACCACAGTCCTCATAGCAAGACACATTCTGAGGAAATCCAGTGTGATAGGAGACAAACTGAGCAGGTGCATTCTTTTACCCCATGAATGGTCTCTCAACAAGAACATGATGGAAATGATTTGACATCAGTGAGGCCAGCCTTACTGCAATCTTTACGCCTCTCCCCTCAACAACAAATGCAGCAGCTGCTCTGCCCTAAACCCCCACCCCCCCCCAAGGGGAAGCACCGAGGGATGCTCTATTTTATGATTGGCCCTCTGTTCTACTTTATGCTTACCCACCGATTGTGTTGATTCTCAAATTCCTACAGAAAGCTGCTATATTAAAGAGCAAAGTCATACTCATTGCACCTTACCGGCATCAGCAGATTTGGTTCTCCTTCCTTTGGTCTTCCATGTTTCACCAACCTTGGATTCTGGATCTGATTCCAGACCTCCTGTCTCATCAGACAGGGATGATCCATCCAGATCTAACGAAGCTGAAGCTGACAGCTTGGCTTCTTCAATTCTGTTGATGGCCAGACAACCTAAGCTCTCTTCTCCTGTCCAAAACATATTGATGTTCATCGTGTTTCACTGTTGCAGTCATTACAATTGGGTTATCCTGCTGGCAGGCTACACGCAGTCGGCCTGAATTCCAAAGTCCTGGTCTGGTGTCGGTTGCTGTCGCCTCCTCCCTGACGTCAGTGCGCCAGGGGGTATAAAAGATGCAGCCGACGCCATTTTCTTCAGTCTTTCTTGCCACGCGGTGCCTGAAGCAAAAGCAGTTCGCAAGTGCCGGTCGGCCGACTCCTGAGATTTTCAAGTTTGAATTTCAGATCCGAAGTCTTCATTAAAGCTAAGTACCCCGTTGGGGAAATTTTTTTCCTGCTCCAGACCGATCTCAGAAAAAGTTAATAATTGTATTTCTTGTGGGAAGCAAATACCTCATAAGGATTTTCATTCTTACTGTATTCCTTGCCTAGGCCCTGACCACGACGTTGCTAGTTGTCGGTTTTGTGCTAGATTTAACCAATGCACTATTAAGCATTGGTACAATTTTGCATTTCATAATTTTGGCAGAAGATTTAATTATATAATGCCATCGGAACAGCCAACTACTGGAATTTATAAAAAGTGCAAAGAAAAGGACAGGCATCCGAGGTCCAAAACCGACGAGGCTTCAGCTAGGCCAGTCGCCGGTTCACCGGTTCTCAGTGAGGCGCTTTCGTAGCCCATGATGCCCGCTACCTCAGAGCCACAGGTCACTTCTGACTCCCACGTGGAGCCGGCTAGGCTGCTGGAAACTCAAGGTATTGGACCCTCGGAAACTATTTCCTTAGATGGGTCTGGAGCCGCCTGAGCAGGCATCGGCTTCTGAGGGTGTTTTCAGGCCTACACAGTTATATGTGAAAACAACTTCAGCTTCAAAGGCAAACACTAAAGCACCTCTAAAGACAAAGAACCAAGTACATCATTCACCAATACAGGCCTCCATGCCTAAAAAACAGATGCTTAAAATGGCCAAAGACCTAATTACTTTGCTCAGGGGTTCCCATCCCCCTCCTAATAAGAGACCTAGGCAAGAGACAGAATCTTTAGATCAAGTTTCCATTTCCTCTGATTCCTCTTCTGAACAGGGATACTCTCTTCCTCCTTACGAGGATTCTGATGCTGAAGAATCTATCCCTTCAGCCTCTCCTCCTGAAGATTATTCCTTTGGGGGAGACCCTGCATACTATGAGGGAGCATTTTCATTGAGAAAGCCAAGATTACTCAGAATCTAAGAAAAGGCTCAGAGATTTTCTTTTACTACCACAGCACAGGCCCCTTGCTATTCCTCCTGTTTTAGACATTGTAGATGTATTTATAGAGTCCAGTCTCACTCCTGACTCTTTACCTCCAGCTCCTGTTAAGCCAGACAGGTACTACAGGGTTCCTGATTCACATAAATTTCTTTATAGAAACCCTGCTGCTGACCCAGAAACTATTTCTCAGGGTCCCAAAGGGGTCAAGGCATCCACTGCAAAAAACCCAAATCCCTCTGATAGGGATTCAAGGGCCCTGGACAGATGGGGGAAAAAGATTTACACTTCTTCTACTTTGGCTGTAAGGGCCTTAAATTGTCAGTTTCATATGCTTACATTTCAACAATATCTTATGTCACTGCTAAAACAGAAAATGTTGACATTCTGAATGTGCAGAAAACAAAGAAATGCAGGATTTATTGCATGCAGCTGAACAAGTGGGAAAGCATACTTTGCAATGTGGTTTTGATTCTCTGGAGGCCTCCTGCAGGGTCGCTGTTACGGGTTCTGTCATTAGGAGGCATGCTTGGTTAAAGGAACAGAATATGCCTGATCATGTTAAAGCAAAATTATTAGATGCTCCATTACAGCATGATACCTTGTTTGGTGTTAAAGCAGAAGAGGTGTTGAAGAAAATGGAGGACAAAGCTAAATCTATGCAAACAGTCAAGGATTTCTTACAGGTACAACCTCCCATATTTAGCAGGAACTGGCCTGCAAAGAATTGGTCCTTTCCAGTGTAAGACAGGCCACAAAGAGGCAGATACAGATGGCCCAGAGGCAGATCACAGCCCCAGGTCTCATACAGGTGTAAACAGTGGGGGTGCTTCTACCTCCAAAAGTGGAGAAGATAAATCACAGCCATACAGGAAACAGTCTCAATGACTTTCCCCTGCCAGCACCAATCACTTATCTTTTGGCAGCCCCTTTAGGGGGAAAACTAGCACTTTTTTCACAAAACTGGCACATGATCACACAGGACAAATGGGTCCTGAATATAGTTTCTCAAGGCAACAGGTTCCATTTTCACACCCTGCCAAGGGCAAACGGAATGCCAGACCTGCCACACAGTCAATGGGCAGAGGCTCAAAAACAAGTTTCAGCCCTCATGGACATGAGGGCCATTCAGCGAGTGCCACAGCAAGAGCAGGGACAAGTATTTTACTCAAGACTCTTCTTGGTGCCCAGAAAGGACAATACATGGAGACCAATACTGGACCTGTCTATTCTAAACACATTTCTAGATATTCCGAAATTCAAAATGTTGACTCTGCAGCAGCTTCTGCCCATGCTGGGCAAGAAGGCATGGCTTGTGACTTTAGACCTAAAAGAGGCATACCTGCATGTCCCAGTCAGGCATTCATGCAGAAGATACCTCAGATTTATAGCTGGCTCAATGCACTACCAATTCTCTGCACTGCCCTTTGGCTTATCTACTGCGCCCAGGGTCTTCACAAAATGCCTGGCACCAGTAATTGCATTTTGCAGACAAAGAGGAATACAAATTTATCCTTACTTGGACAGTTGCCTTATTCAAGCAGAGAACAAAGACATTGTTTTACAGCATCTGGCATTTGTAAAAAGATTACTAACATGCCTAGGGTACACAGTAAACGAAAAGAAATCAAAACTAGTACCCTCACAAGAGATAATATTCCTGGGTGCAAGCTTAAATACAACTGCCCAGATGGCTTATCTCACGCTAGACAAACAAATACAACCGACTACTTATTTCAAAATGTTGGCAACAAAGACCCAGTTATCTGCAAGAAAAATTCTGTAGGCTTTGGGCTTCATGGCATCCTGCATACTGCTAAATCCATATGCAAGACTGCCTATGAGGAAACTACAATGGTATCTAAAAAGTGTTTGGACTCAACATTGCCACAGCCTGGAAACAATAATTACCCTCATTCCCTGCCTGCAACAGGAGTTTTGATGCTGGGCAGAGGCCTGTCACCACAGCCTTTCACTTTAACCACAGCCAGGCAGACATTAACAACAGATGCATCAGATTATGCCTGGGGGGGCTCATATGGCAGGAAGATGTATTCAGGGCACATGGCCCACAAGTCAAATGCATCTACATATCAATCAAAAAGAGATGCTAGCTGTTCAAAATGCCCTGACAGCCTTCCAGTATCTACTTCATCCAGGACAACTATTGATAAAGACGGACAATACTACAGTCATGTGGTCATAAACAAGCAGGGATGCACACATTCCTTCTCCCTCTGCAGACTAGCCATGACTTTGTGGGACACAGCATTGACTTACCGAGTACATCTGCAAGTACAATACCTGCCAGGAAGGATAAATTCTCTGGCAGATGAACTAAGCAGAAACCTAATGGATCCCCACGAGTGGAAATTGGATCCACAAGTCTTCAGCATGATGATAAGGAAATGGGGATGCCCGGACATAGACCTCTTTGTCTTGCCTCACAACTGCCAATTGCAGAAATTCTGCACAAGGACTTATCACAAGCTAGCATGGAAAGTGGACGCTCTATCTTTCAGCTGGAAAAACTTAACAGTATATGCCTTTCCCCCACTGCCTCTCCTCCCCAAGGTACTCCTAAAGGTCAGACAAAAGAAGCCAAAAATTATACTGATTGCCCCAGACTGGCCCCGCCAGCACTGGTACCCAATCCTAATGAGCTTGTCTCAATGCCCGGCCTGGACATTGCCTCAAATTCCTCACTTATTGACTCAACAAAACAGTCAGATCCTGCACAGCCAATGCAGGACCTTAAACCTGGCAGCATGGCGGATAATGTAACCATTCAAAACATGCCTCTGTCTAAAGCAGTGATGGATGTTATTTTGGAGGCCAGGAGGCCTAGCACCAGAAAATCTTATGCAGAAAAATGGAAGAGATTCTGTGCTTGGAACCAGGCACAAGGAATTGACACAATTGTACCAAATATTCCTCAGATTTTACAATAGTTAACTGAGATGCTGGACACAGGCCTATCCTTTTCCTCAATTAAGATTCATGCCTCTGCCATTTCAGCTCACTACAATACAGAACCACCTCTATTCTCTCATCCATTACTAAGGCAGTTCCTCAGAGGGCCCATAAACATAAGACCCCCAAGGAGAGCACCAATACCTGCATGGGACCTAAATTATGCCTTGGAAAAACTCACACTGCCTCCTTTTGAACCAGCCTCTACAGTTGATATTAAATTCTTATCTTGGAAAACAGCTTTGCTCCTAGCAATAACCTCTGCAAGACGAGTCTCAGAGTTACAGGCACTCATGGCTGTAGAACCCTTTATCATTTTCCATCAGGACAGGGTTTCTCTGAGGACAAACCCGACATTTATGCCTAAGGTAGTGTCCAGTGTGGCCCTGAATCAAACAATTCATTTGCCTACCTTTTATCCAAACCCACAGAATAAGGGTGAGAGACTTCTGCATTCTTTGGACATTCACAGGCAGCTACGCTTCTACTTGGACAGAGCCAAAGTTTTCAGAAAAACTGAACAACTTCTAGTGACATATGCTGCAGGATCACATGGAAAGGCTATCACAAAGCAGACTATTTCAAAATGGATAGGCCACTGCATTCATTTCTGCTATTCACAGCATGGCAAACAGTGCCTAAGGGCATTAGGCCACATTCAACCAGAGCAGCAGCCACTTCAGCAGCCTTCCTCAGAGGAGTACCAACCAAAGACATCTTAGAGGCTGCAACTTGGAGTTCAGAGCACACTTTTACAAAGCACTATCACTTACCTCTCTACTCTAAATCTAGAGCAGGCTTTGCCACTGCAGTTCTGCAGGGCCTCTTAGCCTCTCCTAATCCTATTTAGCCCCAGCCGCCCAACCATAGCTTTGGAATTAACCCACTTGTAATGACTGCAACAGTGAAACACGATGAACATAGTACAGTTGTGTACCTACCATAAATGTAGATGTTCGAGTGTATTCACTGTTGCAGTCCAGGTTACCTACCCACCATCCACCTTTCCTTTGCTGGGTCTAATCTGTACTTCTCTCTACTCTATATAACCTATGTTGTGTATTTGCTTGTAGATGAAGGTAGAGTTTTACTTTACTGCATGCATGTTTATTGGCATAAATTAGCCTACCCTTCTGGGGGCACCTGACAATCTGGGGCAAGAAAAATTGAAGAAAATGGTGTCTGCTGCATCTTTTATACCCCTGGCACACTGACGTCGGGGAGGAGGCGACAGCAACTGATGCCGGACCAGGACTTTGGAATTCAGGCCGACTGCGGGTAGGCTGCCAGCAGGATAACCCAATTGTAATGACTGCAACAGTGAATACACTCGAACATCTACCTTTATGGTAGGTACACAACTGTACGTTATCCTCCCTTAAACCGTCTACAAGGAAACTATATGCTAGCAAGTAGAAAAGTTTTGTCTATTAGCCTATTAAGAATCATACTGACCCTTTTTCTGCCCCAATACATAATGTTTTGGAATTCGTAACCTTTCTTTTTAGTGAAGGATCTAGTGCAGCTACAGCTAAGGTTCAGCTAGCAGCAATTTCTAATTTTCACATCTGATTTGATGGTTATGGTTCATCACTTGATTCTCATAAGCTTTGCAAGGCTTTTCTAAGAGGCACACTGTTATTGAGACCTCCTTTTAAAGAGCCTACCCCTCCATGTGATCTGAATCTGGTACTGCAAGTATCAGTGCGCATCCCCCTTTTGAACCTGCAGATGTGTGATTTTAAATATCTATCTTGGAAAACCTTATTCTTGGTGACCATTACTTCAGCCAGACGAATTTCTGAAATTTAGGCCTTATCCTCAAACCCGCCGTATCTGATCTTTCATAAGGATAGAGTTACAGTATGAACCAATGCATCCTTCCTTCCTATGGTAGTGTCTGCATCTAACATCAACCAGTCTATTAATTTAGTAGTATTTTTCCTCTGAATATATAAACAAAACAGAATACTTCATATGCTAGATGTTCACAGGCAGTTACATTTTTATTTACATAGAACAAAAGAAGTCAGACGACTGATCAGTTATTTATTTCTTAAGCAGATGTAAAGTTGGGTAATCCAGTAACCAAAGTAACTTTAGCCAGGTAGCTTACTGATCGCATTGCATTTATTTACAGCAAATTTTGAGTATCACCCTACCAAGTCAATTATGAGCTCACTCCACCAGATCCATGGCAACTTCCTTACTTTTTCAGGCTAGAGTGTCCATGGATGACATGTGCAGCAGCAGCTTGGGCTTCTCCCCATGCCTTCATTACTCATTACAAATTGGATATGGTCTCCAGAGGTGGAACATCGTTTGATGCAATGGTGCTCAAAAATATCCTTCCTTGAGTCCACACTGGAGCTAAGGTAGCTGGGGGCTTTGTCCCATTAGTTGAAGATTGAATGAAAGTTGACATCAGATAAATTAATGATGTACTCACAATAACGTTCCAATTGTGTTTCCCATTTTCATTCTTCCTCAACTTCCTTCCCACCAACCTCCATCCTTAGCAATTTCTGGAAGAGCGAGTGGTTAGACACTTATTCTACTGCCCACGTAACTGAACTCCAGATATGGTGTTTGCTTTTATATACCTATATATATGTGTGTGTGTGTATATATATATATATATATATATATATATATATATATATATATATACATATATATATAGATCTACTTGAAAACGTTGAATTACCAGAATGTCAATGTTTACAACAGCGAGACCACAATGTTGAAACTTCAGAAAGCCAAACTCCCGGAATGTTGCAAGGTAACTTTGTGAAACTAACCACTGGACCACCAACAAAAATATGAACGCAATCAACCAAAACCCACCAACTTGGAATGCTGCGCCCCCCCCCCCCCACACACACACACACCACCTGTTAACTAAAAATACCAACTCCGAGATCGCACTACAGTGGAGAAAAGGGCAAAAGTCACCATGGTGGGCCAGTGATTAGTTTCCCAGAGTTAACTTGAGACGTTCTGGGAGTTCAGGTTTCTGAAGTTTCACCATTGTGGTCTCGCTGTTGTGAACGCCGACGTTCTGGTAGGTCGATGTTTTCAAGGGATCCTATATATACATATATATATATATATATATATATATATATATATATATATATGGTACTTAACGTATTATCTTAACCAGATTTGTAAAGTGTCATGTCAGGTCATCGTGTAGCATGTGGAATTTCCCTTTTCAATGATAGTACTTTGATAGGGATGCAAACAAGCCACGTCAGATGAATAAAGTACAGTTTTGTACCTACCATAAATGTAGATGTTCGAGTGATTATGCTGCTGCAGTCATCACACTTGGGTTATCCTGCCATCAGGCGGTCCCGCAGTCGGCCTGAATTCCAAAGCCTTGGTCCGGCGTCTGTTGTCGTTGCTTCTTCCCTGACGTCAGTGCGGCAGGGGTATAAAAGAGGCAGCCGACGCCATTTTCTTCAGTTTTTCTTGCCCCAGATGTCAGGTGCCCCAACTAAGAAGGCAAAATAAGAAACTTGCAAAACATACCTTAGTGCAAAGCAATGGTACTAGTTGTAAGCAAATACACCATATAGACATGCATCCCAAAGGTTGAAGTACATGGTGGTATAAGAAAAGCCTTGTTAGGTAGAGGGGATGGTGGGAGGGTAACCTGGACTGCAGCAGCATAATCACTCGAACATCTACATTTATGGTAGGTACAAAACTGTACTATGTTCATCGTGCTATGCTGCTGCAGTCATCACACTTGGGTAGAGTCCCAAAGCTATGGTTGGGTGGTAGGAGCTAAACTGGGTTAGGTGCAGCTAAGTTGCCATGCAGAACTGCAGTGGCAAACAAAGCTCTGGTTTTTGAGTATAGAGGAAGGTGGTAATGCTTGGTGAAGGTGTGCACTGAACTCCAGGTAGCTGCCTCCAGAATGTCCTTTGTTGGGACTCCTCGGAGGAAGACTGCTGAGGTTGCTGTAGCCCTGGTAGAGTGAGGCCTAATACTAGCAGGCACTGCCTTCCCGTGGTGTGAGTAGCAAAAGCGGATGCAATTTGCTATCCATTTGGAGATGGTCTGTTTTGAAATAGGCTTTCCCTCTGAACCTGGTGCATAGGATACAAGGAGTTGGTCAGATTTTCTGTAGGCCTTTGTCTTGTCCAAATAGTAACGTAACTGTCTGTGAATGTCCAAAGAGTGAAGGAGTCTTTCTCCTTTATTCTCTGGGTTTGTTTAAAAGGTGGGCAAGTGTATGGTCTGATTGAGAGCCACACTGGATACTACCTTTGTCATGAAGAAAGGGTTGGTGCGTAGAGATACTCTGTCCTGATGGAAAATGATGAAAGGTTCCACTGCCATAAGTGCCTGCAGTTCTGAGACTCTGCATGCTGAGGTGATAACCATCAGCAGGGCTGTTTTCCATGGCAAGTATTGAAGCTCTGCTGAAAAGGCTGGTTCGAAAGGAGGAAGTGTTAACTTTTCCAGAACAAAATTTAGATCCCAAGTTGGAGTTGGTGGTTTTTCTGGGGGGTGTTACATTCTTTGCCCCTCTGAGAAACTGGCTTAGCAAAGGATGAGAGAAAATGGGAGGAACCATATCATATTGAGCTGAAATGGCTGAAGCATGGATTTTTATGGATGAGAAAGAAAGGCCTTTGTGTAGCATCTCAGTTAGATATTGAAGTATGTGCGGAATATTTGGGATGCCAGGATTTAGGCTTCTGGCCTGGCTCCATACACAAAATCTTTTCCATTTGTCTGAGTAAGTTTTTCTGGTGCTGGGCCTCCTGGCCTCCAAAATCACATTCTGGACGTCCTTTGAGAGAAGTGTTGTATGATAATTTAAAGTATTTTCCATGCAGCTAGATTTAAGGTCCTTAGTTGACTGTGAAGGATCTGAGAGTTTTGTTGGGTTAACAGCAGAGGGAATTGAGGTAAGATCCATGGAGGGCTGCGAGTCAAGCTTCGTAGTAGTGGGTACCAGTGTTGGCGTGGCCAGTCCGGAGCAATGAGGATCATCTGTGGTCTCTCTGATCTGGCTTTCAGTAATACCTGGGTCAGTAGAGGCAGAGGTGGGAAGGTGTAGACTGACAATGCTGTCCAACTGAATGATAGGGCATCCACTTTCCAGGCCAGGGGATGATAAGTCCTTGTGCAAAATTTTTGTAGCTGGCAATTGTTGGTTGAGGCAAACAGATCTATGTCTGGTGGTCCCCACCTTTGAGTTATCATTGAGAATACTTGTGGGTGTAGTCTCCACTCGTGAGGGTCTGTCAAATTTCTGCTTAATTTGTCTGCCAAAATGTTTTCTTTTCCTGGCAGGAATTGTGCTTGTAGTTGTACTTGGTAAGTTAATGCTGTGTTCCACAAGTCCATTGCTTGTCTGCATAGTGGGTAGGAGTGCGTTCCTCTTGTTTGTTTATGTACCACATTACTGTAGTGTTGTCCGTCCTTATTAGAAGTTGTCCTGGATGCAAAAGGTCCTTGAAGGCTGTTAGTGCATTTTTTATAGCTAGCATGTCCTTCTGATTGATGTGTAGTTGCCTTTGGTTTGCAGACCATTTGCCCTGTATACATTGTCCTGCCATGTGTGCACCCCAGGCGTAGTCTGATGAATCTGTTGTCAAGGTTTGGTTTGCTGGAGGTGAGACAAAATGAAGGCCCTTGTTTGCTTGGCATGCTTGAGCCCACCATAAAAACTCTTTTTGAAGGCAGGGAATGAGAGGTATACTTGCTTCGAAGCTGTGTCTGTGTTGGGACCATACACTTTTTAGGTACCATTGTAGTTTTCTCATATGCAGCCTTGCATATGCAATTAGTTGAATGCAGGATGCCATGTACCCCAATGCCTGCAGGAATTTCCTTGCAGTAAGCTGGTTAGAAGCTGCCATCTGTTTGAAGTACTGAGCCAGTTGTTTTTGCTTGTCTGGCGTGAGGTAAGCCATCTGGGCCATTGTATTTAAGCTGGCACCCAGGAAAATTATTTCTTGTGAGGGTATTAGTTTTGACTTCTTTTTGCTTACTGTGTACCCTAGGCAACTTAGCAACTTTGTTACAAATGCCAGATGCTGTAGTAGGATGTCTTTGCTGTCTGCTTGGATCAGGCAGTTGTCCAGATATGGATAAATTTGTATTCCTCGCTGTCTGCAGTATGCAATTACTGATGCCAGGCATTTTGTGAATACTCTGGGCGCCATAGATAAGCCAAAGGGCAATGCAGAGAATTGATAATGCGTTGTGCCTGCCAAAAATCTGAGGTATCTTCTGCAATCTTGTCTGATAGGGACATGCAGGTATGCCTCTTGGAGGTCCAACGTTACCAGCCAAGACTCCTTGCCCAGCATGGGAAGAAGCTGCTGTAGTGTGAGCATTTTGAATTTGGGAATGTCCAGGTACGTGTTTAGAATTGAAAGGTCTAGGATGGGTCTCCAGGCTTTGTCCTTTCTTGGTACTAGAAACAGTCTTGAGTAAAAACCTTGACCTTGCTCTTTTGCAGGTACCTTTTGAATTGCTTTCATGTTCATGAGAGCTGAAATTTGCTTTTGTGCCTCTGCCCATTGGTTTGTTGGCAGATTTGGCACGTCTCTCATCCGTGGTAAAGTGTGAAAATGAAATCTGTAGCCTCGGGTGATAATATCCAGAACCCATTTGTCCTTTGTTATGATATGCCAGTTTTGTGGAAAAAGAGCCAGTTTTCCTCCTAGAGGTGCTTCCTGGGCAATTTTGCTTGGCAGGTGAAGAGGAAAGTCATTGAGTTTGTTTTCTGAAGGGTGGAGATCTTTTGTCTCCCCCTCTTTGAGTTGTTGTTTGCCATTGTCTACGCCTGAAAGTACCTTGTGCCTGGCCTCTGCCCCTAGGGCGTCTGTACCTGCCCCTTTGGGGTCTGTCTGAAGCAGGAAAGGACCAGTTTTTTGATGGCCAGATGTTCTTCATCTCACATTGCTGCAGTCCTTACATATGGGTAGTCCGCTGTCCTCGGTCGGCCCGAATACCAAAGTATTAGGCTGACGTCGGTCAAGGCGCTTAAAACTGACATCAGGACGTCAGGGTACAAAAGCGCATGACCGACGTCATATCCTCAGTCTTTTTTGCCGCATGGTCCGATGCAGAAGCAGCGTTGCAAGTGCCGTTCGGCGTTCTGAAATTTTTCGAGTTCGGAGTTTCAGACCGAATCCAAGTTGGCTAAGTACCCGTTGGGAATATTTTGGTTTTTCTTGCCTCAGTGTATTACCGGATGTCAGAAAAAGTGAATAATTGTATTTCTTGTGGGAAACAGATACCGCATAGGGATTATCATTCTTTGTGCATTCCTTGTTTGGGGCCTGAGCACGACGTAGTCGGGTGTCGCTTTTGTGCTAGGTTCAATAAGCGCACTATTAAGCAAAGGTTAGATTGTGCTAGGCTGGTCTTGATGGCGGTGCAATTATAATATGCCGTCCGGATTCTCCGGCCCGCTTCCAAGAAGCGCAAAGACAAAACAGTTAAACCCAGGCAAGATGAGTCGTCCGTTCCGGACGCCGGTTCTTTAGAGGCTTCAGTGGAACCGGTGGTTCCGATGGAGGCTTCTTTGGAGTCTCAGGGGGAGACTTTGATTTTGCAGGATGTGGCCTCTCAAGAGGCAGGTCAGGCTGAAGGGGCTTCTCAGGTTACTGTACTCCCTCCCTTCCCAGGGTGGTTAGGCCCTCTCCTTCTGTTTCCAAGGCTTCTTCCAGAGGCAGGCCAGGTTTAGCTTCTGTTGGTGTCACTCCTAGTTCAGCAGGGTCTGTGCCTAAGAAGCACATGCTTAAAATGGCAGAAGATTTGATTACTCTGATTAGAGGTTCTTTGCCCCCTCCTGATAAGAGGCCTAGGGTGGAGCCAGAGTTGGAAAGTTTTGAACAGACTTCGGATGTTTCAGAGTCTTCGGCTGAAGACTTGCAGGAGTACTCTCCTTATTCTGATTCTGATGCAGAAGATTCCACTCCTTCTGCTTCTCCTCCAGAGGATTTTTCTTTTTCAGAGACACTTCATTCTATGAGGGAACATTTTAAGTGGGAAGGTCAGGACTTCTCTGATTCATGGAAAAGGCTTAGGGAATTTTTGTTTTTACCTCAACATAGGCCCTTAGCTATACCCCTGTTCTGGATGTTGTGCAAGATGTGTTTTCAGAGGCTTCACTTAATCCTGATTCTCTGCCTCCTGCGCCTGTTAAACCAGATAGGTATTACAGGGTGCCTGAGGCTCATAAATATCTCTATAAGAGTCCTAGGGCGGACCCAGAAACTATTAGTCAGGGACCTAAGGGTGTCAGGGCCTCTGTTGTAAAAAATCCGGTTCCTCTAGATAAAGAGGCCAGAGCTTTGGATAGATGGGGAAAGAAGGTCTATACATCTTCTACCTTAGCAATGAGGGCTTTGAATTGCCAGTTTCATATGTTGAAATATCAAAATTTTCTTCTTTCTCAATTGAAATCTAAGGTGGATGCTCTGGCAGAAGGCATTGAGTGTAAAGAATTACAAGATTTGGTGCATGTCTCTGAACAGGTGGGTAAGCATTCTTTACAATGTGGTTTTGATGCTTTGCAGGCCTCTTCTAGGGTGGCTGCCACTGGTTCAGTCCTTCGCAGGCACGCCTGGCTGAAGGATCAGAATTTATCCGACCATGTTAAGACAAGGATTTTGGATGCTCCTTTGCAGTCTGAAGTGTTGTTTGGTCCACCTGTGGAGTCAGTCTTGAAGAAAATGGAAGACAAGGCTAAGTCTATGCAGACTATTAAAGATTTTTTGCAAGTTCAGCCTCCGAAGTTTAGTAGGAATTGGCCTGCTAAGGGGTGGACGTATCCTTCTTATGATTCTCAGTCTAGGGGTAGATCTAGACGTGGTAGGGGCAGAGCTCAGAGTTCCTTCAGACCTAGAACAGGGAGTTCACCTGCACAATCTTCGAGTGAGGGCAGGGGCCAGTCCTTTCGTAAACAGGCCCAATGACCTAATTTTTCAGCTGCCAGATCCTTCTTGCCTGGCAGCACCTTTGGGAGGACGGTTGGCACTCTTCAAGGAAAATTGGATTTTAATTACCCAGGACAAATGGGTATTGGATATCATACACCAAGGTTACAAGTTTTATTTCCATACCTTGCCTCCTTTCAAAGGCATGCCAGACGTTCCTCCTCAGCAAAGACTAGAGGCTCACAAACAAATTTCTCTACTACTTCAAATAGGCGCTATACAACCGGTCCCGCTGCCAGAAGTGGGCCTAGGATTTTATTCTCGCCTGTTTCTAGTACCAAAGAAAGGGAACACGTGGAGACCAATTTTGGATTTATCTATCCTCAACACATATCTGGACATTCCCAAGTTCAAAATGTTGACGTTACAACAGCTTTTACCTCTGCTGGGCAAAGATCACTGGATGGTGACTCTGGATCTCAAGGAGGCTTACCTTCATGTTCCTATCAGGCCCAGTTGCAGGAAGTATCTGCGTTTTTGGGCTGGGACTTTTCATTATCAGTTCTCTGCATTGCCCTTTGGCTTATCTACTGCGCCCAGAGTGTTCACGAAGGTTCTGGCTCCAGTGGTAGCTTTCTTCGGGCTAAGAGGAATACAAATCTATCCTTATTTGGACGATTGCCTGATTCTGGCTCAAGGAAAGGACGAACTTCTTCATCATTTACAGTATGTGATGGCAGTGTTAAGATGCCTAGGGTATTCTGTGAGCGAAATAAAGTCCAGTCTAGTACCCTCTCAGGACATGTGCTTTCTGGGTGTGAGACTGAATACAGCATCTCAGATGGCCTTTTTGACCCCGGACAAACAAAAGAATCTTTCTCTTTATTTCCATCAATTGTCTCGTCAGTCCAGGCTGACTGCAAGGACAGTCCTTCAAGCCTTGGGGTTCATGGCATCTTGTATTCTGGTACTTCCCAATGCCAAACTGCATATGAGGAAGCTACAATGGTATCTCAAAAATGTATGGACGCAACACTGCCAAGATATGGACACTGTCATTCAGATAATACCTTGCATTCAAAAGGAATTTTTGTGGTGGCTCAGGAATGTCACCTAAACAAGGGACTCTCTGTGGCCCGACCAGAGGCGAGTCAGATTCTAACGACAGATGCCTCAGACAAAGCTTGGGGAGCTCATCTAAATGGAAAATGGGTACAAGACACGTGGCCTGCCAGACTGCAACATTTACATATCAACTTGAAGGAGATGTTAGCAGTCCAATTTGCATTGATAGCTTTCAAGGATTTACTTCTTCCAGGGCAGGTGTTGATTCAAACAGACAACACAACTGTCATGTGGTACATCAACAAGCAAGGGGGGACACATTCTTACCCTCTATGCAGACAAGCAATGATTTTGTGGGAGACTGCTCTCAGTTTACAGCTAAATCTTCAGGCAAGGTTTCTGCCAGGAGCACAGAACTCCTTAGCAGATGTGTTGAGCGGACAAATTATGGATCCCCACGAGTGGAAACTGGATCCTCATGTATTTCAAGAATTGACAGTGTTATGGGGAACTCCAGACCTAGATCTGTTCGCTTCTCCACTAAATTACCAGTTGCCAAAGTTTTGCACAAAAAGGTTTCATCCCACAGCTTGGAAAGTGGATGCTCTCTCATTCAATTGGAGCAATCTTCACGTGTATGCCTTTCCACCACTGCCTCTCCTCCCAAAGGTACTCCTGAAGGTCAGACAGGACAAGCCAACCATGATTTTAATAGCTCCGGATTGGCCTCGACAGCACTGGTACCCATTACTGAGAAGTCTGGTACGGGAGCCTCCATGGCCTTTGCCTTCGATTCCACACCTGCTGTCTCAGGAGAACAGTCATTTACTCAATGTCAAACTTCACTCTCTGCATCTAACAGCCTGGCATATTCTGTTTTAAACCCTGGAGGGTCTCAGCTTCCACAACAAGTTTTGAATGTTATTTTGGAGGCCAGAAGGCCTAGTACAAGGAAAGTTTACGCAGATAAATGGAGGAGATTTTTAATTTGGAGTACAGCTAAGGACTTTGATGTTTCTAAACCTAATTTAAGTGTTGCTCTTCAGTACCTTACTGAGTTATTGGACAAAGGTTTGTCCTTCTCCTCTATAAAGGTTCATGCTGCAGCAATTTCTGCTCACTATGACTGTGACCCACCATTATTTTCTCATCCTTTGTTTAAGCAATTCCTTAGAGGGGCAAAGAATATAAGACCCCCACGTAGAGCTCCTACTCCTGCTTGGGATCTCAATTTTGTGTTGGAGAAACTCACTCTACAACCTTTTGAGCCTGCAGCTACTGCCGAGTTGAAATATTTATCATGGAAGACTGCTTTTTTGTTGGCCATTACCTCTGCGAGAAGGGTTTCTGAATTACAGGCCCTTATGGCGGTTGAGCCTTTCTTAATTTTCCACAAGGATAGGGTGTCTTTGCGTACTAACCCTTCCTTTATGCCTAAAGTGGTTTCTAGTGTGGCTTTAAACCAAACTATTCATTTGCCTACTTTTTATGCAAACCCCCAAAATAAAGGGAGAAGATTTTGCACACTTTGGATATACACAGACAGTTGCGATATTATTTGAGCAGAACTAAAGGGTTCAGGCAGTCTCAGCAGTTGTTTGTTTCATTTGCTTTGGGTTCTCAGGGCAAACCTGTTTCAAAACAAACTATTTCTAAGTGGATTGGTTTTTGTATTGCTTTCTGTTATTCCCATCATGGTAAGGAGATTCCAGCTGGGATTAGGCCTCATTCCACTAGGGCTACTGCCACTTCTACAGCTTTTTTAAGGGGGGTGGCTACTAAAGATATTTTGGAGGCAGCTACTTGGAGTTCAGTGCATACTTTCTCTAAGCATTACCACCTTCCACTTTATTCTAAATCTAGGGCTGGATTTGCCACTGCAATTTTACAGGGCATTTTGGCAGCTCCTAATGCTCTATAGTTTTACCATCCTCCCTTACCTCTGCTTTGGGATTCTACCCATATGTAAGGACTGCAGCAATGTGAGATGAAGAACATAGTACAGTTTTGTACCTACCATAAATGTAGATGTTTGAAGATCCACATTGCTGCAGTCCAATTTACCCTCCCTCCTTCCCCTCTGTAGTTAGAGGTGGTTGTGTGGTTTGGGTTGTAAATTTTGTAAATGTGGTTAGTGCAGGGGTGGTTGGTGGTTCTTAGCTGTTTTTTGGCTTTGGCCTTTCTTTTTAGGGCCTTCTGACATCTGGGGCAAGAAAAGACTGAGGATATGACGTCGGTCATGCGCTTTTGTACCCTGACGTCCTGATGTCAGTTTTAAGCGCCTTGACCGACGTCAGCCTAATACTTTGGTATTCGGGCCGACCGAGGACAGCAGACTACCCATATGTAAGGACTGCAACAATGTGGATCTTCGAACATCTACATTTATGGTAGGTACAAAACTGTACTTTTCTGCTGAAGTGAGGAGGTTGTACCTGTAAAAAATCTTTAACTGTTTGCATTGATTTTGCCTTTTCTTCCATCTTCTTTAAAACTTCCTCTGCTTTGACACCAAATAACGCATCCTTTTGTAGTGGAGCATCCAGTAACTTTGCTTTGACATGTGCTGGTAAGGTCTGCTCTTTTAGCCGAGCATGCCTACGTATTACAGACCCTGTGACTGCTGCTCTACATGAGGCCTCCAAAGAATCAAAACCACACTGCAAGAAATGTTTTCCCACTTGTTCTGCTGCATGCAACAAATCTTGCATCCCTTTGAAATCTAGATGATCTGTTTGAGGGATCATTTTCTGTTTTAACTGAGTAAGCAAGTACTGCTGGTATTTAATCATGTGGAATTGGCAGTTTAATGCCCTCATGGCCAAAGTGACAGAGGTATACACTTTTTTCCCCCATCTTTCTAATGCCCTGGAATCTCTTTCCGCAGGTAGTGGATTCTTAGCAGTAGAGGCCTTTTGGGACCCTGGGAAATGGTTTCTGGGTCTGCAGCAGGGCTTTTATATAAAAACTTGTGAGAGTCAGGGACTCGATAGTATCTGTCTGGTTTAGGTGGTGCTGGAGGTAAGGAATCTGGATTTAGACTGGATTCAGTGTAGACATCATCCAGAATGTCTAAAATAGGGAGGAATGGCTAGGGGTCTATGCTGAGGTAGAAGAAGAAACTCACGGAGTCTTTTCTTGGAGTCAGAGTAATATTGTCCTTCCCAGTGGAAATGCTCTCTCATGGTGTGCAGGGTTTCCCCAAAAAAGAAGTCTTCAGGGGGGGGAAACAGAGGGAATAGACTCCTCAGCATCTGAGTCTTCATAGAGAGGGAAGGGGTAATCCTGTTCCTCAGAATCTGCTGAGGAAATGGATTCCTGGTCAGAAGGAGTTAAATCTTTCTCCAGTCTAGGCCTTTTGTCAGGAGGGGGCTGGGAACCTCTGATAAGGGTAATCAGGTCCTCCGCCATTTTGAGCATCTGGTTTTTTAGGCATAGGGGCCTGTGTGGGAGTCTGTGGACCCGGTTTCTTAGCCTTTGGAAGTTTAGCATATGACTTAAAGGAGAGAGTCGTCGGTTTAAAGACGCCTTCTGAAACTGAAGGCCTGTCCATAGTCTCCGGATCGCCGCCAGTGCTGGCGTCCGCGAGTTGAGTAGGAACCGGCTTCAGTGGCCCAGTAGATTCTGACTGAGAGGCAGTCGTATTTTCTAAATCTGCGGTAGTCAGGGGCTGCGTAGGCACCTCACTGAATACCGAAGATCCGGCGGCAGGCCTAACAGAGACCTCGGTATCTGGTCTAGGTTGCCTGTCTTTGTCCTTGCGTTTTTTAAAGATAGCGGTTGTCGGAGGTTCCGACGACATAATGTAGTTGAATTTTCTGCCAAAATAATGTCGGGCGGTGTCAGCCCGAAGCTTAATAGTGCGTTTATTGAACCTAGCGCAAAACCGACAACCAGAAATGTCGTGGTCTGGGCCTAGGCAAGGAATACAATAAGAATGAAAATCCTTATGAGGTGTATTTGCTTCCCACAAGAAATACAATTATTAACTTTGTCTGACATCGGTCTGAGGCAAGAAAAGTTTCCCCAACGGGGTACTTAGCTTTATAGAAGACTTCGGCTAAAATTCTGTTTGAAAATCTCAGGGGCTGGCTGACCGGCACTTGCGAACTGCTTCTGCTTCAGGCACCGCGCGGCAAGAAAGACAAAAGAATATGGCGTCGGCTGCCTCTTTTATACCCCTGCCGCACTGACGTCAGGGAAGAAGCGACGACAACCGTCGCCAGACCAAGGCTTTGGAATTCAGGCCGACTGCGGGACCGCCTGACGGCAGGATAACCCAAGTGTGATAACTGCAGCAGCATAGCACGATGAACATCTGCCTAAACGCGCCATCACCCCTTGGGCAAGGTTATGACAAGTGTGTAAGCTTACAGGAATACAGGGTGTACGGAAACAAGATGCCACTAAAAAGTGAAAAAAGCAGTTTCCTCAGACACAATGATATGTTTTAACGACATAATAATGGCTGTAAATGTACACGGCATAAATAAGAACAACAGATGCAGCACTCTGCTTACTTTAAAGAACGTGATGTAATTCACTGTTTTTACAGTAAGTGAAAGAGTGATTAACATATGTATTGGGCAAATGAGATGCACACATCTTGATACACCACTTTTACGTTGGTAACCTCCAGAGAAAAGCACCACACACTTCAGTGACACACACACACTTGCTAAGACACTTTGCCAATATTTTTCAGCAGCAGAAGCTATCATAAACCAGCCTCACTTGCTCGTACAAATCTGGTTGCAATAACACGTAAGTACCATATATATATATATATATATATATATATATATATATATATATATATATATATATATATGTGTGTGTGTGTGTATATGCACATATATTTCTTCTTTCTGTTATGATCAGCAAACAAAATATGAGGTAAATGGGGTTGATGCGTTATGGGTATTGTGATTAACATATGTATTGGGCAAATGAGACACACGCATCTTGATATACCAATTTTACGTTGGTAACCTCCAGAGAAAAGCACCACACACTTCAGTGACACACACACACTTGCTAAGACACTTTGCCAATATTTTTCAGCAGCAGAAGCTATCATAAACCAGCCGTGCTTGCTCTTACAAATCTGGTTGCAATAACACGTAAGTACCATATAGATATATAGAGATATATATATATATATATATATATATATATATATATGTATGTGTGTGTATATATATATATATATATATATATATATATATATATGTATATGCACATATATTTCTTCTTTCTGTTATGATCAGCAAACAAAATATGAGGTAAATGGGGTTGATGCGTTATGGGTAAGGGAGAAACTCGAGAGTTCAAAGTTGCCATGAGCTTTTGCAACAACCGAGTTGGATCCCAGGGATCAGATCTGACCCCATTAGTTGAGGAAGAATGAAAATCAGCAACACATAGGACGTTATGTTTAGTACATTTTGTTTTCTCATACATATTTCTGGATAGTAGCTAAAGTAGATCTGCTTGGTTGTTAGCCCATTGCTTTACTAATGGACAAATAGACAGTTACACAAAGTTCCCTACCATAGAATGAATGTAGTCTACATCCTAACACAGTGCCACAGCTCTTTTTACAAAATCTCTACAAACCTGCATTTTAGAATCAGGACTGGTAGTGGTCCATCGCTTAGCAGCCAACAGAGTAACCATTTCTAGGAATGTTAAGGTATTTCCCATAGAAAATTAACTCCACTTTGTAAGTTAGTGGTATATTGGAACAGAGCACTTCATGTTTTGATGCTACATCAGACTTCCTGCTGCCAAAATGCACCTTTTGAAACAAGATACCTTGTGTAAAACAAATAGAGAGATTAACCTTGAATTCGGAAGAAGAGACAGCAGAAAAAAAGCAGAATGGAAGGATATGTTGATAGGAGAAGGCAAAAGAAGTTTAGTTTTACAAAGACAGACTGTTATTGAACAGTGAACAAATTCCCAAATGTAGTATTTTATTCAGTTCAGTGCCCTACCTACCACATAAAGGAACATAAGAGGCCCATGTGGACTGTAAAGATTGGGATAAACTATGTCCTAGGCATTGTTCTTGTTTAGAAATGATAAGACAGTGATGGCAATGAAGGCGATAATACCTTTCATTCAATTTTTGGCATTTTGCATGCAAGTGTTGGTGCTACTGAGATGTTACGTGACAGATAATAGTGTACATTGTTTTATTGTAGTGACTGTGTTATATTAGTCTGTCATATGAAAGCAACAAAGATGCAGCTTTTTTCTGAAGGTCATCTAAGAAGTAGAGAATAAAATGCATTTAATGCAGGGAAAGTGTTTCTACCTAATGTAACTTTCTGTACATGTGTGATAGAATATGAACATTTTCCATGAAAGTATGCATGTGGAGAGCTATGTGCATACTAAAGCATATTGCCAGTATATAATATAAACAAACATTTTCTACATGTTGGCCCCCCCTCTCTCTCTCTTTAGTGCCACTCTACTACCTTCTTTCTTTTATAGTCATACCCTGTTGCCAGAGGTCTTCACTCATACAATACATCCATCTCTTTGATGAATGTCCTTGCATTCTTCATGTCTCTCCCAAATCATCTTTACCAAATTTTTTGTATTCCTGCATGTGCCTGAACCACAGTAGTCCTGTTTTTCCTGCACATGTGCCTGAACCACAGAAGCCCTGTTTTTCCTGTACATGTGCCTGAACCACAGTAGTCACCTTTTTCCTGCACATGTGCCTGAACCACAGTAGTCCTGTTTTTTCTGCACATGTGCCTGAACCACAGTAGTCCTGTTTTTTCTGCACATGTGCCTGAACCACGGTAGTCCTGTTTTTCCTGCACATGTGCCTGAACCACAGTAGTCACCCTTTTCATACACTTGTCTGAACCACAGTAGTCACCTTTTTCCTGCTCATGTGCCTGAGCCACAGTAGTCACTTTTTTTCCAGCACATGTGCCTGAACCACAGTAGTCACCTTTTTCCTGCACATGTGCCTGAACCACAGTAGTCACCTTTTTCCTGCACATGTGCCTGAACCACAGTAGTCACCTTTTTCCTGCACATGTGCCTGAACCACAGTAGTCACCTTTTTCCTGCACATGTATCTGAACCACAGTAGTCCTGTTTTTCCTACACATGTGCCTGAACCACAGTAGTCCTGTTTTCTTTGACCTTGTCTGCAATTGGATCTATGTTGGCTTCTGCTCTGGTATCATCTGTCTGTCCCACCGTGTACATTCTACCACCCATCCCAGGAACTTCATCTCCATCACTTCTAGCTTCCTCAAATGCTCTGCCTTTACAGACCTAGTTTTTGTACCAATCAGCAGCCCCCCCCCATTTTAGTTTTGACCTTCTCATTCAGACTTCCTTTCTCCTCAACCACCCCTTTCAGATACATAAAAATGTTAACCTATTCCACTATTTTACCTTTTATCTCAATTTTCAGATTCTTATTCCTCCCGTTTCTACCAAGATAACTCCATTCCCCTATCATTGGCTGAAGTTTGTGTTCAGAGTCTGTTTATAGGTTAGTACTAGGCTAATTGCCCTTCTGGGCCATTTTATCTAAGTCAGTTACCCCATTTGAGATATAAAACCTGCTTCTTGTGTCCACCAGGTAAACATCTTAACCACTATGCCAACCTCATCACACAATCTACCTTTTAGCAGCTTTGTTGATCTGTCCCCTCCAACCTGTTTGCTAATGTAATGTAGTCCATCACCAGTATGAATATCAGTGGCTTAGAGCTGTTCCCTGGTGCACACCCTCTCCCACTGGGAGCCCTTCTATGAGACTGAACTCTATACTTGTGCCATTAGGACCTTGTACATAGGCTGAATTAATTTTGCCACTGTTTCTTGTACTTCGAACCATTGCAGGACTGCCCAAATCTTTCTCCAAGAGAGCCCAGTTGTATTCCTTCCTCGTGTCTAGGTTCTTCTAAACAATGTGTTCTCTGCAAACATTGGATCAGTTCTACTGTCTTTACATCTGAATCCAAACTGCTCAACTCCCATCTCATGTTTCACTACATAGCATATTCTTGTATTGGTCATGCTTTCCAGAAATTTCATGCAGTGTGACAAAAATTTGCTACCTCTATGCTGCCCACAGTTCTGAATATCACATTTGTTCTTGTACACTGGCACTAATATGTTTCTTCTCCAATCATGTGGGATAACATCTTTCCCTGTGTACTGCTGAGAGAAACCCTTAGGAGTCCTTTCTCCCATAACTCACGCAGCATTTTAACCATGTCTGCTGTGACCTCATGTGAGCTTGCTGCTCTCCTTGACTTCTAGGGTGGGTTTGTCTTTAGGCTGTGTATGGGGTAGTACAGCTTTTGTGGGGTTCTTTTCATTCAGAAGCTGCTTGAAGTATTCCTTCTATCTGCCCTTGCTGTCTTGTTGACTGGTGTACAGGCCGTTGCTGGCATCTCTTATGAATGGTGTTTGATGCTGCTATCTTTATCTGTCTTTGCTTTACAACATGATAAAGTTTCTTTGTACCGTGTGCTGAATCATGTTCCAGAAGCTGGAGAGTGTCTCTTATAACTTCTTGTTGCTGTTGTGACTGCTGTCTTAGCCTGTTTGTTAGCCAGTCAGTGTTTCTTCTTGGACTAGTGCATCTTTTCCGTCTCCCCCTTTCTCCTGTACTCCTCCTCCTGTCTTTGTATAACTTCCTGGACTTTCTGCATTCTACCACCAGCTTTCTTTGTATATCTTATTTTCATACCTGTTTCATTGGCATATCTGTTTTATAGTCTTCACTTATGCTATTTTGACAAACTGGCATTCTTTTTTGACTCCACCTATTTCCTCTTCTTCCTGAGATGCTAGAGCCATGAGTGTTTCCTTGACCTCTTGGGCTTTTGCTCCAGTCAAATTCCAGCTCCTTGGCTTAGTCCTAACCACTTTAAAGCCTCCTCTAACATTCCTCATTGTCTTCTGAAGCCTCTCCCTCACCAGAATTCCCACACCATTTCTAGACTGCCGTCCCCCTGACTAATAGATTGTGGATTCCAAGAAAAGAGGCATTGCACACTGCCCTTCTATCTTGTCTCCAAGAGACACAGGATGTCCAGTTTTTTCCTTACCATCATGTCATCCACTTTCAAGCTGTGTCCTGTCAATGAACCTGTATTCAGCGGGGTCATACATGGTTCATGTTTGGCAGATTGATTGGATTTACATCCAGCTTTTTTGCTGTACTGAGCTATCCTATGTAACCCAGGCTGGGCAACAGGACATTGGCCAGCCAGCAGCCTAATGACCCAAGGCTGATGAGCATTATGGTGAGCACAAACTGGCCAACAGAGGCACATTAAACCTTTCCCACCATTAGAATGGGTCCCTGGCAGAGGTCAGAGAAGACCATGTTCTCAACACATTTATCACAGGAAGTACCCATACCCCTTTTGACTACCTTAGTCAACATGACCAAATGACTTGCAACCAGTTTTTACACCATTGAGTGGCTAGATCTAAAGCAATATGCATTCTGTGATCTGTGTTCTCTTATCTAGACCATACTATGTACACAGTTGATGCCTAAAATAGTCGATGTTCACAACTCTTCCCTCAACAAACAACACCTAGAGTTTGTGCAACTGTCCACAACTCCATTCAGCTTTTGGGCAAGTTTGAGATGGAAATACCCAGCATGATTTTGGCTGGTGGGAAGGAACACCTCAGAAACATGAGGAACATGCAAAGTCTACACTGGCATTGGCCAGTGGTTAGGATCAAATTATGTGCATTGAGTATGGAAGGTGAAGATCTTAACCATTATGATGTGTTTGTGTGTCTATGTGAAGTCATTCAGCTGTGACACAGTGATTTAAAGATCCTCTTTTGTAAGGTTATGTCTTCATCCAGCATGGAATTCAATTACAAATTTAACACATCCTTTAGGCGATTTCATTTTCACTCTGTTTTTGTACTTTAAAGTTGTACCTGGTGCTTATATATATATATATATATATATATATATATATATATATATATATATATATATTATTTTATTTTTTTTCTTAGTTCTATTTATTGTGCGTTTTCTGTACTTGTGCTTTTACAGCTTGTGTATTTATTAGATTGTTTAGTGCTTGGGTTCTCTTAAGTAGACTGTGTGTATCTTGAGGTACTACGCCTGTACTATAAATGCTATTACACTGATTGTATTTGCTGAGAACTGAGCCAGTGCAGATACCCTTAAAAAGGTGATGATGATGTTTTAGCATACTACCCCCGTTAATTCACAGCCAGGCCGACACTGGTGCTATGCATATTTAAAAGTGTATAAAATGCTCCTGAAAGTCTTCCAGTATTCATGAGACCAGAGCTTTCACAGATGAAGCCTAGTAGCCTGACACCCTTTTGCACTTCAGTCTTTGAAGAGCATTGCTATAGCTTTGTGAGTTAGAAGTGTGAGATGGCCATAGGCAAAGTTGCAGATCATGAAGTTGGAACCATGATGCACAACTAATGAATTATGTATAAACTGAATTCCACTGGCACATGTCCTTTGCTCCCAGTAGGAATCCTGAAGATTACACACACACACAGTCTCCTTTGCATTACTCCTCCATTCTAGTGGGACATTGTTTGCTTGAACCTGCCACAGCCATGTGTAGCGACTGTATACTAGAAAAAAATGTGCCGTGCATCTGTTGGCTTGCTAAATAATGCCATTGTCTGGGATTTGCTCACCTGTCTTGAACATAATGAAATGAGGTTGAATTTCAAGTCCCCATCCATGATATTATTCTGAGTAAGAAGAATAACCATAGAATATTGTTTCCCTGACAGACAGTTGGCAAATCATGTGTAATGTGTTGATTCTCTTTGTACAGATATTGTAGCCCTGAGGATGATGATGATGATGCAGGTATCCGGGATTTTTTTTTTTTTTAACTATTTGTTGTTCCAGTTCTCCTTTCTGATCATCAAGCATCTCCCTGTTTGCCACCCCACTGATCCAATGTTCTCCTTTGGTGAAAGTTCTGTGGCTTATTTGTACCTTGGGGTGACTCTGATCATCATCCACAATGAAGGTCAGGGTTTTTGTTTTAAAGCCCTTTCCTCAGCTGTGTATATTCAGCAACCAAATCAGAGTAGGGCATGCAGTGATTGGTTCAGTAAGGGAATGTCACTACTTTTGCAAGTGGCATAACTCCTTAAGACTGTTTTGTACCCATTAGAGAACTTTTGTGTGGTGTCAGTGTCTAACAATGCCTCTAACACTGGACTATGCACCTCAGGTATGCACAACATTATGCCAGGTCATTACATTCTTCTCCAATGCCACTTCCAGTAAGCTTGCAAGTTGCTGATTTAGTTTTGATTGTCTGGGTTGCATTCATGGCTTTTATCTTATGTACCATCTGTGTTGGCAGATATATAGGATTAGAGTAGTGGATAAAGCAGCTGAGTTGGTATCTAATTGTCTTATCGTTGGGAAAGGTTGTGGTGTTATTGACCACAGAAAAATTCTCTGCTGTCATTAGAGCTCTTACAAGGCAGCACCCTGTAAAATGGTACAGAGGACATGGGTGCAGAAGTGAAGCTGGTAATTATGTGCAGTGAATTTTCAGCACACAATCACAACCTAGGGCAATGGAACATAAAACGAATAGTTTCACTAGTTGTGGATTGTGTCTGCTGCTTGGCTTAGCTTGCCGCTGCACGGACGACTGTGGCAGCCACAAGGCTTAACCCCCTTTTCCCCCTACACATTGTTATAAACTGAAAACACCAGGTAAGATGTTGGGACCATATGAGCCAATACAGAGCAAGGGGGAGTGGCTAGATTTTCAAAGCAGGTTTTGCACTTTTTTGCATTTGAATAGAGCACATCTTTGTAGGCACAGCATGGAAACATTTTGGGTGGGGAGCAGTGTTGGTGGTAAGGACTGTAGCTGAAACCATATAATGAAAGATGTTAAAAGAGTGTGCATGTTTGTATGGTGCAGTTTGGTGGAAAGGTATTATATAATTAGCAGTGGTCATGTTAGCTTGCCAACTGGCCATGTCTCTAGTACAGATAATAGATGAACTAATTGTGGTACGTAATACCTGTTTTTTAATTCAGGCATTGTCTTATTTTAATTTTTGTATTTTTTTTCTAAACAATCTTGTAAAATATTTTATTTCTTTTTGTGTTAGGCTGAAGAAGAGAGAAATTACCATATCTTCTATCAACTCTGTGCCTCTGCAAGTTTACCAGAATTTAAAACGCTTAAATTAGGTAAGCGTTTGCACATTTGTTACACATCTCTGTATGGCATTACAGCTGAAAGAAGTGCATTTTTGTACTATGTGAGCTATATCACAGGAGGTAGCTAAATCCTGAGCAAGTCTTAAGAGAAAGAAGCACATGATGGAAAAAACTGACTAATTAGACTAGCATAGTGGAACTGTTCATATAAGCAGATTACTAATAGATTTTCAGTAGTTGTTTAATGGAAAATAATTTAGCTTATGAACACAGTGCTAAAATTTCATCAGTCATTGCCACTTAGACCTGATGCATAACTGTTCATTTTTGTAGCTGCCTACTCTGTGTATATGTCTGTTTTTTTGCTGGGGGAGGCAGGTTAAGTGACCCCCCCCCCGGGGCAAATTTCTGGTTTCCCATCCACTCATCAAGGTTGTGCTTGAAGAGGGTCACCGATGTACTCTGACATGTATGGGTGCCTTGGCATGGGGCCGGGGTGTCACTTCAGCAGTGACAATCATCTCATGCCAAGGTTTTACACTGCCAGGTGGTAGCCCTACTGCAGTAGTTCATTCGTACCACTCACTCGCACACACACTTTCACCTATGGCCAGTTTAGAGTGTCCAGTGCACCTACTGCATATCTTTGGAATGTGGGAGGAAACCAGAGCACCCAGAGGAAACCCACGTGACCTCAGGGAGGACATGCAGATTACTCACAGAAGGCACCACAGCCAAAAATCAAACTGGAGAACCTTTTGGTGTGCGGCGACAGCGCTAACCACTGCACCACCACGGCCACATTGGCTATACATTATTTACTGAAATTCAAGTAGTTAAATGTGATGCCTGTAAATTGATGTTTTGATGGTATCTTTTTGTACTCAGTTTTAAGTCATATCTGTGAATGACATGCATCATATCTTATGTTGGCATTTCTCATATAACTTAAACATTTGATTGGCCTGCATAGCAAGATCTACAAAAGTAATGATTTGCTGGGCTGGCTAGTTATGATATACAGGTCATTGTTAGCTTGTATCTTTTACAGATTTTTGGATGTGCTTTATGTTGTGTACTGGTATGATGAGCAACAAAACAAGGAGCTACTAATTAGCATTTCCTGTTCTGTTAAACTCATGAACATTTGTAACTTAGTAGCTCATCAGATTTAGTTAATTTCCTTGTTTCATTTTGGGAAATTACTTAACATGGCATTTTTACGGAATATTACAATAATTAAAAAGATTTATATTGTTATGCAGGGGGAGAGAGGTTTGGTCAACAAAGCCAGATATTGAACAGTACTGAAGAAATACATGTTACACTTTTAGTGTGAATTATGTGACCTATCACTGAGTGGATGAAGCCTTATTTTTTCCTCTGTTATTCCAGTTACTGCAAGCAAGTTCCGTTACACAAATTTAGGAGGCAATCCTGTGATAGATGGAGTTGATGATGCCAAAGAAATGCTGACCACCAGGCAAGCTTGCACATTGCTAGGTAACTTTACTCTCCTCTTCACTGCAATTGCAGTATTGATGACAACAGCTGAACTAAGCACTTCTTTTATGCCGATGCATTTATGCTGCTTTACAGACTTTTTATGTTAGTTTATTTTACCTCTGAATTCAGTTTGTGGTGGTGCATGTACTGCAGTAAAATTAACTCTGCTTCTACAAACACTACTGAAAGCGTCTTTTGTAATTTGGAGTAAATTTGCTTAAGTCATTTCTTTTTAACAGGGGTTGAACTATGGGTGTGTGTATCATTGCACTGTAATTGGTGGAATATTGGGATTAGGATCAGGCATACTGAACCCTTCTAATTTTGTCAGCTGTTTTATTTTTTGTATCTTAAAATCTTGGCAACATTTTTCTAGCTACTGGGGCTGCTTTGCCACATTAGCGTGCACACACACACACACACACACACACACACACACACACACACACACACACACACACTCGTATTAAAAAAAGCAAAAGAGAGTAAGCATACAAAACTGATGGATAAATTCTGAGGCTTCATTTTATTTAATCAGTATTTTCTTGACTTTCGTTTTGCCCATTGGAGTGTGGCAGGCATGACTGTGTCACCTAAAAAATAGCTTACTGTAGCTGACTGAAAAAAGTATTGTTGCCTGTGTAGTAAAAGTAAAGGTGAGTGAAAACAGATGTAGGCCACATGACAAAGGTCTGTGCTGCATATCATTTGTGCTTGCTGGGAAAACCAGAGTACACAAAAATATGTCTTAGATACATAGCACCTTCCTGCATGGTCTCATTATGAAAACCAGAGTACAAATATCTGCCTCAATAGTCAAGACATGCTGTAAATCATTGAAAAATCATTGAAAATTGCAGCAGACATACAGTTGTTGTTCCCAGTGTACTAAAACAACAACTAACAGAATGTAGTGGAAATAGAAGGTAAGATGTTTAAGAGCTGTACATTTTATTGTACCACACACTGTCAAATACAAAAGAAAAAATGCTTTTCTAGTGGGCAAGCCCCTTTCATCATCATCTATCCCCAAACACCCTCCCTTGAACATTTTGAGATACCATGCCTCAGAGAAAAGAAAATAGTCCACGAAAAAAAAAATCTTGGACTTATATGCAAGTCGCATTTTCACTTATTTCAGTCTTGCTGTTATGGGACTTGCATCTGTGAGACCGGTATATCTTTCTATTTCCATCTCCTATTATTTTTTTATTTATTTATTTGTTTTATTTATTTATTTATTTTTTACAATCTATCATTAGTAAACCCATTAGCAATATGCTGTCTTTTTGGGAATATCAATCAGTTACTTAGTGAGTGACTTTTGTAGTAGTGGTGGCAAATGGCAGTGCTATACATTTGGAACTTGGTTACGGATAGGTGCTGATCTATCATCTGATCACTATTTGTTTGTATGGCGGGTCACAAGGCTGGGGCAATTGCTGGACAGACCTAGGAAAACTAAATGTATAAGTAAGGGTGTCCTACAAACATCTGACTGATATATTGGTATGGGAAGAGTTCATCCTTCTTCAGATTAATTTTTCCTGTATGCCTATTAGATCAGGTATTTGGAGTCTGAATAGACCCTATACAAGACCTCATTATTTGAGGTAACAATAAAGAGCTACACCTACAGTATGGTTGGCAGTGGTTACTGAAGTTAACCATAGGACCCCAGTGATGGCTACCAGTGGTTAGTGAAACTCTCAGTTTAAAGAATGAGGCCACCTATGCAAGGCTAACTGGGTGTTCTTTGAATGTGACTGATATGCACCCAACAACTCAAAGGCAGCAGCAGTAGTCATTGAACTCAAGGCTTGACATGGGAGGAGTTGGGCAAGGCCAGGGGAAAGTGACTTTTGTATGACTTCAAATAAGTTCTCACAAACCATTTGGTGACAAAGGAGATGGAAGCAGCATGTTGAGCAGACTGTTCTCCTTCAGGAGGGAGAAACATTAACTTCGTCTGAGGATGTTTTTGAGAGGTGGAATGAACACTTAGAGAAGCTCGTGAGTTCAATGGATATGCCCTCTTCTGATTGACAGCATCAGACACAGATGATTGAACTGGATCTATTTTGGTAGATGGAGCATTAAGGTGGCTAAAGAATTCCTCAATGGCAAGTTTATGGGACTAGATGAGCTCACTTCCAAAATACTGAAGGCAATGGAACTGTCAGGTTGTCATGGTTAACACACCATTTTAATATTGCATGGAAGCTTGGAAGAGTACCTTTGGATCGGCAAATTTTTGTAGTGGTCCCCACTTACAACATTGGAAACAGGAAGCTACAGGATCATAGGATATACGAGGCGATTTGACCAGAGGCCGTAAGCACACTCATGCCCTACTGCCTCATTCAAGGAGGGCAAGGCCTGCAAGTCCCAGAGTAATTTTAAGGGTACTGATCTAGTCATCCTAGCTAAGTGTGAAGGATGACTGAGAATTGCTTTGCTTAACCTGTAGCTGGCGCCTATAAACATATAAGTAAGGGTGTCTTGGGAGCATCTGTGTTCTAGATTTTGTGGGCTCATACTCCTCAGTCTCCCAAGGAAATCATATGTTGTGTTACTGCAGATGAGGCTTAGTCCATAGTAAAGCTTCTAATGCAAGTAAATTCCATCATGATTTTGGAACTGTAGATCAACTCTTTGTCCCTGTGCAAATATTGGAGAGGTTTTGAGAGGTCACCAGTATTCTCTACATGTGTTTTGTGGGCTTGACAAAGATGTGTAGCAATAAACCATACTGTTTTGTGGGAAATGTTAAAAAAATGTAATAAAAATGTGGAATCCCAGGGGGCTGTATGCCATTCTGTCCTTATTGACACTGTCAAGTCAGATACCATCAGAGTGCCTTCAGAACATCAAGTGACTTGACAACCATGGACACAACAACAGTTCATTTTTGGAGTGAGAAGTGGTTGGGATGAAAATCAGCACTCTCAAATCAGAGGTCTTGGCTCTCCAAGATGGTGTTTTCCTCTCTCCAAGTGAGGGAGGGCAACTATCTCAGGTGACAAAGTCCAGGGTCTGGTTCATGAGTTATGGTAGAGAGGCTCAGCAGATTTAGCAATAAACTGGTGCATTAATGTCAGTACTGCAGGCATCATACAAGACTATGCTGGGAAAATGAAAACTGAGTCATAGGGCAAAGCGTTCTGTGCCCCCCTCCTTACCAGCAGTCACATGCTTTGGATAATGACCAAAAGGATAAGGTCATGGGTGTAGGCAGCAGCTCACCTCATTTTTTTGAAAAGGATAAGTACAGCCACTGCTTTTACCTGTTGCTGGGAGTCTAGATGGTTTGGGCATTTTATGAGGACACCCCTTACAGGGGACATACCAGGCACAACCTGCTGGGATAAAACCTATTGGCAGACTTGGAATGTGATAGACGGGATTATGTGTGTCAAAGTGCTTGGGGATCCTACAGAATGAGCTGGAAACATTTTTTGGGATAGGATAGTTTATTCTAGTCTATTGACATCCTAAAACCAGGACAAGTGTCTTAAAAATTGTGAAGATGATTATTATGATGGATTGTAGCATTTTTTTCAACTTTGTTCAACTGTCTGAAACAAATCTGTTAGTTGTGGTTACTTTGGTTCATTTGCTTTGAGTGGTCAAGCGGCCCTACTCAAAGTTAGACTTAATTTGACCCCACCTTATTTATTTAGTTTACATTTGTTAACCGGGATGGTCTAACTGGATGCATGTCCATTTTCCGTAGAGTCCCGGGCAGATAAACTCCAAGAAGTTACATTAATACAGCTATTCAGGTAAAGGTTGTTATACAGATACAAACTTAGGTTTCAACAGTTCAAAAATGTACACAGTTTAAACATAAATGTAGGTAACAAGTTATGGTACAGATACATACTTAAAGTTTCAGCAATTGCAAAAAAAAAAAAAAAACTTGCACAGATTGTACAGAATTTGTTGAAAGCAATTAGATGAGGTATTTTACATTCTATTTACAAAAGACTTGGCTATACAAGTTAAATTAGATGCGTCTTTGTAAAGGATAAGTAATAGGTGGATGCTGACAAAAGTCAGAGCAGATATAAGGTTTATAGCAAGAGAGAGAAGGGAGCCAGATAGGATTAGTCTGGATTTGTACAGGGACATAACCAATGGGTTTTAAGATTGAGAGTTTCAGATTGTGCTTAAAAAGTGTAAAAGAAGACAGTGATGCAAGTTCGTAAGGGAGTTGGTTCCAGTTTTTCCCACTGCATTAGAGAACAAGGTATCTCCAGCCATGTTTTTAGATTTACATGTTGCTACAAGTAGTTTATCAGATGATCTTAATAGGTTCATAGGTAGGTACTAGTCTGTTGTCCCTAGGGCCTATGTAAGCCTAGCTAAAAGGTACCCTGGCTTTTGCCACCCAAGAAAATTATTTTTCTGTGCCACTGTCGAGCAGAGCCACAGAAGTGATCCCCAGGGTGAATTTCTTCTCTCCCATCCAATCATCAAGATTTTTTCTTGAAGAGTGCTAATGAGAGGCTTTGTTTGATATAGATAGGTAGTTTGTTCCAGAGTATGGGAAGTCTCTGGGACAGGAATCTATCCCTCCAGCATGTTCTGTTTATTGTGGTGACAAGGTTTAGGTCCCTAGAGCGTGTAGCTCATAGGGATTGGGATTTCTTTAAGTGGAGCATGTCTAAAAGCTCTGGGTTTGACATAGCTTTGTGTGTTAGGCAGAGATCGCCTCTGAGTAGGTGATATGCAACAGAGTAAAGCTGCAGTTTTTTGAGGCGGTTTGCATAGGGCATCTGTTTGAGGCCAGTAATCCTCTTTGTGAAGTATTTCTGTGGCCTTTCCAGTTGTTGTAGATGTCTTGTGAGGTACATACCAAAAGGGGCATTGTACTCTATAATGGGTCTAATGAGTGACGAGTAGAGGGGAACAATGGATGAGAAACCTTTTGTGATGAGGTGTGCCACGTAGAAGGATTTCCTGACTACTGTGGCAATGTGATTATCAAAGGAGAGACTACTGTCCACCTGTGTCCCAAGGTCTCTTATCACACTTTAGGTGTTAAGTAGACTACCGCCTATGTGGTATTTCATGGGTACAGAGTTTTTACCAAAAGGGATGACAGTGCACTTTTTGGCATTGAGCTTGAGGCCATGGCTTTGACACCAGGCTTCTGTCTCAGCGAGGCCCTTTTGTAGGATGTCCACATCTTTTGGAGTTTTGATTATGGCTCCTAGTTTGCAGTCATCTGCGAACTTCGTTAGCCAAAGACCTTCTGTGTTAGCCTGTACTTCAGAGAAGTAGATACCAAACAGGAGAGGACCCAGGACTGAACCCTGTGGTACTCCACTTGTCACTGGTTTGAAGTTGGATTTGGAGTCTGCTACTTTCACAGTGTGGGTTCTGTCAGTAAGCCAGTTGGCAACCCATCTTGTGACATAGGGATTTATACCTAGTTTAGTGAGTTTATCTATAATTCCAGAGTGGGGGATGGTGTTGAAAGCCTTGGCGAGATCTAGATAAGCTGTGTGAACCACCTTGCCCTCATCTACGGCTTTGGTGACTGCTTCAAAGAAGTCCATCAGGTTTAGGAGACATGATCTGCCTTTTACAAACCCGAACTGTGTTGAGTCCTGAGTTTGGAGATTACCAATGTCATTGTTTATAAGTTCCATGATGATACGTTCCATAGCCTTGCAGACCAGGCTCGTTAGGCTAATGGGGCAGTAGTTTCCGGGGTCTGTGGTGGCTCCCCCTTTGTGGAGTGGGATAACCGTCGCTGTGTGGCATTCAGTGGGCACATAGCCTGAGGTGAGGCTATGATTGAACATGGTACTTAGGTGGGGTGCCAGTTCGTTCTGTAGTTCATGTAGAACGCAGCCTGGGATGTTGTCAGGTCCCATGGATGCTGTGTTCTTGGCTTTGGATAGTGTGTTTTTTACCTGTGCAGCCGTGATTACAGGAACTTTGAATTCTTCTGGTATAGAGATGGGCCCTTTAGGGGATGACAGGGGGGTAAAGTTAGCACTGAACCTATCTGCCAGGATGTTAGCAATATCAGTTGGTTCTGTATATTTAGTGCCATTGTGCTGTAACTCAGAGCAGATCTGAGTGTTGCCACTGAGATTCTTGACATAGCTATAGAATACTTTGTGGTTGTCTTTAGAGTCAGTGGCAATTTTGTTTTCATAACTAGCTTTGGAGGATTTTATAAGGGATCTCAGCTTCTTACTGAGGCTGACCAGGGAGTTTCTCCAATCATGGGATTTTACTATTTTATGTAACAGTTTCTTTCTTCTGTTGTAGAGTTTGTGGCAGGGGACCACCAGATTGGCTTCCTTTTTTTCGAGGATAGCATCTTGGTTCTGTTAGGGATTGCATGATCCATGCACTCGTTCAAGTGCTTATAAAGTGCATTTGTGTAGGGTTCAGCAGTCATACCTCTGTTGTCCGTCAGCATGGGTGTCGTGAAGTTTGCCACTTCTGTCTTAAGAAGCATGAAGTTGGCTTTGGAGAAGTTTTTTACTGTGGTTTCCCTAATGGGGGGTGGGGGAGGGATGTGGATGTCTAGGGTGATTAGCTTGTAGTCGGGTCTGTCCAACGAGGAATTGACATCTGGTGTGTAGCACCGGTTTCCCTTGTTGGTAATAAGCAGGTCTAGGATATTGCTGCCCCTGGTGGGGGTGTGGATAAGTTGATCCAAGGCATTGGAATTTATGAATTCCAGAAAACGTTGAGCACAAGAGTTGGCACATGAGTAGTTTTCCCAGTTAATGGTGGGGTAGTTGAAATTGCCCATTATTAGGGTGTTAGTTTGTACCCTAATATTTTCCATTGTATCAAGAAATGAGGAGTGGGAATCCTGCGGCATGGTGGGGGATCTGTAGCAAGCTACAATTTGGATTGCGGTCTTGCCCAGAGTTAGTTACACTTGGATAATCTCGGATGCATTATGCTGAGCAACTAGCTTGGATGTGTGGATATCCTTAGTGAATATGGATCCGCCTGTGCCTTTAGTGTTTTGGTCCAGGTTAGGTGGCCGAAAGGTGTGGTATGAATTATAGCCTGGTATTGCAGGGGTACTCTCTGGTGCCTTGAACCAGGTCTCTGTCACTGCACAGATGTCGATGTTCTCCATTTTAAGGAGTGCCTCGAGTGAGTGCATTTTGAGGTTTAGACTTCTAGCATTGAGTAGCAATACCCTCAGATTCTTCCTGCTTGTACCTGTTACAGTGGTGAATTTGTCATTTGAACCTTACCTAAAAAAGGCACTATAGGGGTGGCTAGAGCCTTAGCCAGTATCCGGAATCCCAGGGGCGACAGGTGCAGGCCATCTCTGGCAAAGCATCGTGGTTTGTCGATCATGTCATCCGAGGCAGACAGATACTGGATCCCCTTAGAATGACACCAGAAACTTAGCCAATTGTTGAAGTCAATCATTTTGTCCTTGTACTGTGGTATCATTCTGAGTGATGGCAGGATTCTACTCAGGGCTAGGGTCATAGCTGCCTGGGCTACAATTGGACAGCTCCTCCATGTCCCTTTTCATGTAGCCCAGGGAGGTGCGTCTCAGGTCATTCACACCAACATGGACAATGACAGAGTCATATTTGTACTTGTTGTGGAGTGACCTGATTGCATGTGTTATGTGGCAGATCCTGGCAGCTGACAGTAACTTTCTCCTTGTTTAGCTTGGGGAGTGGAACATCAGTGTGCCTGACTATAGAGTCACCTATGACTAGAGTGTTGGGTACATTGTTATGCCTTATGGGCTGTGGTTGAGTGGCACACTGAGTTTGTGGGCCATGTGTCATTTGGGTTGTGTTTCTGCTTTGGAGGTCCCTGTTGCTTGGGAAAGTTTTTACTGAGAGCCTTCGCGAATGTAGGTGTGTGTTTTGGTGGTGTTGGTTTTGAGGGACTATGTGCTGAGTGTGGTGTGGTGCTAGTGTTCACCTTCTCCTCTTGACTGTCTAGTCCGGTCTTAGGTGAAGAGAGCTTTTCTTCCAGTTTGGCTATATAAGTGCATCTCTCACAGGTTGTAGTGTTGGGTGGTAGGAGGAGAGGGTTGTCTATGTACATGAGGCAATTGCTGCATTGCTCCAAGATGCCCAGATTCATCAGGTAGACAGGAGAAAACACCGGGAGCTGATCCTTAGACATGCCTGGATACATGCTTATTTGTTTAGTACTAGAAACTGTTTTCCTCTAGACAGTGAGGAAAGTTGAGTGCTGTAGTAATTTTGTAGCTTATTTAGTGCTTAAATAAGTTATGAACAAGTGATGACCTCAAAGAAACAGACTTGAGTGCTGAAACAAAAAAAATGGCTAGTTCTAAGAAACAAAATTAAGCTAGAAGGCTTCCCTCCAACACAGAAAGGCTTGGGGGCTTAGAAGCCCACAAATAGTCCTGGACACAGCAAATCTGTATCCAGACTAGACTACCCACAGGAAAGGCAGGAAACAAGCTTAGAAATTTTTTTTTAAGTGGAAAGAGAGAAAGGAGGAGCAGAACTAAGCTGATTGGCCTTCCCAAATGTTCTCCCTGTATTAGGTAGAATGAGGTAATAACACTAGACTGGGAGGAGGGTCCCAGATCAAATTTACAGTACTGCAGAAATGTTTCTCACAGCAGAAAAGCAGCAGTGAGCCTATAAGTGAAACTTTTAAACAGCTAAAGGAGCCTCTAGAGAAAGCTTTTAACTGCAAACAAGTTATCAGAATCAAACAACCCCAACAGATGCTTAATAAAAGTTGACAATTTCCAGTTAATACCTCACACACAGTGAAACTAGCTAGAAAAATATACAGTAGGCAAAGTGCTCTAAGTAACTCTAAGAAATAAGCAAAAAAACAGGATACTTAATGTTATATATTATAGATCCGAGTTTGCTCAGTGTCCTTCCTTGGATTAGCTCAGTGTGAAATGGCAGAAACACTCACAACTTAACTTCTTAGGTAACAGAAAGTTGAAACCTGAGACAGCTTTTAAGAAAAAAAAGCTCAAAAGAACTAATGAGGTGCTTAGTCTAAGCAGTAGTCCAGTGACCTCAAGTCAGCCACTGACCTTAAACAATTTTCTCTCACTGAAATGCCTGATGGCTTTGGCTAAACCAATATGTCCCTGCATGTTTTGAGTTTTTTATATTGGGCAATGAGGTTGTAAAAATTGGGGTATTAGTGGGTTGGTAGAGGGTCTTGTGGGCAATGGTGAGTTGGTTATAGTGAATCTGATTCTGGAGCTCTAGCCAGCCTAATTGTTTCAGGTTATAGCAGTGATGGGTTCTGAAAGTAGAAACAGTGGCAAATCTGGCAGTGTTATATGAGTTGGTCAGCTTGTTCAGGTTATATTTTGACAGGTTTGTATATATGGAAGAAGCATAGAGAAGTGTGGAGATAAGGCGGGAGTGGGCAATAGTGGTTCTAGCTAGTGGGGAAAGAAAGGGTTTAATCCTGTAAAGAGATCCTAGTTTCTTGTTAACAGTTTTATGGTGTTGTTGATGTGGGTATCAAAGTTCAGATTGTTATTAATAGTAAACCCTAAAAGTTTAGTTGTTGGATCAGGAGATATGAGTATGCCATTGTTGGATGAGATTGAAAAATTGAGTGGGAGTGACTTCCTGGAAGGAGTAAAGAGCAAGAGTTTGTTTTTTGGGGGGTTCAAGAGGAGGCAGCATGAGCATTGTAGAAACCAGTTCTCTGTTATACTAAACATTTTCTGGGTTAGAGTCTGTAGTTGGGATTGAGATTTAGCCGAGCAGATTATTGTTGAATCATCTGCATATTGTATGCAGTTAGCTTGGGGAATAGCTCGGTTTAGGTCATTGATAAATATTGAGAAAAGGAGGGGGCCTAATATGGAGCCCTGGGGAACACCTGAGGTAACAGGGAGATGGGATGATAGGTTGTTGTCCCATAGGACAGTCTGTTGTCTATTCTCTAAGTAGGACTGGAACCATTTAGCAGCCATTATTGCCTGTAGTTTGCCAAATACTGCAATAAGCAAACACTGCTCATCAAATCGTTTCAAGTATCCCACTGCAGACAGAAAAGTAAGCAGTCTTTTTTTAAATAAATAAACTTTAATTTTTACCATGAATTGTTTAGCAACCAATATGATAACTTAAAAGAAGTAAATTAAACGAGATAAACAAAATACCATTTTTATTTTTATGGTAGCAAATGATGTCTTCATATACTAAAACTTTTCCGGTGTCATTGTGAGGTCAGCCTTCTCTCTTTTTCAGATAGGAACCCCAACTCTGCTGTCTATTCTAGTCTTTTCATCCGTGCTTCATTTAAAGTAAACTTATTTCCATTATCTCATCAGTTTATCTAAGTATCAAGGCCACTGTATCCATTTTCTCGTGTGCTTGGCTCTCTATCTCTATAGTCCCCCTAGATTCCAAACTGTAAACGTGTATACTTTTGACATCTGCCCAGTGTTGTGTCCTGTTGTAGGTTCATCTGTCAGCAAATCTGTAAGGTGCTGTTGTTGAAGTCAAGTTCCACTTACCAGTCTCCCCAGACAGAACTGTAATGTCAAGCTTAACCTAATAATGGTCATAATGCCCCACAAACCTGTTAACATCATCCATCATTGGGCACTCCCTAAAAGTATGTTCTCCAGTGCAGTGTACCATTTCTGTATCACTAGCAAGCCTGCACTCCAGGGAAGATTTGCATTATGCACTGGGAGTACAAACATATTTATGAAGATATTTCCAGGAAAAATCCTTACCTGCAGGATATAGGATCATGTCATTGCACCTGGCAAACCTTCCTCCTAACCTCTTACAAAACCTGAATTTGCAAATAATTCTCCCATTTTATGCATAGTTGTAGAGTCAGGCTTTTATACCTACTATTATAATACTGCACAGTTGACTCTTAACTTTCTAAAGATTGATGTCCTTCCTTATCACTATTGCAATATTCTTCTTACTTGGGATTTTCTGCCAAGGATGGCTTAACATCTGGCCAGTACATAAAAGCATTTACACCTTCCTAGCATCATACTTCAGATGTATGTCATATGTAGAAGGCATAAGGTACATATGTGATGTATGGACAGCTAATCCTCAGAACGTCTTTGCCACCAGTCTGAACACTACTTCTGAATTTGGTTTGTATGTGGTTCACAGAGCTGATTCATCTACCAAGCTTGATACAGATAAGTGCCCTGTTGGGTTTCCGTGTTTTCTTTTTTCCTCTTTTTAACAGGTTTATTGAATTATCAGTTGTGGCACACAGACAAACTTACATTTGTATAAAAGCAATTATGCCATATTAAGAGTTTCACATTTACAAACATGGGATATGTAACAATATCTGTGATGTACATTGCATATTCTTTTTTCCTCCTTGTAATTTGCTAATGTCATCCTGGTGGGGAAATGTGAGTGTGGGAGACAGATTCCCCATAAAGACAGGTAAAGAAGGGCCTTTTTTTGGGTGCTGCTCATGGTCATACTCAGTGTGATATTTATCAGGCATTTTTCCCCGAGACACTCCATAGCCATTTGTCTTCTCTTTCTAGTAATCTGGAAAACTGTCATCTGCTGTAGCCAAATCCACCCACCTCAAAGTTCAGCTGTCTGTTTAGAAATAAGCTAAAGAAACACATACTGAATCTGCTGCTGCTGTCTTAAACTCTCCCAGACATCTCCCTTGGGTTCAAGATGCTGACTCCAGTTCCCCTCTGCTGTAACCCAGTTGGAAGCAGACATGGAACTGCATACTCACACATCCACTGAGGCTGTGTGCATAGATTGGTACTGATGTGGAGGAGGAACCACAGCTGATTATATCTGAAGGACCTAGAGGTATTCCCCAAACTTGAGTTGGGGAAGAGGTTCCTGGTATCCTCACTGAATCCAGGCAGGGCTCTGAACCTCCTAGATTTGTTAAGGCAAATGTTCCTTTTAAAACACTCCAGGTGCAGTTAACCATTGACAAGACCCCTATTCAAATCATAGCTAGCTATAAGCCCACAAATTTGACTCAGGATTCCCACTCCACGTACTTGGACCTCTTCGACTCTATCAAGATTCAACCCTTTACCCTGATCCTGGGCGACTTTAACTACCCATCCATAGACTGGAAAAACTACTCATGCCAGAACGCAAATGCCCAGAGATTCCTCGATTTTATCAATGCAGATGCCCTGGAACAGCTAGTATATATTCTCACAAGAGGTGATTTATATCTTGTACTTGGTATTAACCGTCATGAGTAACCACTGCAGCACCCCTACAGTATCATCCTCCCTGGTAAGATCAGACCATAAAGCAGTCATTTTCAAAGTCAGCATCTCCCTTGACCCCCCCCCCCAAACTACGGTCAAACAAAAAACTTCTCCAAAGCTGATTACAACCTCCTGAGGGATGGTATAAACAGCTTCACAGCCCCCTACCCCTCTTTTGGAACTGGCACCAATGTCCATAACTACACCAAAGTACTGTACGAGCACTTGTTTAGATGCATGGAATCAGGAATACCTGACAGGACAAAATCATCCTCTGAAAGGAAGAATAAACTGGTCTGATGGACATCTGCAATAAATAAACTATATAACAAAAGGAAAAAAATTGCTGTCCAAGACCAAGAAAGAGCAAGTGCCAAATTGGAAGCAATCTCTCCTTAGCCTGAACAAGCAAATAAGAGCACTAGTGAAATCCTCTAAAGCCAATTTTGAGTCCAAATTGGCCACATCTACTAGAGACAATCATAAGGCCTTCTTCACATATGTCCGCAGTCTCAAAGGAAGCACCCAGATCTCTTCAGAATTGCTGATCAAAGACACCGCATACACAAATGCTGTAGCTATAACCAACCTACTGGCTGACAGATTCAGCGAAAACTTCACCCCTCTGTCCCCCATCAGCAAATCAGGACATCCCCAGTACCTGCCCCCCTCCCCTTATCTCTAGGGAACAGATCACCACTGCTCTCTCAAAGCAAAAAATACAGCCTCCATGGGACCCGATAACATCCCAGGCTGCATCCTATATGAACTCAGGCATGAACTTGAAGCACCATTAGGCACCCTCTTCAACCAAAGCCTGAGTACCGGCTTTGTCCCAGCCAAGTGGAGGACAGCCACTGTCATCCCTTTACACAAAGGTGGAGCGTCCACTGATCCAGGAAATTATAGACCCATCAGCCTAACTAGCTTGAGCTGCAAGGCCATGGAATGGATTATCATGAACCTCATTAACAGGGACATTGGCAACCTCCAAACATTCGACCCCACACAGTTTGGCTTTGTCAAGGGGAGGTCATGTCTGTTAAATCTGGTCGACTACTTTGAGACGGTCACCAAAGCCATAGACGAGGGGAAGATGGTACACACCGCCTACCTTGACCTGGCCAAAGGCTTCGACACTATTCCCACTCAGTCATAATAGATAAACTTTCTCAACTAGGCATCTATCCATGTGTTATATGGGTAGCAAATTGGCTCACTGATAAAATCCACCTAATCAAAATGGTGAAAGCCACCTCAGGCAGTAGAACTGTAATGAGCGGCGTACCCCAGGGATCGGTCTTGGGGCCTCTGTTATATACATCTCTGAGGTGCAGGCCAAAACCAGTGGGCTATGGCTGACCAAGTTTGCAGATGACTGCAAGCTGGGTATGGTCATTAATTCCCCAAGTAATGTGGACGCCCTCCAAGAGGGTGTAACCCAAACAAATGACTGTTGTCAGAAATGTGGCTTCAAGCGGAATGCCAAAAAAATGCATCATTATCCCCTTTAGGAAGAGTCATGTCCCCACATATTATCACATTAATAACAATGTTCTAATCACTCAGTCGGTGGTGAGTGATTTGGGCACCCGGGTTGATAGCAACCTGACTTTTGACCACCATGTTGCTTCCATTGTATGGAAAGCTTTCTACATGGCCTAGCTCATAAGTAAGGGTATCTCATCCAGGGACAAATAGCTCATAACATCCCTTTATTCTTCCTTTATAAGACCAATTATTGTGTACAACGCCCCCTTTGGCATGTACCTCACAAAACACATGAAACAACCTGAGCGAACCATATAGGATCCTCACCAGAAGAATCCAGGGCCTCAAACATCTACCCTACACAGGTGGGCTAAAAGCCCTGTCCCTCTACTCAGTTTCATACAGACTTCACAGAGGTAACCTCTGTCTGGCATACAAAGCAATCTCAGATCCCGCCTTGATGGGACTGCTGCATACCTGCAAGTCAAGCTCCACTTGAGTAACCCACACACTCAACCTGGTCTGTGACATTGTCGGACTTGTTGGTGAGACAGATTTTGTGTCCCAGAGACTCCCCCATCTGTGGAATAGACTCCCTCTCCATGTAAAGCTGAGTACTTCATTATCCCTTTTCAAGCGCAACCTGGAAAACTGGATGGGAAACGAAAAATACACCCCTGGGGTTCCACCTGTGTCCCTGCTGGACAGGGGCTTTGGGTGCTGACTTGTCTAAACATGGGCTAAACTCTTGGCTAGGTTTATAAGGGCATCTGGAATAGCCTAGTAACTTCCTATGATCCTGTAAAAAGAAACAGAAAACCAAACAAGTAGTTGCTGTAGCTAAGCATCCTTACAAAAAGTGTCAGGACTATACTCACGAGCTGTTTAATGTCCCAAATGCTCTGAAACCACCACAGGGGTTTCTGTCCCTGGTCAATCCACTCCATCTAAGAGAGCAAGGAATTCTAATTCTCCTGATGAGGAGTCTGTCTCTGGTGAAGAATCCTTAGCATATTTCTCACAAATATACTCTCCTTTGGCCTTGGGGTCTGATGAAGAGGATTCTTTGTCCCCTAAATCTCCTTTTGAGGAATTGTCCTTTGGGATTCAGTGGTTTGTATGCTGGAACATATTAAGTGGGATTGTTCCCAAGTATCAGAGGTTCAAAAGAGATATTATAAACTTTTGCAAATGAATTCACCCAGACCTTCAGTCCCTCTGGTCTTAGCTGTGCTGGCTGTTGGACACATTTACAGCAGATTAATGAGCCCCTAACTCTTAACCTCTGGCCCCTAAGAAGCCAGACATATTACATAGTACCTGAGGATCATAAATACTTCTATAAAAGTCCATCATATGATCCTGCAGTGGTCTCCATGACCACAGGTAAGTCATCCAAACTCCTTTTCCAAGCTTCTGCCTTCTGACAGAGACAGCCGTGCTATGAAGAGATATGAGAAAAAAATGTGTACTTCTGCTACTTTTGTTTTTAGGGACATTAATTATCAGACCCACATGACTAGATATGCCTTGGTTCTTCTATCCCAGCTGGGGGGAGGGGGTGAATGACTTGCCTGATTCCGAAAGCAAAGACTTCTGCTCTCTCTTTACTGTGTTCTGCCTCTTAGGTAGCCCACCGTTCCATTTAATGCAGCTGTGATACTGCTGACGCCTTTACTAGGACAGCTGCATCTGGTTCTGTCATGAGTAGATATTCCTGTTTGCACCTACAGGCTTTACTTGAAGACATTAAGGCCAAACTTTTAGATTCTCTCTTTGATTACTAGAATCTTTGGTTAACAATAAGAGCAAGGTTATTGCAGTACCTAAAACAAAAGATTGTTTCTCCTGTAATTCAGATGTTCTTTCATATCACCATTGCAGTGTTTTTTACTAAAGGGATTCACTGCCAAGGTAGCCCAACGTTCAGCCAGTATACCAAATCCTTAGGATTTTTTAGATGATGTATGTCACCCGGATGCTCCCTGCTCAAACCGTAAGGTATAAAGGTGATGTACAGACATGCATACCATAGAACTCCTTTGCTGCCAGTCTGAACCCCATCATTGATTGTAGGTTTGAATGCTCCGTCTGTGCTGGTTACTGAGCCATGTTTCAGATAAGTGCCCCACTGGGTTTTTTTCTAATTTTCTTCGTTTTTCAGTTCTGTGGGTTTACATGTCATCCAGAAAGGGAAAATGTCAGTGTGGGAGACAGATTCCCCATAAGGATCGTCATGAGCAGTGTCTCTATTGTTTGGGTGCTTCTTATGACCAGATGAAATGTTTTATCTGCCAAGCATTTGTCATCTCTCTTCTTGTCCATTTCCCTGGAGAACCAAAGTCTTAAATTGGTGGCGCAGGGAGCTGTGGCTGAATCTTCCCATCCCGAAGGTCAGCCACCTGCCAAGATAAAGGCCAAAAGATTCAGGTTTTATTTGGCTGCTGTCTCTCCTCTCCCATATATCTCTCTTGAGGCTGGTGAAATCCCAGAAGATCTCCTGTTTTTTAAATTAGATTCTTCTGCCATGGTCATATCAGAAGGCATCATGGATCCAGCTTCTCCCATGTTGTCAGATGCTTTGCAGATGTCTGTTCCAGCTGTTGAGAGGGGAACCTTGGCTGGCTATTTCAGAGGTCTGAAGGAGATTCTGCGGATACTTTTTTGGGAGGAGATTCCTACTGCGCTAGTTGAATGTAGGCAAGGCTGTAAACCCCCTAGGTTTTTTAGGGCAGACATCCCTCAAAACAAAAAAAACATATTTCCCCTGCTCCTAAAGATCTGCAGTGTGACTGGCAGGATTTTACCCAGGGGTTATTTCATGCATTGATGGCCTTGAAGCCTCCCCAAGGGAGTTTCTGTAATTCCTCCCCTTTGGTCCTGTACCCGACTCGAGGTCCAGAGAGCAGGATTCCTCTGAAGAAGACTTGGATTCCAAGTAAGAGTCTTTGGCATATTCCTCTCAGATCCATTCTCCTTCGATTATAGCTCTTAGGAGAAAGACTGTTACTCCAGACTCTCCCTTTGAAGAACTCTCCTTTGTGGACATTATTTCTTGTATGATGGAATTTTTTAAATGAGACTGTTCGTTGGTTTCTGACATTCACAAAAGTTATTATGAGCTCCTTCAGATCGAGTCCCCGTAAGCGTCTGCTGTTCCTCCTGTCGTGGCTTCCATTTTGACCTTTTTGTAGCAGCTTCTGTGGCCTCAGATTCTGAAACTCCAGCCCCTAAGAAGCCTGATAGATTTTATAAGTTGCCTGAAGGGTTTAATTTCCTCTACAAATGTCCCTTTGCTGACCCCCATCTGTGGTGTCTGTCTCTTCTGAAGAACCCTCTAAGCTTTTGCCTTCTTCTTAACTACTTCCTTCAGACAAGGACAGCAGAGCTATGGAATGGCCAGCAAAATGGTGTAACTGCTGACACCTCAGCCTTTCATCTGTTACCTACCAGACCCATATGACCAGGTATGTTTTGGCCCTTCTTTTACAGGCTTCCCAGGATAGCTCAGCCCTCTCTTTACTAGGCTGTACTTCTTGAGTAGCCCACCACTCTGTTAAATGTAGCTATGATGCAGCTGATGCCTCCGGTAGGGCTGCTGCTTTTGCTTCTATTTTGAGACATTACTCTTGGCTTCATCTCCAGCCATTACCTGATGATATTAAGGCTATAAACTACTGGATGCTTCACTTAATCATAAGAATCTGTTTAATTCTGCAGCTGCTGAGCTTTTTAAGTTTCTGGAGGATAAGGGTATGACATTGCAGGAATTTAAGCTTATATTTGTTTCTCCTATTCCTAAGTTCCAGAGGAGTTATCCATTTAAATCTGCTTTTGTTTGAGGACAGCCTTGCCCTCCTCCCAAAGGTAAGAAGGGTCTAGGCAAGATGTCCATCTATTTACATGTTGCAGTATTCATAACAGTGGGGAGTTGCTGCCAGCAGCACGGCCTTCCAGACAGTATACCAAGGACTTTGCTTCTGGAGGGTACGTGTGTCATCCCTTGTCAGGGCAATAAACCAACGTAGGGTATAAAGGTAATGTCTGCATGCACCCTCCTCAGAAATTTCCTACCACAGTGAATGCCAGACTGCTGTTCGCCAGTTCTGAAAACAGATTGTGTTTTCAGACGACCGTTAAAAGTCTCCAGACCAAACAACTGTTTCTCCTACCACTACAGATAAGTGCCCTGTTGGTTTTTCTTTGCCTTTGATTATTGTTAAGTCTTACATGTCAGTTAGAAAGGGAAAGTGTGCTTGTGGGGAGACAAATTCCTCACAAGGACATGCATGAGAAGTGAGTTTTTTGCTTAGGCAAGGCCCACGACCATCCTCCTGCCCCATTTGCAAATCTTTCATCCCGAAAACCCTTTGTAGCCGTCTTGCTGCACTAAAATTGTATTTAGAAAATCAGAGGCTCAGATGTCTTGCGCTCAGCATGGAAGAGGGAGTAGGCCCGTCCGAAGAGCCGTCGAGGAAGAAGGCCAAGAAAGTTAGGCTGGAATCCCATGCTGCGCCTCAGGCATCCGAGAAGGCTTCTTGAGGCTGATGAAACCCCGGCATCTTCCCAGACATCCTTTTCCAAGCCAGGCCCGGGAACCTCAATGGAAGCTGGGGTGGCAAAAACTTTCAGTATGTCCGCTGAGGCTATTCAGCCATCAGATCCTGATGGTGGAGGGAAACCACAATTCAGCCAGAGGGCCTTGCTCCTTCTGTTCCACCCAGGCAGACATCTGCTCCTATTCTCTCCCCACCAACTACTCCCTTAAAGAAAAAGAAAAAGAAACACTCTGAAACCTAACCATTTCCTGAATGGGAAGTCTTTTCATAAAGTCTTTTTAAGGTTTTCAGGCCTTGCAGACAGAGTAGGCCCCACCAGCTCCCTCACCACGACCTACTTTAAAGGTATCAGAGAAAGAGTACTCCTCTTCAGATGAATCTGTTTCATATGAAACCCAAATAGAGTCCCGAAAAGATTTCATCACCCCAGAGGAGGAGGACTTAATTACTCCTGAGTCTCCAGGGGAAGAAATCACGTTTGGAGACACAATCTCTCTCATGAGGGAGCATTTTAAATGGCAGGTATCTGAAGTATTTGACACCAAGAAAAGGTACTTCGACCTTTTACAAATGGAGCAACCCTCTGCTTCAGCAGTGGACCCCCTTACTACCTGCCTTCCAGGTTCTTCTTCTTGGTTGCTTCTCAATCCCCTGACTCTCAACCACCAGCTTCTAAATGACCGGACTGATTCTACAAGGTCCCTCAGGATACCCAATACCTCTTTAGGAACCCACCAGCAGACCCAGAAGTTATTGCTGTTTCTTCTGACAAATCACTAGGCAACTACCTTTGACTGCTCTTTATTCCACAGACAAAGACAGCAAATTCATGGACAGTCTAGGGAAGAAAGTTTATACCTGCTCTACTCTGGCTATAAGAGCTCTCAACTACCAGACTCATATGGCTAGATATGTCCTGGATACCATTACCAAGGCCTCCACATTACTATCTGAGGCACCAGATTCTCTCATAAAAGCACAAATTTATACCCTCCTCTCTAATGCATCCCAAGTAACTATGCACTGATGCTGTGGATGCCTCATCTATGTCTGTTGCATCTGGATCAGTCTTGAGGTGATATTCTTGGGTGAGACTACAACCGCTACCCATGGATGTGCAAACAAAATTGTTGGATGCACCCATGGATAATAAAGCTCTGTTTGGGCAAGCCTCAGCAGTACTCCTTAAATCCCTTCAAGAAATGGGTTAGGAACTTCAAAATCTTAAACACCTACTGGTGTCTCCTATCCCAGGATTCCATAGGAATTACCCACAAAAACCTTCCTTTGTCAGAAAGCAGTCCTCACACACTGCTCCACAGGCTAAAGGACGCAGACAAACCAAGAAAAGCTCTGCTCCAAATTTTCCAGCCAGTTCTTCCACTACGCCCTTTTGAGGCCAGTCTGACCACTCCAGACCGCCTTCTATGTGACCACCCACCTTTCCACCAAAACACCCACTTTCCCTCCATCTCATCCTATCCCTTCCCTCCTGGCAGATGATCACATCAGAACAATGGGTACTCTCCATCATTCAGTCAGGCTATTTCATGACTTGGTGGATGGTACCCCCCTTTCATGGAATCCCTCCACCACCTGCAAACCAAACCCACCTTTTTCCTCCTATCATTCAACAACTTCTAGATCAAGGTACCATAGAACAGGTACCATACTATCAAAAAAATAGGCTTTTACTCCAGAATGTTTCTGATACCAAGGAAGGACGGCTCATGGAGGCCAATCCTAGACTCATCCTTTCTAAACCTCTTTCTCAAAGTCCCCAGTTTCAAAATGATTACCTTACCCCTGCTCTTACCACTCATTCCAACTCAGGCCTTCATGGTAGCCCTAGATTTGAAGGATACCTGCCTACACATCCTTATTCACCCAGATTACAGGAAATACCTCAGATTTGCAATAGGTTCTTGACATTTGCAATTCTCTGCCTTGCCCTTTGGACTCTCTACTGCTCCCCGAGCATTCACAAAGTGCCTGGCCCCCATCATTGCTCACTGCAGGACTCGGGGGTATTCAGATATACCCATACCTGGACGACCTGCTTATTCTTCATCAAGACCGCCAAGTCCTCCTACTACATCTACAACAGGTAATCTCCACCCTATCTCAGTTTGGGTTCACCATAAACCACAAAAAGTCTTACCTGATCCCCTCTCAAGACCTGGTTTTCCTGGGATGCAGGATCAGAATAGACAAAATGAAAGCCTTCATTCCAGATCAGAGAATCCTAGACCTTTGTCTATACTTCCAAAAACTCCTCTCCCACACTTCCTTGCCAGCTCAAGAAATTTTAAAAATTCTAGGCCACATGGCATTTCTCCTATCCTTGTTGCCTCTGGCAAAACTCCACATGCAAAAAATCCAGTGGGTCCTGAAAAACTTATGGAGCCAACATTCCCAGCCCCTGGATGCCCCCCTCCCCTTACTTCAAATTTTGAAGAAGGAACTCCAGTGGTGGATATCAGCTGTTCACCTCAACCAAAGGATCCACCTTCAAGCTCCCAGCACCCCTCCAACAGGTCTCCACAGATGCTGCCGATCTTGGTTGGGGGTCAGTGCTTCTTACAGACCAAAAACAACTCTCGGTGCAAGGCACATGGCCCAACCTAAGACAAAAGGACCATATCAACATCAAAGAAATGAGGGCTTTACACTTGGCCCTACTAACCTTCAAATCAGCCCTTCAGCCAGGAATCCTGAAAGTGATCACAGACAATGTGATGGTCCTGTGGTACATAAGCAAGCATGGGGGTACAAAGTCCTACCCCCTGTGCAACCTAGCAATCCAGATCTGGAACCTAGGAGTATCTCTCCACATTTATCTGGTAGCTGTTTATATCCCTTCAACAGAGAATGTCATGGCAGACTTCCTGAGCAGAACTTCAGCTCCCAGTCATGAATGGATGCTTCATAGGGAAGTATTTCTGGACATAATCCACAGGTGGGGTATTCCACAAGCAGATCTCTTTGCCTCCACCCAGAACAGACAGATGCCCAAATTCTACACAAGGAATCCGCATCCACAAGAGTGGAAAGTGGATGCGTTCTCCTTCTCTTGGGAGGGAATGTCCCTCTATGCTTCCCCCCTTCACCTTAATTCAGAAAGTCCTTCTGAAAATAGAGGGACAACCCAAAAATCCTACTGGTGACCGACCCCCTTTTGGCCAAGACAGCATTGGTTTGCCCTCCTACACTTACTAGCCAAGGGCAATCATTACAGGTTACCCCACCGAATGGACCTGCTCACACAGGACAGGGATCCCTACTACACCCTCAGGTGAACAATCTGAAATTAACCTTATGGGTGATAGGGTTTTGATTCCCTACAGACACCTATACTTGCAGGACATACTCAATGTTCTGCATAAGGCCAGAAAACCTAGTACCAGGAGAAACTATGTATCCAAATTGAACAGATTCTCCTACTGGTGTCAACAGAAAAAACAGGACCCTCTGACTACCTCTATACCTATGGTCCTTTCCTATTTGTGTGAGCTACTTCACTCGAGACTAGCATATTGATCAAAGTGCATTTATCTGCCATCTCTCCCTGTCTGCCTATCTCCCCTCCTCTGGCTTCCAGACTGGGGAGTACCAGGAGAAACTATGTATCCAAATTGAACAGATTCTCCTACTGGTGTCAACGGAAAAAACAGGACCCTCTGACTACCTCTATACCTATGGTCCTTTCCTATTTGTGTGAGCTACTTCACTCGAGACTAGCATATTGATCAAAGTGCATTTATCTGCCATCTCTCCCTGTCTGCCTATCTCCCCTCCTCTGGCTTCCAGACTGGGGGTCAAACTTTTCCTCAAAGGGGGTTCTTCACATCTGGCCTCCCAGAACCATATCTCTCCCCCTTGGGACCTGAACTTTGTACTAGAAAAACTTACATTGCCACCCTTTGAACCAGCTCATTCAGTATCCCTGAAGCTATGCACACTGAAAACAGTCTACAAGTGGCCCTTACATCTGCCAGGAGGGTATCGGAGATACAAGCCCTCATGGTTACCTCTCCCTACCTTATTTTCCACAAGGACAGAGTTGCTCTCAGGACCAACCCTTCCTTCATGCCGAAGGTGGTTAATGAACTTTCACTAAACCAGACCATTAATCTACCTGTTTTCTACCCTGAACCACAAAATTCTTCGGAAAGGACTCTCCATTCCTTGGATGTCCATCAGAAAGTCAGAGCAACTTTTCATCTCTTTCCACCCGAGAGCTCTAGGGAAGGCAGTCTCCAAGCAAACCATTTCTTCATGGATTTGTAAATCCATTACCTTATGCTGCTCTTACCATGGAAAATTCCTGCACAGTCAAGTCAAACCTCACTCTGCCTGGGCAGCTGCTTCCTCAGCTGCCTTTGTCAAAGGAGTTGACTACGCTTCCATCCTGGAAGCTGCCACTTAGACTTCTGTCCACACCTTTACCAAACATTACAAACTGGACCTAGTCTCTCGAGCTAGGGCAGGGTTTGCCAGGTCTATCCTCCAAGGACTCGACCAGGGAACCCAATCCTCCACTCAGAGCCATACATAAAAGGTCTGGTACTCTCCCTATTGTTATGAACACTGCAACATGTGAATAGAAGGACATAGAATAGTTGTGTAAGAACTTAACATAAACTTAGATGTCCTTCTCTTCCATGTCACAGTATTCAGTCCCCCCTCCTGCTCCTTTCCCTTTACCATCTTACATTCCATACTGACTTGGGGGGACATAACCCTGATATCCCCCAGTCTCTCCACTAAATACAAACTACCTGCTACCCTGACTCTAGCCTACATTTAATTCTACGGGCTCCCTTGGGACCCTTCTACCCACAGGAGTGCTACTGTATGCAGCAGTTCATTCTGAGGAGGGTGCATGCAGATGTCACCTTTATACACACGTCAGTTTATGGCCCTGACGAGGGACGTCACACGTACCCTCCTGAAGCAAAGACTTTGATATACTGGCCGGAAGGCAGCGTTGCTGGCAGCAAATCCCCACTGTTATGAATACTGCAACATTGAAGAGAAGGACATCTAAGATTATGGAAGTTCTTACATAACTATTCTTGCCTGCTGCTAAGTCTACTCAGAATCCCACTTCTCAGAAACCTCTTTTTCAAGACATGCCAGGCTGTAGCTGACTGTTAGCTTCCCCCTTTCCTGGGTCAGTTTCCCTTATTTCTTTGTCTTTCCTTGTCCCTTCCCAGTTGCTTAAGGGTCACTCATGTCTCTTCAGTTCTGACCAGCATCCATCAGGGATACTTCATGTTGTGAAAATCCATTCCTCCTTTTCTGGGCATCCCTCACCCTCAGAAAAATCTTCCTTTCTTACCAAAACTACTTTAGGGTCTTTTGGCTGAAGGTACCATTCAGGTTGTGTCCCATTCACAGGAGGTTAGGGGGATGTTATTCCAGAATGTTTCTAATTTTCAGGAAGGAAGGCATCTTGAGACCCATTCCAGATCTTCTCAGCTCAGTATCTTTCTGAAGATTCATTCCATTCAATATTGTCCCTTTAGACTCCTCCTTCCTCTTCCCCAGGCTTTCCTGGTCTGTCTGGATCTCAAGAATGCTTATATGCATATCCCAATTCATCCCCTCTTCAGGAGGTTTTTGCATTTCTCTTTTTCTTTCTTGCATTTTCAGTCCTCCGGTTTGCCCTTTAGCCTTTCTACTGCCCCAAAGGTTTTCGTCAAATTCCTCGCTGCTGTGATCACTTTTTGCAGGATGAAAGGGGGGGGGGGGCAGATCTTTCCTTATTTGGACAATCTACTCATTCAGGTTCCTCCCCTAAGACCTGGCTTTAGCACTTCCACTATACTGTTTGTCTCTTGTAAAACCTGAGGTTTACCATAAATTTTCAAGAATATGTCTTTGTTCTTTCTTAGGATCGTGTTTCTCATTTGCAGGCCCCAGACCAATCCCTGTGTTGCCTTCCCAACTCCTCCCAAGGCACTTTCTTTTCATCTTTTTTCAATCCCTTCTTCCCCAGGTTTCACTTTCAGACAATAATGAGAGAGAGAGAGAGAGAGAGAGAGAAAGAGATGAGTTATGAATGAAAGACCAGAGAGAGGTACCAAGGAGAGAGAGAGAGTAGAGAGAGTATAAACAGAATTCCATCCTGGATGGGAACAGGAACATATCCCTGATTTGCTTAAGTATCCTTTTAGTAAGGATTTGAAAGAAGAAACACTAGTTACTGTTCTGATGTTGAGGTAGGGAGTTCCAAGCTTAAACAACAGAGTAGGAGTAGAGACTTTGGCCGGAGGAAGTGAAAGGTTTGGAGACTGAGGAGCTGTTTGTCTCTGGACCTGAGATTTCTGTTTGGGATGTGGAGGTCAAGTAAATGACTGATAGCTGAACAGTTTAGAGGGTTTTGAATAATATGTGAGGTTATTAGTTGGATGTAGGGGAGAAGGTTGGGAAGTTCAAGCCAGTTGATAGACTGTAGAGTATTGCAGTGGTTTGCTGAGTATTTAGCATTCAATGTGAACTTTGCAACTTTGTTGTAGCAGCTTTCTAACTTGGGTTTCTGGAAGGTTTGTAGGTTGTTCAGAATTGGGGCTCTGTAAAGTAGAGAGGGTAGGAGTTATGATTCGGCTAGTGTGATTTTAGCAGGAGTATTCAGAAAATGCTTATTCCTATATATTAAGCCAAGTTTCTGATGTGTTTTTGTGATGCTACTTTGAACATGCAGGTCAAACTTTAGTTTGTCATCAATAGTCAAACGTAATTTGATATGGAGGACTATTTCAGTTTTAGTTTTATTTAAAGAAAATATTTGAATGATGTTCTGTCAGGGTTGAGTAATTTGGGAGTGAAAAGTTTTGTTTGGCTTGAGTGTGAGTTGAGATGTAGTGAGCCATGCTTCAAATGAGGTGTAAGCATGCTGTGTTTTAACTGTAGTTGTGTTAGAGTGGAAGAAGAGCAGATGATGATGGAGTCATCTGCGTATTGAATAAAAGTACCTTGTCCAGAGGCTGTGCGCAGGTCATTGATAACTATATTGAAGAGTAAAGGTCCAAGAATAGATCCTTGTGGGACTCCTGTTGTGTTAGGCAGCAGTGGTGAGGTAGCCCCTTACCATTTTACTGACTGTTAGTGAGGTATCTGTGAAACCATTTAATAGCAGGGAATGAATTGCCCAGATTTGAGAGTTTAGTGAGAAGTCCAGAGTGGGGTACCATATCAAAAGCTTTAGAGAGGTGAAGAAATAAAACTGATACCAGTTTGTCAGAGTCTCTTGCTTTATTTATATTGTCATTGAAAGATAGTAGGGCTGTGGATGTATTGTGTTCAAGTTGGACGCCATGGTTGGGTATTGGAGATCAGGTTATTCTGTAGAGAGGTATTGTTGTAGTTGGTGAATACATTTTTCAAGAATTTTGGATAGGGGGAGAATATGGCAATAGGTTGGAAATAGGTTACTATACTTGAATTGCTACCTTTATGCTGTGGGATTATGTAAGATTTGTTTCCATAGGTCTGGAACATGGGATTCTGCTGTGGATTTGTTAATAAGAATACTGATAGGGTAAGTTATGGCTTCAGCAGCAAGTTTTATGCTGGGGGGAGATTATCTACAGATGATGAGCATGGTTTAAGCTTGAGTAGTAGTTTTTTGATAGATGTAGGGACAGGTTGGAAGGAAAAAGGGCAGGGATTGAAAGTGGGAGATAGTGAAAATGGATGGGATGTCACTATGTTTGGTGGAGTGCTAAGGGAAATTGGTTTCGGGTAGTCAGTTTGTGAGGCTGGGTGTGTGCAGCAAGGGTTGCGGGTGAGTTTAGTTATGCATTCTATGAAGTAATTGTTAAACTTGATAGCAGTTTGTAGTGGCATATTTTCTGGATGGGGTTATTTTTTTCTAGTTCCTGGGTTGAGGAGGGATGAGATGGAAGCCCAGACTTGTTTAGGGTTATGCTTGTAAATGCCTTGAGAAGTAGTGTGGTATATTTTTTTGTCAGACTTTTTTTTCCTCTGTTACAACGTTGTCTATATAGTTGTAAATCATTGTCATTTTTGTTCTTTTTCCATATGTTCAATGCTCTGTCTCTATCTTTTATGAGTAGTTTGCAGGATTTGGTCAGCCCAAGGGGTTAAGATTATGTTTAATACATTGGGGCAAGAGAATTTAAAATACTTAAGAATAGTGTGTTGAATTGCTCGACAGCTTTGAAGGAAGGACCATTTTATAGTGTTTATTGTTTGAATGAAACTATCCTGGGTGAATTTTGTAAGGTTGATGGTGGATTTAAATTTATGGTCTTTATGTAACTGTGTGGGAGCTCTTGTCTGTATAAGCTGCAAAATGGTTGCTTAAAAAGTCTAAGTATGTACCAGATGAGAAGTAGTTAGAAGGGTTAGAAATTAGTGTCCAATCCAGGATGGATTGTTGAGCATTATTTTTGCTGTGTCTTGTAGGAGAATTGATGAGTTGGGTGTAGCCAAAGAGATTTATGCTACTGGTCCGGTTTCTTGAGGAGAGAGACTGGCAGTCTATATTAATGTCACATAGTATGATTGTTTCATTATAGACAGAGTATGAAACCCAAGCTAATATTTCTTGCAGAATTGGAACATTGTGCCCTGTAGGTAGGTATATAATAAATCATAATTTTTTGGACATACTAAGCTTAAGGAAAGAGACGAGAATTTCTGCATTAGAAAAAATAGGAATGGTGCCTGAAAAGGGGTAACTGTTTAATTTTTTGAGTGAATGAAGGCAGTTTTGCTTACTTGTATGTTCTATCACATCTAATTATGTCATAACCTGGAGGAAGGATTTCAGTATCTTTCATTTTAGGGGTTAGCCAGGTTTATAGTGATTAAACCCAGCATGGAAGTTGGAGTTTTTATTTCCTGTGCTCCTGAGGTTGGAGGTTATTATCTTTAGAGTTTTAGGTTGTAGTTTGTAATTAAGTGTTTGTGTGACCTGGATTTGGGTGGATGTCTGGGTATTGAGTGATAATAGTAAAGGATGGATTTAGCATTTTGGGGAAGCAGTTTGGAACAATGACTACTTTTGTAGTTTGTGCAGAATTTGATTATTTTAGGTTTATAATATAATACTGTGGTGGTAGCTAGGGAGAAACAAGGAACTGACTGATAACGTAATGGTACTAGTGGTGTGAGAGGTGTATTTCAGAGGATGTTTGTATGTGAAAAGATCAAGGAAGAGGTGAAGGGTAATAAAGAAAAGGGATGACAACTTGGATGTAATGATGTTGACTAGGATGGATGGGTAGGAAATGTAGAAGGATGATGCAGAAAATAAGAGAATGAAATGGTTAGTAAGCTGTGAGGTAGTGTTCAAGTAACTACTTGCAGAGAAGAGATTTGATTGGATTGTGATGTAATGGGTGGAGACGTAGAGTACAAGATGTGATAGGACAGTTGTGCAGGAGGTGGGGATTGATGAAGTAAAAGTTTGGCGATAGTGGGGGTGGGTGGGAATTGGTGATAGGGTAGGGGGTGGAGTGAATCCCGTGTGTAGCGAGAACTGAACAGAGTGGTGCCCCACTGTCACTGCTGAAAACAGCAAGAAATAATGCGTGAGGAGAGGATTCCTACAGTTCAGCTGGTAAGGAGCCAGAATAAGACTTTTGAAGCTATTGAGGAGGGAGGGATAGAAAAGAAAGGAAAGGTATGCAGCACAGAGGAAGGAAACAGCTATGGAAAAAGGGAATTTAAAGGATCAGGGAAATACCAGGCAGGCAGGATTAGGAAGGGTTGAAGGAGGAGGGAATAGAGTAGGGTTCACACAGGTAAAGTGGGTAGAGCTACAGGAGTAAAACAGGGTCCTTAAGCAGAGAGAGGCTCACAGTGGTGTTTTAGGGATAGTCAAATACCAGTGAATGGGAGAGAAAGCAGGTGCAGCCAGAGAAGCCAGGAGGATAGTTTAGGTGACTAGAAGTGGAGTGCAGGAGATGGACTGATTTAATTCTATCCCTGGGCAGTGTGAATACTGAAAAGTGAAGTTTCAAATATATGTATTAAAAACAGGATATTGCAAATAAGGAAATAAGCCTTAGTCAAGCGTGCTTTAGCTCTGTTGGAAGAAGTGATTATGGGAGTGTTGTAGCTGGGAGATTAAAGTCTTTCAATCTGTAGTGGGAAATTGCTTTAGTGAAACGGTCTTGTTGATGCGGATAGGGAGTTTAGTTCTGCTGAGTGTAGTAATGTTGGAAGAGGGCAGTTTTTCAGGCTGTAGTGTAAAATTGCTTTAGTGACTTCATCTGGTTGAGGTGGCTAGGGGGCAGCCTTATGCTGTGCTTCCATTTGCTGCATCTTCTCTGTCAGCTAATGTTGCCCATGTTGGACATTGAGAGTCAGGGCCTTCACTTCATCACTATGGCTATGAAGAACACTTTCCTTCTCTATCCCTGAGTTTCATGACCTTGGGAGTTGTTAGAAACGTGGGGGGGAGGGTTTGCAGGAGATCACCACTTGCATGGGTATGTGAAGGAGATTGTGAAGCTTCTCAGTTGGACCCAAGATAAGTTCTGAAGTACTCTTTTTGCAAAGCCAATTCATAAATAAGCTTTGCTACAAAAGTTAAACACTCCAAAAAATTTAAAAAGGATTCCATTACACTCTCCTACTACTGTGACTGAGTTCTCAACTGAGCTGAAATCTACATAAGTTCTCAATTCCTAAGTAACATCTACTGTCATGTTTTTTACACAACTATACTTTTTGAGGGAGATACAGTCATGCCAGATATTATTGCTCATCTCTGAATATGAAATCTTTGTAAGAGGAGCATTTCTACTGTTACTGCAGTAGTTTTCTGGTTGATGTCTACTTGTATGAAATGCATGAAATGTATTCCTTGATAAGGCTGGCTATGTGCTGCTTCACTTTGTTGTGTTTTCCATTCAGGGGATGTAGGTCCCTTTTGCTTCTCACATTTTAACTAATAAGTTATAATGAATGTCATATTTTTCCATTTTTGTTTGGTCCTTCTGTTCTTGCATTACTGCTTTAGGTTTTCTTTTGTTCCTGCAGCTTGTTAAATCCCCTTTTGCTTGCAGCAGAAGGGCTTTACATTCATGGAACAGTGTATTTACCTCCCTTACATAAAATGGATCGATGTTTGATGGATTTTCTGGATAGAGAATGTGCTGGCCAATTCATGTTGTACAGGGAGAGCTGTTGAAGCAATTGCTCATTTCCAGACTCAGATTCTTGAGGTCAGGGATGGCAGCATTGCCATCCATTGTAGGAAGTACATCACTGGTAAAGTATCTTTCAGTCTACAGCATCTGTTGTGGTACTTTGGGATTACTCTGAACAGCTCCTGTAAGATTAACTTGCATATTCTTTTATTTTAGTTTCTACACAAGAACATGTAGCTTTCTGATATGAGTTAGCTATGTGTAGCTAGGCACTGATGCATAGTATTGGGTATGAGTGCTCTTCAGAAGTTTATATTAATTGATGTCCCTGACAACTGAATAGCCACTGTATTACAATAATTTAGACATTCTGTTTTTGTAGTTTTACTGTTAGAATACATGTCTAACCTTTGTGTTTGTAAACTCAGTGGATGTACCAGTACCTAATGATAAGAAATCCTTGCCAGATGCTTTAACATTAAATGAAAATGGAATAGCCACATAAAGTATACAAAAAACAACTTTTGGGAATATAGAGGGTGGATTCTGTTGCCACACACTTATACGTCCAGTACAGTAGTGTTACTAGATTAATGTTTTAGGGTACAGTCCAGTTTGAGAAAATGCCTCTAAAAGAGAGATTGTTTAACAAAAGTCACAGCAAGTAATATTTTTTCTGAAAAAGTATTATATTCTCAACTGAAATCACCAAGCTTCATCCCTTTTGCTAAAGGGAGAAATTATGCCATTTCTGGGTGGCTGTACATGTTTTGAGACCATCGCTAATGGAAATTTACAATTTAATTCAGTTGTGTTTGAACTGTGTCTTTCATGATTATGGTGTTTGTATAGCTAACCGAGTCACTTTCAGGTGCATCTGCAGGATCGTCCTTAATTGAGCAGTTATCTTCCGTTAGTATGGGGCACATAAAAATGCCATGTACTGTTATTCTAAGAAGAAAAATGTTTCTTTTTCTTTCATAATTATTGCAGTAGTGATGATAGTATATCTGTCTCCGTCTGGGCATCTGAAAAGGTGAGAACCCATGTCTCTTTCTGTTACTCAAGCTTCACCTTCCCACCCAGACAGTCTGCTGTCAATACTACTAACAGATTACTTGAGCTTTTGACAGAATACTTGCAGTTTTCCTGCAACAGTGCTAAACTTGAGGCGTTTACCCAGTTTTTGTAGTTAACTCTTTCTATAGATAATTACTGCTATAATTTCAAACTTCTGACAGCAAAGAAGAGTGGAGCATGATACCAGGAATAACATATAATCCCGGAAAGAGTCAGTGAAGCATGTCGTGGCTTCAAAATAAGTTTATTACGATCTTTGGCAGATGAGCACTGTAGATTAAATGTAGAAACATTTCAAAACTTAATTTATAATAGCGTTCATGTGTAATCATAGGAAACATTTCAATGTAGTTGGCAGCCAGAATCATTTTGATTGGAGAAATGTTGAAATGCCAGGCTGTCATAGATTGGGAAAAATGCTTCAATGAGTACTTAGGCTTTAGGGGGATATGTCATTGGTCTATTTTTGCATCAGCTGAATTAAGCTTTATGGCCAGCCATTTTTGTGCACCGGCCAATAAGTAAAGACTTTGTCATCTAAAACTTTTTGGTACTTAACCTAGTTCCCTGGTATGTGCTAGGCAGAAATTTCAGGACTAATGGGAATGGAGAATGGGGTTTCGCTAGCAAATGGCGTGAATTGTGAATTTTCATAGGCTGAGTTGAATGATTTGTGGCTGTGATACTTTTTATAGGCTGAGAAGAATGATTAGTGGCTGTGATAGAACCAAATGCTTAAGCTAATTGAGACAAGATCCGGAATTTTAGTGTTCAGCTATTCCAATTTTGTCAGAGGGCACTTGGTGAGGGGAGTGCCTGAGTCGAGACCCGACTCATTAGGCCTGTGGGGGATGTATGCCCACACAAACAATAAAAGGATGAAGTGGTGGGAAACTGTGCTAAGCATGAAATGGGGAAAAAACAGCCCCCAACCACTGGTCATTCCCAGCCAATTCATAGCCAGTGCCCTTGCATTTGGAGTGGACTTTCCAAATTGAAACAACAGTGACACATGCAACTTCATCTGAGTGTGGGTTCTTAGGCAGAATTCACCATTCGGTCATGCTGGGGGGTGTCCAAGAAAGAAAATAAGGACAGAGTCTCACTATGCGCCACGTAACATATGGCCAAAAGTGATCTGTTGTCTAAAGTCACAGGCTTTGCAAGCCAAGGGACCCTATCCGTTATCTTAAGTTGGCTGAGGACTGTGATTCAAACATCATAGATTTTTCCCAAAAGCACAACCTCTACTTGGAAAAAGGAGTAAAACTTCTATGTTATCAAGTGCCCTTATAGAAAACACTTCACTCTCCAGTTCTGACCAACCCGACCCACATGTATATATACAGCCCATGTTCATCGAAAATCATGTCTCATGCTTGTCATGCAAAATCAGTTTGATTTATTGAGTGGATAGGTCAGATGTTTTAAAAATATATACACTGTTAAGATTAACCATTGTGGGGGGACCTTAGTGAGTGAGGTCATGGCAGAAGAAAGTCATTCAGTATACTAAATTTTAAATTGCCGATGATTCAAAATTGGGAAAGTATGTCCAACTGGAGGTTATTCTTATGGGAATTATGGCTTGTGCCGTCCAGGCTATGGAATAAACAGTGAATGCTGAGGCTGGCGATCCCAGTGTTAGAGGCAATTCCGAAGCTAAGGGCACCCAAATATCTATGTTGGTTTTAGTAATAAGTATTAAACCATATAATGGAAACACGCTTAAAATAGAGTTCAACTCCACCATTATAGGTTCATAGGTTGGTACTGGGCTATCTGCCCAAAGGCATATATTAGCCCAGCCACGTTGTGTGGTATTCACCACCCCTTTAGTAGTTCCCTAGACCCTTGTACTAGCAGCTAGTACCCTTGGCCCCTATCTAGTAGTGCTGTTGGTGTGATCCCCGGTGTGAACTTTCTGTTACCCATCCACTCATCAAGGTTCCTCTTGAAGAGCGATAGTGAGGGGCTCTGTCTTATGTAGATCGGGACCCTGTTCCATAGTAAGGGAAGCCTCTGCGAGGGGAATCTTTCCCTCCAGTATGTTCTATTCATTGTTGTGTTGAGGTTTATATCCCTAGAGCGTGTAGCTCGAGTAGATTTGGTTTTGCTAAGATGGAGCATGTTCAACAATTCTGGGTTGGACATGGCTCTGTACGTTAGAGATCGCCTCTGAGAAAGCGGTATGCAACAGAGAACAGTCTTAGCTTTTTCAAACGTGCTGCATAGGGCAACTGTTTGAGGCCAGTAATACTCTTGGTTAGGTACCTCTGTGGTCTCTCCAGCTGCTGGAGATGTCTAGCCAGGTACATTCCAATTGGTGCATTGTACTCAATAATGGGTCTGATGAGGGAAGAGTAGAGGGACACCATTACATCCTTCTTGATGCGAACCCTTTCATGATCAGATGGGTCACATAGAAGGATTTGCTAACCACTTTGGCAACATGGTTATCAAAGGAAAGCTGACTGTCTACTTGGGTCCCTAGATCCCTTATTTCTTCTTCAGATTTCAGCGGATTACCTACTATGTTGTAATTTGCGGGTACTCTGTTTTTTCCAAAGGGGATTACTATGCATTTTTTTGCATTTAGCTTGAGACCATGGCTTTGACACCATGCATCAGTCTCATTTAGGCTCTTCTGTAGGATCTCCATGTCGGCCGGAGACTCTATTATAGCACCCAGTTTGCAGTCGTCCACAAACTTAGTCAGCCACAGCCCTTCCGTGCTTGCCTGTACTTCTGAGAAGTATATGCCAAACAGGAGAGGCCCCAGGACAGAGCCCCGAGGCACACCACTCGTTACTGGTCTGGATTCAGACATAGATCCCACTACTCTTACTTTATGGGATCTGTCTGAGAGCCAGTTTGCGATCCATCTTGTGCCATAAGGGTTTATGCCCAGGCTGGTGAGCTTATCAATAATACCGGAATGGGGAATGGTGTCAAATGCTTTAGCAAGGTCAAGGTAAGCCGTGTGTACCTCCTTTCCCTTATCTATAGCCTGAGTAACTGTCTCAAAGAAATCCACCAGGTTCAGGAGGCATGATCTGCCCTTGACGAAGCCGAACTGTGTGTGGTCCAGCGACTGGTGGTTCCCAATCTCTCCATTTATGAGTTCCATAATAATTCGCTCCATAGCCTTACAGATCAGACTGGTCAGGCTTATTGGTCGGTAGTTCCCAGGGTCAGTTGTGGCCCCACCCTTGTGTAGCGGGACCACCGTTGCCATGCGCCATTCTATGGGCACATATCCTGTGGAGAGGCCGAGACTGAACAGGGTATTAAGATGCGGGGTTAATTCCTTTTGGAGCTTGTGTATGACGCAGCCTGGGACACCATCTGGTCCCATGGAGGCAGTGTTTTTAGCTTTAGATAGAGCCTTGTTAACCAACGTATCAGTAATAATTGGACTTACACAATCCCCTGGAATGGTAATAGGCCCTGTAGGTGGTGAAGGGGGGGGGGGGAATTTGCACTGAACCTGTCAGCCAAGATGTTGGCAATGTCAGAAGGGTCAGTGTATTTTGTTCCATTTTGTACTAACTCAGAACAGACCTGAGTGTTGCCATTTAGGTTTTTGATGTAGCCATAGAAGGCCTTATGGTTATCCTTGGCATCTTTCTTTTCAAAATTAGCTTTAGTTGACTTGATGAGGGCCTCAGTTTCTTACTAATGCTAATCAGGGATGATTTTTCTACTTGAGATTTGGCCTTTTTTTGTACAAGTCTCCTCCATTTATTGTAGTTTGCTTATGGCCGGGGTCCACCAGACTGGTTTCTTCTTGCTTGAAACGCTATTTAAGGCGGAAGGCCCTAAAGGAAGCCTGCGCCTGCCAGTAAGAGCTGATGCTATGATCGACTCTGGGCATTTAGCCCTAAGTATCAAGTAACAATTAGGATTGGTTTGGATTAGTAAGGAATGGCTGGGTAACTTTCTTTTTTTTTATATACTATACCCCACAAACAGACTGTTAAGCTATCGATACATGCATGAACCCCAAGACAAGCTATTTTAGCATTTGCGTGGAACACTTAGAGAATTAAATAAAATAAAGTAATATATTTTAAGATAAGATGAAAGATACCTTTGGAGCAGCACTTTCACTCACTCCATCAGATCTGCCAAGAAGAAATTATAAGTCAAACATTGTGAAAGCAAAGACATGAAACTTAATAGTACTTTTAGTTTAAGGCAATAACAGTAAACTGTTCAGAAAAAGGAACGGGCTGTCTGCAGGCAGTAAACATTATCGAATTGATTTAGAGTAAGACTAAGTGCAGAATTTAAATGTGAGCTTTTTTTACAGTCACCAGATCAAGTATCCATTTAACTTAACAGGGAATCTCCAGATCAAGAATCCACTTAGCTTAAACAGAGGACCTACAGTTTGGCAGATGCTTTTATGAAGATTATGAAGACTAATAGTATGCACAGTGATGAAGTTTTCTTAGGTTTAATACAATTTTTATTGACATCTGTGTGTTCAGGCCTGGTGGTCTGCACGCTTCCAATATGATCTGCCGGTCAAGTTCCCTTTTCTCCAGGCAGTTGTTTAGTTGGCTCTGGAGTTCTCCTTGTTGTACAAGATCAACTACGTGGAACAAAAATTCATCATTTCCTGGTTTATTTTGGTGGTGGCTAGCCAGTGCATTGTTTTGGTTGTTGGCACAGATGTCTGTGAGGTAGCGGGCAGTCCTAGTTTTCAGTTTGTTCACAGTCTTGCCAATGTAAAAGGCTGGACAGCGTGAGCACTGAGCTCTGTACACCATGTAGGTGGTATTTCAGTCACTGTGTTCTCAGCTACAGTAGAAAAAGTGATCAGTGGGGTGAGGAATCAAGGGCTCTTGCTCATAAAACAGCGGTATCTGCAGTTAGGGGGTCTGCAAGCGTAAGTACCTCTTGGAAGGTCAGTATGAAAAACCGTACATTTTTCGGTTATCTTTACAAAGTCATGGATGTTCTTATTTTTCTGTAGGTTGAAGCTCGGTCTCACCAGGAGGATGTAATTTATCTTGCAAGGGGGGGGGGTTGCTGATGATGATCACGTTGTCCTTTATAACATCAGTATTGTTTCTGTAGTCAGTGGAATAGGTTTTTGATGTCTTTTGGGTGATTTTTGTTGTTCTTACCCCATTTTCTTGTTCAGTTCATGTGGAATTCCTGGTTTGTGTTTTTCTGAATTACAGTGGGTTCAAAGATGCTGCAGACAAACTTATTGTAGTATCCACGCGCTAGAAAATCTTTCAAGGTTGAACATGTTTATTGTAAAGTCTTCGAGTTTCTTAGAGACCCCGTGCCATCCTTAGTCCTTGAGATTTTACCATGTTCATTTTGGTCTTAACAGGGTGCATGCTGTCACTGTGTGGCAGAAGGTTCACTCTGGTAGGCTTTTGATATAGATTGTTGAACAGTTCTGAAGAGTCTTTGGCTTTGGAGATTTGAAGGTCAAGGAAGCATGCCTTGCTTTTGTGGTAAGAATGGATGAATTTAAGACAGTCAACTTACCAATGTGCTCAAAAAAAGTCCAAGAGTTCCTGTTCAGTGTTATTCCAGACAATGAAGATGTCATCTATGTAGTGGTAATAGCCTATATGCTGAAAGTAGGAGGAGTTGTAAGTATGATCTTTCTCCCACTTCCCTATGGCAGTGTTTGCAAGGCTGGGGGCCATGGCAGCCACCATGGCTATTCCCCACTTTTATCTGTAGAAGCAGCTATTGAAATCAAAATAGTTGTTTTCAAGAAGCAGCTTGAGGAACCAGATGATGGTTTCAGTTACCATAGTTGTGTCTGCCCATTGATCAGCGAGGGATTCAACTACTGCTCTAATGCAGTACTCATGTGGAAGCAATATGTAAAGCCCTTCCACATCTGTGGTGACCAAAAAAGAATCTTTGTTAGCCCTGATGTTCTGTATTTTCTTACGGAAGTCACCTGTGTCTAGAATGAAGGAAGGATTACATTCTGCTAATGGTTTAATTTGAACCTCTAGGTAGATGGATAGAGATTAGATGATACTTCCCCCACTAGCTATGACTGGCCTGTAAGGTGGATCGGTGATACTTTTGTGGGGTTTAGGTATTCCCAAGAAGTTGGGTAGTTTAGGTTCTGAGACTGTTATTAAATCCAGCAGTCGTTAAGTGAAGAGATCTGCATTGCTTATTTCAAATAATTCTAAAGTGATGTTTGCATATGCTGCCTTTACTTAAAAGATGTCTCATTTTTCATAAAAGTCCTGGTTACTCAGCTTGGTTCCATTCTCCTGATGGTAGGAGTGTGTGTCAGTAACCAAAATCCAGCCTCCCTTCTCCCCCTTCATGATTCTGCGGAGGGGGGGGGGTCTGAGCTTAGTTCCTTCAGGGCTGTCTCTTCTGGGGTTTCAGGTTGCAAAAGCGTCTTTTGGGAGGATTTCTGAGGGTCTTTTGGATGTCAGCTTAGCATTTTGTCTCGAAAGCAGATATGGTTGGGTGGGCGCAAAATTTGGTTTTCTCCATTTTTCCTGAGCATTGGTGTCCTGAGGTTGATCCTTGTTGTAGAAAAAGATTTTTAAGTTCATCTTTCTTGTAATTAACTTGAGGTCGATTAGTGTTTGAACTATATTGCCTCTCTGATACTGAACAAATGTGAGACCTTTATTTAGGATAGCCTGCTCCAGCTCTGTCAATGAATTTTTGGATTGGTTTCAGATCTTGATCCCAGGTTGTTGCTGGAGATGGTTCTCCAGTTTGGGAGATTGAGGGGTGGGACCCACAGGCTAACACAAAAGATAAGCGAGTGCATATGAGTAAGAAAGACAAACAGGCAGACATTTGGATAAAGTAACAAATGATGGCCACTGAGAGAGAATGAGCTGTAAGTCTCATGACAGAACTATGTAAATGTGTGTGTATCTGTATGAGCCCTCCAGGTAAAATAGGTGTTTGAGTGTCTGCAAGAGCACAGCCAGGCTCTGTGCTAGCTTTGTCTTGGTATGTTGGATAGTTGTGAGTCGTGCATGGTAGAGGTGGTAGTTCATTGTTGTCGTACCCGACCATGAGAACTGGCTCTGCCAGGAGTTGCACTGGGATGTCCACACTCACAGTCAGATCCACTGCTGTTACCTGAATGTGACTGATGTCTACTGGACAAGCTCTCCTCAGGAAGATGCCCAGGACCATGACCCCATAGCCTGCCATGTCTGGTTGTGGACACCTCAACCACTGTTGGAGCAGTGAAAGTTGTGCCACTGTGGGAGCATAATGTCAGATCAGATGATGTGGCTGACCTATGCCCACATGGATGCTGTCCCCTTCCCAGTAGACGTTCCATCACAGACACCACCTGTTCCACCATGTCATTCATCCGATCCATTGAATCAGCAACATGGTGGAGGGAGTCATGCATGTCAGCCTGTGTCACATCTACAACCTTAAGCATTGGAGCATGCCTGCACTTCCATGATGGCCCAAAACATATGTCGAGTAGCACAAGAAGACGCACCTGGATCAAGTGGAGGATGGACATCAGTCCTCTTCCCAGCACCCCTAACAACCCTCCTGAGTGGCATCTCGCCCACACTTTGGCTATGGCCAGAGTCAGCACTCACTGAAGCCACAGTAACCACACTACCCTGATCGTGTCTCACCCTCCACCTGTCCAGTGTCTGAGGGCTCTCTGGGATGGCTTGGCGTAGGCCTACTGGCTGTGTCTGATGGAATTACAGGGGATGGCTGAATGTCAACCTCTGTGTGAGATTCAACCTCTGCACCTCCTCAACTGTGCCTCTGGCCAGCATCTTCGTCAGTCTGCTGATACACTGACAGTGTTAAAACTTCAACTGTCAGGATCACCAGTGATAATAAGCAACAAACACAGGAAATAAATTAATACCTATGCTACTGTAATCCAATATATGCTAACAAACTAACAGTGGAGCAACTATTACAGGTGGTACAGCAATACACATACCAATCCTGACACCCACATCACACATATGGATAAAATAAATATTTCTTTGAACTGCTCATCAGTACTGACATAAAAATGTTTGGCTTACCATGTGCAGATGATTGTAGGGTCCTTATGGAGGATGGTCCTGGAAGAAGTTAAGCAAAAGGTAAGGACACCATCATTACAATTAACAGTAACGGTGGTTAAAACTTTTTCCCTTACTATGGCCATTAATGATACTTTTAACAAGAACTTGGATGACACGTCCACCCCAAGCCCATGTGTAATCAACCAGAATGTGTTGTTAACTGTATCCATCTACAACTACCCCCCCAAAAAGTAAATTATGCTAAACAGAACTTAAATATTGCTGTCAATGTTGTACTATACAAAAGTATTTAACAATTGAGATAGGTAAGCCTACATGGAAGCTTCTCCTGGGGCATACTTGTCCTCCCTGAAACAGCAGCACCAACATCATTGACATGCTGTTGTGCACTTTCCACTGAGCTCTCTGGATCCCTGACGATGGACAGGAACTCTTCATTTGGTGTCATTGATGGCTGTGTAGCAGTACCCCCCCCCCGTAGCCGTCCGTTCATGGGCCATTGCAGCTGCTCTCCTCCAGGCCAATGAAATCATGTCAGTGGCCCTGTGACCCACCTGATCATATGTCCTGCTCTGGCCACATACTGCATTTACATCAGACATTACCTGCTGCCAAATTTTCATTGTGTCAGACATATCCCCACATCCACTTTCAAGCAGAAAGGTACCTTGTCACCTAAATGCTTCCACAATGACTTCATTCTCTGGGTCACTGAAGGGAAGGGGGGGGTTGTGGGGATTGGGACAGCTGGATGCCATAGTTGTAGGTGATATAAAATACAAAAGAAAGATATTATACATGTGTCACATAAATAAAATTCCTGCTTAGATATAACACGTAAAAGGTAGTATTTCAATATTACCCACAAGAGAAACAAAAAAGTCAATATATTCAAATATAAAAAAAAAATAATTATGCGGTTGCAACATATTGCATTCACACACAAAATAAGGTTGGATCCAAAACAAGGAGAGTAACCAGAGCAAATTTTGGTTGTTGCCAACTCATAAATGGAACTTGGCTCCCCCTCCCCCAAAACAGCAGGGAAAAGGCATATTTTACTAACAAACAGTCAGTGAACTCCTAAAAGTGCTATCAAATAAAATGTCAAATGTGTACACATTTATGACAGAACATTCAGTTTTATGCAATTACCAGTCATTTCTACCTGTGGCCAGAAATCTCTTAGACTTGTCTATGGGCCATCCTAGAAGGCCAAGACCCCTGTGCCATTGACAATATAGGGCATTTACATTTCACTGCAATAACAATAGAAGAGTGTAAAGAGAAAAATAGTAGCATTAGCACTTGTAATGAAAGATTTTTCTTAGTGACATGTGAGCATATCCAGTATATGATTGAAAAAGACAAGCATACAGTATCAAAATCAGTAGTCTTCTGTCAGAGAAATCCCAAAGTAATATCTTCTTCTGTGTTATCCACACAAAGAAGTCTCCTCATCTTCAAGTTCCGTAGCTACACAATTCCCTTTTTATAGTGTAGATTCAGGCTTGTGAGCACAGTGAGGATGCAAATGAGGTGTGAACTCAGAATTGCTGAGTCCCAAATACTTGGATATGTGTAGCAAATGTGTACACATTGCAGGCACTCCCTCATTGTTTGTTGCTAATTGATTCCATCTGTGAATGATTACTGGTAGGACAAAGGAAAACATAACAGCAGTTCAGACTCTTACCTCCACTGCTTGTGTCAGCCAGGTTAGACTTAAAAGTGTGGAAGTAATTGTGTCAAGATTTTAAATGCATGTAAGCAGTGCACATTTCACAGTTTATGTTCAGTAACATTCAACCTTCCCTTCATTTCTTGACAACTGTATATTATTGCCATTTAATATCCTCATATATTTTAAGTCTGTAAGTCTCAAATTACTGGTCAGTTAAGACAAGAATGAGCAACAAATAGAGAAATAAGACGGAGCTGCATTTATACAAGCAATAGTCAAAAATGGTTGTGTGATCACTCAGTGCACTACATCTTTGTACATGTACTAATTAAACTGTCATATGTTTTGTTAATACCATGGATGATGGTGTAGTTGCTTGTATGCACACTGATTTTCATTCTCTGCTGCATAGCTATTCCTTTCTATGGCAAAAAGGAATGACACCCTTGTTGTGTTTTGAAGGTTCTTTGGAATGAGAGTTTAATTCCAGACCTGTGTAAAAATATTCCATGTGTACTAACATATATTTTTGTAGTCTTGTTTATTAAATAGATTTATTTTCTTCCTTTCCTTATAATCCACCCCCCCCTGCTTTTTTTTAGTGCAAGTGTTTGCATGGTGCGTGGCTTTGTGCAAACAGGGAAAGTGGAGAAACACAATAAATGTCATGTTTAGCTTTGCTTATCTCGTTTGTGCAACACTTAGCAATGAACATAACTGGACTAGTGGCCCAGACAGGAAGCAATCTGCAGACAGGACATAGGCATTCTAAATGTCAAAAATGATACATTGTTGGCAGTTTTTGCTTTAAATTGCAAAACACCACTAAGCAGTGTTGAGGGTCAGCAAGCTTACCGAACACTTGTAGCCATCGAACACTTGCAGGTAGGAAGTAGACCTTCATTGTATCAACTGTTTGTTGGGCAACACGCAAACCTGAGAAGCGGAGTTGCGTGGTGGTTAACACACAGAAGTTAATCATGAATAGGGAAATATTCAACTGTTTATTCCTGTGGCAGCAAGTGTAAATGTAGGGCTGTAATACAGATGGTCATGGGTTCTAGTAGAGGAATTGCAACATATTTTTACCTGTTGTGACAGTTTAGTTTATAGTAATGAACAGGAAAATATACATGTGTTATTTGAATATTCCAGTGGGAGCAGGTGTAAGTGTAGGGCTGCCATATACACGGTCCTGGGTTCTAATACAGGAAATTCCAGACATTTTTACTGTTGTTCCATTTCACATTATATTAAATATCACTTACAACAGTTGATACATAATTATAAATAGTGGAGCTGATATGAATTTATATGTACAAGGGATAATACACCCTTACTTTGTTTTGAAGGTTCAGCTGTATGAATGAGAGCAAAATGTTTACTAGGTTTCTGTAAGTGTAATTCTCTATGCTGACTGTGATGGCATTCACGCTTAAGTAAGACACACACAAACAAATGTAAATACAAGGACCTTGTCAAGTCACGCACGTACATGGTTAACACCTCAATCTGTCATCTGTATTTATAAATGATTCATGATTATGTCTGAGAAGCGCTTCTTCTGTGGCAAAGATGGAAAATCACTGTTGTAGAAGAAAATGTTTTGTCCCTTTTGGATAGGTTTGAATCCTACAGTGTAAAAATCAGTTTTAGCAGTGTATAAAGTCAAACAGATGTGTCTTGTCATGAAATTTATGCCCCCATTGCATGTCTGCAAAGTCAAGTCACCTGACAGTTACAGCAGCAGACACCCCTCAAACTAATGTCAAGTGTCGGATTAAACTTCCAGTTTCAAAAACTGCTTTCCTCTCTGTTTGACACTGTTGCTCTCGATTTATCATGCAAATGTGGTTGGCATCATTGCTCAGGTTTGCCCACTATTCGTAAACGTGATAACAGGAATTGGTGGGAAATCATTATTTGCTGTTGCACTGCTTTGGGATTAGACATGTCTGGTGTTAGAGAGGAAGGTGCCTAATTTAGGACGGAGAGGTGGGGGGTTCAGGACACAGAATATTTACTGGCCTTCTAGTAAAGCACCACAGCCAAAGGCTTTTTTGCAGGGGGTCTATTCTGGCACCCAGTGTAAGTCTGAAGTTTGGAATAGACTGGCCAGGGCTTTATCTAGTGTGTCTGGCATCCCACGCAATGGAGAACAGTGTAGAGACCACTTCAGCAACCTAAAAAGGCACAAAAGGGATGCACTCAACCAGTGGTTGGATGAGTTCTGAACTAGCAATATCTGCCAGTTGTGTAATTATTATAATAAAGAGAATTTATGATGGAGTGTTAAATATAGGGAAGACTGGTATGCATAATGCTCTTCTTTTCTTTCCTTTTTTCCTTTCACAGCTAATTCTGAAATAGATGTGAATAGGAAGGCCCATGCTGAGCGTCTAGAGAGACTGAGGAAAGCAAGTGGTATATATGCAGCACAGGAAAAGTATTATTGTAGCTTTAAAATTTAAAGAACAATTTTTTTTCTGCACAGTAGTCGCAAAGTAAGCATGCATATGCTAGCTGTAAAAGCAAGAATGCATGCATCAGTCTGTAGTACATACCAGCTGTAGGAGTAAATTGTAAGAGTTTAGTCAGAGGTTTTGGGTTCAAATAACACAAATAACAAGTATACAGTACTGCAATTCTTTAATAATATTACAGAAATTAAATTATACACAAGTGGCATAAATGCCCTGTTTTTAACTTTAATTTTTATAATTGGACCAAGCATATGTGCAATACTGGCACATTGCAAGGATTACTTTGAGCAGTCTGCAATTATAGTTTGTAGTTGTTAGGAAGTATACTTGCATGTAAAACTTCAGATTAAATAGTTGTATTATTGTCATAAACTCATTGTATGCCACATATATGTTTGGGAGGGTGGCCTAATGGTTAAGGTGTTTGCCTTACAAACACAAGGTGCAGGGTTTGAGTCTCACAAAGGATAATTGGCTAGGTTTAAAATGGCCCACAAGGGCAATTAGCCTAGTACTAATCTATGAACCTGTGATAGTACTAATACATTTTATCTCTGTTTTCTCTCACCCCAACCCTTATCTCTTTTTTTTAATTTTCCATTATGTGTCTTCAATATGTCTCCACATCATCCATATGTAACAAATCACTAAGTATTTCACAGCACAGGGAGATAGTCCACCCCCAGTGGATCACTTTGCCCCCACTCCACCAGCTCTGACACCAACAACCAGCACATCTGAGACCTAACCTGGCTGTACTGCCTCTACTGCCCCTACACTACCTGCACCCTCAGGTAGCACAACCCCAGCAGCTGGTGCTGTAGTACCATTCAGGAGTATTGACAGAGGTGAGGATTTCGTCATCTACCAGGAGATGCCAGGGTTGGTTTGTAGGGTCATGCACAGCACCACTGGTGTACGCCTATACCTCAGGGAGAGGCTGCTGTCCCTCGTGGTCCATAGGAGGGGGGGAGGAGACATCAAGCACTCCAGCAGCCAGCAAATTAAGGGGACAGTGATGATAGTCATGTGGGTGAGGACTAGATTCTCACTATCACTACGTTTGATGGGCATGGGCTTGCATTGTCCCCTCCCTTACCCAGATCATGGTGTCCATCAACCTTTGTGTCCCTCACTGTCCCTGTGCCTTGTTTTTCCTGTTTGCATTTGCTTCCTCGCCTACCCAACTTACCCGACCCAGAAATACTAACATCCCTTATCCAGCATTCTTTTCTTATTGAAGTAAAAAAAAAAAAAAAAAAAAAAAAAAAAATGGCACCTGTCCCGTATGTAGCTCTGGATTTTGCAAGTATCTTCTTGACAGTTGATTTGGTCCAGCTGGCTATACTTCATGATTGCATTGTTGTCACCCCTCTTTATGGAAGTGACAGTCCACATTTATCTAATACTTTGTATATATTTTCATTTTACACTGTTGAAGAAGTGGATAGCTGTGGTTCTTTCATACCTCCCTCCTGCACATTCCTGTATTGCTTTCCCTTTGTTCTTCCCCCTGCTTCCCCTATTTCACTGTTTTCCTAGCTACCCCATTTTAACACCTATAATCTGGTCAAAAACGTAGAGTCACATGCAACACATACGTACCAAAAAAAAAAAAACAATGGAGCCCTTCACTTTTTGGCCTCTGTCTTTGCACAGAATTTGGCATCGCACGCCAATACCAAGCAATGGTGAATGGCTCCTGTGGTGTGGTTACCTCTGTGCAATGCTGTTTAAACATGCTGTGCTACGTCATCACACAGTAGCACACAGTGAATTTCACATAAAGAATAATTATATTGCCTTCTCAATACTTATTTAAAACTATTGCATACACCTGGATTCAAACCTGATATCTGGGCTCAAAAAGAAATGTATCAATGCATTTTCACTTAGCACCACAGAGTCAGCTAAGCAGCAGGTGTGGCTCGTACCCTGACTACTGAGAACTCTCAGAAGTTTAACAATGAGGCTTACGTTTGCACACTACTTAACTAAGTGCAAACATGGAACGTGATAGAAATGTGCATTTCACATGCACAAACACTTTGCCAACCATCCTGTAAACCTGCTGCTCATCAGTGCAGTATGCAAAGTGGACAATAGTATGTATTACTGTTTACTGTCCATTTAGTGTTCATGCCATGAAACTACATGTGCAAACTCAAAGAAAACAAAGGCACTATCTAAGAAAAAGAGACATATTTACAGTGCAGCCATTTGTTACCTCCCCCATGCACTGCAAACTTGATCTCTCAGTACTTGTTCACAAGTATATCAAGTACACTACATAAGTAAATAACCAGTGTCTTTTATAAACCATGCACATCTTTAGAATGACAATGCGCATTCAGATTTTCTAATACTTGTAGTAATGTGGACAACTGTTTGCATATAGTTTGTAAAGCTGTCTGTTAAAGTATACATACACATTGGAAACACAAACACCAAATACATATTGCACACTCATCAGTCTTGTAACATGCTGAACTTCAATGTCTTGAGAGTTGGACATGGCTAGCTATCCTTTTCATGCTGGCTCCCAGCATTTTCACTCCAACATCCTCTGCAGATGTCATCCACTGAAAGTTGTCCTGCAGCTTTGTAAAAGTCAGACTTGTGCCATGGCACTTGCATAAAATACAAATTTCTGTAGTCTGTATACTTAGATAAGTAAGGGTTCTATTCTCATTGCAGTCAACTGGGAGGTGTGTGTGTGTGTGTCTAACTAGTCAGAGGAGTATAAGTGTATATTCTGTAGTTACCACTCCAATCCCATGGATTGGCAATATTTTGACACTTGCACATGCCTGCACATCCATGTCATGCTGGCCTCCCAACACCTTCTCTCTAACATCCATTGCTGATGTCATCCACTGTAAGTTGTCCTGCAGCCTTGTAAAAGTCAGACATGTGCTGTGGAACTTGCATAAAATTCAGAGTTCTCTAATCTGTGTACTTACAGGTTCATAGGCAAGTACTAGGCTGTCTGCCCGAGGGCATCTATAAGCCTAGCCAGAATGTGTTCACTTTCGCCGCCCCCTTAGATTATATCCCTGTGCCACGGTCCAGCAGAGCCACTGCAGTGATCCCCGGGGTAAATTTTCTGTTTCCCATCCACTCTTCAAGGTTTCTCTTGGAAAGTGTTAGTGAGGTGCTCTGCCTAATGTAGATTGGAATCCTGTTCCAAAGCATGGGGAGTCTCTGGGACAAGAATCTATCCCTCCAGCGCGTCCTATTTATCGTTGTGGTGAGGTTTAGATCCCTAGAGCGTGTGGCTCTCTGGGATTTTTTTTTTTTTTTTTTTAGGTGGAGCATGTCCATCAATTCTGGGTTGGACATGGCCTTGTATGTCAGGCAGAGATTAGCTTTGAGTAAGCGGCATGCAACCGAGTACAGCTGGAGTTTCTTCAGTCAGGCTGCATAGGGCATATGTTTGAGGCCAGTAATCCTTTTGGTGAGGTACTTCTGTGGTCTTTCCAGCTGTTGCAGGTGACTTGTAAGGTACATCCCAAATGGGGCATTGTACTCTATGATGGGTCTGATGAGTGATGAGTAGAGGAGCACAATAACCTCTCTTGTTTTAGATGCGAACCCTTTTGTGATTAGGTGGGCCACATAGAAGGATTTTCTAACCACCTTGGCAATATGATTATCAAAGAAGAGATTACTATCTACTTGGGTCCCCAGATTACTTATTACATTTTCTGTATTTAGGGGGCTGCCACGTATATGGTAGTTCACGGGTACTTTGTTTTTTCCCATGGAGATGACTATGCACTTTTTGGCATTTAGCATGAGGCCATGATTTTGACACCAGGTATCTGTCTCAGTGAGACCCTTCTGGAGGATGTCTGTATCAGCTGGATAGTCAATTATGGGCCCCAGTTTGCAGTCGTCTGCGAACTTGGTCAGCCATAGTCCTCCTGTGCTTGCCTGTACCTCTGAACATACCGAACAGGAGGGATCCCAGGACTGAGCCCTGGGGGACGCCACTTATAACTGGTTTAGAGTCGGACCTAGAGCCTGCAACTCTCACCGTGTGGGCTCTATCTGTGAGCCAGTTGGCAGCCCATCTCGTGATATAGGGGTTTATGTTCAGGCTGGTGAGCTTGTCTATAATACCAGAATGGGGAATGGTGTCGAAAGCCTTTGCAAGGTCTAGGTAGGATGTGTGGACCTCCTTTCCCTCATCTAAAGCCTTGGTAATTGTCTCAAAGAAGTCCACCAGGTTTAGGAGGCATGATCTGCCCTTAACAAAGCCAAACTAGGTAGGGTCCAATGTTTGAAGGTTCCCAATGTTTCTGTTAATGAATTCCATGATGATGTGCTCCATAGCCTTGCAGACTAGGCTAGTCAGGCTTATAGGGCGATAGTTCCCGGGGTCCATTGTGGCTCCACCTTTGTGGAGCAGGATAACTGTTGCTGTGTGCCACTCTATGGGTTTGTAGCCTGTAAAGAGGCTGAGTTTGAACAGTGTGTTTAGGTGAGGGGTTAGTTCATTTTGGAACTCGTGTAAGACACAGCCTGGGACACCGTCTGGTCCTATTGAAGTTGCATTTTTGGCTTTGGATAGGGCTGTTTTAACTTGTGTGTCAGTGATTGTCAGGGCACTACATTCTTCTGGTATGTTATGGGCCCTTTAGGGGGTTAGAGGGGGGGTGAAGTTTGCACTAAACCTGTCTGCCAGAATGTTGGCAATATCAGTCAGTGTATTTTGTGCCATTCTGCACTACCTCAGAGCAGATCTCAGAGTTTCCACTTAGGTTCTTGACATAGCTAAAGAACGCTTTGTGGTTATCTTTGGAGTCCTTGGCAATTTTTCTTTTGAAGTTAGCCTTGGATGATTTTATGAGGGATTGTAGTTTCTTGCTGATACTAATCAGGGATGTCTTTCCTTTTTGGGATTTTACTCTTTATTGCACTAGTTTCCTCCTTCTATTGTATAGCTTGTTTATGGCAGAGGTCCACCTGACTGGTTTCCTTTTCTTGGAGGAGTGAGTCTTGGTTTTGCTTGGGATAGCACGATCCATGCATTCTTGCAGGTGCTCAGAGTGCTTTTGTAAGGGATTCAGCAGCTTGGACAGCGGTTGTCCTTTAGCACGGGGGCTGTGAACCTTTGCACCTCGGTCTTAAATAACGTGAAGTTTGCTTTTGAAAAGTTTTTCACGGTGGTTTCCTTGATTGGGCATGGGGGCGGAATGTGGATATCCAGAGTGATTAGTCTATGGTCTGATCTAACCAGCAAGGGTTTGACCTCTGGTGTAGAACACCGGTCACCTATGTTGGTGATGACCAGGTCCAATATGTTGTCACCTCTGGTGGGGGTGTTGACCAGTTGATCCAGGGCGTTCGAGTTTATAAATTCTAGGAAGCGTTGGGCCAAGAGAGTTAGTACTTGAGTAGTTCTCACAGTTAATGTTAGCGTAATTGAAATCACCCAATATTAGGGCATTTGGTAGGACCTATATATTTTCCATTGTCTCCAGAAATGCGGAATGGGGGTCCTGGGTCATGGTGGGTGATCTGTAGCAAGCTACAATTTGAATTGCAGTTTTTCCCATTGTTAGTTGCACATGGATGATCTCTGAGGCATTGTGCTGTGCCACTAACCTGGAGGTGTGGGTATCCTTGATGAATATGGATACACCCCCACCTTTTGTGTTTCGGTCTGGGTTCTGTGGCCGAAAAGTGTGGTATGAGTTATAGCCTGTTAGTGCTGGGGTGCTTTCTGGAGCCTTAAACCAGGTTTCTGTTACTGCACAGTTATCGGTGTTCTCCATACTAAGGAGTGCCTCGAGTGCATGTATTTTGAGGTTTAGACTTCTGGTGTTGAGTAGCATTACCCTCAATTTTTGGTTACTTGTGCTATTTATGGTGGTGAGTTTGTCTTTTGAGCCTTGTCTAAACAAAGCACTATGGAGGTGGCAAAAGCCTTGGCCAGTATTTGAAAGCCTAAGGGTAACAGGTGCAAGCCATCTCTTGCTAAGCAACGTGGCTTATCGAGCATGTCATCCCAGGTGGACAGATACTGGATCCTCTTTGAATGACACCAGAAACTTAGCCAGTTGTTGAAATTGATCATTTTTCTTTAAACTGTGGCATCATTCTTGGTGAGGGCAGGGTGCTACTCTCAGGGTCAGGGTCATACTGGCCTGGGCTACGTGATCAGAAGGCTCTTCCATGTCCCTTTTCATGTAGTCCAGGGAGATAATTCTCAGGTCATTCACACCAACATGGACAATGACAGAGTCGTATTTGTACCTGTTCTGGAGTGACCTGAGTGCTTGTGTTATGTGGCGGATCCTGACTCCTGACAGGCAGCTAACTGTAACCTTCTCCTTGTCCAGCCTAGTTAGTGAGACATCAGTGTGCCTGACTATAAAGTCTCCTATTACTAGTGTGTTGGGTATGTTATTTTGCCTTAAGGGCTGTGATTGCATGGCACACTGATTATGTGAAATATGTGTTTCATGGTTTGTGATGGGGTGTGGAGATTGCTTGGGTGTCTGCTTTGGAGGTCTCTGTTGCTTTTGCAGATTTTTATTTAGACCCTCTGAGTATGTTTTTGTGTATTTATTTGTTGTATTTGCCGGTGTTTGTTTAGTGGGTCTATGTGAGACTGGTGGTATGTTGCAAGTATTTTCCTTCTCCTCTTGACTGTCAGTTCCAGTCTTGGGTTGAGAGAGCTTTGCCTCCAGTTTGGCTGTATAATTGCATATCTCGCAGATATTAGTGTTTGGTGGTAGGAGGAGAGGGTTGCCTGTGTACATGAGGCAGTTGTAACATTGTCTCAAAATGCCCTGATTCACCAGTTGGACTGGAGAGTACACCTGAAACTGCCCTTTGGACATGCCTGAATAGGTAAAGTGAGCTGTTTTACTGATTAGCTGGTAGGGATGGATAGAGAGCCTTGTTCATCTGGACAGTATAGGGGGTCTAGTGCTAGGATTAATTAGTGCTTGCTATGAGGTTTGAGCAAGTGCTGGGCTGTGAAATGAATGGTTTGAGTGTTTAAGTTGAAAGTTTGTCTACTTCCAAGGGAAAAAATTGAAGAGCAGACTTCGTGGAGCCGGGACTACTTTAACCCTAGCTAACTGGCACTGCCCGCAGTTTTTATATCAGGGAAATGAAAGAGATAGAAATTAGCTCAAAATGGCCAATAAACTACTAACTTCTGGTCTACAGCAAACAATGCGCACAAATTTCAGAAAGAAACAGATCAAATAAGCAGGCACAATAAGCCTTTAACCAGAAATTCCCAGCTCAGAAGGGCAGAATCTAGCCTCTCCTCCCACAAGAGTGCAAACTACAAACCTTCTTAATGTAAAATAACTGGCCTGAAGCCAAAGTGCTTAAACCAGAACTAATGCACTTTTGGAATAACAGACACTGAGCCTTCAATCACCAATTCCCAACTTAGAAGGATGTAAGCTACCTGTCCTGTCACAACAATGCAGTCCACAAACCTTAATGTAAAATAACTGGTCTGAAGCCCAAGTGCTTAAACCAAAAGGCTTAGAATAACAGTTACAATTAATCAGGCTACTACCAAGCAGTAATAACTGCAGCAAAATAATACAATTGAGTACTTTTAAGAAGCAGCACAGGCAAAATGGGAAGAAACCCAAATACAGTAAAAGCAGATAAAGTGCAAATTGTTTTGTGTGTGTGTGTGTGTGTGTGTGTGTGTGTGTGTGTGTGTGTGTGTGTGTGTGTGTGTGTGTGTATATATATATATATATGTATATATATATATATATATATATATGTATATATATATATATATATATATATATATATATATATATATATATATATGGTTCCCCTTCACATGAACGAATTTCTGTAAACTCGAAATTCATAAGCCCGAAACCAGAATGTCGAATTTACAAAAACTCGAAAATGGGAAGGGGAACTAAAAAAAAAAAAAAACCGACACCTTTCTAATGTTTTTGCAGGGGGGCTTTGCCCCCTGCACCCCCACACACCCCTATTTAAATATTCCTACTCCTAGATTGCACTACAGTGGAGGACAGGGAAATCTTCTGGTTTGCGCTATATGCGTAAGCGCAAACAGGAAGATTTCACTGTTCTCCACTATAGTGCCGTCATGGAGCATTTAGATTTAGCTGTGAGGATGCAGGGGGACCTTGCCCCTTGCAAAAAGGTAAGTCAACTCTTTTTTTTTTAAGTCCTAAACTTCCCATTCACAATTTCGAGTGAATGGAAGTTTGAGATTCTGGGCTCGAGCTTATGGGGTTCGAGCTTTCATTCATTCGATCTTGTGAAGGGGAACCATATATATATATATATATATATATATATATATATATATATATAGATATAGATATATATATATAGATATATGGATATATATATATAGATATATGGATATATAGATATAAAAAACAAGCAAACTGATTAGAAAAAATTACACAGTTAACCGGTAAAAAATCTCAGAACTGAGCCGTGTTCCAGCAGTCTTCAATCAGATGAGTTAAGGGCATAAGTGGGTATGCCTATTGAAATGTTCTGTCTGTATTAGGCAGGATGAGCTAATGAGACTAGACTAGGATAGAGCTGGGATAGGGCTGAACAGATGGGAGTGGTAGGAGTGTCTGAAATCACAATATGATCTCACTGTACTCGGTTGAATGAGCAAATGAGATGGGCCCAGGAGGAGTTTTCAAGCACAAATTTACAGGAGGGGCGATCAATTCCAAAGCCACCAAGATTAATACCACAACAAGAACAGGTAAACAAATAGGCAGATAAATGCAGTAATATTTTTAACACAATATTCAATGAAACAATAAAATGAAAAAATAAAATTCAGTAATATCTTACAACACTGCACATTTGTACTTATCTCAACTTGTAATAACGTTGATGTAGGGTGTGCAAAAGCTAACCAAACAGCTCCAGTATGACTTAGGTAGGTAGGGTTCTAATCTCAATGCAGCCAACTTGTGTATGTGTGTGTGTGTGTCTGTGCACGTGCTTGACATTAGAGAGAGCATTTTACACCAGCATGTGGGAAACTGATATTACCATATTCTCCACACCCGACACTGATTGATGTCTTCACCTGTAAAGTGATGTCTGGCACTCTCCAAGTCAGACTTGGGATGTGGTGCTTGTGTTAAATACAGAGTTCTCTAGTCAGTGCACTTAGGTAGGGGTTCTGTTCTCACTGCACTCAACTGGGGTATGTGTGTGTGGGTGTTTGTGTTTGTGCATAGAGACAGCATTTCCACCAGCATGTGGGGCACTATTACCATTTTCCTCTCACCAGACTCTGCTGATGTCATCAGCTGTAGCTGATTTGTGGATGTGCAGTATTTCCATCAGGGCAGATTCAGAGACTTGCTTGTACACCAGGCACAAGTCACCTCATCCTATAAGATACAGAATACAGTGACAGGGCTTTCAGTCTATCCACATATGTCATGGCAGGTTTATAGACCCTGTATTTTCTTGATGAGATTTCTCCAGCTGCTGCAGGTGTCTAGTGAGGTACATGCAAAAGCGAGCATTATACTCAGTGCTCTGATGAGGGTTGAGTACAGTGCTGTTATAACATCCTCAGATCTGGATACAATGGCCTTAGTTATGAGATTCACAACGTAGCCTTTCCATTACCACTGTGAAACTTAGAGGTCAAAGTTCAGATTGCTATCTATGTGTGTTTCCAGGTCTTGCACCACTGTGTTTTACCATATGGGGAGAGTTGTCATTAGTGTAATTAATGGGAAATTCCACTTTGCAGAAGGCAGAAATGATGACACATTTTTGCATTTATTTGTAGACAGTGTGGCTTTGGCACCAATCATTTGTCTGTTAGCCCCTCCTGTAATATGTTAACATCATTGTTGGCCTCGATGATTGCACCCAAACTGCAGTGATTAATAAACATGGTAAGCCGAAGGCTATACACTTTAGCCTGGACTGTCAAGAAATAGATTCCAAACAGTAAAAGGAACAGGCACAGGCACAGATCTTGCTGTATGCCAGTGATAACATCTCTACAGGTAGAGATTGATTCACCAACTTTCACAGTATGTGTTCTGTTGGTGAGCCAATTGGTTAACTATCTAGTGATGTAAGGGTTGATTCCTAGCAGGGAGAGTTTCTCAATGATACCGGAGTGCCGGGATCGTCTCCAACCCCTATGCCAGATCAAGATAAACAGTATGCACTGCCTTACCTTTATCCAGGTCTATCACACAGAGTCAGTGAGCTGTGAGAACATCACAGATCACCTATAGTGTGACTCAGAACACACACCTACCTGACATGGTTAGATACGCACTTCAGCCCACCCTTCAGATGGAGTATGTTCCTGTAGAAGGATGTACATCAGCCTGCGTCTATCTTAGTGGGGGGGGCAGCACCTGATGCATGCATGTATAGACACTTCTTGACTCTCCTCATCTGTGAGGAGAACATGTTCTCATGGACCTTTTCTAAATAGACACTAGTAATATCCCAGATGTGTGCATCAGATGTGTGAGTTGTTAATGCTGCATCCATGTCTGTTACATGTCCTCAGAGGTCAAGGGCATGCATGATGACAACACTATCATTCTGTGGATCTTGACCAAACCATGGCATTTGACACAAATCCACACTGATGTATTCACTCAGCACTGTCAGATATAGCCATAAACACTTTTATCACCAAGTGGGTAGACCACTGGATCACATATGTGGCATCTAAATATGGTGAAATGTGTGAAGTGACCTATATCTCAAGTCTGGTGATAAGGTCTGTGCATCAGGGCTGTGTGCTAGGCCCTGTCCTGCCCATTATTTAAGTCACAGACGTCAAGAATGACAAACACATCCTGTGTCCAAACAGCTTTCTGGAGGGCAATCATTGATTCTAGCTGGGATAGTAGTATAATACAGAAAGTGTCAACACACACCAAAGACTGCTGCTACAACCGTGACAACACATGAGATGAAACAAAAACGTGGGGGATTTGTTACATTATGAAAACAAATGCACAACCCAATGATAATGTAGACATACCACTCTATACGCAGACCAAGTGTTATACATCCTGTTTCCTGGGATAAATGGTATATGGAAAGTTCACCAGCATGTGGCCACAGTGGTGACTACTCCCTTGTATGTAACGCAACTAGTGAGTATGTGCAGGGCATCCACATCAAAGGCCATTATACCTCCATAGTTTACAGCCTTCATCACACTAATAACTGAGTACAGTGCACCCTTCTTCATGTACCTCCCTACACATCTTCCAGTGATGTCTTACTGAAGTGTACCACCTTTGCCACAGTGAGCTCTCTCACATCTTATTTGGCCATACCTAGGTATTCCTTTTGTTGCATAAACATTACTGTCTGATGGTGCGGAATCCCCATCAAGGTGTTATACCAGATGCATGTGTGATACCTGATGTTCTTCATGTTTCACTGTTGCAGTCATTACATTTAGGTTATCTGCTTGCAGTAGCCCTCAGTCAGTCTGATTAACAAAGTCTTGGGTCCTGTGTCAGTTGCTGTCTCTTCTTCCGTGATGTCAGGTTGTCGAGTATAAAACATGCAGCCGACACCATTAAATCAGTCTTTCTTGCTGTACGGTGCCCGAAGCAGAAGCAGTTCGCAAGTGCCAGTCAGCCAACTCCTGAAACTTTTGATCTGAAGTAGGAGAATTCATTTGTCAGCAACCTGTGGGTACGGATCCGATATCGGATCCGAACCGGCATGGTTTATCCAGCTATGGATCCGAGCTCCTAGCTCCTCCCCTCACCCATAATGCCCTGCTCTCTCCCTACATGACCTCAGATCTAGTTTGCCGCGTTCATGGTGACAGCTGGATTTTGAGCTCCTGTCAGCCAAGTGCTATTTTTGGTGTTTTTATAGGGAAATTCTGTCAAAAAATACTTTTTTTGTGTGGATGTTTTAGGTTTTCCCTCTTTTAAGCAAATTTTTTGTTAAATTGGTTAACTTTGTAGTACCCTCCCCTCGCTGGTACGTAGCTTGTGTGCGTGTGGATTCTTTGGGGCCTTCTGTGTGAATGGTTAACTTAACTTAACTTTCTTTTTGTTAAAAAAAAAAAAAAAAAAAAAGTAGTAGATTAGTGAAAATGTCTGAGGCCCCAAAGGCAATCTATTCAAAATGCTCCGAGTGTGGCCATAAGCTATCCCCTGCTGATGGCCACACTCGGTGCGTTCGATGTCTTGGGGTTGAACACCTCACCTCTGGGTGTTCAATCTGTGCAAGGTTCAACCCAGGGCATTGAAGGAGCGGAGGTCGAAGCTGGTCTTGGCGGGACTCTTGCCCCCAGACTCGGCTTCGGCCTCCGCCCCGTTGGTAGTTACCGCTCCTGCGGTTCCTGCCTTACCTGCTCCCCCCCCTCCTCCCGGGATTCAAACTCCCTCTACGGGTTCGGAGGAGAGGGAAGCCAGGAAGAAGGACCGGAGAGAGAAGCACCACAAGCGGCGGGCCGAGACCTCCGTCTCGGCCCCGCCGGCTAAGCGGGCTTCTCCTCCGGCCTCTCTGGCTGCTGGCTCTCCTCCTCCTCGGCTCCGGTCCCCAGCCTTTTCACCGGGGCCTGAGGAGGAGAAGACCCGATCTCCTTCGAGGCTATCGAGGTGGTACTCAAGGCCTACCTCGGTAGCCTCATCCAGGTCTACCTATAGCCTCTCCGACGGTGATCTGGACCGGATGATGTGAAGGTTCATCCAGGCCCAGATGCAGATGGGAGTGCTCCTGCCCCCCCCCGGGGGGGGAGCTCGACCCCATTTTTCAAGCCCATAGCTCCTTCTCCGACCCGCTACCCGGGCTCGGAGCCCTCGGAGCCGGGCAGCTTCGGAGCCGGGGGTGGGTCGGCGCCGATAGTACTGGGTACTTCGGATCCGACCCTGCCCTCGAGTGTGTCGGATCCAAACTCTCGGAGCCTTGGCCCGAGCTTCGGATCCGAGGGACTCAGTGTGCCTTCGGCGCCATCCATGTCGAAGCGCACTGGTCCCTCGGATCCGAGGGGCTCGGTGCCGGCTCCGATCCATTCATCGGATCCGAGGGGGAGCCGACTGTCGGATCATTTGGTCGAGGCTGACTCCCCTTCGGCTTTTGATGTAGTGGAGATGGCTCTGTTGAGAGCATCCGGACCCCCGGCCCTTGCTTCGGCTCCGTCCCGCACTCCATCTGCTCTGGGTCAGGCTTCCGTCACCCCGCCACTGGGACAGCCCGTTTCACTGCCCCAAGCAGTTCCTTTGGAACTAGACACCGCTTGAGAGGGCTCCTCGGACAGCCCCCCCGAAGAAGCACCTCGCAAGCACATGTGTAAGAGGAGGCACATAGACTCCCCCGAGTCTTTAACTGAAGACACGGACTTGGAGGAAGGGGAAGGCTCCCCAAGATCACCCCCCGAGGATGTCTTCTTTGGAGACATCATGGAAATGCTTCGTATAAGAGGTGGGTGGTCTGCCCCAAAGTCTTCCTCGGACGAGTCCGTGTTCTTGGAGGCATTTGAAGCTGGCCCGTCTACCTCTTGGGTGTCCCCTCCTGCCGACCCCCTGGTGGACCTCATTACCACCTGGGCGTGGAAGGAACTGGACACCATGGAGCCAATCCCCAAGAGGCCGGACAGGATTCTTAGCCCCCCTGCTGACCATGCCCACTGGAGCAAGGGACCCCTGGTAGATGCCATGTTGACGGCATCAGCCACTAAGAGGGAACTTGCTCAAGAGAGTCCCTCAGTTCATCCTCCAAGCAAGGAGTCTCGGATGATGGACCGCTTGGGGAAGCGAATGTTTAGTTCAGCGACCTTCTCAGTGAGGGCGCTCAAGAGAGTCCCTCAGTTCATCCTCCGAGCAAGGAGTCTCAGATGATGGACCGCTTGGGGAAGCGAATGTTTAGTTCACCGACCTTCTCAGTGAGGGCGCTCAACTATCTGGCAGATGTCATTAGGATGCAGCGCGATCTTATCAAAGAATACGCTGCATCCCCCCCCAGAGTCCATGTCAGAGGAGGACAAACTTTTGCACTCCACCCGTATGGCCACTCTTCGTTCCGTGACCAATACCTCTATGCGGTTACTTTCCCATGCTACCGAGGGAGCCGCTAGAGCTGCAGGAGTAGGCCTAGTCACGAGACGCCAGGCCTGGCTCTGCCATTGCGATTTCACGGAGCCCTTCAAGGCGTCATTCGCGAACCCCCCCTTTGATGGTTCTGCCCTTTTTGGCAAGATGGTTCGTGACACCTTGGTCCAGAGCGAGAAGGACAGGAAGACGCTGTCTGCCGTCGGAGTCCACTTCTCTGTGCCCCAGAGGTCCTACTCTAGGAACCAAAAGGGCCAGAAGAAGATGTGGTTCTGGAAGTCACAGCAATCCCAACCCGCTCCGGACAACCAGTCCTTCCGTGGCAGAGGAGGACAGGGAGGACGCCGCCCCAGGGGCAGAGGGGCTCCCAGGAATTTTGAGTCCAGAGAACCTTTCTCTGAATGGCCCACGCAGCAACCCTGAGGGGTTGCTCGACTGCTCCACTCTGGAGGCAGTCTGGGGACGTTTTTCAGAGCACCTAGCGGCATGGGAGTCCATAACATCAGACCGCTGGGTCCTCCAGATTATATCCAGAGGATACAAAATCCCATTTCTTCATGTCCCAAAACTAAAATCCCTTCCCGACGTTCCACCCGATCAGAGGGAGGCCACTTCAGCAGAAATTGGCTATCTGCTGAGGAAAAGAGCCATCCAGCCCGTCCCCCCCAGACCAGATCGGATCAGGGTTCTACTCCAGGTTCTTTTTAGTGCCAAAAAAGACGGGGGACCTAAGACCCATTCTGGACCTGTCCCTATTAAACCTGGCAGTTCCCAAGGAGAAGTTCCAGATGGTCACTTTACAATCCATCCTCCCCCTTCTGGGAGAGAATCACTGGATGTGCTCTATAGACCTCAAGGATGCGTACTACCACATACTAATGGACAGACTGTCCAGGAGGTTTCTTCACTTCCGGCTGGGAGCCAGTCACTACCAGTTCAGGGTCCTCCCCTTTGGTCTCACCACAGCCCCCAGGGTGTTCACCAAAGTGTTAGCAGTGGTTGCGGCCCAGCTGAGGCTTCAGGGGGTGCAGGTCTTTCCGTACCTGGATGACTGGCTTCTCACCGCCCCAACAAGGCATCTACTATCCTTGGCAAGAGACTCTTTTCTTCACCTAGCTTCCCGGCTAGGCATCACAGTAAACGTACGAAAGTCCAACCTGGTCCCTACTCAGTTGATAGAATTCATAGGAGCCAGGTTAGACACGAGGAAGTTAAGGGCCTTTCTCTCAACCGACAGAGTTCGGAATCTGTGACTCCAGGTGCGGGCCATCCTCCACTCCAGCTCGGTTCCGGCGGAATTGGTCCTGAGGGCACTAGGGTCTATGGCGGCAGCGATTTCTCTTCTCCCACTCGCCCGCTTGAACATGCAGGTACTTCAGTGGATGCTTCTAGTACAATGGTCATATCTTTCTCTCCCCCTGCATCACCCCATTGCGATCAGCAAGGCTTGCAAGCAGTCTCTCTTCTGGTGGCTCCATTCCACGGATCTCCACTGAGGCCGCCCCTTTTGTGCATCTCCCCCTCTTGCCACAGTGACCACGGACGCCTCCCGCCTCGGGTGGGGGGGGCATTTTGCGGGCCGGACGGTCCAAGGCACTTGGAAAAGACTCAGAGATCTCCCTGCATATCAATGTTCTGGAGATGAGGGCGGTGCTCATGGCGTTGCAAGCACTTCAAGCCTTTCTTCCCCTGGGAACAATTGCGATTCAGTCAGACAACATGTTGGTGGTCTGGTACATCAACAAACAGGGGGGAACCAGGTCTTACCCTTTATGTCGAGAAGCCATGAGAGTGTGGGAATGGGCGATCTCCACCAACCGCTTTCTCATCGCAACGCATATTCCGGGTCGGTCCAACATCCTTGCGGACAAGCTCAGTCGCACCATTCTCTCCCCGTACGAGTGGTCTCTCAATGCTCAAGTAGCGAAACGTATCTTCGCACAGTGGGGGACTCCTTGTTGCGATCTCTTTGCTTCTCCCTTAAACACCAAGTGCGACAGTTTTTTCGCTCTAATCCCACCTCCAGGGGATTCCCCGAGAGACGCTCTGGTGCATGCTTGGCCTCCCGGTCTTCTTTACGCATACCCCCCTCTGCCTCTGATGCTCCAGGTGCTTCAGAAAGCCTCTCGGTTGGGGTGCAGAATGATCCTCATAGCCCCATTCTGGCCTCTACAGATCTGGTTCCTTTACCTAAGGTCTCATTCAGTGAATCCACCTTGGATTCTAGATCCCATTCCGGATCTGATATCACACCCATCGAACCTACCAACTCCGAACCTGGACAACTTGAAGCTCACTGCTTGGCTGCTCCAGTTCCACTCCTAATCAGGACTTCCCGGTATCTCGTCCCCAGTTAAGGCCATTCTGGTAGCGGCTCATAAACCCTCTACCAGGAAAATTTACCGCAGTAAATGGAATCGCTTCTCCATTTGGGCGGAGCGGCAAGGTCTAGATCCCTTCACGGTTCCCCTTCCTTTGGTTCTAGACTTCCTTACTACTCTCTTTAATGATGGCGCCAGTAGTTCCACTGTCAAAGTTCAGCTAGCGGACATTTCCCATTACCATGTTGGTCATGACTCTGGGCCTCTTATGCCTGCCAAGTTATGTAAAGTCTTCCTAAAAGGCACCTTTCTCCTTAGACCCCCTGTCAAGGAGACGGTTCCACCATGGGATCTTTCTTTGGTTCTTCAGGCCTTGACCGCTCTTCCCTTCGAGCCTGCAGCCACAGTAGATCTAAAATTCTTGTCTCTTAAGACTGCATTTTTAGTAGCCATTACTTCAGCTAAGAGAGTTTCTGAACTGCAAGCCCTGTCCATGAAACCGCCTTACTTGGTCTTCCATCCGGACCGGGTGTGCCTCAGGATTAATCCCTCCTTTCTTCCTAAGGTAGCTTCGGAAGCGAACATTAATCAGTCCATCAACCTCCCTGTTTTCTTTCCTAAATATCAGAACAAAGGTGAATACAAGCTGCATTCCTTGGATGTTCACAGTCAGCTTCGTTTTTATCTCAACAGGACAGCTGGTCATAGGCAATCCGACCAATTGTTCATTTCCTTTACCAAATTCAATCTGGGTAAACCAATTTCCAAAGTCTCCTTGTCACGCGGGATTTCCCAGTGTATCCTATTAGCTTACCAAGCTTCTGGGAGTTCCGCACCGGAGGGAGTCCATGCTCATTCGACCCGGTCTGTTTCTACCTCAGCGGCCTTTAAGGCTAGGGTTCCTCTGGATAACATTTGTTCAGCAGCCACTTGGGCTTCATCTCATACCTTTATTTCTCATTACAAGCTGGATATCACGTCTAGAGGTAGAGCATCCTTTGGCTCCGCGGTGCTCCGGAATATCCTTCCATGATGGCCGCCCAAGACTCTGGTAGCTGGGGACTCTGTCCCACAGGTTGCTGACAAATGAATTCTCCTACTTCAGATTTAGAAGTTCTGTACTTACCATAATGTTCCATCTGAGTAGGTGGATTCATTTGTCTGCAACCATCCCGCCCTCCTATCCCCCTGGCCTTGTCAGTTTCCTGCATAGGATGTGTTACCCTTTGGTTAGGGTATTTGGTACAGGGCAAACTCGATCTTAGGTCATGTAGGGAGAGCAGGGCATTATGGGTGAGGGGAGGAGCTAGGAGCTCGGATCCATAGCTGGATAAACCATGCAGGTTCGGATCCGATATCGGATCCATACCCACAGGTTGCAGACAAATGAATCCACCTACTCAGATGGAACGTTATGGTAAGTACATAACTTCTAATTTTCGAGTTTCAGAACTGAAGTCTTCAACTAAAGATAAGTACCCCATTGGGGAAACTTTTTCTTGCTCCTTACCGATGTCAGTAAAAGTTAATAATTGCATTTCTTGTGGAAAGCAAATACCTCACAAAGATTTTCATTCGTACTGTATTCCTTGCCTAGGCTCTGACCACGACGTACCTTGCTATAGGTTTTGTGCCTTATTTAATCAACCCACTATCCGTCATCGGTATATTTTTGCCTCTAAATATTTTGGTTCTCGGTTCAATTATCCAGAAATGTCGTCGATTAGCCATCCGACTACCGGAATTCCGAAAAACGCAAAAATCAAGACAGAGACAGGCCACCTAGGTCCAAAGCTGCTGACGACGCTTCTCCTAAGCCAGTCGCCAGCACTCAGTGTGGTGCTTTTGCAGCCCCTGATACCCGCTACTTCTGATTCGCAGACCTCTACTGAGACCCATTCGGAGTCCGGTATGCAGCGAGATGCCTAAACTGAGGAACCTGTGGATGTCTCTACCTTGGATGGGTCCAGAGCTGCTGTGCAGGCACCGGCTTCTGAGGGTGTATTCAGGCCTACGGACTTGCGTATTAAACCAACACCTCCTTTTTCTTTAAAGCCTAAACCTCGAACCATGCCTAAAAAAAAACAATGCCCAGGCCGCATGCACAGGCCTCTATGCCTAAAAAACAAATTATAAAAATGGCGAAATATCTTATAACTCTAATCAGGGGAAGCCAACCACCCCCTTCTAAGAGACCTAGGACTGAATTTGTTTGAGTCCTCTGACCTGGATTCTGATTTCTCTGATTCTTTTGATGATCAAGATTTACCTATGTCTACTTTTGAGGATTCTGATGCAGAGGACTATATTCCCTCTGCTTCCCCTCCAGAGGATTTTTCTTTTGGTGAAACCTTGCACACTCTTAAGGGAACATTTTCACTGGGAAAGCCAGGATTTTTCTGATTCGAAAAAGAGGCTTAGGGATTTCTTACTCCTGCCTCAGCATAGGCCTTTAGCTATACCTCCTGTACTAGACATTGTTGATTATGCCTTTTCGGAATCTATAGTTTGGTCCCTGATTCTTTGCCTCCTGCTCCCAGAAAACCTGATAGATATTGCAGGGTCCCGGATTCTCACAAGTTCCTTTTTAAAAATCCTATTGCGGATCCAGAGGCTATTTCACAGGGACCCAAGGGCATTAAGGGCTTCTACTGCTAAAAGTCCTACCCCCTCTGATAGAGATTCCAGGGCGCTGGATAGATGGGGTAAGAAGGTTTACACTTCTGCAACTTTGGCCATTAGGGCCTTAAACTGTCAGTTTCATATGTTAAAGTATCAACAACATGTTATTGTATTGCTTAAAAAGAAAATTATGTTGTTTCCTGACTGTGCTGAAAATAAAGAATTACAGGATGTAGTGCATTCTGCTGAACAGGTTGGAAAACATACTTTGCAATGTGGATTTGATTCAGTAGAGGCCTCTTGCAGGGCTGTTGTCACTGGGTCTGTACTCAGAAGGCATACTTGGCTTAAGGAGCAATCTTTGCCTGATCATGTTAAAGCTAAACTGTTGGATGCTCCCTTAAATCAGGACCGCCTGTTTTGCAACAAAGCTGACGAAGTTCTTAAAAAGATGGAAGGTAAAGCTAAATCTATGCAAACTGTTAAAGATTTCTTACAAGTTCAGCCTCCAAGATTTAGTAGGCATTGGCCCTCTAAGAATTGGTCCTTTCCGGCACCTTCCAGGCCTTCTCAATCCAAACCTAGACACAGCAGAAACCCCAGGTTTCATTCCCAGGGTACGCACAAGACTAAGCAGTGGGGGGCTTCTGGATCCAAATCTGGGAGTAGTAAGACTCCCCCGTATGGAAAACTGACTCAATGACTTGCTCTTAAAACTTCCAAGCACTTTTCAACTGAATGCTCCTTTAGGCGGAAAGATTGGTCTGCAGGCAAACAACTGGGCACTCATTACCCAGGACAAATGAATCTTAAATATAGTGTCCCAAGGATACAGATTTCACTTCCACACATTACCAACACCAAGGGGTTGGCCAAATCTACCCCCAAATCAAAGGGCAGAGGCCCAAAAGCAAATACTTTCTCTTAAACATGGAGGCTATTTAGTTGGTACCAGAAGAGGAAAAGGGACAAGGTTTTATTCGAGACTTTTCCTGGTACCCAGAAAAGACAATTCATGGCGTCCTATAATGGACCTTTCTATTCTAAACACCGTTTTGTTGATTCCAAAATTCAAGATGCTGACTCTTCACCAGTTGCTTCCTATGCTGGGCAAAGATACTTGGTTGGTAACACTAGATTTAAAAGAAGTATACCTGCACATCCCTATCAGGGAATCTTGCAGAAGATACCTACGCTTCAAAGCAGGCAACACCACACTATCAGTTTTCTGCACTGCCCCTTGGCTTATCTACTGCGCCTAGGGTATTCACAAAGTGCCTAGTCATTGTATTTTGCAGGCAAAGAAATATTCAAATTTACCCATACCTGGACGATTGTCTAATTCAGGCAGAAAGCCAGGACATACTTTTGAATCATCTGGCCTTTGTACAAAGGGTGCTGACCTGTCTGGGGTACTCCATAAATGAAAATAAATCACATCTGGTACCCTGTCAACAAATTATATTCATGGGGAGCAAGCTTGAATACAACTTCCCAGATGGCTTTCCTCACACCAGAGAAACAGATTCATTTGACAACCTATTTCAAACAAGTGGACTCAAAACACCCTGCTATCTGCAAGGCAAATACTGCAAGCCTTTGTGTTCATGGCCTCCTGCATCCTTCTAATTCCATATGCACGACTGCATATGAGGAAACTACAGTGGTATCTAAAAAGTCTATGGTGTCAACATTGTCAGGCTCTAGAAGCAATGATTCCTACCATACTGTGCCTACGCCTAGAGTTCCTTTGGTGGGCAGAGGCCTGCCACCAAAACAAAGGATTACCATTCACGCTACCCCCTGACGCCCAAACCCTAACAGCAGATGCATCAGACTATGCATGGGGGGCTCACCTGGCAGGGAAGTGCATTCAGAGCAAATGGAACCCAGGTCAAATGCACCTGCATATCAATCAAAAAGAAATGTTAGCTGTACAGAATGTTCTGACAGCCTTCAAGGACCGCATTCTTCCAGGACAACTAATGGTAAAGACGGACACCACCACTGTTATGTGGTACATAAACAAGCAGGGGGGTACACATTTTTACCCCCTCTGTAGACTAGCCATGGCATTGTGGAACACAGCCTTGAGCAACCAAGTAAATCTACAAGCTCAATTCCTGCCAGGAAAACTAAATACACTGGCAGGTGGACTAAGCAGAAACCTCATGGACCCACACATTTGTAAACTGGAACCAAGGATTTTCAACATGTTGACAAGCAAATGGGGGAGTCCATATATAGACTTGTTTGCCTCCCCCCAGAACTATCAGTTGGACAAATTTTGCACAAGGATTCCCCACAAACAAGCTTGGAAAGTGGATGCTCTGTCCTTCAGCTGGAAAAACCTATCAGTTTATGCCTTTCCTCCTCTGCCTCTGCTCTCCAAAGTAGTACTAAAGATCAAACAGGATAAGCCAAGGATGATTTTGATTGCACCAGACTGGCTATGCCAACAAGCAGTGTGTCACGGTTGGCCCCTTGGCACCTGCCTCAGACTCCTTCCCTGTTGTCTCAGCAGGAGAACCAGGTTCTACACCCTCAGCTCCAAACACTGAATCTAGCAGCCTGGCTAATTACCTAATATCTACTTTACCATCCCTCAGTAAACCAGTGATGGATATAATTTTAGAGGCAAGGAGATCTGGTACCAGAAAATCTTATGCTGCAAAATGGAAAAGATTCTGTGCCTGGAACCAGTCTCAAGGGATAAGCACAGCAGCACCCAGTTTACCTCAGATTTTACAGTACTTAACTGAGATACTTCACAAGGGCTTGTCCTTTTCCTCCATCCAAATTCATGCCTCAGCCATTTCAGCTCATTATAACACAGAACCTCCCCTCTTCTCTCACCCACTGCTCAAGCAGTTCCTCAGAGGGGCCAAAAATTTAAGGCCATCCAGGAAAGCTCCAACTCCAGCCCTGGGACCTTAACTTTGTTTTGGAGAAACTCACTCTTCCTCCTTTTGAGCCAGCTGCGACTGCAGATTTAAAATTTCTTTCTTGGAAAACAGCATTCCTTTTAGCAGTCACTTCAGCAAGAAGGGTATCTGAACTACATGCCCTGATGGCAGTGGAGCCTTTCATCATCTTTCATGCCGACAGGGTGTCCCTCAGAACTAATCCCTCCTTCATGCCCAAGGTGGTATCCAGTGTGGCTCTTAATCATTCCATTCATTTGCCAACCTTCTTTCCTAATCCAGAGAACAAAGGAAAATGGATACTGCACTCCCTAGATGTGCACAGAAAACTTAGATTCTACTTGGACAGGACTAAACCTCAAAGGAAATCTGAACAACTGCTGGTGGCATTTGCTGTAGGGACAGATGGGAGGGCTATTTCTAAGCAAACCATTTCTAAATGGATAGGCCATTGCATTCATTTCAGCTATAAGCACCATGGAAAACCTATCCCACAGGGCATCAGACCCCACTCTACCAGGGATGCATCTACCTCTACAGCCTTTCTCAGAGGCGTTCCTACCAGGGACATCCTAGAAGCTGCTACCTGGAGTTCTGTACATACTTTTTAACCAAGCATTATCATTTACCAATTTTCTGTAAATCCAGAGCTGGCTTTGCCACTGCAGTCTTGCAGGGCCTTCTAGCTGGTCCTAATGCTATTTAAATTCCTCCTCCCAACTTTCGCTTTGGGAATCTACCCAAATGTAATGACTGCAACAGTGAAACACGAAGAACATAGTACAGTTGTGTACACTTACCATAAATGTAGATGTTTGAGTGTATTCACTGTTGCAGTCCTGGTTATCCTTCCTCCAGCCCCCTGACTTCTTTTGGCTTTACCTCTTCTTTCCTTTACTATGCTTAAAAGCTTTTTGGTGTATTTGCTTTTTTGTTGGAGGTATTACCTTGTATTTTTTATATTTCTAATTGCCTTCCATTAGGGGGGCACCTGACATCTTGGGCAAGAAAAACTGATGTAATGGCGTCGACTGCATGTTTTATACCCCTGACTACCTGACATCACGGAAGAAGAGACAGCAACCCTTTGCAGGACCCAAGACTTGGTTAATCAGACCGACTGAGGGCTACTGCAATCAGATAACCCAAATGTAATGACTGCAACAGTGAATACACTCGAACATCTACATTTATGGTAAGTGTACACAACTTTACTTTCTGGTGATGCACACAGTACATACATAGCTGTTTGACAACATTGATGGCATGGGTTACATTTGTTACAGTGTGGATTGTTCCGTATGTATGCCGTGCACACCAGTCAACTAGCCTGTATTGATCACAATGTCATACAGGTACAGCAGTCTCCCTCCAACACCTCCAGCAGATGTTAGTGTCAGGATGGTGTGCTCAGTTACCCTTATAGATTGCTGACATGTCATAATAGTTGTACAAATGTGCCTGTGAAGAACCAACTCTGTTTTATTTTTTTTTTTAAACAAGAAACATTGTTATAAAATGATGATGTATGACATGGGCAATCTTACATTTATATAAATGAAAATTAACCATATCGACACAATCTTGGTTGCAAACCACATACATTACAAACCATGCCAACACAACTGTAGCTGCAAACATTATACATCACTTATAGTATATCCAGTAATTGTCAGTCAACCACTGCATAGCTCATACATATCCTTCCTTCTTTTAAACCTTGTTCCTCCTATGCATTTATTGATCCCACACTTCCCATTTTTTCACATGTAATTTGCTCCTACCATATTCTAGAGGTCCCAGTTCCAGTTGTTTTATCTCTATTACTGTCTTTGCTACTTCTAGTAATGTTGGTTTAGACTTTGAATTCCATTTTCTAGTAATTGCTTTTTTTTTTTGCAGCTGTCATAGTTATATTCAGCAGGGCCTTACTATGTCTAGGCAACTCCGATTCTGTATCGTAGCTCAAAAAATATTTTCCTTAGTTACACCAATTTGCTTACCCAGCATCTGTGACAGATCAGTGAGAAGGGAATCTTTAAAGTCTGCCAACACATTACACTCCCAAGAAAATATGATCTCAATCCTCATTCTTCCCTATCACACCTCCAACATTTGCTGTCTACCTGAGGAAAAATTCTTTGGAGTCTACTTGAGGTATAAAAATAGCTATCTAGACACTTCCAAGCAAAGATAGTAAATCTTCAAGACTTTGTTGCATATTTGGGAGACATACATATATCTCCCCATTGCTTCTTTTTGAATTGTTATCCAGTCTCTCTTCCCAATCCTTTCTAACCTCCTCTGTTTAATTCTTATAGTTATCCTGCAATATTTTTATGCTGTACTAATTATTCCTTTCTTAATGGTAATACTTAAAACTACTGGTGCTGGTCTTTTGTATAGGGCCCCCTATTTCTTTCTGTTTTCCTATACTCTGATATCAGTCCATAATAGGGAAAGCAATCTCAAATCTGCAATCCAAATAAGTTCTTGGTGTCTTCCCATTCTGTTACCCTTCCCTCTCTAGTTATTTGTTCCCAGTACCTTGATTCCTTTGCCAGTTTTTTTCCAATAAATCCAGCCCCTCTTGCTTATTATCTGTATCCCTAATTCCAGTCATCCCTATCGGCAGAATCTCCTTTCTCCATTCCCATGTTGGCTTAGTTCTTAGAATACTTTCTGCTACTTTATGAATATAATATTCTGTATGATTATTGTTATTCTTAAAAGTCTGAATCCAAAATTGCAGTCTCTCCTTGTTTCCTGAGCCTCTCCCCCTGTTTTCATCATCGTCTCTTTCCCCTCCGAATTATAACTTTCTCTTGTGCTATGTATAGAAGCCTCAACTGCATTGCTCTGAAGTACCCCTTCATATCAGTAATCCCAGTCTGCCCTGTTCTATAGGAAGAATAATCTTATCCTACTTGACTCTTGCCATCTTCCTATCCCAGATAAAATCCTTCAGCTCTTTATTAATTGCTGTCCACAAGTTCTTCTCTGATTTTAAAAATATGTCTGACCAGTTTTTAAGACTAAAGGGACTAAAACATTTTAACTGCTGGTACCTTACTATCGATATCCATATAACAGAGCTTCCATTTTTCTCAGTTTTTGTATTATCTTTTGTTTAGTTTCTTCCCACATAACCTTAGCAGACTGAGCATTGTGCAGGGAATCTTTAGTCTGCCGACACATTATACTCCAAGAAAATATGCTCTCGGTTACCTCTTTCTTCCCCATCGCACCTCCAACATATGCTGTCTCCCTGGGGAAAAATTATTTGGAGTCTACTTGAGGTATAAAAAAATCTTCAAGACTTTGTTGCACACACTGGAATCATTTTTAATCCCTACTACTAAATACTTCATTTTATCATGTCCCCATAAGTATGGATATTGCTGAACCAATTTGTATGTGGGTAGTTAATTTACCACTGTTGTCTTTTTTTAGCTTCATTAATTTTGTATCTTGAAAAGATTTGAAACTCTCAGTATGTTCCAGAGCACTGTAATTTCCCTTTCTGGTTTTTATCAGGTGTAAAATAATGTCGTCAGGAAATAGAGCCAGGTTTTCTTGACTACCATACCAATTGTATCCTTGAATTTCTGAATCCCTTATTTTCTTTGCCATGGTTCTAAATATAATGCAAATAACAAAGGGGAGAGAAGACACCCCTACCTGGTTCCTCTCCTCAAGCAGAGATTATCAGAGAGGACCCCACCCACTTTAATTTTCACCTCCAATCCCTCATATATCCTCCTAATCAACCTTTTAATTTTATCAGGGAATGCAAATGCTTCATTGGTCTGCTCATAAAGTCCTAGCTTATGCTGTCAAATGCATTCTCTCCCTCAAGACCCTCCAACAACTGTGGTATTTTCTTACATTCTGCTTCACTTTGGATCATGTTCGTTAATGTCAAATGTTTGCCTTCCCTCCACAAAACCACATTGATCCATATCTTTCAATTTTGGTATCACTTTTACCATTTGTTTAGCCATTATAGACATAAACACTTTATAATCATGGTTTATGCAATGGGTCTGTATGAAGCTGGATCTGATGGATCTTTACCTTCCTTAGGTATTACAGCTACCACTGCTTTCTTCCAGGGTGTTGGTACTTCTCTTAAAATACTGTTAAACAAAATCTTCCAGATCTTTTAGATTTTTTCCTGCTATCTTTCAAACTTCCACAGGAATACCATCTGTTCCTGTGGACTTTTACTGTAGATTGGTTTTACATCACCATTTTCTTCTCAACTCCTCCTATCCTAACTGTGCAGAATGATCTGTGATCACTCAGAATCACATATGTTATGTCAGCGACATGGGATTACTGGTGGTAATATTCTGATTTTGTCCATGATTTTGCATGCTTCTATTTTCTGTTGTCCATGAGCCTGTAACTGTATCCCACTTGTTGGAGACCTCTGCTGACATTACAGTCATATTCAGGCAAATCAGTTTGTACACCTTAACAATATGCACCCAACCTGAATTGTATATAACATCCCTGATAGATATAATCTCCATGGTAGGTTGCTTATATCACATAGACATATTCTCTATTGTTATGTCACCTTGTCTGACAGTCACATAATTTGCATTTTCACTGTGTAGTCCATACTGTACCATGTAGATATGTGATTAGTGTTCCTGCTACAACTGTCTTCCATTTGCATGCCCTCATCTGCTGTACATTATGATGATTCACCTGTCCTCTTTCCCCGTGTTCATTCCTACAGTTCATCTGTGTCTCCCTATTCAATATACACACTTCACGTGACTGTTTATTTTAAATGGCAGTCTGTATACTGTTACAGATTATTTACAGAACTTTTGTACAGAATGCCTGGAATGGGATTCCACAATACTCTGCACTGTGTACACTGTCCTGAAATGTGTTTGGACCATATACATTGCAGTATGATAAACCATGGTAATCATTGTGGCATTCCGCACAATCCCGCAAACCTAGTTTTACGTAGTAAACAGGTCTGCTATCCATGTTGCCTTACACAGTTTCCTGGCCAGCAACACTGTTGCCAGCCATGAAATCATGCTCATTTACATTTAAACATGGTGCGCGTCATGAGTAAATAATGCTGCTCACAGCACAAACATGTAAACTCCGTGTAGGCTTTGCGTAAAGCCTACACGGAGTTTGTTGAATCCTGCTGCGAGTCCAAAATTCAAAATTTAATGTAACAAAACAATTACTGACTTAGCTCTTTAATCTAAAAATGACTTCATCAGAATGGTTTCTTTTTCACTTTTCATGCCTATATAACCCTACACAACTCACATAAGTTGTGTGATAAATCACAGAAGTCACATAATAACACCACTAAAAAGCTTTTGAAATTATTTGCATATTCTAAACCTACAGTTATTCTTTTAAAGCTATATGTAACATTACCATTCAAACCTGGAAAAGATACTAGAATTCAGTTTGATTTGCCATTTTATTTCACTGTATTCTAATTCATCATCCCTGTTACCATTAAAAGCACTGGTGGCATGGTCTAATGCATAAAAATATACACTTTCTAAAACCAACTCATTTAATTGCTTAGACAATGAATTCAACAAGTGTGTTGTTTATAGCATAATAATGTTCCTAAATGCTTCTGTTTAACTATCTTGTTTTGCCACTGCAGAATGCATTGCATGGGAAATCATTTTCTATGTACGCTATATATACTGATTGCATGTGAAATACTCTAGACTGTGATAAGAAATGTCTGTGAAATGCAGAAGAAATTTGGGCTTTCTGAAAATTGCCAACACATGGAAGAAGACTGACACTTATGCATTCCTTTTGTAACTCTACTTCTGATTATGACCTGGTAGTGGTTCATGTGGGGGTGAGCAACCTTTGACACTGTACCCAGGGGGACATTCAAATGGATATGATTGAACTTGCTATGCAGGTTTCAGAGGCAGCAAAAATACTGGTCTTGAGTGGTATTTTGCCATCACCCAGAATGATGCTGAGATTCGAAAACAGGATAATTGGCTTTAATCAGTCCTGTAATCGATTATGAGGATCAAGCCTTTGTTAGTATAGGATGAGATGGCTGACAGGTCTTCCTGCTTTGTCAGGGATAGCCTTCATCTCTCTCTTACCAAGGCTTTCGCATTCTGACTAAAGCCTTTGCTTGTGTCCATAGCACCTTTTATAGGCAGAGTCGATCTTATGGATTTTCCAACCTACTAAATTCTAATATGGAACACATTAATGTGGCTATATTCATTGCCAAGAGTCTTAAGAAAAAATGTCTGAACTTTAGGCTTTTCTGCAACTTGAACACATTCATATATGTATAGTTACAGAAACATGCTTTCAGAGCAGTGAAAGCAGTCCCTCTGTTCCTTCGAATAATGCCTATCACATCTTCAGACTCGCTGGCAGTTGTGGGACACTACCAGTATTTGCCCAAGAATAGCATCACCTCATGACAGATTCCTTGGAAATACCACATGTTAACTCCCAGAGGTAAAAATCATCCTAAATACTAATTACTACTTCAGAGCTAGCTATATAACAACCTCTATGTCCCATTCTGAGCATGGTAACTATCTTAACACATCTGAAATTCCCCGTTAAACCCAAGACCCTTCTACTGGCTGGCCTACACTGTCAGTGGTCGGTATTCCCAGCTCTTCCTTCATTATAAATGCTAACTGTCGTTCACAAATAGCCAGCCATCCTACCAGGGGCCCCAATATCCTGAATCTAGTCCTCACAAATATGGCCACTTCTTGTACAGCTCCATATATATCTATCATCATGTTTTGGTAAGTCAGACCATAATTTAGTGACGTCTTCTTTCCCCTGTAAGTTGCTGTATGTTTAGCGACTTCTCAAAAGCAAGACTTAAATTCTGCTGTAATCTACCTCTGAAGGATCCTATTGCTAAAGCTGCTACCAATGCCTCTGACTTCTATTCTCAGAGCTGTATTCATAAGGCAGTCAGTATCCACAGCAAATATAATGAGAAGTTTAAAAACAAGCCACTGTAGTGGAATACCCGTATAAATAAATCGTACAACAAAAGAAAGAAACTGCTTAATGCTTATAAGAGGTCTCATTCTACCTATCTTAGGACCACACCTAAGGAAACTAACAAGGAGAGAGTTATTGGAAAGTATGCTCGTAATCATGTTACTATTGACTGAGTACACTGTTGGCATACAAGTTGTTCTGTCCACTCATTGATCATCTTCTGTTATATGCAGACCCTTTGTTTTGTATTGCCGTTCTTAATATTTTCTGTGGATATCTCAACATAAATTTGTCATGCGTGGCTTTTAACAGATTGTCAACTTCATTTATATCTGTGGTTAACTCTTTGATTCTAAAAGCCCAGTATTTGACTATGTTGCTCTTTAAATAACTCTGGTGCATGTTGCTGTAATGCAGTGTGGCATTAAACCCTATTCAGAAGTAATCTTGATCACTGGATATGAAATGACAAATTCTTCCCTGGGCTGGTCCATATATCACTTGTAAACAGAGGCTGATAGTAAACATTCCCTAACTAATATCCCCACACATAACTTTTAAGGATAACAAACATAACCCTTTTGTACTTTTTTATAAACCTCTACATTCCAGAAAGTTATCCTGTTCTGATTCTTGGTCAAGGGAAATGTCAAAAAGGTGGTATTGTTAATAATTTATGTCAGAAAATCTGACAAGGCTTCATTACCATCTTCCCAGACAAAAAAGTATATCACTGAAACACCAACATCCCTTTTAAAAAATTATACCAGAAATTTGACTCAAAATATACATTTTCCAATTGGCCATTGCCAGATTGGCATAGTTGGCTGCCATTCTCGCACCCATAGCCACACCTTTTTTCTGATAAAAGTATTTTCCCATAAAAGTGAAAAAAAAAGTTATTCAATACCTGGTCTATAGCTGAATGTTTTTAGACAGGGGTATCCCCTCCTAATGATATAGGATATAATAATATGACCTCTCCAGCAGGATAGCGGTCATCACATAATAACAGAATTTTGACATCAAATACACAAACGATGTCCAATACATCAGGGACATTATTCAAAGAATTGGAAACTTTACCATGGATAATGACTTGTTGAAGATAGTTGGTAATAAACCTAACGTGTTACTGAACAGAAGTTTGAGCGTATGGACTTTGGTTTGATTTTTTCCAGCAGCTTTTACGCTACATGTGAGACTAAAAATGTAATCTATTTGTGACAGTTGAACAGCTGAGGGAGGCTTACTATGTGGGTATGACCACACGCTCAAAAAGATAAGAGTGTACAATCATGTCATTCTACAGAAGAATCCCTTAGCCAGCACTGCCAGACTATCATCAGGAACAGTTTTTTAGTAGAGTTCTACAGATACACAACACCCTAGAGAAGTCTGTTTTTCCTCTCATACTTTCCTTCCCCCTCGCTCTCCCTTTCACCTTTCCATTTCCCTCTTTGTTTCTTTCTTCCTTCTTTCTCCCCCCCCTCCTTCCCTTTTTTTTTTTTTTTTTTTCTTTTTTTTTTTTTTTATTTTGTCCTTTCTTTCTTTCTTTTTTTTTTTTCAGCTTTTTTGTGATATATTTACTTTTAATTTTTGTTGAATAGGACACATACACTATGAGATGGAGAAGATAGCACACTCCTAAGCCTCTAAGTCTTGGGGAAGCATATTGTATATAAGGATTATACAGTAACTGACACTTAAATGTCAGTGTTTTTTATAGAGTATATAAAGATGGAGAGTAGTTGTATTGTTTGTAACCTGATGAAAGACGTTGTGATGCGTGTGGAAAGCCGCTTGCTTTAATTAATATTAATCAGTTTTGTTTTTATTTCTCGTAGGTTCCAGTGTCTTTTTCATGTTTCATTGTTTGTTGTTCCACTCTTTCTTTTGGATGGTCATTGTGAGTTTTTGGTGTTTTCTTGTTGCTTTCCTTTTTTTTTCTTAGTCAATGGAACATCGCATGGAATTATTCGCTCAAGAATTGATCTATAATCTATAATATATATACAATATATATAATTGACCACTGGAAATTTTTCTTAACCTTAACCTTTCTCTAACTTTTTTCTCTTCCTTAACCTCTCTCTCCTTCCAGGAGAACCTACAAGATCTGTACAAGCTCTATCGGGCTAATTTGGCAGAGGGAAACAGCATGAGGGCATGCCTTCACTTTAAGGTGGTTCGCAGGCATGCGTTGTCCTCTGCATGCCCCGAGCTACGGAGATGCACATATTATCTAATACGGTGGCATACTCCTGCCCTTACTATTCCATGTAATATCAGGAAAGCCTTAGCAGTGAATGTGAAAGGGCGGCCTAAGAGAGCGTGGACAGGATGAATCTTACCCCAGGATACCCCAGGATCAATTTAAATTTTCCCTTTTGCTTTCACACGGGCTGGAGCCACCACAAGCTGCAGAGGGGGAGAGTTATCAGGGGGAAACGAAGTTATCGATCGAGAAAAAAAAGAAAATAACTAAGAAGAATTTATCTTAACTTGTTTTCTTTTATCTTCTAAAACTTTCTCTGACATTAATTGATTATACCCTCCGAGGGAGCTGCTGTCTGATACCATGATTATGTTAAAGGAGTTCACCAAAGCTAAAGCTAGCCCCCATGTTTATTTGACACTGAAGATGTAGTAGGTACCTATATATAAGAAGGGTATAAAAAGAAGCACATTGTACCTCATATTTTCTCAAACATTGATTGTTTTGATGTTTCCAGAAAGCATCTGAGCCTACCTTTTTAAAGAGGTGGACAAGAGAGATTATTTGTGAATTTAAACATAGAAAAAAAAAAGAGCCAGGTCTCGAATAAAAGATGCTTGACCATCTGAACTTGACTACAACTTTTTTGAATTTACTACCCATGAATACCTTTATGCAAGCTAAACTACCTGATGTCACCATTTATAAATCATCATATAATGAGATTAATACGCTCCTTATAACAGAACCATGCTGAGGAACACAACATATTTTGATTTTATGTACCCCCCCCCAGTGTTTCAAAATTTCCCTAATTTATATTATAAAAATCAAGAAACTAAAGGATGTGTTATCAATACTCGATGACAAGCAGATTTTCAGGCTGAATGTTTTTAGACAGGGTTATCCTCCCTATTGATATCAGGATATAAATATGACCTCTCCCAGCAGGATAGCGGTCATCACATAATTGTAATAAAACTAATTTAGATATAATAATTGTTATAACCTACAAATGGACTTGGGTTTGATTTTCCAGCCAGCTTTTTTACATGACATGTGAGACTAATAAAATCTATTTGGCAAGTTGTGACAGCTGTGGTGCTTTACTATATGACCATGACCACCACACACTCAAAAGATAGATTTAGGATGGGCACACACATATTACATACATCTTAACATTTCTTATTTGGTCATGACTTCCTTTTAGCCAATGCGCCGCTTGATGATGGAAAGAAAGCGCTCGTTTCTTTTATTAATTAAATCAGTTGTTGTTTTATTTCGTGGTGGTTCCAGTGTCTTTTTCATTCATTGTTCTAGCTTACATGCTGGAGATGAAACAGCTGGTCTGAATGGAGTTTTTCTTTATTTTTATGGATTTTTGGAATTTCAAATATCATCTTAATACTATTAAGTTGCTCAGCTACAAAAATTCATACATTTGATCTGATTTTGTCCATCTTCATTTAATCCTCGACCTGTGGGTTCGGTTGTGAATATTTAAACCAACTCAGCCATTACTAGAGACCACGAGAACCAAAAACTGTCAAGCTTAAGTCCTACCCATAATGCTCCTCTCCAGATTATCCTAGATCTCATTTGCAGCTTCCTGTGACAGATGCATTGCCAACTTTAAGTATCATTTCTCTGTTGTATTTTACATTTTCAGATTGTCATAAGGTGTTATTTCTTTATATAGTTTTTTTTATCTTTCTTTCTACAACCTACCCTTTTCTCCAATAACTTTGCTTCTCTCCGTCCTTCCCTTATACACTTCGGTGTATTCTGCGCTACCATTGTTGGTAGTCCTTATTTCTTTCCTCTTTTCTTCTATTAAAAAAAAAAGTGCTAAGTGCTGACTATGAGGGAACATGGGTGAATTTTTTGGCTAGGCTTATAAGGGCCTCCGGGCCAATAGCTTAGTATCATCCTAGGAACCTATCATTTTCGTTTTTCCTCTTACACTTGCTGTAGTCTTTCCTATCTTTGCTGGTAGCCTTCTGTACCTTTGGTACTACTTCTTACCATTGTTGGTAGCCTCTTTCTCTCTGTCTACTTATTAGACTTAAGTTAGCTGTGTGTGTGTGTGTGTGTGTGTCTGTGTGTGTGTGTGTGTGTGTGTGTGTGTGTGTGTGTGTTGTTCAAACTGTGGCTGACAAAGGTAAAGACACTTCCAGTTTTAAGAAATGTCAGGATTGTGGCTGTAAAATACCCAATTCTGATGGGCACTGTTTGTGTTTATTGCCTGGGCCCTGTGCATTTGCAAGACAATTGTTCAGTTTGCCATGTTTTTAGTCACCGCTCCCTGGTAGAAAGGAAGAATAAATTATTATTGAAAGGAATGATAAAATCTTCCTTTGAGGAGGTCTTATCTGTTTTTTTTCTGGCAAAAGCAAAACAGATGATAAGTTGTCCATCTTGCCTTCGTTCTTGCTGTTTGGGTTCGGAGCCGATCCTCGGCTCCGACTCGGCCATCTTCTATAGCTCGAGAGCTGTTTACTGGCTCAAGGTTACCCCTTATCCCAGCATACCCAGCGTCAGCTACCCAGATCTCGTTTGCCTCTTCAGCTGCGAGGTTGCTTCGTTACTGGCTCAGGCTTAGTATAGTTTTTTTCTATTAATATATTGTTGTTTATTCTTGAAATGTTTGTCAAGTATTTGCCAATTTTTTGTACTAGATATATTCCTTTATCCCTTATCATTTTCTTGTGTATTTTAGCTTTGTTGGCTGTCGCTCCATAACTCGCAGGCCTTCTGTTTCCCTTGAAGTCCTTTCAATTAGAGAGTTCTTGTCCCCCCTTAGGATTGCCATTTAAATTAGAGGCTTTCCTTTCTGTCCCTTAACTGTAAAAAAAAGTCTATTTGTTTCTTGTTTTTTGTAGTATAGCTTTTTATTATTGTTGTTGTGGTTGTTGTTACTATAATGTCTAAATATACCAAGGTATTTCGCTTCAAAAAGTGTGACTCATGCTGTCAGAAGATGTCTCTGACAGATGGGCACACTAGTTGTGTATGTTGTTTGGGTGCTGTTCACCTGCAGGATTCCTGTTCTATATGTCATGCCTTTAGTCCAAGGGTCCTGCAGGAACGCAAAAACAGATTAATCCTTCGGGGATTATTGAAGCCTCAGGATTCTCCGGCTAAAAGTACTTAGCCAGCGAAATCCCCTAAGTCTGTCAAGCCGTCGGCTCCACCTTCGGATCCGACTCCTTTACTGGACCAACCAAGTATGTCGGTGCCAGCTAGCACCGACAAGACAACACCTCCGTCGGCTCCATCTGCTATTTTGGAGCTGTCTTGGAGCCATAAGAAACAGGTCTCCATCCTTGGAGTCCATCCACTAGGCACCTCAGTCACCTTTGTTACAGAGTGAACGTAGCCATCATTCTTCCCACTCGTCTTGATCCTCTAGATTATCAGATCATGATGTGGAGAGAGTAGTAAGGTTGCTTAAGTCACAGGCACTGGCAAAAATTCTGTCCAGCCCACCTCAACAGGTATCTGCTCCAACCATCTCTATTTCTGTTACTCTTCCGACTACGTTTAGTTTGGAGCCGGAGACCATAGATCTGCAGGTAGTAGAACCGTCGGCGCCGGCCATCATCTCTCCTTCGGTTCCGACGTCGGCTCTGATTACCTCGATTATACCTTCTATCGAGGGATCTGGGCACCAAGGCTCTCTCGTCGGCTCTGAGGAGGGGAGTGGCATCGGACCCTTGTCCAACCCCGTTTTCCCCCTCGGAGTTTCAGCGCAGGTGAGCTCGGCTCCAACATCAGCCTCGGAGCTGTCACCCTCGATGCGGAGAAAGACTCCTGTTTCTTTGGAGCCAGAGCTTTCTCTGCCTAGAGGTTGGGATGCCTTTGAGGTCATGCGGACAGTGCTGTCCCCCGAAACAGCTCTACTGCCAGCTCCATCGGCTCCTCCCCCCGTGGTGCCTGTTCCAACCTCTACTCCTCCTCCAGACCCCAAACGTAGGGAACCTATGCCCAGGACACCCCATTGGGTGATCCCTCTTCTTCCGAAGCCTCCTGTGATCACTCGGAAGAGCCTCCCCGGGAGAAGAAGTGCAGGAGGAAGCACATAGACTCCCCTGAGTCTGTCACTTCAGGTACAGACATGGATGAATTGGAAGGGTCCCCAAGGTCCCCCTCTGAAGATGTTTCCTTTTTGGACATCCTTGAAATGCTTAGAGGAGGGACTGGACTTTCCTAGCCCCTACCGAGGACGAGTCTGTATACCTGGACGCATTTGATTCCTGACCTTCCACCTCCTGGGTATCTCCTCCTTTCGATCCACTCATGTCTGTAGTGGCTCGAAAGGCTTGGTCAGCTCCAGATTCTGTGGAACCTACTCTGAGGAGACCAAACAAATTTATTACAGCCCCCCAGGACAAGCAATTCCTATCCAAAGGTGTGCCGCTGATGCCATGGTGGTAGCAGCAGCCACCAAGAAAGAGTTAGCAGAAACCTCATCTGTTCATCCTCCAAACAGAGTCTCGGACAATGGACAGATATGGAAAGCAAATGTTTGCTTCAGCGACCATTTCAATGAGGTCCCTGAACTATCTATGCCATTTTACACTTCTTCAAAGGGATCTCCTGAAAGAGCTTGCAGATACCCTTCAAGATCCTACAGCTGAGGGAGCACCAGCCAAAGTAGCTTCTCAGCTTGCGACTCTTAATTCCATAGTCAACTCCTCCATGAGGCTGATTTCCTATGCAGCCGATGGAGCGAGCAGAGCCGCAGGGACAGGTGTGGCTCTCAGGAGACATGCTTGGATGCGGCTGTGTCAGTTTGCGGAACCTTTTCGAGCGTCCTTCTCCAATACTCCCTTTGATGGCTCCTTTCTCTTGGGGCCTCAGGTGAAAAACACATTGACCAGATGTGAGCAGGAAGGCAAGACTCTCTCTGCCATGGGAGTCCATTTTTCCACTCCTTCCAGACCTTATCCCAAGGGTCAGAAGAGCGAAAAGATGTGGTTCCAAAAAAAACAGGGACTCTTGCCTGACACACGTGGTGATTTTTCCCCCAGGGGCAGAGGGGGAAACAACAATAACAGACGCCACCTTCATGGCAGAGGGAGACCGCAAAACCAGGGTGACAGAGAAACCTTCTCTGCCAAGCCCTTCCAGCATCCTTGAAGGGTTTGCCCGACTGCTCACCTCTGGAGGCAGTCGGGGGAAGACTTTTGCCGTACCCAAAAGCCTGGCAAAGTATACAAGAGACAGATGGGTGCTATCCATCATATCCGGAGGTTACAAAATTCCCTTCCATCAATCCCGCATAGAATCAAAAAAGCCCATCCCAGATATCCCACCCAATCTAAGGGATCAAGCAGTTACAGAAGTTTCAAGACTGATAGAAAAAAGAGCCATTCAAGAAGTCCCCGCAGACCAGCTAGTTTCCGGAACTTACTCAAGATTCTTTTTAGTACCAAAAAAGACAGGGTACTGGAGACCAATACTGGATCTCAGCAGATTGAACAAATCTGTACAAAAAGAAAAGTTCCGGATGGTGACACTGCAGTCCATTTTCCCTTTTCTGGGTCAGGACAATTGGATGTGCTCGATAGATCTTCAGGACGCGTACTACCATATCAAGATGGACAGATGCTCCAGGAGATTTTTTCGCTTCCGGGTAGGGGCCAGTCATTACCAGTTCAGAGCTCTGCCCTTTGGTCTCACCTCAGCCCCCAGGGTGTTCACCAAGTGTATGGCAGTAATCACGGCTCACCTGAGGCGTCAAGGTTTCCAGGTGTTTCCCTATCTAGACGACTGGCTCCTGACTGCTACCATCAGGAGTCAACTTTTTAAGGCACGGGGTTATACAATCACATCATGCACTCAACTAGGCATTACAGTAAATTTCGAAAAATCTGCCTTGTTGCCCTGTCAGTCAATCACATACATAGGAGCATAATTAAACAAAAAATAAATGTTTGCAAGATTACCACAGGAAAGAGTTTCCACTATTCGTCAACAAGCATTAATTCTAATGCAGAGCAAAAGGGTTCAAGTCAGACATGTCCTCCAAGCCCTAGGCTCCATGGCAGCTGCCATTCTTCTTGTCCCATTAGCGCGTTTCCACATGAGAATCTTTCAGTGGCTTCTTTTCACGCAGTGGTCTTTCCAGGAACTACCCATGTCTCACATGATCCTGATCACAGAAACGTGCAAAAGGCACCTTTCTTGGTGGATGGTCTCCCCACTAGTAATTCAGGGCAGACCTTTCATACAACCCCCTCCAGTAGCCTCAGTGACCACGGACGCCTCCCTGTTAGGGTGGGGGGGCATTATCTAGGCAGGACAGTCCAAGGCACTTAGCAACCTCACGAGTACTATCTGCATATCAATGTCCTAGAAATGAGAGCGGTTCTCCTAGCATTGCAAGCCCTTCAAGACCCTCTTCCTTCCAGGACCATTGCAATCCAAATGGACAACATGTCATTGGTGTGGTACATCAACAAACAGGGTGGGACCAGGTCTTACCCCTTGTGTCGAGAAGCACTCAGACTGTGGCAATGGGCGATTTCCTCCCAACGTTTTCTGATAGCAACGTACATCCCTGGGAAATCCAGCGCCATAGTGGACAGGCTCAGCAGAGCTATCCTCATGCCTCACAAGTGGTCTCTGAATTAGGGAGTTGCGGATCTTATCTTCCACAAATGGGGACAGCCTTGCTGTGAGCTATTTGCCACTCCTCTCAACAACAAATGCAGCAGCTACTTCTCCCTACTTCCTCTTCCAGGTCATATACCCAGAGATGCTCTAGTCCACTATTGGCCTCAGGGACTCCTTTACACTTTTCCCCTAATTCCAAGACTCATACAGAAAGCAAAATCGTTGGGTTGCAAAATGATCCTCATTGCCCCATATTGGCCTCGACAGATATGGTTCCCATTCCTACACTTCCACCTTCTGGATCAACCGTGGATTCTGGACCCAGTTCCAGATCTTCTGGTTCACCATTCAGGCGGGTTGCACCAATCCCTTCAAACTCTCCAGCTCACTGCTTGGTTACTCCACTTCCAACCTTAGCCAGGCTTTCCAATATCTCCCCAGCAGTCCGTGATGATATTGATGTTCTTCATCCCACATTGCTGCAGTCCTAACACTTGGGTAGTCCGCTGTCCCTCGGTCGGCCCGAATATCAGAGTATAAGGCTGACGTCGGTCAAGGCGCATTTGACTGACATCAGAACGTCAGGGTAAAAATGCGCATGACCGACGTCATATCCTCAGTCTTTTTTGCCGCATGGTCCGATGCAGAAGCAGTGTTGCAAGTGCCGTTCGGCGTTCTGAAATTTTTCGAATTCGGAGTTTCAGACCGAAGTCAGAGTTGGTTAAGTACCCCGTTGGGGAATATTTTGTTTTTTTCTTGCCTCAGTGGTTTACCGGATGTCAGAAAAAGTGAATAACTGTATTTCTTGTGGGAAACAGATACCACATAGGGATTACCATAATTTGTGTATACCTTGTTTAGGACCTGAGCACGACGTTGTTGGATGCCGCTTTTGTGCTAGGTTTAATAAACGCACTATAAAGCGGAGGTTGGATTGTGCAAGGTTGGTCTTTGGGAAGCGGTGCAATTACAAATTGCCGTCGGATGCTCCGACGCCGGCTTCCTCAAAGAAGCGCAAGGACAAGGCAGTTAAACCTAGGTTAGAGGAGTCGTCCGAACCGGACGCCGGTTCTTTAGAGGCGTCAGTGGAACCGGTGGTTCCGACGGAGGCCTCTCTGGAGTCCCAGGGAGAAACTTTGATTTTACAGGATGTGGCCTCCCAGGAGGCAGGGCAGGCTGTAGGGGCTTCTCAAGTAACTGTACTCCCTCCCTTCCTAAGGGGTCTAGGCCCTCTCTTTCTGCTTCCAAGGCTTCTCCTAGAGGCAGGTCTAGTTTAGCTTCTGTGGGGTCACTCCCAGTTCTTCAGGTGCTGTGCCCAAGAAGCACATGCTCAAAATGGCAGAGGATTTAATTACTTTAATTAGAGGCTCTATGCCCCCTCCTGATAAGAGGCCTAGGATGGAACCTGTGTTGGGGATTATGAGCAGGCTTGGATGTGTCTGAGTCTTCGGCTGAAGACTTGCAGGAGTATTCTCATTATTCTGATTATGATGTGGATGATTCTACTCCTTCTGCTTCTCCTCCTGAGGATTTTTCTTTTTCAGAGACCCTTCACTCCATGAGGGAGCATTTTAAATGGGAAGGCCAGGATTTCTCTGATTCCAGGAAAAGGCTTAGGGAATTTTTGTTTTTACCCCAGCATAGGCCTTTAGCTATACCTCCTGTTCTGAATGTGGTGGAAGATGTGTTTGCAGAGGCTTCTCTTAATCCGGATTCTTTGCCTCCTGCTCCTGTTAAACCAGATAGGTATTACAGGGTGCCTGAAGCTCATAAGTATCTTTTTAAGAGTCCTAGGGCAGACCCAGAAACTATTAGCCAGGGGCCTAAGGGTGTTAAGGCTTCTGTTGTCAAGAATCCGGTTCCTGCAGATAAAGAGGCCAGGGCCTTGGATAGATGGGGAAAGAAAGTTTATACTTCTTCCACTCTAGCCATGAGAGCTTTGAATTGCCAGTTTCACATGTTGAAATATCAAAATTATCTCCTTTCTCAGTTGAAATCTAAGGTTGATGCTCTGGTGGAAGGTATTGACTGTAAAGAGTTACAAGATTTAGTACATGTTTCTGAACAGGTGGGTAAGCATTCTTTGCAATGTGGTTTTGATGCTGTACAGGCCTCGTCTAGGGTGGCTGCCACTGGGTCAGTTCTTCGCAGGCATGTCTGGCTGAGGGATCAAAATTTATCTGACCATGTTAAAACTAGGATTTTGGATGCACCTTTGCAATCGGATGTCTTGTTTGGTTCTCCTGTTGAAGCAGTTTTAAAGAAAATGGAAGACAAGGCTAAGTCTATGCAGACTGTTAAAGATTTTTTGCAGGTTCAGCCTCCAAAGTTTAGTAGAAATTGGCCTACTAAAGGGTGGACGTATCCTTCTTATGATTCCCAGTCTAGGGGTAGATCTAGACGTGGCAGGGGCAGAGGTCAGGGCTCTTTCAGGCCTAGAACAGGGAGTTCTCCTGCACAGTCTTCGAGTGAGGGCAGGGGTCAGTCCTTTCGTAAGCAGACCCAATGACCTACCTTTTCAGCTGCCAGAACCTTCTCGCCTGGCAGCACCTTTGGGAGGAAGGTTGGCACTTTTCAAAGAAAATTGGAGTTTAATTACCCAAGACAAATGGGTACTGGATATCATACATCACGGTTACAGGTTTTATTTCCATACCTTGCCTCCTTTCAAGGGCATGCCAGACATTCCTCCTCAACAAAGAATAGAGGCTCACAAGCAAATTTCACTGTTACTCCAAATAGGGGCCATACAGCCGGTTCCTATGCCAGAAAGGGGCCTAGGATTTTATTCTCGCCTGTTCCTAGTACCAAAGAAGGGGAATACGTGGAGACCAATTTTGGATTTATCTATCCTCAACACTTATCTGGACATTCCCAAGTTCAAAATGTTGACGTTGCAGCAGCTTTTACCTCTGCTGGGCAAAGATCATTGGATGGTAACTTTGGATCTCAAGGAGGCTTACCTTCATGTTCCTATCAGACTAAGTTGCAGGAAGTATCTGCGTTTCGAGCTGGGACTTCTCACTATCAGTTCTCTGCATTGCCCTTTGGCTTATCTACTGCCCAGAGTGTTCACGAAAGTTCTGGCTCCAGTGATAGCTTTCTTCAGGCTAAAAGGAATACAGATTTATCCTTATTTGGACGACTGCCTGATTCTGGCTCAAGGAAGGGAAGAGCTTCTTCATCATTTGGAATATGTGATAGCAGTGCTAAGATGCCTGGGGTATTCTGTGAACGAAATAAAGTCCAGTCTAGTACCCTCACAGGACATGTGCTTTCTGGGTGTGAGACTGAATACAGCATCTCAGATGGCCTTTTTAACCCCGGACAAACAAAAGAGTCTATCCCTTTACTTCCATCAGCTATCTCATCAGTCCGGGCTGACTGCAAGGACAGTCCTTCAAGCCTTAGGGTTCATGGCATCTTGTATTCTGGTGCTTCCCAATGCCAAACTGCATATGAGGAAGCTACAATGGTATCTCAAAATGTATGGACACAGCACTGCCAGGATCTGGACACTGTCATTCAAATAATACCTTGCATTCAAAAGGAATTTTTGTGGTGGGCTCAGGAATGTCACCTAAACAAGGGACTCTCTGTGACCCGCCAGAGGCGAGTCAGATTTTAACGACAGATGCCTCAGACATAGCTTGGGAGCTCATCTAAATGGAAAGTGGATACAAGACAAGTGGCCTGCCAGACTACAGCATCTACATATCAACATGAAGGAGATGTTAGCAGTCCAGTTTGCTTTAATAGCTTTCAAGGATTTACTTCTTCCAGGGCAGGTGTTGATTCTAACAGACAACACAACTGTCATGTGGTACATCAACAAGCAAGGGGGAACACATTCTTATCCTCTATGCAGGCAAGCAATGATTTTGTGGGAGACGGCTCTCAGTTTACAACTAAGTCTTCAGGCAAGGTTTCTGCCGAGCACAGAACTCCTTAGCAGATGTGTTAAGCAGACAAATCATGGATCCCCACGAGTGGAAACTGGATCTTCATGTATTTCAGAAATTGACAGTGTCCTGGGAACTCCAGACATAGATCTGTTCGCTTCTCCACTAAACCACCAGCTGCCAAAGTTTTGCACAAAGCGGTTTCATCCCACAGCTTGGAAAGTGGATGCTCTTTCTTTCAGTTGGAAAAATCTTCATGTGTATGCCTTTCCACCTCTGCCTCTCCTCCCAAGGGTACTTCTGAAGGTCAGACAGGACAAACCAAGGATGATTTTGATAGCTCCAGATTGGCCTCGACAGCACTGGTACCCACTACTGAGAAGTCTAGTACGGAAGCCTCCATGGCCTTTGCCTTTGATTCCACATCTGTTGTCCCAGGAGGACAGTCATTTGCTCAATGTCAAACTTCACTCTCTTCACCTAACAGCATGGCATATTCTGTTTTAAACCATAGAGGGTCTCAACTTCCACAACAAGTTTTGAATGTGATTTTGGAAGCTAGAAGGCCTAGTACAAGGAAAGTGTACGCAGATAAATGGAAGAGATTTTTATTTTGGAGTGCAGCTAAGGATTTGGATGTTTCTGAGCCTGATTTAAGTGTGGCTCTTCAATATCTTACTGAGTTATTGGACAAAGGTTTGTCCTTCTCTTCTATTAAGATTCATGCTGCAGCAATTTCAGCTCACTACGATTGTGACCCACCATTGTTTTCTCATCCTTTATTCAAGCAATTTCTTAGAGGGGCAAAGAATATAAGACCCCACGAAGGGCTCCTACTCCTGCTTGGGATCTCAATTTTGTGTTGGAGAAACTCACTCTACAACCTTTTGAGCCTGCAGCTACTGCTGAGTTGAAATATTTGTCATGGAAGACTGCTTTTTGTTGGCCATTACCTCTGCAAGAAGGGTTTCTGAATTGCAGGCCCTTATGGCAGTTGAGCCTTTCTTAATTTTCCACAAGGATAGGGTATCTTTACGTACTAATCCTTCCTTTATGCCTAAAGTAGTTTCTAGTGTGGCTTTAAACCAAACTATTCATTTGCCTACTTTTATGCAAATCCCCAAACTAAAGGGGAAAAGATTTTGCACACTTTAGATGTACACAGGCAGTTGCGATATTATTTGGACAGAACTAAAGGGTTCAGACAATCTCAGCAGTTATTAGTTTCTTTTGCTTTGTGCTCTCAGGGCAAGCCAGTGTCAAAACAAACTATTTCTAAGTGGATTGGATTTTGCATTGCTTTCTGTTATTCCCATCATGGCAAAGAGATTCCAGCTGGGATTAGACCTCATTCCACTAGGGCTACTGCCACTTCAACAGCTTTTTGAGGGGTGGCTACTAAGGATATTTTGGAGGCAGCCACTTGGAGTTCAGTGCATACCTTCTCTAGGCATTACCACCTTCCATTGTACTCTAAATCCAGGGCTGGTTTTGCCACTGCTGTGTTGCAGGGCATTCTGGCAGCTCCTGCTTCATTATAGTTTAGCCATCCTCCCTTACCTCTGCTTTGGGATTCTACCCAAGTGTTAGGACTGCAGCAATGTGGGATGAAGAACATAGTACAGTTTTGTACCTACCATAAATGTAGATGTTCGAAGATCCACATTGCTGCAGTCCAATTTACCCTCCCTCCTTCCCCTCTGTTGTTTGAGGTGGTTGTGTGGGTTGGGTTATCCATCCGAGGTATATTGCATTTTTGTATATATTGTACATATTTTTGGTGTTAGGCTAGTTGGTTGTTTAGTTGTTGTCTATGGGTTTTGACCTTTCTTTTTAGGGTCTTCTGACATCTGGGGCAAGAAAAGACTGAGGATATGACGTCGGTCATGCGCATTTGTACCCTGACGTTCTAATGTCAGTCAAATGCGCCTTGACCGACGTCAGCCTTATACTCTGATATTCGGGCCGACCGAGGGACAGCGGACTACCCAAGTGTTAGGACTGCAGCAATGTGGATCTTCGAACATCTACATTTATGGTAGGTACAAAACTGTACTTTTCCTCACATAAGTCTACTATGAGGAAAACGTATGCTAGTAATTGGAAACGGTTTTCTTACTGGGCAGAATCTAGAAATTTGGATCCTTTCTCAGCCCCAGTCCATGAAATTCTTGAATTTGTAGCACAGCTTTTTCAGTCTGGGGCGGCTTCCGCTACCATTAGAGTACAACTAGCTGCCATTTCTAATTTTCATATCGGTATGTTTAATTCTAGCATAATGTCTCATAAGCTCTGCAAGGCCTTTATGAAAGGAACATCTCTTCTTAACCCCCCCCCCCCCCAGTTAGAGATCCTCCTCCTCCTTGGGATCTCAATTTAGTTTTAGCTTCCTTAATTTTGCCTCCCTTTGAACCGGCGGCATCATGTTCTTTAAAATTTCTTTCTTGGAAGACACTTTTTCTGGTTGTTATAACTTCAGCTAGACTTGTCTCAAAACTTCAAGCACTATGTGTTCGTCCTCCTTACCTGATGTTTCACAAGGACAGAGTTTCTCTCAGGACAAATCCATCCTTTATTCCTAAAGTCTGCTCAGAGAACAATTTAAATCAATCCATAGATCTCCCAGTTTTCTTTCCTAATCACAGCAACAAGGCAGAATACAAGCTCCACCAATTGGATGTACACAGACAATTGCATTTTTATCTCCATAGAACTAAGAAACTAAGAAAGTCAGACCAGTTATTTCTTTCTTATGCTTTCAACAAACAAGGCCTTCCAGTTTCTAAAGTGACCTTATCCAGATGGTTATCTGATACTATTGCCTTTATTTATTAGTTACAAAATAAAGAGCTACCAGCTAAACCAAAAGGTCATTCCACTAGAGCATTAGCCACCTCTGTAGCTTTTCAGACTAGGTTGCCCATAGACTCAATCTGTGCAGCTGCCACTTGGGCAAACCCTCACACTTTTATCTCTCATTACATTATCTCTCATTACAAGGTAGATATGGTCTCCCAGAGCAGAGCTTCCTTTGGTTCTACTGTTCTGAAGAGTCTGTTCCAATAAGCCACCCAGGATTTTAGGTGCTAGGGACGCTGCCCCAAACAGCAAGAACGAAGGCGAGATGGACAACTTAACATAAAGAAGTTATCTACTTACCATAACGTTCCATGTTAGTTGTCTTCATGTCACCTTCCTTCTTGCATCCCTCCCTCCTTCCCCCTTCATAAAGGATTGTGAGGAGTTCCCTTTGTTTTCACTGGCTGAGCATCTTTTATTACTTCACATGCCAGGTCATTTATAACTCTTTCCTTGTTTAGGTGTATTGGACAACCAGTTTTTAGGAACTGGTTACTCTACTTATGTCTAGTGTGCGCTATCACACATGAGATCTGGGTAGCTGACGCTGGGCTTGCTGGGATAAGGGGTAGCCTCGAGCCAGTAAACAGCTCTCGAGCTATAGAAGATGGCCGAGTCGGAGCCGAGGATCGGCTCCGAACCCAAAGAGCAAGAAGGAAGGCGAGATGAAGACAACTAACATGGAACGTTATGGTAGGTACATAACTTCTTTTTTCTTCTTCTCCTTTCTCATCTTCATCATCTTCTAAACTTGACAAACCAAAAAAGAGGAGTCAACCAGTGCCAGCTTCTCTCTCTGCACTGATAACCAAAAAAATGTAGAACTTTTTCTCCCTTTACCACTGTGGAATCGACAGTTACTGCTAAGGATATTTTGGTGCCGATCTCTGCACGAATAGTGTCTCCTCCATCAGTGACGAAGTTACCAGCAGAGATCTTAGACCAGTCCCTGGAGCCAGCAGTCTCTGCTCTGTCTTCCATTTATGCACCGATATCTTCGGTTCCAGCAGAAAGCACTGAATTTTCTTTCTTGGTTCCACCTAGGAAAAGATATTCCCCATCTGTAGATCCCTTTGCTGGTCAGTTACCCAGCCCCTTTTTGGAAAGAGCAAAATCCCCCACTATCCAGTCAATTTGTTCGACCAAGAGTCTGACAGAAATGGATGTGTTGAGGCTGGTGGATCAGCTCCTTGTGGAGAGGAGACTTGCAGGTGTGTCTTTAGTTCCAGCGCCTTCGGGTGCTGGAATCCTTCCTTCTATGACCCCACCTACTCTTCCTCCTCTAACTTTCTCTGAGGCCTTGGAGTTCCCGGCTCCAAGCTTCCTGGCACCAGCTGTTTCAGTTCCAACAAAATCTTCATCTCTGGTTCCGATTTCTACCCTGAGTTCATCAGGTCTGCCGGATCCTGAGAACTCTTGATGTTGTGGCTACGCTGTGTATTCCGAGGGGCAGGACTCAACTCGTGTTTTCAGAGCCATCTCTGCACCTTGGGGCTTCGACATATGTTAGCTGTACCTGGCTTCGCTGGTGGTTTCTTTGGAGCAGGGAGTGAATTGTTTCCAAGGCAGTGTTTCCTGGTTCCTGGCTCCCTTCCCTCTTCCGGGGGTGGGGGGTGGGTGGGCAGCCTTCCAGGCCATGGAGAGGGCCCTGTCCACTGTGGACATCCAGTCAGCTCCCCCCTGTCGGAGCAGTTCCCCGATCCTTTCCCTCGTCCAGAGCTTCCTCCATTCCCAACACCTGGACAGCAAGCACAGAAGCCGCAGAAGGCACCTATTCAGGTTTTGTCCTCTTCTGATACCTCCCCAGATCACCCCACTGAGGGGACTCCTTAGAAGAGGAAGTGTAAGAGGAAACACTTAGTTTCCTTGGAGGAATCAATCACAGAGGAGACTGTTTTTGGTGAAGGGGAAGGTTCCCCTTGGTCACCCCTGGAAGATGTCGCCTTTGGAGACATCCTTGAGATCCTTAACTAGAGAGGTAGCTGGACATTCTAAAAGCCCTCTTTGGAGGAATCACTATACCTGCAGGCCTTTGGCACTTGACCATTTACCTGTTGGGTTACTCTGCCCACTGAAGAGCTCATTAAGTTGATCTTGCAGTGTGTGTGGAAGGCTTCTGACACCATAGAACCCATCCCCAAGAGGCCAGACAAGATTTTAACTGCACCAGAAGACCATCAATTTTGGGCAAAGGGATTACTAGTAATTGCTATGGTGGAAGTGGCGGCCACAAAAAAGGAACTGGCAGAGGAAAGTTCCATTATCCATCCTCCAATAGAGAGTATCTTGGGTGACAGGTTTGGAAAGCGGGTTTACACCTCATCGACCTTTGCTTTACAGTCTTTGAACTTTATGGCACACTTCACCACAATCCAGCGGGATGTGATTAAGGACTCATCAGATACCCTGACAGGAGCCATATCTGATGAAGTTCAAGATCAGGTTGCTTTTCAGTTGGCCACCCTGGTGTCCATTTCAAATTTGTCCATGAGGCTCATAACACATGCAGCTCTAGGGATGAATAGAGCAGTGAGATCAGGCATAGCCATAAGGAGCCACACCTGGATGTGCTTGTGCAAATTTGTGGAGCCATTCAGCTCTTCATTTGTCAATGCTCCCTTTGACGATCGTCCCTTTTGGCCCTAAAGTTCAAGAAACGTTGTCTAAGTGTTAAGGATGGAAAGATTCTCTCTGCAGTGGGCGTATGTTTTTCTACTCCTCAACGGTCCTGTTCAGAGGAGCGGGAAAATGTGTTTCAAAAAGTCCCAAGGACCTTTCCAAGACACACATTGCAGTGGCTCCCCCAGGGGTAGATTGGGTAGCTTTAATGGAAAATGCCATCCACGTGGCAGAGGTGACCCCACAAAATCAGGGCTCCAGAGATGATCTTTCCGGGCAAACCCTATCAGCCTTCCTGAAGGAAGGCCCAATTGTCTTCCTCTGGAGGCAGTTGGAGGATGCTTACCCCTGCACCAATACGCCTGGCTTCAGATGTCTTCCGATGGTTGGGTGCAGAGGATTATAACCACAGGCTACTCCATACCCTTCCTTCTACCTCCCCAAAGTTGCAAGAAAATACCTGACATTCCTCCCAGTCAGAGGGAACCAGCAGTACTAGAAATTCAGAAACTGCTAGCAGAAAGAGTTCCACCAGACCAGATAGAATCCGGAGTTTACTCAAGATTCATTTTAGTGCCAAAAAAGACAGGGGACTGGAAACCAATTTTGGATCTGAGTGTTTTGAACAAATATTTTTGACAAACAAAATTCTGAATGGTCATGGTTCAGTCTATTCTCTCATTCCTAGGGAAAGACGATTGGATGTGCCTGATAAGATCTCCAGGATGTGTCTTACCACATAAAAATGGACAAGAACTCCAGGATATTTCTCTGCTTTTGGCTGGCAGCCAGTCATTATCAGTTGAGAGTGCTGCCCTTTGGTCTCACCACAGCCCTCAGGGTGTTTACCAAATGCAAGGATTCTGAGTGTTTCCATACTTATACGACTGTCTCATTACTGCTCCCACCAGGCATCTTCTACAACAAGCAAGAGACTATGTTCTCCACACCTGTGCCAACCTGGGGATTACCATAAATTATGAAAAATCACATCTGACTCCAACTCTAACTATAGAATTTATAGGAGCAGTACTAAATACCAATGCTTGCATAGCGTCCCTACCTTATATGAGATTGAAAACCATCAAGAATCAAGTGGAAAAAAATTATCAGAAACAAGAGAGAACCCACACAACTAGTTTTCTGCAAGTCTTAGGTTCGTTGGTGGCAGCCATCATGTTAGTCCCACTGGCAAGATATCACATGAGAATTTTGCAATGGATTCTACCATCCCAGTGGTCCATTTTGTGCCAACCAATGTCAGACTAGATCTTGATTACCAACCATTGCAAGAAAGACCTAGCTTGGTGGATCCAGTCTGAGGAAATTCTACTGGGCCGTCCCATTGTCCCATATCAGCCGCAAGCCATAGTGACCATGGATGCCTCCCAGGTGGGGGAGCATTATCTGGGCAAGACTGTCCAAGGCACTTGGTCCCCCATGGAAGCCAGCTTGAATATCAGTATCCTGGAGCTGAGGGCAATGCTTTTAGCGTTGCAGGCCTTTCAAACTACTCTTCCTTTAGGAATGTTTGCAATGCAGGCAGACATTGTCAGTAGTTTGTCACATCAACAAACAGGGAGGTACCAAATTGTGCCCCCTTTGTTGAGAAGCACTCGGAGACTGGCAGTGGGCAATCTCTTCCCTCCGCTTCCTGATAGCAACACATATTCTGGGGAGATCCAGTGTGATAGCAGATAAACTGAGCAGATGCATTCTTCTGCCTCACAAGTGGCCTCTCAATCCGAGTGGCGAGAAAGATCTTTTGTCACTGGGGCCAGCCTTGCTGTGACCTTTTTCATCGCTCTTAAACCCCAAGTGCAGCAGCTATTTTGCCCTCGTCCCCACTCAGTGGGGGCATTCGAGAGACGCCATCCTACACAATTGGCCCTCCGGACTCCTGTACGCCTTTCCCCCTTCCCATTAATTCCTCAATTTCTAAAGAAAGCAATTAGGTTGAAGAGCAAAGTAATCCTCATTTCTCCGTTTTAGCCTTGACAGGTTTAGTTCCCTTTTCTCTGGCCTTATCTGATTCAATGACTGTGGACTCTGGACCTGGATCCAGATCTCCTATCCCATCCAGAGCGATTAGTTCAACCAAACCTTCAAAACTCCAAGCTCAAGGCTTGGCTTCTCCAGTTCTGTTGATTGCCAGGTCTAATAAACTTTCTTCCCCAGTTCGTAGGATTTTTTTGGCCTCCCACAAGCCATCCACCAAAAAACTCTACAATACTTAATGTAAGAGATTTTCATGCTGGGCTCGTGTTAATAACATTGATCCCTTTTCTGCTCCTATCGATAGTCTTAGAATTTTTAGCTTTACTGTTTGAAGAAGGAGCCTCTTCCTCTACCATCAGGGTTCAACTAGCGGCTATCTCAAATTTTCATAATGGGTTTAAAGAATATAGCCTTTGCAAAGCATTTTTAAATGGGATCTTGATGTTAAAACCCCCATATAAGGAACCATATATACCTTGGGATTTAAACTTAGCGTTACAGATGATAGTTCTTCCCCCTTTTGAGCCTGCTGCTGATTGCAACTTGGAATTCTTGTCTTGTAAAACTATACTTTTGGTAGCAATAACTTCTGCCAGACGGATTTCTGAAATTCAAGCTTTAATGTACAAACCACCGTATTTGATATTTCATAAAGAGTTTCACTGAGAACAAACCCTTCCTTTTTGCCAACGGTGGTGTCACAAAAGATGTATCAGGCAATCAGTCTACCAGTATTTTTTCTCAATTACTCAAAGGGGATTATTACTAGATCTTCATAGACAATTACGCTTCTATCTTCATAGTTGTATGGTGCTCAGGAATAACCTTCCATGAGTCCCCCCAAGATGTAAGGTAGCTGGGGACTCTGTCCCACAGGTCAAGGAATAAATGAAGATTGAGAACATCGATAAATAAATTATGTACTTAGTATAACGTTTCATCTGTGTTGTCCATTTTCATTTATCTTTGACTCCCCACCTTCCATCCCCCTTCCTTTCAGACTTCTTAGTGGAATGATTTATGCTCCTAGTTATAATTATTTCACCCATAACTCCAGATATGGTCTCCATGAAGGTATTATTAGGATCACACTTTGTCTTTTTCTATCTGCAAACTCGATCTGAGGTAATTTAGAGAGGAGCATTCTGGGTAGGACTTAAGTTCGAGAGTTTTTGGTTCTCGCTGGCTGTAGTAATGGCCACGTCAATTCCAATCTTTGAAACCGAACTCACAGATCAAGGATAAATGAACATGGACAACACAGATGGAACATTATGGTAAGCACATAACTTTTTTTTTTTAAATAATGCCATCCACAAGATTGTGGTTCAAACAAATATCAATATGTCTCTGTGGTTTTCTTATTAAATTCACTATTGGACTCATAAAACATAGTATCACTCAGTATACTAAAAGTGTCTATTTCATAATCACAGCTCTTCATAATGACCACACCGCTCCCTTTTTCAACTTCCAATCTATATAGTCCTTGTCTTTAGGAAGTTAAAACAAACTATTACTGTCTTCAGTAATCCAAATTATGATATTTGTGTATGGCTTTACTGCTCAAAGCCTCTAATGTCTTTCAGATTTTGGACAGTCTTGTTTTTCAGTGGATTTAAGATTTTTTTGCACTTTATTCAAAATGATGTGTAATAACAATACTAACTAATCATACAATTGTATAGGTTTTTAGGGTTCTTGTACACAGACCTGAAGAAGTCTATAAGGACGAAAGCGATCTTTGTTAACAATAGGTTTTGAAAATAGAAATTGATTTTTACATGCAAAATGTATATGTATATATTTATATATATTTTTTTGATTGCCAAATGAACTAAGGTTGATATATTTCCAGCCATGTGTAGTATATTGTCTTGGATAAAATCACAGACTTGATAATCTCCTTAATAATTTGGTTAAATAAGATGTACCACATCATTATGTAATTTTATTTAAAGTACATAAGGGTTATATCTTATTATGACAGCTACTAAGTAGGGCAGGACCAGCTCGAATGTCATGCTGATGGGGGAAGGGATGTGAATTTAACGTGTACCAATAACACTTTGTTTTACAGCACAATAAACCACTCCCATGCCTGATAAAAAGTATATATATATATTTAGAAAGCTTGTGAGGAAATTATTACTCTATTTTTTTGTTTTACTTGGATCGCTTGTCTGTGTACTTAATAAAGGATTTTCGACTGGAAACAGACTGCCTGCCTTGCTTGGATTACTTTCGAATACTTAGTAATGCTGTACAATTTTATATTTTCTATTATTACTTTTTGTTTTGTTTTGACTTAAGACGAGTTTACGTTCACTACTTCTACTGCTATTGTCTAATCTGATTAATATACAGTGATTAACTAGAAATATATGGACTGAAAATCTTCCACACACACAAGTTTCTTACACTGTTTTGTTTTTGGACCCACTACACTTAGTGGGTTGTTTTGAGACTTCAGGGATACCATGGAGATTACTTATTTTCTCTAAATAATTACCATAATACAATACATTGACAGGATGGATGGGTCCAACCCCCTTGGATCTCCAATCTGGTTCCCAAATGTCTCTGCACTTAGAGCCACATCATACTATGCCACAGGGACAGTCAGCTCAAGGCCTCCAGACCACCCAGCAGGACTTATGATCTCTTCCGACACTTCAGTGGAACATCCCACCATGCAAGTCCCTAGGAAGAGGAAGTGAAGAGGCACTTAGACTTTCCACAAGAGTCTGTCACTGAGGATACTGATTTTGATGGAGAAAGGGCCTCCATGATCATCTCCAGAAGATGTCTCATTTGGAAACTTTCTTGAGATCCTTAAGCAGAGAGGTGGTTGGTCCTCCAGCTACCCATCACCAGAAGAATCAATATTTTTGGAGGCCTTTGGAGCTAGCCCATCTACCTCCTGGGTTACTCCACCTGCCGACAAGCTCATTGATTTGGTTTCTAGGCAGCCGTGGAAGGAACCATCCCCAAGAAGCCAGATTGGATTCCACCTATTGGGAAGGAATTTTGGATTAAGGGGGGTGCCTGTGGATGCTATGGTCATGGCAGCAGTCACCAAGAAGGAATTTGCTGAACAAAGTTCCTCTGTTCACCCCCCTAACAGGGAGTCTAAGGCAATGGACAGATTTGGAAAACATGTATGTGCATCGCCGACCTTTTCCCTTAGGTCGCTGAACTGTTTGACACATTTTACCAAACTACAAAGGGACTTGATCAAGGAACTTCAAAATCCCTTTCAGGGACCATTACTGCTGTGGCTGAATCTTCTGTGACCTTTTAGCTGGCTACCCTGCAATCCATTTCAACTTTGACAATGAGGCTTACCCCACATGCAGCTGAAGATACAGCGAGGGCAATGGGTTCAGGCATATCTATTAGGAGGTGTGCCTGGATGTTCTTATGTGATTTTACGGAGCCTTTCAAGTCCTTGTTCATCAGTGCACCCTTTGATGGCAGTTCGTTGTTTGGCCGAAAAGTGAAGAACATGCTCTCCAAATGTGAAAAGGGTGGAAGGACACTCTCTGCAGTTGGCATAAGTTTCTCGAGCCCTCAAAGATAGTTTTCTAGGAATCAATGAGGTGGTTGGAAAATGTGGTTCAGAAAGTCCCAGGGTCCTTTCCAGGACACACGTGGAGATAGCTTAGGGGCAGAGGGGGGAACTCTAATGGACGATGAAACCCATGCAGCAGAGGAGGCCCACAAAACCAGGAGTCCAGGGAAGGGAGAACTCTAATGGATGACGATGCCCACACAGCAGAAGAGGCCCTCAAAACCAGGGGTCCAAAGATTCAGGAGCACTGATAGGGTCTGTAAGAGAAAGAAAGGAGGCCTGATTGTCTCCCTCTGGAGGCTGTTGGGTGTCGACTATCCCTGCACCAGAAAGCCTGGCTAGATATAAAAAAAGATACTTCAGTGCAGAGGATTATTTCCAAAGATTATATAATTCCCTTTGCCTTCTACCTCCAACTGTATGCAAAATTCCTGATGTTCCACCCAGTCAGAGGAGAGTAGCAGCACGAGAAATACAAAAGCTGCTAGAAAAAAGAGGCATCCAAGAGGTCCCGCCACACCAGATAGAATCCAGAACTTATTCAAGATTCTTTTTGGTACCAAAGAAGACAGGGGACTGGAGATCAATTCTGGATCTCGGCACCTTGAAACAAGTCAGTTCGATATGCAAAGTTTCCGATGGTCACAGTTCAGTCCATTCTACCCTTCCTGGGCAAGGAACACTAGATGTGCTGGATAAACCTTAAGGATGCGTACTGGATTCTGGCGTGTAGCTCGCGAGACATTTGCCTGCGAGCTACATCGCCGAAACCAAACGGCTGCATCAGCACTTTGCCGTAGTGCAAAGTGCCTCAAAAGCATAGCAGCTGCAACTATAATCTATGGACGGGCAGCTGCAGCCGTACGGGCTGTGTAATGCATTCCTTCTTCTCGTGCAAGGAATGCATTTATTTAATTATTTATTTATTATGTTGTCAGTCTGACATCACAATAAATAAATAATTAAATAAATGCATTCCTTGCACGAGAAGAAGGAATGCGTTACACAGCCCGTACGGCTGCAGCTGCCCGTCCATAGATTATAGTTGCAGCGGCTACGCTTTTCAGGCACTTTGCACTACGGCAAAGTGCTGATGCAGCCGTTTGGTTTCGGCGATGTAGCTCGCAGGCAAATGTCTCGTGAGCTACACACCGGAATCCATGCGTACTATCACATAAAAATGACAGATGATCCAGAAGGTGTTTCCACTTCTGCTGGGAGCCATTCACTGTCAGTTCAGAGCACTGCCCTTTGGCCTCATCATAGCCACCAGGGTGTTCACCAAATCCAGCTCACTTGAGCGTGCAAGGATTCAGTGTGTTTCCATATCTAGATGACTGGCTCATTCCTGCCCCGACCCAGCATCTACTAGTAAGAGCAAGAGATCAGGTACTCCAAACTTGCTCCCTCCTGCTAATGACCATAAATTCCATCAAGTCTCTGTTACAACTGATTCAAACCTTGGAATTCATAGGAGCAGTCTTCAGCATATCAGTGACAGCTTCTCTTCCTCTCTCTCAGCAGTACAGACTATCATATTCCAGGTCAGGAAAATAATTTGCAATACCAAAATTTCAATTTGTTGATTCTTCAAGCTTTGGGGTCAGTGTCAGCTGCCATAATCTTAGTTCCTCTAGCAAGATTTCATATGAGGATTCTTTAATGGATGCTAGCAACACAGTGGTTGATTCTTTATGAACGCATGTCAGCACAAATAAGAATCGCTCAGGCATGCAAGAGAGACCTCTGGTGGTGGATTCACTCAAATCAGGTTCTACAAGGTAGTCCTTTCATTCTCCCTCAACTGAAGGCCATAGTGACCATGGATGCTTTCCACATTGGGGGGGGGGGGCTTCCTGGAGAAAACATTCCAAGGCACTTGGTCCCCAAAAGAGGCCTTCCAGGATGCTCTTCCTGTAGGGATAATTGTGAGTCAGGCAGACAACATGTCAGTAGTTTGTTACATCAACAAGCAAGGATTTACCAGGTCTTACCCCTTGTGTTGAGAAGCACTCGGAGTGTGGCAATGGGTGATCTCATCCAAACCGCTTTCTCATAGCAACACACATTCCAGTAAAGTCCAGCTTGATAGCAGACAGTTTGAGCAGGTCCAATCTTTGCCTCACAAGTGGTCTCTCAACATGAAAGTGCCAGAAATGATTTTCCGTCTATGGGGCCAGCCTTACTGTGATCTTTTTGCAGCAGCTACTTTGCCCTAATTCCCCACTGGGGGAATCACTGAGGAATGTTCTACTCCATGATTGTTCCCCCGGTCTACTTTATGCTTACCCACCAATTCCCCTAATTCCAAAATTTCTACAGAAAGCTGCCAAGTTGAAGAGCAAAATCATCCTCATTGCACCTTACTGGCCTTGATAGATTTGGTTTCCCTTCCTTTGGCCTCATCTGCTTTACCAATCTTGCATTCTGGATCCGATGCCAGACCTCCTGTCTTACCTGACAGGTATGATTCATCTGGATATCTCGAACCTCAGGCTGACAGAGTGTTTTTTCCAATTCCATTGATAGCCAGACAACCACTGCTCTCTTCCCTTGTCCGTTGTATTCTTTTATCTTCCCATAAGCCTTCTACAAGAAAACATTACACAAGCAAATGGAAAAGGTTTGATCTGATGCTGTCATTCCTTACTGATGGGTATCTGTTCATAGGTTGGTACTAGGCTATCGGCCTTAGGGCCTATGCAAGCCTAGCCATAGCAATTTCCTGGATATTTCTTCCCGCAATATTTACTTCTCTGGACCCCCTGTCTAGCAGGGCGACTGACATGATCCCCGGGGTGAATTTCCTGTCTCCCATCCAATCATCAAGGTTCCTTTTGAAGAGGGCCAAGGAGGCGCTCTGCTTTACATGTATGGGCAGTCTATTCCAGAGTATGGGGAGTCTCTGTGTCAGGAACCTATCCCTCCAGCATGTTTTGTTCATTGTGATGACAAGGTTTAGATCCCTGGAGCGTGTGGCTATGAGGGATTGGGATTTCTTTAAGTGGAGCATGTCCAACAGCTCAGGGTTTGACATGACCTTGTATGTTAAGCAGAGATCACCTCTGAGTAGACAATATGCCACAGAGTACAGCTGGAGTTTTTTTAGATGGTCAGCATATGGCATCTGCTTTAGGCCTGTAATTCTTTTAGTGAGATATTTCTGTGGCCTTTCCAGCTGTTGCAGATGTCTTGTGAGGTACATACCAAACGGGGCATTATACTCTATAATGGGTCTAATGAGGGATGAGTACAGTGGGACAATGACCTCCTTTTTTCTGGATGAAAAGCCCTTAGTGATGAGGTGTGCCACATAGAAGGATTTCCTGACTGTTGTGGCAATGTGGTTATCGAAAGTAAGACCACTGACCACCTGTGTCCCGAAGTCTCTCATCACACTTTCGATGTTTAATGTCCTGCCACCTATGTGGTAATTCATGGGTACATGTTTTTTTTCCAAAGGTGGGATAACTATACATTTCTTGGCATTAAGCTTGAGCCCATGGCTCTGGCACCAGGCATCTATTTCTGTAAGTGCCTTTTATAGAATATCCACATCATTTGGGGATTCAGTAATGGCTCCCAGTTTGCAGTCTTAGCCAGAGTCCCTTAGTGTTGGCCTGTACTTCAGAGAACTAGATGCCAAACAAGAGTGGTCCCAGGACTGAACCCTGAGTTACTCTACTTGTCACTTGTCTGGAGCTGGATTTGGAGTCGGCTACTTTTATAGTCTGGGTTCTGTCAGTAAGCTAGTTGACAACCCATCGAGTGACGTAGGGATTTATGCCCAGCTTAGTAAGTTTATCTATGATTCCAGAGTGGGGGATGGTGTCGAAGGCCTTGGCAAGGCCCAGATAGGCTGTGTGGACCACCTTACCCTCATCCACAGCTCTGGAGACTGATTCGAAGAAGTCAGTCATACTCGGGAGACAAGATCGGCCCTTCACGAACGCAAACTGGGTGGGGTCCAGTGTTTGAAGGTTGCCATTGTCTTTGTTTATAAGTTCCATGATAATGCGTTCCATGCCCTTGCAGATCAGGCTTGTCAGACTGATGGGACGGTAGTTCCCAGGATCCAAGACGGATCCTCCCTTGTGGAGCGGGATAACTGTAGCTGTGCGCCACTCAGTGGACACGAAGCCTGAGGTGAGGCTATGATTAAACATGACACTTAGGTGAGGTACCAGTTCATTTTGTAGTTCATGTAGTACACAGCCTGGGATGTCATCTGGTCCCATGGATGCTGTATTCTTAGCTTTGGAGAGTGTGGTTTCTACCTGTGTGGCCGTGATTATCGGAATTTGGCAATCTTTTGGTATTGAGATGGGCCCTTTAGGGGGTGAGAGGGGGGTGAAGTTGGCACTAAATCGATCTGCCAGGATATTGGCAATATCCCTGGGATTAGTATATTTAATGCCATTCTGTTGTAGCTCAGATCAGATCTGAGCATTGCCGTTTAGATTCTTGACATAACTATAGAATACCTTGTGGTTGTCTTTGGAATCTTTAGCAATTTTATTTTTGTAACTAGCTTTTGAGGATTTTATGAGGGATCTCAGCTTCTTACTGAGGCTGGTGAGGGAGTTTTTTGCATCCCGGGATTTTCCTCTTTTCTGCAACAGTTTCTTCCTCCTGTTGTATAGTTTGTTTATAGCAGGGGACCACCAGATTGGCTTCCTTTTTTTGGAGAAGAGCATCTTGGTTCTATTTGGGATGGCACGATTCATGCATGAGTAGATGTGCTTGTACAGTGCCTTAGTGTAGGATTCTGCAGTCGAACTTCCAGATCCCATCTGCATGGGTGTTGTGAAGTTTGTCACCTCTGACTTCAGTAGCATGAAGTTGGCTTTGGAGAAGTTTTTAAGGAGGTTTCCTTACTGGATTCACCCTTGGAACCAACTCGGCTATTATAACAAGCTCATGGCAGCCAAAAAACTCTCGAGCTAAGCTTACCTATAGTACCCCTCTCTCTGTCACACCAGAACTCATTTTCCACGTATACTACAAGATGCGTCAGGCCAGCTCTCAAGCTAAGTCATTAAAACATTTTAGAACTTCAAGCATTGTCCTCTAAACCTCCCTACTTGATCTTTTATAAAGATAGTCACTTTACTTACCAACGCTTCTTTCATTCCTAAGGTGGTGACAGAATCCAGTATCAGTCAGTTGATTAATCTGCCAGATTTCTTTCCTAAATTTGTAAGTAAGGGCGAATATATGTTGCATTTACTAGATGTTCACAGTTAGGTTTTTACTTAACAGAAGAAAAGAAATTAGGAAGACACATCAATTATTTGTGTCCTTTGTAGATTCTAAATTGGGCAAACCAGTTGCAAAGGTAACTTTAGCCAGATGGCTGACTAAACTGCATTCCATTTATCTATAACAAGTTGGGTCTAACTTTACCAAAACCTTTAAGATACCACTCAGCTAGGCCCATGGCAACCTTATCAGTGTTTCTATACAGAACTTCCATGGACGATATATGTGCAGCTGCAACTTGGGCCAATCCTCATACCTTTATCACTCATTACAAACTGGATCTGGTGTCGAGGAGAAGAGCAGTCTTTGGCTTAGCTGTGCTCAGGAATATCCTTCCTTAGAGTCCACCTGAGATTTTAGGTAGCTGGGGACGGTGTCCCAACAGTTGAGGATAGAATGAAAATTGACATCATCAGAGAAAAAAGTTATAAACTTAACATAACATGCACTCCAGAGCAAGTACAAATATGACTCTGTCATTGTCCATGTTGGTGTGAATGACCTGAGCCATACCTCCCTGGACTACATGAAAAGAGACATGGAGGAGCCCTCTGATCACGTAGCTCAGGCCGGTATGACCCTGACCTCGTAGCATCCTGCCCTCACCAAGAATGATACCACGGTATAGAGAAAAAATGATCAGTTTCAACAATTGACTAAGCTTCTGGGGGATCCAGTGTCTGTCAACCTGGCATGACATTCTAGACAAGCCATGCTGCTTCGCTAGAGACGGCTTGCACCTGTCACCCTTAGGCTTTTGAATACTGGCCAAAGCTCTTGCCAGTCCCATAGTGCCTTTTTTAGGCAAGGCTCAAAAGACAAACCCACCATCGTAACGAACACAAGTAACAAAAAACTGAGGGTAATGCTACTCAATGCCAGAAGTCTAAACCTCAAAATGCATGCACTCGAGGTACTCCTCAGTATTGAGAAAATCGATATATGTGCAGTAACAGAAACTTGGTTTAAGGCTCCAGAGAGCACCCCAACACTACCAAGCTACAACTCGTACCTTACATTTCGGCCACAAAACCTGAACTGAAATACAAAAGGTGAGGGAGTATTCATATTCATCAAGGATACCCACACCTCCAGGTTAGAGGCACAGCACGATGCTTCAGAGATCATCTATGTGCAACTAACAACGGGCAAAACTGCTATTCAAATTATAGCATGCTACAGATCACCCACCATGTCCCAGGACCCCCACTCTGCATTCCTGGAAACACTGGGAAACATAAAGGTCCTACCAAACACCCTGATATTGGGTGATTTCAATTACCCAAACATTAACTGGGTGAATTACTCAAGTACCAACTCCCTTGCCCAACATTTCCTAGAATTTATAAACTCAAATGCCCGGGATCAACTGGTCAACACCCCCACCAGAGGTGACAACATATTGGACCTGGTCATCACCAACATGGGAGACCGGTGTTCCACATTGGAGGTCAACCCCTTGCTGGTTAGATCTGACCATAAACTAATCACTCTGGATATCCACATTCCGCCACCACCCCCAGTCAAAGAAACTACAGTGAAAAACTTTTCAAAAGCAAACTTCACTTTACTTAAGACTGAGGTGGGACGTTTCAAAACCCCATGCTTAAAGGATAACGCTGTCCAAGCTGCAAAATCCTTTACTAATGAACTCTACAGGCACCTACAAGAATGCATGGATCGTGCTGTCCCAAACAAAACCAAGACTCACTCCTCCAAGAAAAGGAAACCAGTCTGGTGGACCCCTGCTATAAACAAGCTATACAATAGAAGGAGGAAACTAGTACAGAAAAGAGTAAAATCCCAAGAAGGGAAGACATCCCTGATCAGAATCAGCAAGAAACTACATTCCCTCATAAAATTATCCAAGACTAGCTTCGAAAGAAAAATTGCCATGGACTCGAAAGATAACCACAAGGCATTCTTTAGCTGTGTCAAGAATCTAAGTAGCAATTCTCATATCTGCTCGGCGTTAGTGCAGAATGGCACAAAATGCACTGAACCGACTGATATAGCCAACATCCTGGCAGACAGGTTCAGTGCAAACTTCACCCCCAAAAGGGCCCATAACTATACTAGAAGAATGTAGCGCCCCTGAAATCACAGACACTCATGTTAAAACAGCCCTCTCCAAAGCCAAAAACACAGCATCAATGGGACCGGACAGTGTCCCAGGCGGCGTCCTACACGAGTTCAAAGATGAACTAACCCCTCACCTAAACACACTGTTAAACTCAGACTTTCAACAGGCTACATGCCCACAGAGTGGCACACAGCAACGGTTATTCTGCTCCACAAAGGTGGAGCCACAACGGACCCTGGGAACTGTCGCCCTATAAGCCTGACTAGCTTGGTCTGCAAAGCTATGGAGTGCATCATCATGGATCTCATTAACAGAGACATTGGGAACCTCCGAACACTGGACCCTACCTAGTTCGGCTTTAAGGGCGGATCATGCCTCCTAAACCTGGTGGACTTTTTTGAGACAGGGTGGTCCACACAGCCTACCTATACCTCACAAAGGCCTTCGACATCATTCCCTACTCCGGTATTATAGACAAGCTCACCAGCCTGAGCATAAACCCCTACGTCACGAGATGGGTTGCTAACTGGCTCACGGACAGAACCCACATGGTAAGAGTTGAGGGAGCTAGGTCTGTCTCTAAACCGGTTACAAGAGGCGTTCCCCAGGGCTCAGTCCTAGGACCCCTCCTGTTCGGCATATACTTCTCAGAGGTACAGGCAAGCACAGGAGGACTATGGCTGACCAAATTTGCAGACTACTGCAAACTAGGGGCTATAATTGACTCTCCGGCTGATGCAGATATCCTCCAAAAGGGTCTCACTGAGACAGATACCTGGTGTCAAAACCATGGCCTCAAGCTAAATGCCAAAAAGTGCATAGTCATCCCCTTTGGAAAAAACAAAGTACCCACAAACTACCACATAGGTGGTAGCCCCTAAATACAGAAGACGTAATAAGGGATCTGGGGACCCAAGTAGATAGTAACCTCTCCTTTGATAATCACATTGCCAAAGTGGTTCGAAAATCCTTCTATGTGGCCCACCTAATCACAAAAGGGTTTGCATCCAGATCGATAGAGGTCATTGGGCCCCTCTACGCATCACTCATCAGACCCATCATAGAGTACAATGCCCCATTTGGGATGTACCTTACAAGACACCTGCAACAACTGGATAGACCACAGAAATACCTCACCAAGAGGATCACTGGCCTCAAGCAGATGCCCTATGTAGCTCGACTGAAGAAACTCCAGCTGTACTCTGTTGCATACCACCTACTCAGAGGTGATCTCTGCCTGACATACAAGGCCATGTCCAACCCAGAATTAATGGACATGCTCCACCTAAAGAAAACCATGTCCCCTCGAGCCACACGCTCCACTGATCTAAACCTCACCACAACAATAAATAGGACGTGCTGGAGGGATAGATTCCTGTCCCAGAGACTTCCCATGCTCTGGAACAAGATTCCAATCTACATTAGGCAGAGCTCCTTGCTAACCCTCTTCAAGAGAAACCTTGATGAGTGGATGGGAAACGGAAAGTTTACCCCAGGGATCACTTTAATGGCTGTGCTGGACAGAGGCACAGGGAACTAATCTAAGGGGGCGGCAAAAGCCAACACATTCCGGCTAGGCTTATAAATGCCTTCGGGCAGATAGCCTAGTACCTACCTATGAACCTATTACATCTGTGTTGTCCATTTTCATTCTTCTTCACCTTCCCGCCCACCAACCCCCAACCCTTCTTATAGTGAATTTCTGGAAGAATGAGAGATTATAAGGACACCACTGTCCTTAATGTTGAGCTCAGGATAACGGCCTTTTTGTCAGGAAAGTTAAAATTGTTTGTTATACTTTATCTAAAACAGCAAACAAGATCTGAGGTATGTTTGAGGTTGGTGCATTATGGGTAATGGAGGACCTCGAGAGTTGTTTGATGGCCATGAGCTTTAGTAATGTATGTGTTGGATCCGAGGATCGGATCTGAACCAAGCAGTTGAAGAATGAAAATGGACAACACAGATGGAACGTTACTTTAAGTGATCCTGCCTCCTTAAATTCCAAGGACACTGTCTGTGAAGTACCCCCCAAAGTAAATAAATAAAAGCATAAATGACATGGTACTTTTAGTCACATCTATCATTTGTGAAACTAGTTTAGGGTTTAAAATTTGGAGGAGGATAATCCATCTGTAGTGCTCATCTGCATTCGTAAAATACAAAACCCTGTTATTGTCGTAGTCAGTGATAAATTGCTTTATTTTTCTCTTGTTTCTTCCTATCACAACAGCAAAGTGAATATAGGATGTTTTGAGCAGAGACTTACTTGTGTGCTTTTTCTACAGTTTACTTGCTGCTCTCCACCTGAGCATCGTGGTTGCCTCATACTTTATTGAATGCCAAAAAGTTGGCATCCCTCAACATTTTTAAAATGACCAAACTTCCATTTCTTGGGAATCTTGGTTAGTTTTCATAAATTGCTCGTTTTGTATTCCTAAAACTGATGGAGATTGATACCCTTTACTTGGATCTTCATGGTCAAAACCACTTCACGTGGAAAATTGAGTTGATCTTTATGTTGATCTGCTTCAGAAGGCAATATATGCTGGCATTTTATCAGAGCTGGACAGCTGAATGGTAGGTATCTTCAATTTGCCGCATTCTCTAGTGATAATTTTATTTTATTTATTTTATTTTACATTTGTTTACCGGGCTAGTCCAACTGGATACATGTCCATTTTCAGTGGAGGCCCGAGGAGAAAAGCTCCACTACAATACTACTAATGAGATTAAACATTTTAGCAAAATATCAAAAATTCAAGATATTAGATTATACAAGAAATATGCAAAAAAAATACACAGAACTGTAAGCCTATGTTCAACTACAATACTTCTAAACAGGTAAAAATATATACAGAAAAAAAAAAACAGAATTGTAACACTCCAACAGGATGTGAAGTCATTTGAATACAGAATAGTGTAGTACTGGAGATTATAGGAGTGATGAACATTGTTTACTCTAAAAGCAATTTCATTAGAGGTTGAGAAATTAAGATGTATGTCATTTAGTAGAGGGAGTATCAGAATCAAGTGTGGTGATGAAAATCTAGTAGTCTAGATTTATTAAGTAAGAAGGAATGTTAATGAATCAAATAAATGAGAATAAAGGAAATGAAGATTATTAGTCAGGTTTATTGATGAAGATGATTAGTCAGGGTTATTACACGAGCAGAGCCAGTGGTTGGATAGGAAGAGTTTTAGGTTAGTTTTAAATAGTGGGAGTGATGTTAGGCTTGTAAGGTGTTGAGGTAGTTGATTCCAAATTTTTCCAACTGAGTTGGAAAATATAGAGTCACCTGCTAAGTTATTAGATAAGGAGGTATGAATCAATACTTTGTTAGAGGAGCGTAGGTTCCTCAGATTGGTGTAAGGTTTTATGAGGGTAGAGAGCATTGGAGTGTTGTCAGGGTGATAAAGGGCATTGTGTGCAATAGTAAGTTGGTTAAGCTGAATAAGGTGGGGTAGTTCAAGTCAGCCTAGTTTTTTTAGATTGAATAATGAATAATGACCTCACTGTGTATGCATAACAAATGTAAATAGCTGCAGTGATATCTGCACCCTCCCCCCAAACTTTCAGTTTACTATGTATTGCACTTTTACTGCAGGAATTTCACACTTGTAGTTTAGAGTGTTTGACTTGAGCAAGTTTTACTATTTATATCTGTTTATCTGGTCCCCCTACCATGATCATCAAGCCCAGTTCTTGCTTTTCTGATGTAGTCATTCCCCCAACTGATTGGCAGTAGCAGTGTTACCATCTAGGGCAAGACTCAAGCTGAGGTAAGCTGATATCCATAGACAATTTGTTTTGTTTATTATACTCCACCCGCATTGCTGCTCCATGCCAACCATGTGGTGACATCATTGTGGATTTTTTATGGATAGTCTGTGCTTTCCCTACACTTTTGTGTAGGGCTGGAACCTTTGGTCTGCACCATGGTCCCTGGCTCTTACTTTGGGAATCCCTTCCCACCCTCAGGATAGTGAGCCAACAAAATTTGTGTTATTACATTCTCCAGCTAATTCCTCAAGGGCCAGGTCTGTTAATCAGACTTAAGTCTCCTAGGCCACAGTCAGTCACTAAAGTTCCATCCATATGCACTATGGAGCTGTCCACTATTCATTTTAGCATCTTGTAGTTTGTTTAGGCATGTCTTTAGATGAATACTAAAGAAACAAATCTGCTGATGCATGCTGGTCATCCATTTGTTCCTTAGAAGCTGTTAATGTCATTGATTCCTATGCCGATTTTCTGCTTACACACACACACTCTTGGAGAATCTTTAGACTACAGCACCCATTGAACCTTGTCCCAGCTGAATATTCCCACATACAGACTGCTGCATCCTTGGGATCATGTACCATCAATGTTTTTTTATTCAGTGAATACTTTTTGTGAATGTGTATTTGTGTTGACATATACAGCATTGGTTAATGAGGATTTCTGAGAAATATATTCCAGAGACTTTTATTTAAAAAGTGTTATTTTCTAGTATTGACACAGAAAAAAACTTGCTTGGTTTTATGACATCACTCTTCTTAAAATGGAGTTGTAGAGTTTTCATCCTTCCCCCACAGTTAAACTCCAGAGGTTGCACACCAAGCACTTATGGATACCTGAGTAACATGCTAAAGCAAGATTTCCAAAGAAAAATGTGTGACAGACGCTGGGTTGCCACAGTTTGCTGGTGGTTACATGTTACTTCGTTGATTTCTTCCAGAATTGCAAAAATCCATTATTTGTAGCTGCTCTACTGTGTGTTTTGAATTAAACTAAGGAAAGAGAGTCATCTCTGTGCACTTCCTTTCTGTGAGGATGAAGGTCTGCATATCCTCTGTCATGTATGATCCCTATATTATATAGCTGGTATGGTAGAATATTGCTAGTCACTTCTTGATAAGACTGTCAAGCATAAGGGCATGACAAACTGAGGACAACGTCATACCATGAGACTGACAGCAATAACCTGTCTTTGTATGATGTCATGAATGTATATGAAGTAGCACCTGATGGTGTCATAACCTGTCATCATGTTTGATTGTTACAGTCAGATTTTGAAGAAGATTTTAAAACATTGTCATGGATAAGTCTTTGTAGGGTCACATTCTTTTCAGACACTCTCTGGTCTGCATGAGATGTTCATTGTATTGATCACAGCTGCTGTAACCTTAGCTACATGGGTTATATTCTGCCAAGGATAGAATGGCCAGCCAGCTACCAAAGCTTCAGGGCACCTTCCATGCCCTCAGACTGTCAAACAGCTCGAGCTGAGCTGACTAAGAGACAAGTTTGGGTGTGAAACCCTCAAAGATTTACTGCCATCAGAGTATGTTCCTCTGAGGCTTTTGAGGATTGACGGTTGGCTTTCCTTTGCTGAGCAGATAAATTCCCTTTGGAGGAAAAAAGCTTCCATTTTCTTAAATTTATTGATCTCTTATTACATTCATCTTCAAGAAAATTATTTTAAAGCTAGGAGTGTCGTATTTTAAAGGTGAAATAAGAAATCCAAATCAACACGTAGCTAGACAAAATGATCCTTTAATAACACATAAAGAAATGAACATGCACAAAGCACCTCAGACTGAGCGCTTTTGCCTGCTAACAGTCGGGCATCATCAGAGACATATTGGTGCAGTTCAAAATGCATTTAAATAAGGAACCAAATACTGACATCATATCCTGCTAGTTTAACATGTAAAAAAGACTTGAATATTTAAACTCTCAGCTTAGAAAATTTTTTTTGTATAAAAATGCTAACTGTTAAAATACACATAAAAGTACTTTGAGTAAAGTAAAATTAGCTATTATTTTTATATCCACAAATATAATGCCCTAAAACCACGATTCTTACTACTAAAACACTTGTGAATTAAAATGCATTTTTCAGCTGATGTTGAAATATGTAGCATGTATCATATACATATTTCAAAAACATTTCTTGATGTCTTTCAAATATTTTGCAAACACTTTAAGCATGCTAAAACACACTTTTACTTATACACGTTGGGCCCTCATTTTTAATACACCAGCCATGGAAATGGACTCATCAATGCCTGGTTTGTTATTTAGCCTTAGTTGCCATTCCATTTCATTCACCTGCAAACACAGATCCTGGTCACCTCCCCTGGCATCGGTGTATACTCTGTCTATTACAAAGAAAATAAACTTTTTGAAATTAGAACAAACAAGACTGTGTGTGTATAAAGCACTGGTTGTTTTTGCATTTCTCATGTCTCTATTGTGCTCCATAATTCTCACATCCAACCTCCTAACCGTCTTCCCCACAAAAAATGCGGGGCATGAGGTGCATGTAGGCAGGTATACCACTAATTAGGTGTTACATTTGCATTGCCCTGGACCACCTTTAAGTCTGATCGTAAGAATCTACCTCGGCGTATGGTCCATCATTGATGAACCTGCATGTTGAACAACTTCCACACTTGTGCATTTTGGATACTAACAAATTCCTAGTCATACCAGTGTCCTTCTCTAAAATCTTTTTGATATCCCTGCCCCTGCTATAAACCACTTTGGGCTCAAGACCAAGTCTATTCTGAAATTCAGCATCAAATACACCTTTCCAAGCTCTCCTAATACTGTGTCTTAGATCAGGGGCATCATGATTGTATCCTCAAACTTGTTTGTATTATTCCCAGAATTATCCAAACTAATCTTCAGAATAGGTCTAAATGTAGTGGTCTGATTTCTAATGATCTCCTTTTGAGTGTCAAGCAAGAGCTTAATAGGGTATCCTCTTTCCTTAAACATTCCTTTAAGTTTGTAAACTTCTTTTCCAAAATCTAAATCACAACTCACCAATCTGGATAGTTGAACCATCTGACCCTTCACTATGCTCTTACGTTGATGTTCTGGGTGGCAACTATCATAATGTAAAAGTGTATTACTATAGATTTCTTTTCTAAATATGTTTGAAATTAATTCTCCTGAATTGTTGCCTTTAGTTAATAGAATATCAAGGAAATCTATTTTCTGGGCATGAACCCTGTAAGTAAATTTCAAATAACTAGACACTCCGTTCATATAGTCTAGGAATTCCACAACTTCTTCTTGTGTACCTTTCCAAACCACGAGTATGTCATCCAAAAATCTATAATACACTTTAATTTTGGACATAAAGGGTGATGAAAAAACATTAATCTGATGTTATTAATCTTCTTTCCATTCATCACTGATGGGTTCGGTTCCGAGCCCTCGGAATCAAGTCAGCCTTTTTACCAAGCTTGGACCAGCCGAAAGACTCTCGAGCTAAGCAGAATGCCCTTCTCCCTGTTACCTCAGATCTCGATGTTCTTCATGTTTCACTGTTGCAGTCATTTACATTTGGGTAATCTGCTTACAGGTTACCCTCAGTCGGCCTGATTAACAAAGTCTTGGGTCCTGCATCGGTTGCTGTCCCTTCTTCCATGACATCAGGTCGTCAGGGGTATAAAACATGCAACCGACACCATTACATCAGTGTTTTCTTGCCTTGCGGTGCCCGAAGCAGAAGCAGTTCGCAAAAGCCAGTCGGCTAACTCCTGAAATTTTTGTTTTTGAGTTCTTGCTCCTTCCTGATGTCAGTAAAAGTTACTAATTGCATTATTTGTGGAAAGCAAATATCCCATAAAGATTTTCATTCGTACTGTATTCCTTGCCTAGGCCCTGACCACGACGTACTGTGTTGTTGGTTTTGTTCTTTATTTAATCAGTGCGCTATCCGTCGTCTGTATATTTTTGCCTCTAAATATTTCGGTTCTCAGTTTAATTATCCATAAATGTCGTCAGTTAGCCATCCGACTAAAAGAATTCTGAAAAAACGCAAAGATTCCGGTATGCCGCGAGATACTTCAACTATGGAACCTGCGGATGTCTCTACCTTGGATGGGTCCGGAGCCGCTGTGCAGCCACCGGCTTCTGAGGGTGTATTCAGGCCTATGGACTTGCATATTAAATCAACGCCTCCTTCATTAATAACGCCTAAATCCATGTCTAAAAAACCGATGCCCAGGCCACATGCTCAGGCCTCTATGCCTAAACAAAAAATGATAAAAATGGCTGAAGATCTAACAACTCTAATCAGGGGTAGTCAACCTCCACCCTCTGAGAGGCCTAGGGCTGAGCTTGATTATGAATCTTTGGATCAGGATACTGTTTTTTCTGATTCTTCTGATGACCTGGATTTGTCCTTACCTACTTATGAGGATTCTGATGCAGAGGACTCTTCGCCTCCTGAGAATTTTTCTTTTGGGAAACCTTACATGCTCTAAGGTAGCATTTTCCCTGGGAAAGCCAGGAATTTTCTGATTCTAAAAAGAGGCTTAGGGATTTTGTTCTCCTCCCTCAGCATAGGCCTTTGGCTATTCCTCCTGTGCTAGACATTGTTGATGATGCTTTCTCGGAATCCAGTTTGGCTCCTGATTCTGCCTCCTGCTCCCAGTAAACCAGACAGATACTACAGGATCCCTGAGTCTCATAAGTTCCTTTTCAAAAATCCTATTGTAGATCCAGAGACTATTTCACAGGGGCCCAAGGGCATTAAGGCTTCTACTGCTAAAAATCCTACCCCTTCTGATAGAGACTCCAGGGCGCTGAATAGATGGGGTAAAAAGGTTTATACTTCAGCAACCTTGGCAATTAGAGCTTTAAACTGCCAATTTCATATGTTAAAATATCAGCAACATGTTATTGGACTAAAACAGAAAATAATGTTGATTCCTGACTGTGTGGAAAATAAAGACTTACAGGATTTAATGTATTCTGCTGAACAAATTGGAAAACATACTTTGCAATGTGGTTTTGATTCTTTAGAGGCCTCTTGCAAGCACTGCTGTTACTGTGTCTGTGCTTAGAAGGCATGCTTGGCTTAAGGAGCAATCTTTGCCTGATCATGTTAAAGCTAAATTGTTGGATGCTCCTTTAAATCAGGACCCGCCTGTTTGGCAACAAGGCTGAAGAAGTTCTTAAGATAAAACTAAATCTATGCAAACTGTTAAAGATTTTTTACAAGATCAGCCTCCTAGATTTAGTAGACACTGGCCTTCTAAGAATTGGTCGTCCCCAGGTTTCAGTCCCAGGGGACACGCATGCAAAGAATTGGGAACTCATCACCCAGGACAAATGGGTTTTAAATATAGTGTCCCAGGGATACAGATTTCACTTCCGCACGTTGCCAACACCAAGCGGGTGGCTGGACCTACCCTCAAATCAGTGGGCAGAGGCCCAAAACAAGTACTTTCTCTCTTAAACATGGGGGCTATTCAGCTGGTACCAGAAGAGGAAAAGGGACAAGGTTCTACTCAAGACTTTTTCTGGTACCCAGAAAAGACATTTCATGGTGTCCCGTCCTGGACCTGTCTACTCTAAACACCTTTCTGGAGATTCCAAAATTCAATATGCTGACTCTTCACCAATTCCTTCCTATGCTAGGCAAAGACGCCTGGTTGGCAACACTAGATCTAAAAGAAGCATACCTGCACATCCCAATCAGGAAATCTTGCAGAAAATACCTACTCTTCAAAGCAGGCTACACGCACTATCAGTTCTCTGCACTACCCTTTGGTTTATCTACTGTGCCTAGGATATTCACAAAGTGCCTAGCTCCAGTGATTGCATTTTGCAGGCAAAGAAGTATTCCAATATACCCATATCTGTGCGATTATATAATTCAGGCAGAAAGCCAGGACATACTTTTGAATCATACGGCGTTTGTAAAAAGGGTTCTAACTTCACCTTCACCTTCCTTTCACTATTACTACTATTCTCCTTATCCTTCTTCTACTGTCTCTCCCAACCTACAATTTCCATCCACTCCCAAGCCTTTCATATAACTAACCCTCACAACACAGCCTTATCACCCTCATACTCTCTTATTTCCCCCCACCTATATTCCTCTGAAAACCTCCTTCTCTTTCGACATAAGCTTATCTCCTCTTATTCTAACCTTTCAACCATAACTGTTAACAAACCCCTCCAATTCACAAAACAACTCAATCTCATCTCCTTGCTAACTACTCACATAGACTGTTATATACTACACCTGATATCCACTCTCATATCTGGAGACATCCATCCTAACCCAGGCCCCACCACTACTACTGCTATAAATAAATCTCTATTATTCACTTCCTTAAATTCTCAAAGCATAGTAAACAAAGTCCCAAACCTACATGCTTGGCTCATACATAATAAACCTGACATCCTCACTATTTCAGAAACCTGGCTAAAACCACACATAAAAGACTCTGAAATAGTTCCTCCTAACTACTCCATCATAAGAAAAGACAGACCTCACAAAAAAGGCGGAGGAGTAGCCCTTATATACACTTCCTCCCTAGTAGTCACTCCATATAACAAACCTACTCCACACTTTAACAATGCCGAACTTCTCCTTGCAATGCTGCAAATCAACAATCACAAACATATATGTGTAGCTTCCCTTTACATCCCACCAGGGGACAATATTTCCACACTTGAACTCATCCTCTCCTGGCTATCTAGTAACATTAAAAATGAAACCATAATCCTAGGAGATGTTAATATTAACTGGGCCCTTATACAGTCTCCTACAAACCCCACTAACATCAACCTCTACAATTTCTCACAACTGATCACTCTGGTAACCCACCCTGCTAAAAACCCCTCCAATGGGAGTATATTGGATTGGATTCTAGTCTCCCACCTTCACTACTTCACCAACACTGGCACTCTTCCCAACCCACTTGGTGACCACTTACCCACCTTTACCCACCGGCTTCCCACTATCCTTCAGCATACTCACAACCACATTACAATCCGTGATCACAAAAACTTCAACCCAGTAATCTTTTCAAGCTCACTGCAAGCAATTAATTGGAGCTGTCTAAAAACACTATCCCTTGATGATGCAGTCTCTTACTTTAACTCAACTTTCTTAAAAGTACTCGACTCCCAAGCCCCTTTACGGACTAAAAGAATAAAAACTAAATCAGCCCCATGGCTCTCCAAAACTACTCTTGCTATCATGAGACATAGAGACAAAGCCTGGGGACGCTACCAAAAACACAAGACAACATCACTCCTTAACGAATATAAAATCCTCCAAAACAAAGTAAAGAAACTCATTACTTCTGATCGTCAAAACTACTTCTCTACACTCCAAAACCAAAATAAAACAACCCACAGAAATTCTGGAAAGGGATCTCTACTCTCCTCCACCCCAGCAAACCGGATACTCCCACCCCAGACCCAAATGCTCCAGATCATGACTTAGCCACCCAATTCAATTCCTTCTTTATTGATTCAATTTCTAAATTAACCTCCTCTTTCTCTAACACCTCTTTACTATCTAATATACCCTTACCCACCCCCACTATTCCTATTTCTATACCACACTCCTCACCCACTGACTCCTCTACCCCTCTTCTACATCCACCCTATCCCCATCTCCACCTCCCCAAAACTCCCCTCCTGACTGCCCCTCTTCTCATTAAATCCTATACCAACATCTACTATTAAAAACTTCTCCAGAAATTGAAACCATGTACCATTGCTCCTGATAATATCCCTTCCTACTTTCTCAGTATAGCCGCTGAAACCCTTGCCTACCCCATTAGCATTTTAATTAACCGCTCTCTACAAGAATACACAGTTCCCCAAGTCTGGAAACAAGCCTTTATTATACCTCTACATAAAGGTGGTAACAATAATAACATTACTAATTTCCGTCCCATAGCCATCCTGTCCCCCATTTCTAAACTCTTAGAAAAATGTGTCCAACTTCAGCTCCTTCCTCACCTCCTAGACAACCATCTTATAACTCCCACACAGCACGGTTTCAGACCCAATCATAGCACCATGACAGCCCTCCTCTCCTTCCTTGAGGTTGTAAATAAAGCCCGTGACTCTGGAAAAATTGTTTCCACCTTACTTGACCTCTCCAAAGCCTTCGATACTATCTCACATAGCCTGCTCTTAAACAAACTCTCCAAACTTCACCTGTCTTCCTCCTCTTTGAACTGGTTCTCTAGCTACCTATCTAACAGAAGCCAAGCTGTAAAATGGAAAAAAGCTACATCCTCTTTCCTTGGTACCCCTACAGGAGTTCCCCAAGTCTCCATACTGGGTCCTCTTCTCTTCAACATCTTTATAAATGACTTCCACAAATCTATCCCTTTCTCTAGCATCATCCAATATGCGGATGACTCAACTATCATCTGTTCTGCCTCTTCTATTAATACCCTACAAAAACTTACTCAAGATGCCTTCTCTTCCACAGAACAATGGATGCTATGTAATCATCTAGCTCTCAATGCTTCCAAAACCAAATTAATGTTATTTACTCCTTCCAAAGTCATCCCTCCCGACATGGGTACCTTCTCAATTACTACTCTACACAACTCACCTCTTGAAATAGTATCAGAAACCAAGCTTCTTGGGGTCCAAATCGATAACCAACTGAAATTTAACTCCCACCTGCAAATTAACATCAAAAAAACACACCAGAAACTTGGCATGCTTTATAGACAAAACACCTACCTCACATCTGCCACTAAAATCACTCTTTCTACCTCCTTCCTAATACCATCCCTTCTATATGGTGCCCCACTACTGACTAATCTTCAGTCCTGTTTAAAACAACTTACCTCCTGTTACAACAAAATTGCAAAATTCGCCACCAGCCAAAAATCCTCCACCCACCACTGCATCTCCCTCCATAAGCTAAAATGGCTAGAACTTCCCAATCAACTAACTTATACTCAACTAACTCTAGCCCATAAGCTTATTCTCAACCCTACCCTCTGTCCCTCTCTTTCTTCTGCCTTTAAAATGCACCTACCTAACAGAGTTCTAAGGTCAAATAATCAAAATCTACTCGAAGTACACAGACCGACTCATCCCCCAGGCAAAAACCTTCTTTCCTTTAGCCTCACTCACCTCTGGAACTCCCTACCTCCACTCATCCGCACCACCTCTAACCACTCTGCCTTCAAAAAGTCTCTTCACTTTCATCTAGCTTCTCAGTGGGAATGCTCTTGTTCCCACCCCACATAACTAACTCTACTTATTTCACCCTCAATACCATATTCTACTTCTATACCTATGACATTTATTCTCTAATCAGTATTATGTTACATTTATTTAATTCTAGTACATTTCTTCCTATTGTTTTAACTGTTATGACTGCTATTCTAATTGATGAGTTCTACATTTGTTTGTTTACACAATATTAATAACTCTCTGTACTAATATTGTAACTGTTAAATGTTGAAAATACCTTCTGTTATGGAGCTTTTCTCCCCAGGACTCCATTGAAAACGGGTTCTTTATGGCCCAATGGACTATCCTGGTAAACCAACGGCAATAAATAAATAAATAAATAAACTTGTCTGGGGTACACCGTAAACACAACTGGTACCCTGTCAACAAATTACATTCCTGGGAGCAAGCTTGAATACGACTTCCCAGATGGTTTACCTCACGCCAGAAAAGCAAACTCATTTGACAACCTACTTCAAACAAGTGGCCACATAAACCCTGCTATCTGCAAGACAAATACTGCAAGCCTTGGGATTCATGGCCTCCTGCATTATTCTAATTCCATATGCAAGACTGCATATGAGAAAACTACAGTGGTATCTAAAAAGCCTATGGAGTCAACATTCTCACAGCCTAGAAACAATGATTCCTATCATACCTTGCCAATGCCTAGAGTTCCTTTGGTGGGCAGAGGCCTGCCACCAAAACAAGGGACTACCATTCACACCACCCCTTGCTGCCCAAACCCTAACAACATATGCATCAGACTATGCATGAGGGGCTCACCTGGCAGGGAAGTGCATTCAGGGCAAATGGAACCCAAGTCAAATGCACCTGCATATCAATCAAAAAGAAATGTTAGCTGTACAGAATGCTCTGACAGCCTTCAAGGACTACATTCTTCCAGGACAACTAGTGGTAAAGACGGACAACACCACGGTTATGTGGTACATAAGCAGGGGGTTACACATTCTTACCCCCTCTGCAGACTAGCCATGGCATTGTGGAACACAGCCTTGAGCCACCAAGTGCACCTACAAGCTCAATTCCTGCCAGGAAAGTTAAATACACTGGCAGATGGACTAAGCAGAAACCTTATGGACCTACACGAGTGGAAAATGGAACCAAGGATTTTCAGCATGTTGACAAGTGAATGGGGGAGCCCGGATATAGACCTGTTTGCCTCCCCCCCAGAACTACCAATTGGTCAAATTTTGCACAAGGACTCCCCACAAACAAGCCTGGAAAGTGGAGGCTTTGTCCTTCAGCTGGCAAAACCTATCAGTCTATGCCTTACCCCCACTCCAAAGTACTACTAAAAGTCAAACAGGACAAACCAAGGATGATTTTGATTGCTCAAGACTGGCCACACCAACACTGGTACCCCCTCCTGGGCAGTGTGTCACGGTTATCTCCATGGCACCTGCCTCAGACTCCTTCCCTGCTGTCTCAGCAGGAGAACCAGATTCTGCACCCTCAGCTTCCAACACTGAACCTTGCAGCCTGGCTAATTACTTAAATTCTAACTTACCATCCCTCAGCAAACCTATGATGGATGTCATCTTAGAGGCAAGGAGGTCTAGTACTAGAAAATCCTATGCTAAAAAATGGAAAAGATTCTGTGCCTGGAACCATTCTCAAGGGATGAGCACAGCAGCACCTAATTTAGCTCAGATTTTACAATACTTAACTGAGATGCTTGACAAGGGCCTGTCTTTTTTTTTCATTAAAATCCACGCCTCAGCCATTTCAGCTCGTTATAACACAGAACCTCCCCTCTTCTCTCATCCAGTGCTCAAGCAGTACCTCAGAGGGACCAAAAATTTGAGACCACCCAGGAGAGCTCCAACCCCAGCCTGGGACCTTAAATTTGTGTTGGAGAAACTCACTCTCCCTCCTTTCGAGCCAGCTGCTACTGCAGACTTAAAATTTCTTTCTTGGAAAACGACTTTCCTTTTAGCAATCACTTCAGCTAGAAGGGTATCTGAATTGCAGGCCGTTATGGCAGTGGAGCCTTTCATCACCTTTCATGCAGATAGGGTATCACTCAGGACCAATCCATCCTTCATGCCCAAGGTGGTATCCAGTGTGGCTCTAAATCAGTCCATTCATTTGCCAACCTTCTTTCCCAATCCACAGAACAAAGGGGAACAGATTCTGCATTCCTTGGATGTACACAGACAACTTAGATTCTACTTGGAGAGGACTAAACCTCAAAAAAAATCTGAGCAACTGCTGGTAGCATTTGCTGCAGGGGCAGAGGGGAAGGCTATTTCAAAACAAACCATTTCTAAATGGATAAGCTATTGCATTCATTTCTGCTACAAGCACCATGGAAAACCTATCCCCCAGGGGATCAGACCTCACTCCACCAGGGCTGCATCAACTTCTACAGGCTTTCTCAGAGGCATTCCTACCAGGGACATCCTAGAAGCTGCTACCTGGACTTCTGTACATACTTTCACCAAGCATTAACATTTGCCAGTTTTCTCTAAAGCCAGAGCTGGCTTTGCCACTGCAATCTTGCAGGGCCTTATAGCTGCTCCTATTCGTATCTAAACTCCTCCTCCCAACCATAGCTTTGGGAATCTACCCAAATGTAATGACTGCAACAGTGAAACATGAAGAACATAGTACAGTTGTGTACACTTACCATAAATGTAGATATTCAAGTGTGTTCACTGTTGCAGTCCTGGTTACCCTCCCTCCTTCCCCTAACTTCTTTTGGCTATACGTCTACTTTCCTTTACTATGCTTAAAAGCCTTTTGGTGTATTTGCTTTTTTGTAGGAGGTATACCTTTGTGTTTTTATGTGTATTGCTCCCCATTAGAGGGGCACCTGACATCTGGGGCAAGAAAAACTGATGTAATGGCGTCGGCTGCATGTTTTATACCCTTGACGACCTGACGTCATGGGAGAAGGGACAGCAACCGACGCAGGACCCAAGACTTTGTTAATCAGGCCGACTGACGGCAACCTGCAAGCAGATTACCCAAATGTAATGACTGCAACAGTGAATACACTCGAACATCTATATTTATGGTAAGTGTACACAACTGTACTTTTGCTGCATAGCTGTAAAGCCGTGTTTCAGCCGAGCTCTCAGCTAAGTGAAACCTTTTTGATATTTGTGTGAAAAAGTTTGGATATCTTCATATTTTATTAAGCTATTAGCTTTTCTATTGTCTTTTCTTATGTCTGACCTTGTTTTTTCCTCTCTCCCTGTAGTTAGCGTTGGTACACTTTCAAGTACCATTGTTGGTACGGCCTTCCTCCCTTACCCTTGTGGTATTCCTTCAATACGATACTTGGTATTCTTTAACCTATTAGCTGTCTTTTTTCAGGTGTTTCCTTTCTTTTCTCTATCATACCAGTGTATTGTTATATTTGTGACTTTTTTGAACGGAGTTGACTTTGATTATAGTTGGATTATACAGTTTACTGTGGTGTTTTTTCTCTATCAAGTTGTCTGATAAGAAGGGTACTTCAGGTTTTAAGCATTGTACTTCACGTAAGGGCAAGTTACCTAACAGTGATTTTCATGATGACTGTGTATACTGTTTGGGAGTGTCCCACCTTTCGGTGCAACCTCCATGTGACATTTGTCAGAGTTTCAGTCAACTTAATGAGTGCAAAAATAAACTCATTCTGAAAGGGTTACTCGGGTCTCCCTTCTCGGAGGCAATTTCTGTGATGGAGGCCTCACCCCTCCTTCGAAGGACAAAAAGAGATCCCACTCTCTTCCTTCTTCACCATCGGGTGATCAGAGCAAGCCTGGGAAATCAAAGTTCCCAAAGTTATCTTCGGGGCACAAAGCCCCCCTCGGCTCCATCTTCTTCAGCTCCGACCATCTCAAAACCATCAATACCGGTACCTGTTTCAGCACCAGTCCTGCCTCCGGCACTGGTCATAGACCTTACTACATCTATTTCGACTTCAGCACCTGTAGCCACTTCGGCTCAGGGCACACCTTCGCCTACGTCATCAGTTTTAATTTTGGAACCAACCGTTTCAGCTCCGAGTGCATTGTACCGACCTCACTGAATATTGACCCCTTTACTTCCAGTCCCGAAACTAGAGACTTGGGTGCTAGCAGACCTTGCACCACAGACCCGATATTCCTCCTCTGTAGATACATTTCTGGGCCAAGCTTATAGCCCCATTCATCGAATGTCCTGACTCGCTGTCCGGAGTATCCACTAGATCCACCAGAAGCCTTTCTGAACACGTTTTGCATCTTGTAGATGAGCTGTTAGCCAGGGGGATTCCCTCACTTTCCTAAGACCCATCTACCTGCAGGACTTCGGTTGTCTTATCCACAGACTCCATCTTATACTCTCCTTCGACCATCTCAGTTCTGAAGCCTTCTGCTCCAACATCTTTATTGGAACCCATCACCTCGGTGCCTACGGTGCATCTTACGTCTGCTCCGAGTTTATCCCTTTGGTCTTTAGTTCCTGCTGAACTGGTCCTTCCTCAATCGGGGATTGGGAGATGGGTGCGTCGGCCCGGTGTATGGAGCCACCTCTCTCCTTGGTTCCATCCTCTGTGCCGATAGCTGCGCCCGAACTGATCCTGCTTGAGGCTTCATCCATGGGGGTGGGTTAGTTGGAGCAGGGTGTGACCCCAGTTCTGAGGTTGGGTTTCTCTTTTCCAGGCACCAATCCCTCTTCGGGCGGGCCTGCCTTCCGCATGATGGAGAGGGCTCTTGCTTCTGGCAGCGCTCCTTAGATGTCGGAACCCCAGTTTTCACCCTGAGCTACACCTGTCACAGACCACCCCCCCCCCCCCAGGAACACCAGGCAGAGAAGCCACAGGACACCCCTGTTCAGGGTACCCGCACTACCGAGCTCTCCTCAGAGATCCCCACTGAGGAGCCCCCTTTAAAGAAGATGTGCAAGAGGAAGCACATGGACTCACCCGAGTAGTCCTTAACGGAAGACATGGATTACGATGATGGTGAAGGGTCCCCACCTTCACCTCCTGATGATGTCTCCTTCAGAGACATCCTGGAAATGTTAAAGCAGAGAGGTGACTGGAAGCCCACCAACCCTTTGTCTGAGGAGTCCGTGTTCTTGCAGGCTTTTCACAACCGGGCTTCTACCGCTTGGGTGACCCTGCCTGCCGATGAGCTCGTCGTGCAGCATGCTTGGAAGAAACCTGATTCCATTGAGGTGATCCCTCGGACACCAGACAAAATTCTTTCCCCTCCCGAGGAGAACCCGCATTGGTCCAAAGGGTTACCAGTTGATGCTATGGTGGTGGCGGCGGCCACAAAAAAGGACTTGGCTGATGAACGTCCCGCTGTCCACCCACCCAACAAGGAGTCCTGGGCTGCAGACAGACTTGGAAAGTGTGTTTTTGCATCAGGGACCTTTGCCATACAGTCCCTGAATTATTTGGCACATTTTACAAGGCAAACCAAAACAACACGCCTCGGTCATACAGCATGCTCGGCCACACTGAAACATAAAAAAACAGTGGAGGCCAGCATAAGTAGTCCAATACTTTATTGTATGTATCCAAAGTCATTTCAAATAGGACATAATAATGCCCAAGTATCCAAAGTAATCCAAATTCAAACTGGTTTCGGCAAATGCCTTCTTCAGTGAAAAAAAAGTAAATTCAGTAAGCAACAGACATCATGAATATTTATATGGTGCCCCAACCAATGACAAACAATGGTATGGTCCATACACCCCTTATTTTGTATATCAAAGTGTACTGTTATACAATGATATTTGTATTATATAAATATTATTTTGATTAGTTAATGTTACTTTTCAATAATAATTCAACCTAAATATATATTATATATGTTGTGTTGGTTAATAATAGCAGATTGCTACAAATAGATTTAATCCTAAACAAACCTAAATCAATAGTTAACTAGTTAAATAGTTAAAAAACTATTGAAACTAACAAGTTCATAATATAAATTATAATTGTCATACAAAACAGAAAAATTATATAATATATCCAAAATAGTTATACATACTGGCTACCAAACATTATATAAAGATAATCATAATAGATGAAGTATACATCCATATGAGCCCAGTTATTAAGTAGCAATATACAAATACAACACTAAAATCAAGATAAGTATATAAGCAGTATACTTATCATAAATGGTAATTTAGACCCGGTGGAAATAAGACTCCAAGAGGGATAATCCAATATTTTTCATTGTGACTAAGTATGTTTTGCCATCCTTGTTGATTATTCCTGTTGCCAGTAATTCTATCAATAATAGTGAACATGAACTTGGCTGTGGGGTGTTTGATAGTATGTTGGTAAAGAGCATTTGTGGGTTTCTTATTACGAATGTCACTCCGATGTTCCCCTATTCTTATTCTGAGTGAACGTGAGGTTTTACCCACATAGAAGGCAGAACACTGGCATGTGGCCAAATATATAACCCAGCTGCTTGAGCAATTACCAAATATCCTAAGATTGTAGACTTTACTAGTGTTAGTACTGGTAAATTGCTTGAGCTTATTCACCTGGTTACACGAGGAACAGTGGCCACAAGGAAAAGTTCCCAAAAGTTCATCCCCTGTTATAGTCAGTTGTTTATATTTGGCCCCTCCACTTTCCCTCTGTTTATAGTGGGAAAACATGGATCCCAAGGTTCTACCTCTCCTATATGAGAATTGAAACTTTGTACCCAAAATTCCTCGTAGATAATCATTGGCTAACAGAATATTCCAATTATCATTTAGAATATTTCTTACTACCTGATTGTTCCTACCAAATGTAGTAACAAACCTTAAAGTGGTATCCTGTGAATTCCGTGTGTGGTTCCTATTCTGTTTATCTGACCATGCACTAGCGGATACAATATCGAAAGTGCGATACCCCCTTTCCAAAAATCTATTCTCTAGATCAACCTTAGCATCTTCATAATCAGTAATTGAAGAGCTAATTAAGTTTAATTCTCAAAAATTGAGATTTGGGGATATTGCGGATGGTGTGGCGCCGATGCATACTGGATGCATGAAGTAATGTATTATATTGCGGATATTTACGATGAATCTTAGTACTTAGTGTGGTCATCATTCTGGTAAACAGTAACATCCAGAAAGTTAATACAGTAGAGGTGGAATGTAACAGTAAACTCAATACCCCAGATGTTACTGTTAAGATATTCCACAAATTCATGTAGATATGATGAATCAGCACGCCACACCATCCAACAATCGTCAAGACATCTCAGCCAGATATCAATCTCAACCAAGTAAATATTGTGCAATGGTTTATAAATAAGGCATTCCTCAAGGTTTGCCATAAAAAGATCAGCATATATAGGGGCAAAGGATGTCCCCATGGCCATACCTTGTAGTTGCCAGTAGCACTCCCCTTGGAAATAAAAGACATTCTTGCTTAGTACATGCTCAGACATGCAGATAATAAGTGTATTGAAGCCCGGTGGGTACAGTTCAGCCTTCTCCAGCCAATACTGCAAAGCCTGTAACCCAGCCCAGTGTGGTATGCTTGTGTATAGGGACTTTACATCAAGTGTACATATCAACCATTGAGGCTCTAGTTGTGTGTCCTGCATGATTTGTAGAAATTGTGTGTTATCTTGTATCCTAGCCCTGACCTGTTTTAGTAATGGTTTAAGTTGTTGGGTTAAGAACACTGAGAGTGGTTCAGTAAGTGAACCATTGCCTGATACTATGGGCCTGCCTGGAGGGTTAGTGATCGATTTATGGATCTTAGGAAGTAGATATAAAATTTGCTTGCAAGTGTCTTTCACCCTGAGATACTGAGCTGTGGTGGATGTTATAATACCCTCTTCAACTGCTGAATCTAGAAATACATCAATCTCTTTTTTGAATTTCTGTGTAGGGTCAATCCCCATATACATATAGCATGTGGAATCTGATAATTGTCTGAGCCCTTATTGGATATAATAATCCGTGTTTAGAATAACCACTGCCCCACCTTTGTCAGCTGGGAGTATAGCAATATTGTGATTGTCTTTAAGTTCAGTTAGAGCTTTTTTCTCAGACAAATTAATATTCTCCTGTAAAATATGAGATTCAAAATGAGGAAAATGTAAGTCCCTTAGTACAGCTTGTTGAAAAATAGCTACATTTTTGTTCATTGGTGGTTGGAAAAGTGATTTCTGGAATCTAAATTCAGCAGATCTTTGAAAATTTGCTGTATTCTGGTCTGCAAAAAATATTTTAAGGTTAAGACAATGACAAAAATCCAAAACATCCAATGCAGTTTTATATTGATCAGAAAAGAAACTGGGTACAAATCCCAATCCTTTATTGAGTAATTTCTGTTGGGCGTCAGTTAGCACAGTGTCAGATAAATTTAAAACATTGTTACAGTTGGTTATTGTTTCCTTCCATGGATTCTGTACCTATTACGATTGGTGTGTTTCTGCCCCCCTCTATACTTTCTGCCCCTTCTAAAGGGATGTTAATATTGTTTTTTTTCTTCATAGGTGAGTTAACCAAGGGTGCACCCTCACTATCTGTGTATGAGGACTCCTCCCCCGAGGTACTGGTATAGGATTTGTCACCATGTTTCAGTATAGATCTTGGTCTTTTTCTGGTCCTGCCCCTAGTAATTCCAGGAACAGGATCCTGAAATCTAACTGATCTTTGAATTTCAAACGGATGTACTTTATTATAGTCCATGACATCCGGATTAAATTTTTTAATCTTCCTATCCCTTATCATTTTATCATATGTGGTTAGTTCTTTGGACAACCTGACCACCAAATTTTGATAATTGGTTGTGGAATGAAATTTCTTACACACTGCACTAAAATTCTTGACTTCTGATACATTTGTGTCAGTAATCCTTTCATAGTAAGACGCCAAGATTTTTACAAAAGTCATAGAACCATCTTGCAATGCCTGATTCCATTCATTGGTTAACCTCTGTTCAGATCTGCTGAACATCGGTGGAAGCTTAATGCGAAGGCCTCTAGGGGCCATATTTTTGTGCAAATAGGCCCTAAATAATCTAAGGTGCCATATGTCTGCTCTTAGCCCTTTGAGGCCCTTTTCCAAACTTTGAAAAGCCAATTCACAATCATCAGATATATTAACATTCTGTTGACCCTGGTTGTTGCTTGAGACTTGATGTAATCCAAAAGCCCAAATGTCGTCTCGATCAGCACACAACCCATCCAAAATATTGTCCAGATCCATCCTAAAGAGATAATAAATAATCGTGAGCAGGTTGTCCAAAAAAAATCTCACAATAACTTGGGTGGAAGAGTCACTAACAGATATAAACTGTGATACTAGGTGCAGAACCAGAAGAAAGCAAATGAAACATATATGTTAGGATTATTGCCAATGAAATTGTCAACAACCCACAATGAGTATATCTATTACATATAGGACAGTCCAAACCAGTACCAAGGTAATGCTGTTACAATATAGCGTATAGTTAAACATGTACACACCCCATCAGTCTAATGGGACAAAATTGGAATCAATTTTCTTTCCTGTTTATATAATATAAATAGATATAAGCCCATATATGTCCCTATTGTATCAGTTGTGATAAACAAAATATTGATCACCAAAATTATCTATCACTAGAAGGTCAAGGATATGATATACAGAACTATGATTGATATAAACAAACTGTTTTGTTAAATGACTAAGATGGCATAATAATGTTGTCCATATGTAAATGTATACATGGTATATTCATAATATAAACACAAAGCAACACACCTGCTGTATATTCTTAGGTTTGGAATATAGGTCCCAGAATTAGTAGCTAACTGACTATATAACCAACTAAAGTAATGAAGCCTTATGAAGGCCTAAATCCAGATGAGGCCAATAGTTTTAACAAATGTGCCCCCATATCCACACGGGTCTGAAAATCTGTTAACAAATAAAAGTCTGGCCTGACTGACCAACTTGAAGGAATTCAAATATGTTTGCCTATATAGGATTTAAATTGAAGTAAAGTATATGGCATTAAAATATTGTCCTATATATATTCTGTCAAAAAGATGCTGTTTAACCTTAAACCTCAGAACAATATCTTGTACATTAATCACAATCACCCCTGAGGGAGAGCCCAAACCAGAATACCACTAACGCAAATGTATTGTGCGTATTTCACATGCTGTTGTACTTTAAGAAAAATTATTGTACGCTAGATCACAATAATATTGAAAATAGTCACAGCGCCCCATGAATGGCCCAAAAGACTCGTAATCGTACATAGCACATAATATAAATCATACAGATAAAAAGTTTTTACCATATCACAAAATACGCAAAATATTTTTAAATGTCCATATATAAAATGTTAATAATCCCGGACTCTACTGGAAAGAAAGCCAAAATGATTAATCATAGAAGAGAAGTGATGGCGTACTTCCAAATCAAAAATAGGCCCTCATCGATGTTATTCAAAAGGTGAATTCTTTTAGCTTCGGAATATACAATCCAAAAACCAATATCAATTCCGAAAACCCACGCTGTTTCGCATTCCTGTTTATAGTCAATATGAGCCCTTGTTAGAAATAATCAGCCAAAATTCACATACAAAACATCTTGTTTTGTAGAGAAATGTTTCAGTACCTGAAATGGGCATGTTACACCCTCCGTATTCATAAAGCAATACCCCACACATATATGTCCAACCAAAAAATAAGACCATAAATCCGAAAGTCCAGTACGCATAAATCCAAGAATATATAGACCAAGTAATCCAGCCGATGTGAATAAAACCCAGGGAAGGAGTCCTCTCCTACCGATAGTAAGGACTAAGCACCAACAGCAAGAACCAACAGAGCAAACCAAAACAACACGCCTCGCTCGTACAGCATGCTCGGCCAAACTGAAACGTAAAAAACAATAGAGGCCAGCATAAGTTGTCCAATACTTTATTGTATGTATCCAAAGTCAATTCAAATAGGACATAATAATGCCCAAGTATCCAAAGTAATCCAAATTCAAACCGGTTTCGGCAAATGCCTTCTTCAGTGAAAAAAATTTAATTCAGTAAGCAACAGACATCATGAATATTTATATGGTGCCCCAACCAATGGCAAACAATGGTATGGTCCATACACCCCTTATTTTGTATATCAAAGTGTACTGTTATACAATGATATTTGTATTATATAAATATTATTTTGATTAGGTAATGTTACTTTTCAATAATTCAACCTAAACATAGCTCTTGCTACCCCCATAGTGCCTTTTTTAGGCAAGGCTCAAAAGACAAACCCACCTCCATAGGTATCAAAAGGGATAAGAAACTAAGAGTAATGCTACTCAACGCTAGAAGTCTAAACCTCAAGATGCACACACTCGAAACTCTCCTTAACATGGAGAACATCGATATCTGTGCAGTAACAGAAACCTGGTTCAGGGCTCCCGAGAGCACCCCAGCACTACCAGGTTATACCTCATACCATGCTTTTCGGCCCCAAAACTTGGAACGAACCACAAAAGGAGGGGGAGTATCGATATTCATCAAAGATACCCACACCTCCAGGTTGGTGGCAAAGCACGAAGCATCAGAGACTATCCATGTGCAACTAACAGTGGGTAAAACTACCTTCCAGTTTATAGCCTGCTACAGACCACCCTCCCAAACCCAGGAACTCCACTTGGCCTTCCTGAGAACACTGGAAAATATGAAGGTCTCTCCAAACACCATTATATTGGGCGACTTCAACTACCCAAACATAGACTGGGAGCATTACTCTAGCTCCAACACCCTAGCCCAAAGGTTCCTAGAATTTATAAACTCAAATGCTATGGAACAACTTGTTACCACTCCCACAAGAGGGGAAAACATACTGGACCTGATCATCACCAACATGGGGACTCTATGCTCCAGACCAGAAGTGCATCCCTCACTGGTAAGATCAGACCATAAACTAATCTCACTGGATATTCACATCCCGACCCCACCCCCTTCCCAGAAAACCACAGTGAAAAACGTCTCTAAAGCAAATTTCACACTCCTCAAAACTGAGGTGGAATCCTTCAAAGCCCCCGGGCCTGTGGAAAATACGCCCAGCCCGCAGAATCCTTTATAAACGCATTCTATGAACACCTTCAGGAATGCATGGATCGTGCGATCCCAAATAAAACCAAGACCCAATCCTCCAAAGGCAGACGTCCTGTCTGGTGGACCCCAGCCATAAACAAACTATACAATAGAAGGAGGAAGCTACTAAATGATAGAGCAAAATCCCAAAAAGGGAAGGCATCACTGATCAGTATTATCAAAAAACTACGGGCACACATAAAATTGTCTAAGGCCAGCTTCGAGAGAAAAATTGCACAGGACACTAAGGATAATCACAAGGCTTTCTTTAGTTATGTTAGGAACCTGGGTGGTAATTCCCAGATATGCTCAGAATTAGTCCAAAATGACAAAAAATACACTGAACCCACAGACATTGCCAACATCCTAGCTGACAGGTTCAGCGCAAACTTCTCCCCCCCCCACCAAAAGGGCAAATATCTATCCCAGCAGAGTGCAGCCCCTGACATCTCAGATGCTCAGGTAAGAGCCACCCTCTCTAAAGCAAAAAACACAGCATCAATGGGACCAGATGGTGTCCCGGGCTGCGTCCTACATGAACTCCAAGAAGAGCTAAACCCAAACATAAAACTACTGTTCAATCTCAGCCTTACTACAGGATATGTGCCCAAAGAGTGGCGTACAGCAACAGTGGTCCCTCTCCATAAAGGTGGTGCCTCAACGGATCCTGGAAACTATCGCTCCATAAGCCTGACTAGCTTGGTCTGCAAAGCTATGGAAAGGATCATCATGGACCTCATAAATAAAGATATTGGGGACCTACAAACACTGGATCCTACCCAGTTCGGCTTTGTTAGGGGCAGATCCTGCCTCTTAAACCTGGTTGATTTCTTTAAAACAGTCACCAAGACCATTGACGAGGGGAAGGTGGTCCACACAGTCTACCTGGACCTCGCAAAAGCCTTCGATACAATACCCCACTCGGGCATTATAGATAAGCTCACCAGCTTAAATATAAACCCCTATGTCACTAGATGGATTGCAAACTGGCTCAAGGACAGAACCCACATGGTTAGAATTGCTGGAGCCATGTCAGACTCCAAACCAGTTACAAGTGGTGTCCCACAAGGCTCAGTCCTGGGACCTCTCTTGTTCGGTATATATTTCTCGGATGTACAGGCCAACACGGAAGGACTATGGCTGACCAAGTTCGCAGATGACTGCAAACTGGGTGCCATAATCGACTCTCCAGCCAACACAAGCATCCTCCAAAAGGGCCTCATAGAAACAGACAACTGGTGCCAGAGCCATGGCCTCAAGCTAAATGCCAAAAAGTGTATAGTCATCCCCTTTGGCAAAAACAAAGTGCCCACAAATTACCACATAGGTGGTAATCCATTAAGTACAGAAAAAGTAATTAGGGACCTGGGGACCCAAGTTGATAGCAATCTCTCATTTGACAACCACGTGGCCAAAGTGGTTAGAAAAACATTTTATATAGCCCACCTAATCATGAAGGGATTCACATCTAGATCAGGGAGGTCATCGTGCCTCTTTACTCATCCCTCATCAGGCCCATAATTGAGTACAATGCCCCTTTTGGGATGTACCTTACCAGACACCTGCAGCAACTGGAAAGTCCCCAAAAGTACCTCACCAAGAGGATCAAAGGGCTCAAACAGATGCCATATGCTGCCCGGTTAAAGAAACTCCAGCTCTACTCAGTGGCATACCGCCTGTTCAGAGGCGATCTGTGCCTGATGTATAAAGCCATGTCCAACCCGGAATTAATGGACATGCTGCACCTCAGAAAATCCAAATACCATCGAGCTACGGGCTCGAGAGACTTGAACCTCAGCACTGAAATAAATAGGACATGGAGGGACAGATTCATAACCCAGAGGCTCCCTTCACTCTGGAATAAAATCCTATTCCAGGTTAGGCAGAGTCCCTCATTGACTCTCTTCAAGAGGAATCTTGATGAGTGGATGGGAGATCGTAGGTTTACCCTGGGTATCACTTCTGTGTCACTGTTAGACAGAGGCACAGTATACTAACCTCGAAAAAGGGCATAGCAAAATAAATTTAAAATGGGTGGCGAAAGCCAAACACATTCTGGCTAGGCTTATAAATGCCCTAGGGCAGATAGCCTAGTATGAACCTATGAACCTATATATTATATATGTTGTGTTGGTTAATAATAGCAGATTGCTACAAATAGATTTAATCATAAACAAACCTAAATCAATAGTTAACTAGTTAAATAGTTAAAAAACTATTGAAACTAACAAGTTCATAATATAAATTATAATTCTCATACAAAACAGTTAGAAAAATTATATAATATATCCAAAATAGTTATACATACTGGCTACCAAACATTATATAAAGATAATCATAAATTTTTTACAGACCAGAATACAGCAAATTCTCAAAGATCTGCTGAATTTAGATTCCAGAAATCACTTTTCCAACCACCAATGAATAAAAATGTAGCTATTTTTCAACAAGCTGTACTAAGGGACTTACATTTTCCTCATTTTGAATCTCATATTTTACAGGAGAATATTAATCTGTCTGAGAAAAAAGCTCTAACTGAACTTAAAGACAATCACAATATTGCTATACTCCCAGCTGACAAAGGTGGGGCAGTGGTTATTCTAAACACGGATTATTATATCCAAGAAGGGCTCAGACAATTATCAGATTCCACATGCTATATGTATATGGGGATTGACCCTACACAGAAATTCAAAAAAGAGATTGATGTATTTCTAGATTCAGCAGTTGAAGAGGGTATTATAACATCCACCACAGCTCAGCATCTCAGGGTGAAAGACCCTTGCAAGCAAATTTTATATCTTCTTCCTAAGATCCATAAATCGATCACTAACCCTCCAGGCAGGCCCATAGTATCAGGCAATGGTTCACTTACTGAACCACTCTCAGTGTTCTTAACCCAACAACTTAAATCATTACTAAAACAAGTCAGGGCTAGGATACAAGATACCACACAATTTCTACAAATCATACAAGACACACAACTAGAGCCTCAATGGTTGATGTGCACACTTGCTGTAAAGTCCCTATACACAAGCATACCACACTGGGCTGGGTTACAGGCTTTGCAGTATTGGCTGGAGAAGGCTGAACTGTACCCACCTGGCTTCAATACACTTATTATCTGCATGTCTGAGCATGTACTAAGCAAGAATGCCTTTTATTTCCAAGGGGAGTGCTACTGGCAACTACAAGGTACAGCCATGGGGGCATCCTTTGCCCCTATATATGCTGATGTTTTTATGGCTTACCTTGAGGAATGCCTTATTTATAACCCATTGCACAATATTTACTTGGTTGAGATTGATATCTGGCGGAGATATCTTGATGATTGTTGGATGGTGTGGCGTGCTGATTCATCATATTTACATGAATTTGTGGAATATCTTAACAATAACATCTGGGGTTTTGAGTTTACTGTTACATTCCACCTCTACAGTATTAACTTTCTGGATGTTACGGTTTACCGGAATGATGACCACACTTTAAGTACTAAGATTCATCGTAAATATCCGCAATATAATACATTACTTCATGCATCCAGTATGCATCCGTGCCACACCATCCGCAATATCCCCAAATCTCAATTTTTGAGAATTAAACGTATTAGCTCTTCAATTACTGATTATGAAGATGCTAAGGTTGATCTAGAGAATAGATTTTTGGAAAGGGGGTATCGCACTTTCGATATTGTATCCGCTAGTGCATGGTCGGACAAACAGAATAGGAACACATTACTTGAATATAGGGACCACACACGGAATTCACAGGATACTACACTTTAAGGTTTGTTACTACATTTGGTAGGAACAATCAGGTAGTAAGAAATATTCTAAATGATAATTGGAATATTCTGTTAGCCACTGATTATCTACGAGGAATTTTGGGTACAAAGTGTCAATTCTCATATAGGAGAGGTAGAACCTTGGGATCCATGTTTTCCCACTATAAACAGAGGGAAAGTGGAGGGGCCAAATATAAACAACTGACAATAACAGGGGATGAACTTTTGAGAAATTTCCCTTGTGGCCACTGTTTCTCGTGTAACCAGGTGAATAAGCTCAAGCAATTTACCAGTACTAACACTAGTAAAGTCTACAATCTTAGGATATTTGGTAATTGCTCAAGCAGCTGGGTTATATATTTGGCCACATGCCAGTGTTCTGCCTTCTATGTGGGTAAAACCTCACGTTCACTCAGAATAAGAATAGGGGAACATCGGAGTGACATTCGTAATAAGAAACCCACAAATGCTCTTTACCAACATACTATCAAACACCCCACAGCCAAGTTCATGTTCACTATTATTGATATAATTACTGGCAACACGAATAATCAACAAGGATGGCAAAACATACTTAGTCACAATGAAAAATATTGGATTATCCCTCTTGGAGCCTTATTTCCACCGGGTCTAAATTACCATTTATGATAAGTATATTGTTTATATACTTATCTTGATTTTAGTGTTGTATTTGTATATTGCTACTTAATAACTGGGCTCATATGGATGTATACTTCATCTATTATGATTATCTTTATATAATGTTTGGTAGCCAGTATGTATAACTATTTTGGATATATTATATAATTTTTCTAACTTTTGTATGAGAATTATAAATTATATTATGAACTTGTTAGTTACAATAGTTTTTTAACTATTTAACTAGTTAACTATTGATTTAGGTTTGTTTATGATTAAATCTATTTGTAGCAATCTGCTATTATTAACCAACACAACATATATAATATATGTTTAGGTTGAATTATTATTGAAAAGTAACATTACCTAATCAAAATAATATTTATATAATACAAATATCATTGTATAACAGTACAATTTGATATACAAAATAAGGAGTGTATGGAACCATACCATTGTTTGCCATTGGTTTGGGCACCATATAAATATTCATGATGTCTGTTGCTTACTGAATTTACTTTTTATTCACTGAAGAAGGCATTTGCTGTAACCGGTTTGAATTTGGATTACTTTGGATACTTGGGCATTATTATGTCCTATTTGAATTGACTTAGGATACATACAATAAAGTATTGGACTACTTATGCTGGCTTCCATTGTTTTTTTACATTTTACGAGGCTCCAGAGGGACTTGATCTCCGAACTCTCTGGGACGCTCACAGGACAGTTGTCTGACGAGGCCCGGACAAAGTGACCTCGCAGCTTGCAACCCTGGAATCAATATCCCCCACTTCCATGAGGTCAGTGTCACATGCAACCAAAGGGGTGGTTAGAGCACCGAGTTCGGGTATTATGAGGTGTCATGCCTGGATGTGCATTTGTGACCTCGCGGACCCCTTCAAGTCTTCCTTTCTGAATGCTTCCATCGAAGCTTCTTCCCTTTTTGTCTCCAAAGTAAAGGACACGCTAACCAGGTGCGAGCAACATGGAAAGACCCTGTCTGCCATAGGCCTACAGTTTTCCAACCCTCAACATACCTTCTCCAGCAATTAGAGGAGTGGAAAGATGTGGCATAAGAAATCTCAGGGTCCCTTCCATGCCGCACGTGGTGATGATACTCCCAGAGACAGAGGGGGTCACAATTCCAGAAGATTCCTGTATAGAGGCAGAGGGGCTCCTCGTAATCAGGGCTCCAGGGATTCCTTCTTTGGACAGCCTTATTAGCACTCCTGAGGAGCAGCCCGATTGCTTATCTCTGGAAGCAGTTGGGGGTCATTTCTCTCTGCACCAAGCTCCCTGGCAATCCATCACCACCGATCATTGGGTGCAGAGCATTATCACCAGAGGTTACACCATTCTCCTTTCTTGTCAACTAACTTTCCCAAGAAAACTTCCTGATGTTGCACCCAGTTAAAGGGAAGAAGCAGCTTCAGAGATTATAAAGCTGTCTCAAAAAAGAGTCATCCAACCAGTCCCACCAGACCAGCGCAGGTCCGGATTTTACTTGAGATTTTTTGGTGCCAAAAAAGACAGGGGACTGGATCTCAGCAGCTTAAACAAGTCTGTCACCCAACCCAAATTCCGGATGGTCACAGTTCAGTCTATTCTCCCCTTTTTAAGAGAAGGCAATTGGATGTGCTCTGTAGATCTCAGGGATGCCTCACTTCCAGCTAGGAGCCAGTCATTATCAATTCCATGCCCTGCCATTCGGTCTCTCTACAGCCCCCCAGAGTGTTCACAAAATGCATGGCAGTGGTAACAGCTCACTTGAGACTAAAAGGATTACGGATGTTTCCATATCTGGACGACTGGCTCCTTGCCACCCCCACCGAGCATCTTTTGGTAACAGCACTACATTATACTCTCTCTCTCTCTGGAAAAATTGTTGGGAATAATGATACATAGGGAGAAATCAAACTTTGTCCCTACACAACAAATGGAGTTTATTGGAGCAGTGTTCAGTACTCATTCCTGTCTGGTATCACTCCCAGTTCACAGACTACATCGACTGAGGCTTCAACTCCGGATGATACCCTCACAAACAACAGTTTTAGCAAGGAAAGTTCTTCAGGGCTAAGGTTCTATGGCAGCATCAAGCCCAATAGTGCCTCTAGCAAAGCTACACATGCAGGTTCTGCACTGGCTCCTTCTGTGTCAGTGGTTCCCAAACTATCACCCCCTCAGTTACCAGATGCAAATAACCAACTCCAGCAAACAGGACCTGCTGTGGTGGATGAGGCCAGACGTAGAATTTTTGGAGTCATCCATTTCAGTCTTCTCAGCCCACACCCATTGTGACCACGGATGCTTCCCCGATCAGGTGGGGGGGGGCATTTCCAGGGAAAGACTGTCCAAGGCACATGGTCCACCTCAGAGGCCCACCTGCATATAGATGTTCTGGAACTGAGAACTGTGTTGTTAGCGTTGCAGGCCTTCCATTCGGCTCTCCCTTCCGGAACAATTGCAGTTCAATCAGACAATATGTCAGTGGTCTGGTGTATCAACAAGCAAGGAGGAACCAAGTCCTATCCCTTATGTCGAGAAGCCATGAGAATTTGGCAGTTGGCAGTAGCTTCTAACCACTTTCTAATAGCAGCACATATCCATGGGAGCTCCAACGTGATTGCGGACAAGCTGAGCAGATGCATCCTCATGCCTCACAAGTGGTCCCTCAACCCGGAGATGGCGTCGGCAATCTTAAGGCACTGGGGCCTGCCCTGCTGCGATCTTTTCACCTCCCCATCAAACCCCAATTGCAGCAGCTATTTCGCCCTCCTTCCCCTGGAAGGGGAGTCATCGAGGGATGCTCTGATCCACAATTGGCCCACAGGACTTCTTTACGCTTATCCTCCCATCCCTCTGACCCCGCAATTTCTAAAGAAAACTCTTCCGTTGAGATGTAAGGTGATCCTCATAGCCCCTTTCTGGCCTTGATAAGATTGGTTCTCCTCCTTTCGGCCTCATCTGGTATACCCGCCGTGGATCCTGGACACTGTACCAGATTTGATTACTCACCCCCAATGGTTGAGTCACCCAGATCTGTCCAGTCTCAAGCTGACAGCTTGGTTTCTCCACTTCCACTAGTAGCCAGGTAAGCTAATCTCTCCTCGCCTGGTCGAGACATTATTCTGGCCTCTCATAAACCTTCCACCAGAAGACTATACCAGAATAAATGGAAAGGATTCTCCATCTGTTCCAAGGATAACATGCTAGACTCTATTCATCTCCAGTTACTGCAGTGCTTCAATATTTGGCTAGGTTTTTTGATAATAGAGCCTCTGCCTCTACCATACGTGTACATCTAGCGGCAATTTCCAGTTTCCACAATGGTATAGATGGCACCCCTCTTCTCACTACACATTTGCAAGTCCTTTCTCAGGGGAACTTCTCATATCAGGAGTCCTGTCAGACAGCCCGTGGTATTGTGGAACCTCCTTCAGTCTTTGACTCGGAAACCTTTTGAACCAGCTGCAAAGTGTGACCTAAAGTTTTGGTCTTTGAAATCCTTGTTCCTGGTAGCCATCACATCTGCCAAAAGAGTCTCAGAGCTGCAGGCATTGTGTATCAAGACGCCCTAGCTGATCTTTCATAAAGACAGAGCATCACTTTGGACAAATCCATCCTTTCTCCCCAAAGTTGTTAATGAATTCTCCATAAACCAGACCATTGACCTACCAGTGTTCTTTCCAAAATTTGCCAGTAGAGGAGAGTACTACCTTCACACTTTTAGACGTACATAGACAATTGAGATTTTATCTAAACAGGACCAAACCTATCCATAAATCTGAACAGCTTTTCATCACCTATTCTGGGCCCAGAATGGGCTAGGCTGTTTCCAAGGTTACCATATCAAAATGGCTAAGGGACTGCATATGTTTCATCTATTCCCTCAGTAAATAACCTATGCCAAAAGTTAAAGCTCATTCCACTGGATCTATGGCAACATCTGTAGCTTTCCATTCCAGGGCTTCCATGGCTGACATCTGTGCAGCAGCTACTTGGGCTAAGCCTCATACCTTTATCAATCATTACAAATTGGACCTGGTCTCCAGATGGAGAGCTACCTTCGGCTGAATGGTACTCAGGAATGTTCTTCCATAAGGTCTGCCCATGGACCTCAAGGTAGCTTGGGATTCTGTCCCATCAGTGATGAATGGAAAGAAGTAAGAGAACTGCACACAACTTACAAGGCTAGAAACTTTAATAGTAATAAAAAAGAGAGTACAAAGGTAAGCGCTTTCACGAGTTGGAAGTCGCTTCATCAGACAATCTTAAAAAGCTAAGGGCATCTTTATATAGCAACATATGGTGGTCAGTTAATATAATTAATGTAATTGACTGTTAAAGAGAAAGCACAAAAATAGAATGAACTGTTTACAAGTGTTAAAATTAAACAACAACTTAAAATTGTCTATATACAGATAAAAATGATTTAAAACCATCGCAAATTTTGTTTAAAGAAAAATATACATGCATATGGGATACATCTATTTGTGTTTCAAAGGTTGTGCCTTTAAAAAAGGTTTTAAGGAGGAGGTGGTGTTGAGGCATGGTGGTTTCTCTGCATTAAGCAAGATAATCCATTTTTGCCCAGCAGCCTCTATTCGATTTTCGAAATCACCTCCTTGAATGGTGTTGTCAATAATCTGCAATACCAAGAATTTAAAGTTGTGTGAAGAATCAGTCTGTATAATGTGGGTTGCTAGAGCATTCATTTTGCTTTTGGTTTTGATATCTCTAATATGTTGTAATATTCTGTCCTTGAAAGGTCTGTTTGTTTTTCCCACATAATACAAATGGCATTTCTGGCAAAATGAGAAATATACAATATTATCTGTTTTGCAGTCTGCATAGTAGTTTAATTTAATGTTAAAGCTGCAAAAAGGATGTCTATAAATGGCATGACTGTAGATATGTCTACATGCAGAACAATTTCTGCATGGAAAAGTCCCTATTCTAATAGAAGTAGCTGTTCTAGAAAAAGTGTGTCTATTACAAAGATGCTGCTTTAGAGATTTATTATTTCTAAAAGAGAAAGAAGGTGTAGTACCTACTTTGTTAATCATATCAGGGATGTTGTGTAAGATATTCCAGTTCTTCTTAATGATATCACAGTAGTCATTGACATCACTGGAGTATTGAAAGACACTCCTGAAGGTATCTTTAGTAGACAAAGAACAATCAGATGTATGTGGCCTTTCAGTAGTAGCACCGAAGTATGGTTTGCATCTACTGGATCTATGTGTCCATGCTTCATTAATCATTTTACCTATATCTAATTCAGAATAGCCTCGCTCTAGGAATTCTGACTTAAGGTCTATAAGGGCTTTTATTGCATCTGTATCATCATTGTGCAAATGCAATACTCTAAAGATCTGCCCCTTAAGTGTATTGCGAGAAATGTGCCTGGGATGCATGCTTTTTTGTGTAAAAGTGTTTGTTATAGTAGGTTTTCTGAAAATACTACTAGTTACTTGATTCAAATCAGACTTTTTTAGAAATACATCAAGAAATTCCATTTTACTAGAGGAATATTTATATGTGAATTTCAAGAAATCAGTAGTGTTGTGCATGTAAATAATTAAGTTCACATGTATCACCTTTCCATAACAAGAAAATATCATCTACAAAGCGCACACACCAGAGAATCCTTTCAAAGTACTTATTAGTTTCTGTTAATACAGATGCATGTTCCCAGTGTGCTAGAGCTAATTTGGCATTGCTATTTGTACAAGCTGTGCCCATAGCTATGCCAATTTTCTGAAGATATAATTCATTTTCAAAAACAGATTGTTCTCCAGCACAAGATTGTTCTCCAGCACAATTTCCAATAATGCACATATCAGCCTGACTTTATCAGTAGAGTAACAGTTATTAATAGTCAACAATTCCCTTATTTCAATTCCAGTATCCTTCGGAATACTATTGAAAAGGGATTCCACATCTAGTGTGACAAAAGTATAGTCACTGTCAATAGTCAGTAACCGAGTATGTAGTCTTTCTAAGAAAGATTTGATATCTTTCAAAACAGTGTGACATGTATCCTGTAGTGCATGTAAGTTCTTCTCTAAGAAGATAGATAACTGTTCGGTGCACCATCCTATGCCAGAAGCAATGGGTCTCATAGGTGGAGTGTTTTTATTTTTTTGTATTTTAGGTAATCCATAAATCATAGGGATTATTGGATGGGCTACAGTAAAAAACTTGAACAAATACTCATAAGTTCTGTCATTAGCAGATCAAAAGTCAAGAAGGAAACTTTTTCCATGATACTATTCGCAATCACGTTAGAGATACATTGGTATGTATTTGTGTCATCTAAAAGTGACCTCATTTGTGTTAGAGGTCTTTGTCCAGAATTACTATCCCTCCACCCTTATCAACTGGTTTAATTTCAATGGAATGCATGTTTTTAAGCTCATTTAGGGGTAAAAAATCACTGTTAGACATATTATAAAAATTACTTTTAGTGCCTTCAGTAAAAAGCTGCCTAAATTCATATTCACATACATCAATGAAAGATTGAACTGTAGAATCAAAACTTGGTGTAAAAGTGCTAGGTTTCTTATAGACATTGGTTTCCCTTACATTTGTATCAGAAAAAATAGTTTTTAATGTAAGGTTCCTGCCTAACAAACGCAGTTCTTTTAACATTTCAGCATGGTCTGCTCTCTTCGCAGGAACGAAGGAGAGACTTTTATTTAACAGCAGTATGTGTTCTGCAGTCAATTCAATAGATGAGATATTAAAAATTAGACCTGGATTTAGTAGCGTCTCCTTTTTACTCAAAAGCAGCATCTTTGTAATAGACCCACTTTTTTCCGTGCAGAAATTGTTCTGCATGTAGACATATCTACAGTCATGCCATTTATATACATTCTTTTTGCAGCTTTTAACATTAGATTAAACCACTATGCAGACTGCAAAACAGATAATATTGTCTATTTCTCATTTTGCCAGAAATGCCATGTGTATTATGTGGGAAAAACAAGTAGACCTTTCAAGGACAGAATATTAGAACATATTTGAGATATCAAAAACAATAGCGAAACGAATGCTCTAGCAACCCACATTATACAGACTGATTATTCACACACCTTTAAATTCTTGGTATTGCAGATTGACAACACCATTCGAGGAGGTGATTTGGAAAATCGAACAGAGGCTGCTGAGCAAAAATGGATTCTCTTGCTTAATGCAGAGAAACCTCCAGGCCTCAACAACACCTCCTCCTTAAAACCTTTTTTAAAGGCACGACCTTTGAAACACAAATAGATGTATCCCATATACATATATATTTTTCTTTAAACAGAATTTGCGATGGTTTTAAATAATTTTTCTCTGTATATAGACAATTTTATGTTGTTTAATTTTAATACTTGTAAACAGTTCATTCTATTTTTGTGCTCTCTCTTTAACAGTCAGTTATATTAATTGACCACCATATGTTGCTATATAAAGATGCCCTTAGCTTTTTAAGATTGTCTGATGAAGCGACTTCCAAGTTGTGAAAGCACTTTGCTTTGTACTCTGTTTTTTATTATTATTAAAGTTTCTAGCCTTGTAAGTTGTGTGCAGTTCTCTTATTTCTTACATTTAAATTTATACTGCACTATACTGCACTCTCTATCTGTCTGGCTTTCATGAATGGAAAGAAGATTAACATCAGATAAAGAAGTTGTGTCTTACCATAACGTTCCATCTGTGTTGTTCATCTTCTTTCATTCATCACTTCTCACCATCCTTCCCCCTCCAAAGGCTCCTGGGGGATGCTTTGGATCTAAGTGGTGCCCTAGGGTAGTTGCGCAGAAGTGGCCTCGGCTTTATTTCCTTTTCTCTAGCATACTCAATCTGAGGTAATAGGGAAAAGGGCATTTTTGGAAGAGACATAGCTCAAGAGTTTTTTGGCTGGTGCGAACTTGGTAAAAAGGCCGACTCAGTTCCGAGGGGTCAGAACCGAACCCATCAGTGATGAATGAAAGAAGATGAACAACACAGATGGAATGTTATGGTAAGACCGAACTTCTTTTTCCTTTCCCATTCGGCCAAAAATAAATTTGCAAACACTGGGGCACATTTTGCCCATATCGCCACACCAGTCTTTTGGCGAAAGTATTCCCCTTCAAACATGAAAGTTATTTTTGAGCACTCTAACAATTCTGTCAGTAAGTTGATCTTTGTTTGGTTAATTATCCCACTGTTTGTCATGCACTCCATAAAATATTCCAAACCAATGTCGTGGGAGATCACTGTGAATAAACTCACTACATCAATAGCCACAAAGCAATCATCTTTTTCTATGTTAATCTCTCTCAGCAATTCCAGGCAATGCCAAGAATCGCGCAAAACATGTTTAAAACTGCCCATCACAGTTTTGCAAAAATGATCAGTAAAGGCTGCTAGTGGTTCAGTTTTAGAATTATGTGCTGCAACAGTAGGCCTGAAGGGAGGGTCACTAACATTCTTATGTATCTTAGGTATTCCATATATAATCGGAATTCTAGGTACATCCACTTTCAAAAAATCATATTCATCAAGGGTAAGTGCATCTTGCATGAGGGTGTCAAATAGCATGATGTCAATTTTGGAATATGCCCTATGTATCTCATTTAAAGACACCCTTTCATAATTTTCTTCGTTCAGCAAAAGTTATATTTTGCATACATAATCAATCTGCTTCATAATCACGATGCCACCCCCTTTGTCTGACGTCATCACCCTGTAATTCCTGTTAGCTGGTAATGTTTTCAATGCCAAACTTTCTTCTTTAGTAAGATTGTTGCATCTAAATCTGTTATTCTTTACAGTTTCCCTAAAGTCATTCTCGACAAGCAATTCAAACAAACCTACCATCGGGTTGCTGGGAGGTAGAAAAGTACTTCTCTGTTTTAATGTAAATGGTTCGCTAGTTTTTTATGAGAAAAAAATAACAAGTTTAACTGACGCGTAAAAAGTCTTAAGTAATTTTGCAATGTCTGTTCTGAATACAGGCACAAAGTTGAAGCCTTTTCCTAAAACTCTGGTGTGTTCAACTGTTAAAGTGAAATCACTTAAGTTATAAATAGTACTAGTTTTACATCTCAAAAATAGGTCCATTCAAAGCATTTTCATTTATACCAGATCCAGCAACATTTATTGAAGTGTTCACATTGTCAAAATAACTGCTGAATGAAAAAGCAGTGTCACATTCAAATGCAGCTGTATTAAAAGGTAGAGTAACATTGTCAAAGTGCATCAACACCCCCCCCCCCAATTTCTCCCCCTCATTGAATGACCCCTGGGTGCTCCCCGAAATGAACGACCGCATTGCTCTTGATGCTGTCTGTTCATCGGACGCTCAGAGCGGAATGTATCTGACCCGACACTTGCAGCAGCTGGAGAGGCCACAAAAGTTCCTCACCAAAAGGATAAAGGGTCTCAAAAATCTGTCTTATGCTGCCCGACTGAAAGAACTCCAGCTCTATTCAGTTGCTTACCGCTTGCTCAGAGGTGACCTGTGCCTGACATACAAGGCCATGTCAAACCCAGATTTGATGAACATGCTTCACCTCAAAAAATCTAGATCCCTCTGAGCCACAAGGGCGGGAGACTTAAACCTCAACACTGTTATTAATAGGACGTGCTGGAGGGATAGATTCATCACCCAAAGACTCCCTATGCTGTGGAACAAAATCCCGGTATATGTGAGGCAGAGCACCTCGCTGGCCTTGTTCAAGAGGAATCTTGACCAATGGATGGGAGATTGCAGATATACCCCAGGGGTTACCTCAGTGTCACTGCTCGACAGAGGCACAGCAAAATAATGGGCATAGTTTCTCCAAACTAAAGGGGTGGCGTAAGCCACAAAACTGTGGGCTAGGCTTGTAAATGCCCTAGGGCAGATAGCCTAGTATGAACCTATGAACCTACCTCTTCTAAAAAATATTTATTGTTGTCATCCACCATTCTTATATTTTCATTGTGGCTGACATTGTTCTCAACATAGCCTTCTGTATTATTTTCATTGCCATAAACATTAATGAGAGGGGTGTCAGGGTATGCTCTTTTAAGTAAAAAAAATCCTGCCTGTCTCTATCTGGCTTATTCAGCTTTTTCTTATAGTTATTGTCAGCAAAAGTTTTGATGTCAGGAAATATCTTATTGTATTTTTCTGACACCTGCTCAAACAAAATACTATCATTGAGCATTTTAATGTTATTTTCTAACTTATGCATGATGATGTGCATCACCTCCAGTCCTGTGCGATCAATAAGTCCAGCAACTCCAAATGCATAGGTGAACCCTTCTCAGTTCCAGCTGAAAACTTCCAAATTCGAAGCCCCTTTGGTATTTGCTTTAATTTTGCCAAGTCCATCAAAAATGCAATATCCAACTGTAGAGATTTATATTTCTTGGCCAATTTCTCAAAAGAGGAAAGCTGTGTATTGAGAGATCCAAATTTGCTGTTCTGCCTTAGTCCCTACACTGTATACTTCAAACGTGGCTTCTGGAATAAACCATTCAGTCCAGAAATAGCAGGGAGAACCATGTTTTGATTTCAATGGTTTGCATTTTGAGAGCCCAAGCCAGGTGTGTGTAAAGTAAAAAGTTTCTCTTGACTAGTCTTCAGGATCGATCCCGATGTCTTTTTAATTCATTAAATCCAGCAGTAACTTCACGAACCATGGAAGTCAGTTCTTCCACCTTTTTTCCAGTGTAATGGATCACTCCATGCTGCACAAGGTTCAGCAACCAGAACAAGGACAAGAAAATGTCCCTCAGTGGAAACAGAGGTAAATCCCAGAGATGAAATAAGAGATCCAAACCAATGCTCAGCTAGACAAAGTTGTCTTTTAATAACACGTAAAAAAATCAACATGCACAAAGCACCTCAGATTGAGCGCTTTTGCCTGCTTAACAGTCAGTCATCATCAGAGTCATATTGGTGCAGTTCAAAATTTATTTAAATAAAGAAGCAAGACTTGAATATTTAAATTTTTAGCATAGAAATTTTTTTTTGTATAAAAATGCTAACTGTTAAAATACACACACAAATACTTTGAATAATGTAAAATTAGCTATTGTTTTTATATACACAAATATGCCCTAAAACCACAGTTCTTACTACTAAGACACTTGTGAATTAAAATGCATTTTTCAGCTGATGTTGAAATACGTAGCATGTATCATATACATATTTCAAAAAAAATTTTTGATGTCTTTCAAATATTTTGCAAACACTTTAAGCATGCTAAAACACACTTCTACTTATACATACATATACACATTGGGCCCTCATTTTTAATACGCCAGCCATGGGAATGGACTCATCAATGCCTGGTTTGGCATTTAGCCTTAGTTGCCATTCCATTTCCTTCACCTGCAAACACAAATCCTAGTAACCTCCCATGGCATCGGTGTATACTCTGTCTCTTACAAAGAAAATAAACTTTTTGAAAAAAGCGCAGACAAGATTGTGTGTGTATAAAGCACTGGTCATTTTTGCATTTTGCAGTTGATGCACTTTGACAATGTTACACTGCCTTAATACAACTGCATTTGAATGTGACTCTGCTTTTTCATTCAGCAGTTATTTTGACAATGTGAACACTTTCAATAAATGTTGCTGGATCTGGTATCAATGAAAATGCTTTGAATGGACCTATTTTGAGATGTAAAACTGCTACTATTTATAATTTAAGTGATTTCACTTTAACAGTTAGGAAAAGGCTACAACTTTGTGCCTGTATTCTGAACAGACATTGCAAAATTACTTGTTAATTTAAGACTTTTTACGCGTCAGTTAAACTTAAGGTTATTTTTTTCTCATAAAAATCAAGGTCCAACTAGTGAATCATTTACATTAAAACGTAGAAGTGCTTTTCTACCTCCCAGCAAACCCGATGGTTTGTTTGAATTGCTGGTCGGGAATGACTTTAGGGAAATTGTAAAGAATAGCAGAATTAGATGCAACAATCTTACTAAAGAAGAGAGTTTGGCATTGAAAGAATTATCAGCTTAACAGGAATTACAGGGTGATGAAGCTAGACAAGGGGGGGGTGTCATCGTGATTATGAATCAGAGTTGATTATGTATACAAAAAGTATCTTTTGCTGAACAACGAAGAAAATTATGAAAGGGTGTCTTTAAATGAGTTACACAGGGCATATTCCAAAATTTACGTCATGCTATTTGACGCCCTCATGCAAGATGCACTTACCCTTGATGAATATGATTTTTTGAAAGTGGATGTACCTAGGATTCCGATTATATTCGGACTACCTAAGATGCATAAGAATGTTAGTGACCCTCCATTCAGGCCTATTGTTGCAGCACATAATTCTAAAACTGAACCATTAGCAGCCTTTATTGATCATTTTTGCAAAACTGTGATGGGCAGTTTTAAATATGTTTTGCGAGATTCTTGGCATTGCCTGGAATTGCTGAGAGAGATTAACATAGAAAAAGATGATTGGTTTGTGGCTATTGATGTGAGTTTATTCACAGTGATCCCCAACGACATTGGTTTGGAATATTTTATGGAGTGCATGACAAACAGTGGGATAATTAACCATACAAAGAGCAACTTACTAACAGAATTGTTAGAGTGCTCAAAAATAACTTTTTCATGTTCGAGGTGGAATACTTTCGCCAAAGGAGTGGTGTAGCGATGGGAGCAAAATGTGTCTCAATGTTTGCAAATTTATTTTTGGCCGAATGGGAAAGGAATAATGTTTTTTCATCACCCTTTATGTCCAAAATTGAAGTGTATTATAGAGTTTTGGATGACATACTTGTGGTTTGGAAAGGTACACAAGAAGAAGTTGTGGAATTCCTAGACTATATGAACAGAGTGTCTAGTTATTTGAAATTGACATCTGATGCCCTTTGGGGAAACTGGGAGGCCCTACTTGAATACAGGGAGTTGTTTTGGCAAATTAAGCTAGAAGCAAGTAAACCCCCAGGCTTAAATGATTACATCAGTATTAGTGTCCTTAGACTGAGGTCAGTGAAATTATAGAGCTGGTTTCAAAAAATTATAATCAACAATATTATAATTTTAATATAATTTATTATTGAATTGTATAGTTGTTAAGAGCTCTTACAAGTTTTATATTAATACATTTAGATATGTTTAAAGTATTGTATAACATGTTTTAATGAGTTAATATGTAGTGAATATAATTTTAAAAGTGGGAGGGGAATGGCTCATTGATGCCTTTTTTCCACTGGTTATATGTATGTTGCTGGTTACATTTAAACAAATCTTTAAACACTGTTACTTGTTCTGATGTAGCCTGACAGTGGTTAGGTGAAAGTGCTTAACTGCTCTATTGTGGAGTTTCAACTTTGTGCTGGGTCGCATTGACCAACTGTTCATTGAAATTTTTATTTTGTGTTGGGTCGAAATGACCACGTTTGTATTAAAGTTCTGCTGCTGCTGCCTAGCTGTGGAGTTTTGGTGTTCATAGTCACTTTTCCTGGACGTTTTTTTGGCTTTGTGGTTGACACTATGGTTGAAAGAGTGGAAAATTTGTCTCTAAAGGAAACAGCCAATGTATTTAGAGACATGGAGGATGTGAACAATACTTCCCCGGTCACCAGAGGGGAATTCAATAAAATGCTGGAGATTCTCACTCAGATAGACTTAAACCAGATGGCTATGCTGAAAGATGGAGGTTCGGGGTTGCCAGGTAACCAGCAACAACTTTGTGATGTCATTGGCCACCCATTTTCCGTTGGTTAACCAGACGTCAGCTGAGCAGAGGAATGAGACGACGGTTAACATAGCGGGCATGCGTTCGCAATCGGCTAACGCTTCTACATCTATGAACCAGATGCAAAATCGACAAGATTTATATAGAATAGACTTTACCTTCGAAAATTGGACTGGAAAGAGGTTTAATTTTAGGAAAGAAAGACCGCAAAAACATGAGACACTTACGGACTTACTGAAGGTATTTAAAGAGAAACTTTTAACCCTGAAAACTTTGCAACTTGAAATAGACTATTTAGGTGAATGTGTAGCCGTGGGCAGGGTACCAAAAGGGCTACAGTTTTTCAAGTTACCAAACAATGTGTAAATGAATAGTGTATTTCACAAGGAATTATTTGAATTGTTTAATAGATTTGGCATTGAACTGTTGAAATTGATTAGGAATTACGAACAACAAAAGGAGACTGTCATTAAGGAAGTACATGTATTGAACAACAGAATTACTATGGACTGTCTTTTGAACATAGACAAAGTAAAATATGAAGCTATGTTTAAAGATATTGATGTTTACTGTGACAGTGTAATAGCTGGAAAGATAAAAAAAAATACAAAGGGATTTAAATGATTACAGGGAAGGTAAAGCATACCCACCCTCAAAAAAACATACAGTCAAGTTGTGGGGGAAAGAGAAAATAGGAATGAAGATGAATGTAACAAAGAGAATTTGAACTTGGACACTGTGCACAGCCACCCTTTAGAACCCCCCCCCCCCAGAAGAAGCAAAAGAATTGCACAGAAGCAGGGTTATTTCAACAACTACAACCAGTACAATCAACCACAGGGGAGGGGAAACGGGGGTGGAGGTTGGGGCAACAACAGGAATTGCCCAAGAAACAACAGCCAAACACGGGGACAATATGTACAACAGTAAACTGTGAAAGTATTATTTTGTCAGAAGGGGGAAAGTTACAAAAGGTAATTTTAACATCTTTAATTACACTGATTTAAAGAATGGTGAAGAATTTTTTTACCCTGTTCACCAAAGGGTTTCAGTTCATCCCCATTAGGCCTTTGAGTTTGGTGAGAACCTTGGTAGATGTTAAACTTTTTTTTTTAAGAAAGTTGAATTTGAATTTATTTTTTAAAGGAAAGAAAGGTAATAAGCAAGTGTTAAGTAGAGCAAGCACTTTTAATCCTATCCCAACTTTAAGGATTTGTGAAGAGTTAGTTGAAAAAGATATTAGAAATTTAAATATGAAAAAGAATACTGTGAGAAATTTAACAGACACTGAAGAACAGTTAATTCAAATATTACACAGTAACAAATGCAGGGTAATGATACCTGACAGGGGGGGGGGTGGTTTTGATGTATGTAATTGATAATGAAACTACGATTTTGAAATTTTAAATGATGAAGCTAAGTATAGTACAGCTTCTAAGAATGAAATGTACGTTGCATATGCTAAAATTGAATATTATTTGAATGATCATTTATTGCAAGGAGCACTGGATAAAAATTTGTATATTTTTTGTATGTAGAAAAACCACGTATCCCAATAATATTTTGAATACCCAAGACACACAAAAATATTGAAAATCCTGCTTTTGGCCAATTGTGTCGGGTGCTGGTTCTATTACTGAACCTTTAGCTGCATTTTGTGGACCATTATTTTAAAAAAACTATTAGGTCTTTGAAGCACATTTCTAAAGACTCTTGGGATTTTTTAAAGAACATCTCTGATGACAAGTTTAGTAAAGCAGTAAATTTTTTTTACAATAGACGTGGTAGAATTGTTCCCGAATATCCCCCACAGTACAGGGTTGGAGTGGTTTCAACAGGTATTATTAGAGGCAAAATATTTGAAAGCAAATGACGTGAATTTGATATCAGAATTTATGGAAATAATATTTAAAATCAATTATGTATATTTCAGTGGTGAATATTATAAACAAGAACAAGATGTTGCTTTGGGAGCGGCGTGTGCCCCCCCTGTAAGCCAACTTGGTTTTATATTGTTGGGAAAGGAAATTTATTATGGAAACCGAACGGTACAAAAGTATTGTTTATTGTACACTGTTTTTGGATGACATTTGCTTGCTTTGGCAGAGGTCATTGAATGAATTGACATCTTTTTTGACCTACATTAATAGTACAACAGAATTTCTAAGATTTACATTCACTTCATCCTTGTAGAAAATTGATTGTTTAGATGTAACTCTGTACAAGGATTTTGTGAACAACTGTTTCCAATCTAAGATATTAAGGAAACACACTTTCTCAAGCTCATATTTACACTACGATAGTGGTCATCCACAATTTCAAAAGAAGGGAATTGTGAAGGGGCAGTTAATCAGAGCCTCGAGAATGTGTAGTGAATTATCTGTGTTCTTTAATGAGGTGGAATTTATTAGGAAATTGTTTATGTAGAGAAAATACCCAGTAAGTCTTGTGGACAATTTAATAGACGAAGTAACTAGGGACATGGAAGTTAAGTACAGTCCATTATTGGGAAAAGGTGGTTTATTGGAGACAGAGCAGAGTGTAGTACAAGCAGAATATGATACTGCCTTTATACACACTTATTCTACTACTTCTACAGAAATGGAAAAGATTATAAAGAAACTTTGGGGAATCTTGAAGGTGCATGAAGAAACTAAGAATTTTATACCTGATATACCGAAATTTATCAGAAGAAGGGATATAAACTTGAAAGAGATGTTGGAAAGAGGGGATTGGAAACAATAAAATAAAAAACAGCAAATTAGGTGCATACAAATGTGGAACTTGCAATCAGTGCAGGTATATTATAGATAAAGATGAAGTGTTTATAACATCGAGGAACTATTTATCGAAATGTATGGGACATTTCACTTGTAATACTTCTGGGGTGGTTTATTTAGTGGTTTGTGAAACATGCAACAGTTTTTACATCGGAAAGACGGAAAGAAACCTTAGAAGGGAGGGTATATGAGCACACTCATGATATTTTAAAGGAAAATAAACCAGTGCACTTTTTAAACATTGTAAGGAATCCCCTAATTTTAGGTTTAAATTTATGATTATTGAACATGTGACATCTGATGCCCGTGGGGGAAACTGGGAGGCCCGACTTGAATACAGGGAGTTGTTTTGGAAAATTAAGCTGGAAGCAGGTAAACCCCCGGGCTTAAATGATTACATCAGTATTAGTAGTGTCCTTAGATTGAGGTCAGCAAAATTATAGAGCTGGTTTCAAAAATTATAATCAACAATATAATAATTTTAATATAATAATTTATATTATTGAATTGTATAGTTAAGAACTCTTACAAGTTTTATATTAATAAATTTAGATATGTTTAAAGTATTGTATAACATTTTTTAATGAGTTAATATGTAGTGAATATATTTTTAAAAGTGACAGGGGAATGGCTCATTGATGCTTTTTTTCCATTGGTTATATGTATGTTCCTGGTTACATTTAAACAAATCTTTAAACACTGTTACTTCTTCTGATGAAGCCTGACAGTGGTCAGGTGAAAGCGCTTAGCTGTTCTATTGTTTTTGGAGTTTCAGTTTTGTGCTGGGTCGCATTGACCAACTGTTCATTGACATTTTATTTTGTGTTAGGTTGAATTGACCACATTTGTATTGAAGTTCTGCTGCTGCCTAGCTGTAGAGTTTTGGTGTTCCTAGTTGTTTTTTTGGAACTTTATTTGAAATTTACTTACAGGGTTCATGTCCATAAAATAGATTTCCTTGATATTCTATTAACTAAAGGCAACAATTCAAGAGAATTAATTTCAAACATATTTAGAAAGGAAACGTATAGTAATACACTTTTACATTATGATAGTTGCCACCCTGAACATCAGTGTAAGAGCATAGTGAAGGGTCAGATGGTTCGACTATCCAGATTGGTGAGTTGTGATTTGATTTTGGCAAGGAAGTTTACAAACTTAAAGGAATGTTTAAGGAAAGAGGATACCCTATTAAGCTCTTGCTTGACATTCGAAAGGAGATCATTGGAAATCGGACCACTAAATTTAGACCTCTTCTGAAGATTAGTTTGGATAATTCTGGGAATAAATGTGTTGGTAGAATGAATATGGATACCAACTTGCATGATACAAACAACTTTGATGCTATGGTTGTTCCATACAGTCATGATGCCCCTGATATAAGACGAAGTACCAGGAGAGCTTGGAAAGGTGTATTTGATGCTGAATTTCAGAATAGACTTGGTCTTGAGCCCAAAGTGGTTTATAGCAGGGGCAGGAATATGGAAGAGATTTTAGAAAAAGACACTGGTATGACTAGGAATTTGTTAGTATCCAAGATGCACGAGTATGGAAGTTGTTCAACATGCAAGTTCATCAATGATGGACCATATGTTCAGGTAGATTCTTATGATAAGACTTTGAGGTGTCCAGGGCACTGCAACTGTAACTCCAAATTAGTGGTATACGTGGCTACATACACCTCATGCCCCGCATTTGTGGGGATGATGGTTAGGAGGTTACATGTGAGACTTCTGGAGCACAATAGAGACATTAGAAATGCAAAAACAACCAGTGCGTTATACACACCCAGTCTTGTTTGTGCTAATTACAAAAAGTTTATTTTCTTTGTAATAGACAGAGTATACACCAATGCCAGGGGAGGTGACCAGGATTTGTGTTTGCAGGTGAAGGAAATGGAATGGCAACTAAGGCTAAATGCCAAGGTTAAACCAGGCATTATTGAGTCCATTTCCATGGCTGATGTATTAAAAATAAGGGCCCAATGTGTATAAGTAAAAGTGTGTTTTAGCATGCTTAAAGTGTTTGCAAAATAAAGACATCAAAACATGTTTTTGAAATATGTATGTATGATACATGCTACATATTTCAACATCAGCTGAAAAATGTATTTTAATTCACAAGTGTCTTAGTAAGAATTGTGGTTCTTAGGGCTTTATATTTGTGTATATAAAAATAATAGCTAATTTTACTTTATTCAAAGTATTTTATGTGTATGTTAACAGTTAACAGTTTTATACAAAAAAAAATTTCTATGCTAAGTGTTTAAATATTCAAGACTTTTTTACATGTTAAAGTAGCAGGATATGATGTCAGTATTTGGTTCCTTATTTAAATGCATTTTGAACTGCACCAGTATGACTCTGATGATGCCTGACTGTTAACAGACGAAAGCGCTGAGTCTGAGGTGCTTTGTGCATGATGAATTTTTTACGTGTTATTAAAGGATCGTTTTGTCTAGCTACGCATTGGTTTGGATCTCTTATTTCATCTCTGGGATTTACCTCTGTTTCCACTGAGGGAGATTTTCTTGTCCTTGTATTTTGAAGGACTGTCTCAAGACTGTAACATACTTCTAAATGGTACAGTCATTTTTTCTGTCAATTTTATTTTCTGTGGAGAAATTGTGTTTATTTTTCCTTGGTGGGGCTGTGTTTTTTCTGTACAAAAAAAAAAAACACTTTTGCGGACTAGTAGTTTTACCATCATTTGCTGTTTGTCTTCCCTGGGAAAGAGGCACCGTTTTCGGCTTAACCATGGAACAGGCTACCAGTCATATTTCCACCCACAAAAAAGAAAACATTAAGCAAACAGCCTTTGCCACCACAACAGACTAGCAATTTGGCTCAGCTGCAGGTGGGTGACTCTGCTGTAGCCATTGATTGTACCTCAGAGCACTCATCTTTTACCCAGGATAACTCCACAGCCCCTATTGACCAGAGGTTAGCAGCATCCTCAGGTGCTTTTGGAGTCCCGTTAGTGGGCAAGGGAGAGCCACTCTTGTCAGTCCTGGGTGAGGGAACAGGGAAGGTTCCCCTCTTGTGCCATAATGCTGTGCCCATCCAGCTGCTGCCATTAGTAACATGGCTGACCCCATTTTTCCTGTAAAAAAAGAAACAGAAAACCAAGCATGTATCTACTCCTCCTCAAATTTCTTTAGACAGGAGTAGTTTACTGCGTCTGGCTCAAGGTTTTATTCTGACTGATGAGCCTTCTTGTAAAGTAGTTTCTGGTGAAAGAGGGAAGGATTCCTGTTTTCCTTAAGAGATTCAAGATTCTGAATCTGAACAGGAAGATGCAGGGATGGATTCAGGCTTTCTTCCTTAAATTTCTGATTCAGACTCTGAGGAGAACCTACTTTCTGATTCTCCCTGTGGGGAGGGGGTCTTTATCTTTTATCTCTGAGAAAAGTGCTAGAATGTGCCAGTGCTTTTAGTGAGAGAACACTGAGGTTTCTCAGTCCCTTGTAAAATACTATGAGTTGTTACAGATGGACTTTCCAGAACCTACACCCATTCCTCTTGTTCTGTCAGCTTTAGAGGATGTGTGTATTACTGTCTGCAGTTTTCATGATAGTCAGCCAGCTGCACCTAAAAAGGCAGACAGGACGTATAAAATTCCTCACTTCGTTTTTCAGATTTTTATATCATTCCCAAACCTGATCCAGCAATGGGTCTATATTATTTATTCGAAGTTTCAAAACTTCGAATCTCATATGTTCGACAACATATGAGCGAAGTTTGTAACTTAGAAAATATCATAAAAAATTAAAATAAAAAAACTTACCTTAATGCTCTTAGCAGGGGGGCAAGCCCCTCTGCACCCCTCTCACCCCCCTACTTAAATATACCAACTCTGAGATCGCACTTCAGTGCAGAAAAGGGAAATTATCCCATTCTGCGCTGTACGGAGCCGTTGCTTTTAACCTTCGAACTTTTCAAAGTTCGATGATATGGCGTCGACCATATGATATTCGAACTTTGAAAAGTTTGAATAATTAATAGGGACCCTCCAGCAACTATAGCCTCAGTGGTTCACACTGCTGCTAAACACTTGGTAAATTCCAGTCTTATTCTTTCTGATAAGGATAGTAAAGTTGTTGATAGATATGGGGAAAAAAAGTGTGCACTTCTACAACTTTGTTTTTCAGAATTTTGATTTGTCAGGTTCTTATGTTAAAGTTTGTTCTGACAAATTGTGAAACTGAGGAATATTTTATCTGTGGTTTCTTCTTGTGAGGAAAAATCTGCTTTAAATAACGTGGTTTCTTGTTTTATACAGGTCACTACTCATTGTTTGCAGTGTGTGTGACTCTGATACTTCTAGGGCTATGGCCACTGGTACTGTTTATTGAGGTTTGCATGGCTACATTCTCAGAACCTTCTGGATTATGTTAAAACATTTTTTTTAATTCTTTCTTGGATAGAGATTTAGTGTTTGGGCCCCTCTGTTGTGGAGGTGATCAAAAAGTGTGATAAAGGGGGTATGCTGATCAAGAGAGTCTGTATTTTTCAGCTCTCCTTTTCCAAATTGTCTTAAGAGATTTTCTTTCTCCTCTTCCATTTTTGGCAGGAAAAAAAAAGAATAACGAGTCTCAACAGAATTCGGGTAAACAGGCATTTAAAAAGGAATGGCAAGGGAGTTCCAAAAAAGTCTCTAACCTCCCAAGTCAAGGTCAACCCAATATGTCTGAAGGACTATCTGAGACCTTGTAACCCCCTTTTTCTTCCAGAAATTCTTAATCTCTATTTTTCTCTTTGACAACAGTTTGCTTCAGACAAATGGGTTCTGAATATTGTACATCAAGGTGGCAGTGGAGGAAATTCCTGCTTTCCAGGAAGTCACTCCTCATCATCTAGATCATGCTGTCCCAAGGACTGACGGAAACCTGTTTCTCCTTTCCAAGTGCAGAAAAAAGAGTTTTTATTCAAGGATGTTCCTAGTGCCAAAGAAAGATGATGCTTGGAGGCCAGTTGTGGATCTTTCTTTTTTAAACCAGTTTGTGATAGTACCCTAATTCAAAATGTCATACTTTACAACCCTAATTCAAAATGTCAAACTTTACAACCTTCTACCTTTTCTTCCTCTTTGACGTTTCCTGGAAACACCAGACATATAATATGCTTATCATCACATCCTTATTCATCCAGACTTCAGATGTTTCTTAAGGATTTGTATGTCTAGATCACCTTATCGGTTCTTTGCTTTAACCTTTAAACTATCCACTGCATCAAGAGTATTCACAAAGTGTCTGGCTCAGGATCCAGTATAGTCAGTTTTCATCCGATTCAGCTGTGGGTTGTCAGAATTTACTGAATCCGACCTAGTCACCGAATTTGAAATGGGTCTGTATTATTTTAGCAAATGCTTAAAATAGCAAACACTGTTTAATCCACCCATTAAAGTCGAAATCCCTAAATCCCAAACACATGGAACAGCGATTTTTTTTTCCCCAGGGGAAAAAAATGACTGGGCTATGTTTGGGACTTTGCCATTTCCTCCACTGTAGTGCAATCCCAGAGTTGGTACATTTAAGTAGAGGGGGTGAGGGGGGCACAGCCCCCCACTTTATTTTGTGTTTGGACTTTTTTTTTTTTTTTTTTTAATATACGGAGCAGCAATTTTTTTCCCTGGGAAAAAAGTCGCTGTTCCGTGTGTTTGGGATTTAGGGATTTCAATTTTATTGGGTCAATTAAACTGCGTTCGCTAGTTTAAACATGCACTGAAATAATGCAGACCCTTTGAAACTTCAGTCCTAAGGCTCTGTCTCTTCCGCTACCCATTATTCCCTGGTCTCCACCTTACTACCCAAGATCTCATTTGCCACCTGAACTGTTTAGTTGCATGTCTAAGGGCTCGATATTTTCATATCCTTTGCAGATATTTTTCTTCAAACTCCTTCCTTACCAAGAGTATTTTTCTTTTTCTAGTTTTTCAAAAAATTATAATATATATATATATATATGTATATAATATATATATGTGTATATATATATATATATATATATATATATATATATATATATATATAGAGAGAGAGAGGTATTGATAATGGGTCCCCTTCAGAAGGTCGAACTTTTAAAAGCTCGACTTTCATATGGCCAAGGCCATATGATCGAACTTTTAACAGTTTGAATGGTCTGAATGGGGATCTCCATAGAGCGCGGAATGGGAAGATTTCCCTTTACCGCAATGTAGTGCAGTCTCAGAGTTGGTATATTTAAATAGCGGGTTGGGGTGGGGCGCAGACCCCCACATGGGGGGTGCAGGAGGGCTTGCCCCCCTGCTAGCACTGTTTAGTTTTTTTTTTCTTTTTCTTTTTTCACATTTTCGAACATTCAAATGTTCGATCATATGGTCTGTGCCATATGAAAGTCAAACATTTGGGTGCTCAATTATGTGAGGTAGACCCATATATATATATATATATATATATATATATATATATATATAGAGAGAGAGAGAGAGAGACAGAGAGAGAGATATGTGTGTGTGTGTAATTCATAGAGTAATTAATAGTATCAGCATTACTTTAATTGTTAAAATTGTTAAGATTGTTAGAGGATTGTTGTTTAATTGTGCATGTTAGCAAGTTTAGATATATACTTTACTACAGCCATTTTTTCTGTGTGTGCATGCGTGTGTTGTTGCTGTTTCCATGGCTGATGGTCATGACTTCAAAGTGCGTATGGAGTGTGGGTACAAACTGTCTCCCCAGGACCTACACTCCCCCTGCATCTATTGTCTGGGGCAGCTCATTTAAATACTTCCTGCCAGACGTGTGCATCATTCAGAGCTAGAGCCTTGCAAACAAGACAGGAGAAGCTAATTGTTAAAGAACTTCTTCCTTCCCAGACAGGGACTGCTGCCCCTTCTTGTTCCTTAACAACCACTTCTCTGAGGCGAACAGGATGAGAAGTTGAGAGAGAAGGCAGATAAGGATAAGGACTCCAGACCAGATAAGTCCAAAGAGAACTCTAAAGATAAGGATTCAGGAGACTCTGAGAAGTCCCGTAAGAGGTCACCAGATCCATCTTTGTCTTAAGCACTGGATCGAAAATTACCTAGACTGTCAGGGCCGAGTGGCTCTTAGCATCAAACGTCTCCTACTCAGTCCTGTTTTCCACCAGAACCCATCAGTTCTGGACTGCAGTCTCTAGTTTTACAGGAGAAAAGAGATTCTTGACCATCAGTGTCCTTGTCATCATGGTCCTGTAGAAGCCTAACAGAACAGGAAGGTGACAGAATGATTAGCAAATTTCTCAGAACGCAGATACACCTTGGGGTTCTGTCATTACCATCCTCTGGAAACATACTGAGTGGTGGTCTCTGTACCCCTCCTCTAACTTCTTGTCTGGAACCAGTCCACCCGTCAGTGCTGGTGGCATTGTGCCCATTCTGTCCTGGAGCACTTTTGCTGGAGCCATTACTTCAGGAGACTTCTTCTCCGACTTGGTAAGATCTGGAGGATTCTCTGAGATGAAGGTTCGGCATCCAGGCTTGGGGGAATTCAACTCCAAAACTTTCAGAGCTGTCTCTTCCCCTCGCTGCTTTGGCACTAGCTAGCTCTGTACCAAAATAAGCCTCTAGTTCAAGACCCCTGTGTTCTAAGGTGTCCTCCTTGTTTTAAAGGATAGGAGGGAGCCTACAGAGCTGATGGCTTCCTCAGCCTTTGAGGCTTTCCAACATGTCCTTTCGATGCCGAGGGAAAGGGTGCTCTCTTCTCTTCAAGATGGTTACCATCTGAACTAGGACAGAAATCAGCTTCTGTTTCTCATCCTTATTTCAGAGAGGGACAGTCTCATGTTCTTTGTGTTTCACTGTTGTCGTCCTGACTTGTGGAATTTCCTACTGTGGAAGCCCTTCGCTGTACTGAATACCAGAGTAAAAATCTCCCTCCTCCCAAGGCTGGGGACACCCTACCCTGACGTCAGTATGCTTGTGTATAAAGAGAGATAGCCACCGCCATGACATCAGTCTTTCATGCTGTTGGCTCCCAAAGCAGTGTTTCTGTGTGTTGGTCGGTCCGCACCACAGAGAAGTCTTCTAAAGCTAAGTACCCTTTGAGGAACTCTCTTTTCTTGATTTAACTCATGTCAGATAAGGTTAACAATCATCTCCTCTGTGGTAAGCAGTCCCACACTGAGACATTCATACCTTGTGTGTTACCTGTCTAGGGCCAGATCACAACGTCTCTAGTTGTTGTTTTTGCACCCATTTCAGTTCTAGGACTGTTAGGCGTAGGGCCGAAATTTTAGCTAGGCATCTTAGTCTGCAGTCTTCCTTGCATCATTTGATGGCATCTGCCAGCCATCCTTTGGTTGAGCTCCCTAAGCATAAGAAAGACAAGGAAAAAAGACCCAAGCTTAGGGCCTCGGATGACAAACATTCGCCGTCAGCCAGTCCCTCAAGGCTCATTGTCACTGAGGAAGGTGAGGCACTTTCACAGCCCCCTTCTGCGTCCGAGGTGATGGCACAGGCTTCTTTCGAGACACATACAGAGTCAGGCATGCTGTCGGGTAATCACTTTCTACATAGGCCTTGGCTTTCAGTTGGGTCTGGAGTTACTCAGCAGACCTCTGCTTTCGATGAGCGACGTTCCATTGAGGCATCAGCCTGCACCATTTCTGCCTTAGAAAGAGTCTGGTGTCTGGGTGGTGGGCATACTTAGGCCGAAGGCTAAAGCTATTTCTAAGAAGGGTTCCACCTTCAGTCCTTTGCCTAGTCCTACCAGCTCCTACCCAGCAGGTTATCAGCAAGACCTGGTCAGGTTAGCTGAGGACCTCATCTCCTTAGTCAGAACTAGGCAACCCCTTTTGCGGTCTTCCCCAGGTAGAAGGAAGAGGGATCCCTCACCAGAAGTTTTCTATGAACCTTTTTATTCAGGTGAGGATTCTGACCACGAGGGGGTCTGTCTTTGAGGAGGGAACCTTCCTTACTTAATATGAAGATTCAGATTTGGATGAGAATCTGCCCTCAACTTCTCCTTCTGAAGACGTATCCTTTAGAGAAACACTCCATGCCATGAGAAAACATTTCCAGTGGGAGGTAGAGGAATACCACACAATCTAAAAAGAGGGTTAGGGGGTTCCTTGACCTCCTAGAACACAAATCTTTGGCTATTCCTCCTGTATTGGAGGTGGTAGAGGATGTTTTTATGGACTCTTCCCTGAACTCGGACTCTGTACCTCCATCCCCTCAAAAACCAGACAGGTTTTAGTGGGTGCTGGACTTATATAAGTACCTCTTCAAAAACCCCTCTGCTGACCCAGAGGTTGTCACTCCAGGTCCCAAGAAAGCAAAGGTCAGCTCTTCTAAGAAACCTCTACCTACTGACAAGGAAAGCAGGGCCCTTAATAGGTTTGGAAAGAAGTCTACACCTTGCCACCCTAGCCTTGAGGCCCCTTAAATGCCAGTTTCCTTTGATAAATACCAACAAAGTATTTTAGATAAAATTAAACAAAAGATTTTTTCCCTGGAGGGCAAGAACATTTTCAAGGAATTTTTGGACCTTTGCCACTCCAGCTCCCCAGGTGGCTAGACACTTGTTACACTGTGGCTATGATGTTAGGGAGGCCTCTAGCTGAACTGCTGTATCTGGCTCTGTCATTAGAAGCCATGCTTGGCTTAGGGAACGGAGCCTACCAGACCATGTCAAATCTAAACTTCTAGATTCACCCCTGAATAAGGACTTCCTTTTTCAGCCAAAGGCTGAGGGTGTCTTAAAAAAGATGGAAAATAAAGCAAAATCTATGCAAACTGTAAAGAACTTCCTCCAAGTTCAGGTTTAGTAGAAATGCTAAACCCAAAATAAAACAATCCCTCAGCACCCGATAAAGTAACCAACAAGTAGAAGGATCCAAAGTGTAAGAAAAAAAATAATAAAAAAAAGTACAGGGGGGCAGGATCTTACAATAGTAGTGAGAGGAGTGTTCTGAATAGGAATGGTGATGGCAGTGAAGTACTTAGGATGCCTTTGACCTTTGCTAGCAATATACATGTGGTATGTAATGTTGTTAAGAATAACTGGGATATTTTATCTAGTTTTAAGGAATTGAGTGGAGTGGTAAGAGATGAACCACTTTTTGCCTTAAAGAACAACAGATCTTTGAAAAGTCAGCTCTGCTATAAGGCTGTAGGCACCCATAAGCACATCCTATCAGATAGACTTGGTACTTACACTTGCAGGAGATACACAGCTTGTTCCCATATACATATTGGTAGGCAATTCATACATCCACATAAGAGATTTGTAATAGAAGCAAACTTTTATGCTGACTGCCACACCAAGAATGTGGTATATTTCGGCTACTGCATAAAATGTTTTGCCTTTTATATAGGCAAGACTAATTGACTTCTAAAATACAGGATATTAGAACACATGAGAGACATCAGGAATGCCAAAGAGAATAGTGCATTGGCCATGCACGTACAGAGAAGGTCCTACACATACATATATGTTCCTGGTGTTGGAGATAGTTTCTGTGAATAAGAGGGGGGGGGGGCAATTTGAATAACAGCACTGAAGCTTTAGAGTAGAAATGGATACTACTATTCCAAGCTGATAAACCACCTGGTCTCAACAGTAAAGTATCCCTTCTTAAACCTTTCTTAAGAGCCAGGGCTCTTGAGCATTAAATTTAGTTCTTTAAGATAGGTTACATTGCAATACATGCCTATATTTGTAACAGACTATTTATTAAATATGTTTTAGATATGACAATTTTTTCAATGTACATATTTTCCACAATGGTATTTTATGGTTATCATAGATCTAATATGGCCTTTTATATATATATATATATATATATATATATATATATATATATATGTTTATTGTTTTAAATATGTTTTTATAGTACTATGCTTAAGATGTGTGTTTTATACTGTTACTGCTGCTTTAATTTACACCCCATGGATTTGTCCATTTGTAATAGTTATGTCTTTTTAAATGTGATGCAGTTCAGGGAGATTGTTAGTCTGATGAAGCGGAGTGTGTCTGTGAAAGTGCTTACTACTTCTACTTGTTCTATTAAAGATATCTGCTGTGTGTAACCAACGTGTTTTTCTTACATTTTAGTAGAAATATTCCCACTTAACGTTGGTACTTTTCCTATTAGTCAAAAAGTAGCCAGAGAAAACCTCAGAGGGGAAAGGTCTCAAAGGCAGCAGCAATCTCAAAGGCCCAGACATTGGTCCTCAGGAGCCCTCAGGCAGGGGAGGTCTAGGCCACAGGCACTGGCAGAGAGCAACAATGGCTCGCTTTCCCCCTTTCCGCCCACCTTCCTCCCCAGAAAAGATAGGAGGAAGGCTATCCCTGTTCGAAGAAAACTGGTCCCTCATTACTTCAGACAAGTGAGCTCTGAGGGTTATCTTGGATGGTTACAAACTCGCTTTCAGAGAGCGATTAAGATACTCAGCTTACCTAAATGTTCCACAAAATCAAAGAGCAGAGGCCCTTTCTCAGATTCACAACCTATGCTCACAGGAATCAGTGGAACCAGTGCCAGATCATCAAATAGGGAAAGGATTCTATTCCAGGCTATTCCTGGTTCCCACAAAGCAAGGATCTTGGCACCGTATCCCAGACCCATCCACCCTCAATCAGTTCCTGCTGATACCAAAGTTCAAAATGTTGATTCTTCAAAAACTTCTTCCCATGATAGCTCCTCAGGCCTTAATGATCACCTTAGACCTAAAAGATGCTTACTTGCACATTTGTATAGAGGAACCTTGCGGAAGTTTTCTTCACTTCAGGGTAGGTACCAGTAACTTTTAATTCTCTGCACTGCCCTTTGGCTTGTCTACTGCTCCCAGGGTCTTCAGAAAGTGTTTAGCCCCTGTAATTGCCTTCTGCAGAACAAAAGCAATCCAAATTTACCCCTACCTGGGTAACTGCCTCATTCAAGCCACGAGGCAGTTGAAGCTACTTAAAGATCTGGTCTTCACTCAGACTCTCCTCACCTCTTTGAGGTTCCCCATAAATCTTTGCAAATCCAACACAGACCCTTTCACCAGGATAGTTTTCCTGTGGGCTGTTCTGGATTCCTCCTTTCAAAAGGCCTTCCTTCCTCCAGAAAAGTTCTCCTCCTTGACTCAATATTTCCAACACATTATGCAGAGACAGTGTCTCTCAGCCAGGGAATTCCTCAGAGCATTAGGATACATGGCATCTTGTATCCTTATGATCCCTCTGGCCAGACTACACACGAGGAAGCTCCAGTGGTACTGCAAGAATCTATGGCGCCAGCACTCACAGTCCCTGGAGACAGAAATTCCACTGATCCCTTACCTTAGAGAGGAATTTGCATGGTGGACACAGGCATGTGGCCTGCACCTGTGTCTTCCCTTCAGTTTCATCCCTCAGGGCCCAACTTTAACCACAGATGCTTCAGAGACAGCCCGAGGAGCTCATTTCCAATACCTCCAGTCCCAGGGCAGATGGGAAACTCCGTTCAGGCACAAGCACATAAACCAGAAAGAACTGATGGCAGTGCAAAAGGACCTTCTGGCTTTCAAAGATCAGTGAAAACCAGGGGTCTTGCGTGTCAGAACACAAAACACTAGAGTAATTTGGTACGTAAACAAACAGGGGAGCAGCCACTGTTTCCCTCTTTGTTGACTAGCAATGCAGGCCTGGGAGCATGGCTCACTCTCTGGGGTTACACCTCATGGCATAGTACCTCCCAGGGGCTCGAAACATTCTAGGAGATCATCTCAACAGACACCTGAGGGATCCCCACAAGTGGCATCTGCATCGGGAAACATTTCTCAGTATTGTCCAGAAATGGGGATCCCCACATCTAGACCTATTTGCCACCAAAGAAAATGCTCAACTGAAAAGATTCTGTTCCAGGAGCAAACTACCCACAGTCTAGAGGGTAGATGCTTTCTCCTTTTGAAGTCACCTCTTCCTTTATGTGTTTCCTCTCCTGCCTCTTCTTCAAAGGGTCTTCCTGAAAATCAGGGAAGAAGGCCCAAAGGTCATCCTGATAGCCCCAGACTGGCCCAGGCACCACTGATATCCTGTGCTACTAAGTTTAATCAACAAACATCTGTGGCAGTTACCTCAGAGAGTGCACCTTTTAACTCAGGACAAGGAGAGGTTTGTGCATCCCGACTTACAGACTCTCAAACTCTCAGCCTGGATAATTCTTAAAAATACCACTCTGAGCACTCTCTAAGCAGAGAATTTCAAGACATTCTCAAAGAGGCTAGAAGGCCTGGCACTAGGAAATCATACTCTGCTAAATGAAAAAGGTTCTCTATTTGGTGTCAGCTGCAAGGCCTCAATCCCAAATCAGCCAGTATCTCTGCCATTTTAGATTAACTGGCTATCCTGGTGGACAGAGGCCTGTCCTTTTCTTCCATCAAGATTCACGCCTCTGCTATTTCAGCCCACATCTTTGTTCTTCCTCCTATTTTTTCCCACCCCCTAATGAAACAATTCCTTAGGGGGAGTGGTCCACATCAGACCTCCCAGGAGACTACCCACATCTCCATGGGACTTTAATTTTGTTCTAGAAAAATTGACGCTACCCACCCTTTGAACCGGCAGCTTCTGTTTATTTAAAATTCTTAACCTAGAAGATTGCCCTTTTACTGGCTTTCACTTCAACTAGAAGGGTCTCTGAGTTGCAAGCTGTCATGGCAGTGGAATCATTTCTCATATTCCACCCAGAGTACCACTTAGGAGTAATCCATCCTTTATGCCCACTGTGGTCACAGACACATCCTTGAATCAAACTATACCTACCAAAGACATGTTGGAAGCTACTACCTGATCATCTGTGCATACCTTTACCCAAACACTTTCACTTGTTTGCCTTCTCCAAGTCTAGAGCAGGACTTGCCATTGCCATTTTGCAGGGCATCCTCTCTTCTCCATCACTGTCCTTCCACCTTCATTTCAGCTTTGGAAATCATCCCACAAGTTAGAACTGCAACAGTGAAACACGAAGAACATAGTACAGTTGTGTACACTTACCATAAATGTAGATGTTCAAATGTATTCACTGGTGGAGCTTTCTTTCCCTCCCTCCCTCCTTCCACCTTTTTGCCTACAGTAGTAGTCTGCTTCTGTTCTTCTCAGTAACCAGAGGACCCCCCGGAAGGTCACCCTGCAGGCCATTTTTCTATCTCTGTCCCTTGCTTATGGCTCATCCTGGTAGCTCTTATCTTTTAAGGGGCAAGAATGAACTGATGTCATGGCAGCGGCTGACTCCGTTTATACCCAAGTGTACTGATGTCAGGGTAGGGGGTCCGCCAGCCTTGGGAAGAGGGAGATTTTTTACTCTGGTAGTCGGGCTGGACAAGGGCTTCCACAGCAGGAAATCCCACAAGTCAGGACTGCAGCAGTGAATACGCTTGAACATCTATATTTATGGTAAGTGTACACAACTGTACTTTCCACAGGATTCCCAGGCAACCTGCTATATAAGCTCATAGTCTGATTCTGAGCCCTCTGGTCCTTCCCCTCAGATTGTTTACAGAAAACAGATTTACAAACAGAAGCTCTTAGACTCAACACCAGAGTATGTCACCAAAGACACCAATTTGAAGGAAGTGAAGGCTTCCCAAGATCCCACTTTGAAGACATCATCTTTTGTGAAATTCTGGAATTGATGTTGCAGAGAGGGGAATGGTCCACAGTTAGCCCTTCTCCTGATGAGTCAATGTTCCTGGAAGACTTTGGGTCTAGCTCAACGTCTTCCTAGGTAGCACCACCCATTGATCCACTCATTAATTTGATGGTTCAGTGGGCATGGAAGGACCCTGATGCAGTAGAGTCTATTCCCCCAAAGCCCAATAGGATTCTGCAGCTATAGCAGGAAACACTGGAGCAAGGGTCCTCTGGTAGATGCGATGGTTGTAGCAGCAGCCACGAAGAAGAAACTGTCTGAAGAGAGTTCTTCAGTCCATCCCCCAATAAGGAGTCTAAGGCAATGAATTGATTTGGTAAATGGACGTGTGCTTCAATGACCTTTACTCTCAAGGTGCTGAATATTTGGGTCATATCACCAGATTTCAGAGAGACTTGACAAAGGAAATATCCAAGTCTGTCTCTCGTGATGTTCATCGTGTTTCACTGTTGCAGTCATCACATTTGGGTTATCTGCTTGCAGTAGCCCTCAGCCTGATTAACAAAGTCTTGGGTCCTGCGTCGGATGCTGTCCCATCTTTCACCCATGACGTCGGGTAGTCAGGGGTATAAATCATGCAGCCGACACCATTACATCAGTCTTTCTTGCCGTGCAGTGCCTGAAGCAGTAGTAGTTCACAAGTGCCGGTCGGCCGACTCCTGAAATTTTGTTTTTTGAGATTCAGAACCGAAGTCTTCAACTAAGCTTAAGTACCCTGTTGGGGAAACTTTTTCTTGCTCTAAACATGTCAGTAAAAATCAGTAATTGTATTTTTTGTGGAAAGCAAATACCTCATAAAGATTTTCATTCAGACTGCATTCCTTGCCTAGGCCCTGACCAAGATGTACCTCGATGTCAGATTTGTGCCTTATTTAAACAACAAACTATTCGTCATCGGTATATTTACGCTTCTAAATATTTTGGTACTCGGTTCAATTCTCCAGATATGGCTTCGGAAAGCCACCCAACTACCGACATTCCGAAAAAAATGCAAAGATAAAGACAGAGACAGATGGCATAGGTCCATGCTGCCGACGACGCCTCTCCTAAGCCAGTCTCCAGTTCGCCGGTACTCAGTGAGATGCTTTTGCAGCCCCTGATACCCGCTACTTCAGATTTGCATCCTCTTACTGAGACCCATTCAGAGTCCGATATGCCGCGAGATGCTTCAACTGTGGAACCTGCGGATGTCTCTACCTTGGATGGGTCCGGAGCCGCTGTGCAAGCACCGACTTCTGAGGGTGTATTCAGGCCTACTGACTTGCATATTAAACCAACATCATCATCTTCTTCAAGGCCTAAAACACGAACCATGCCTAGAAAACCGATGCCAAGACCGCATGGTCAGGCCTCTATGCCTAAAAAACAAATGATAAGAATGGCTGAAGACCTTATTACTTTAATCAGGTGAAGCCAACCTTCCCCCTCTAAGAGACCTAGGACTGAATTTGCTTATGATTCTTCTGATCAGGATTCTGAAATTTCTGTTTCCTCTGATGACCAGGATTTACCCGTATCTACCTATGAGGATTCTGATGCAGAGGACTCTATTCCGTATGCTTCCCCTCCAGAAGATTTCTCTTTTGGTGAAACCTTGCATACTCTTAGGGAGCATTTTCGTTGGGAAAGCCAGGATTACTCTGACTCTAAAAAGAGGCTTAGGGATTTCTTACTTCTGCCCCAACACAGGCCTTTAGCTATCCCCCCTGTACTGGACATTGTTGATGATGCCTTTTCGGTATCTAGCTTGGCCCCTGACTCTTTACCTCCTGCTTCCAGAAAACCTGATAGATATTACAGGGTTCCTGACTCTCACAAGTTCCTCTTTAAAAATCCTACTGCGGATCCTGAGACCATTTCACAGGGATCCAAGGGCATTAAGGCTACTACTGCCAAAAATCCTACCCCTTCTGATAGAGATTCCAGGGCGCTGGATAAATGAGGTAAGAAGGTATACACTTCTGCAACTTTGGCCATTAGGGCCTTAAACTGCCAGTTTCATATGTTGAAGTATCAGCAGCATATTATTGGATTGCTTAAACAGAAATTGATGTTGATTCCTGACTGTGCTGAAAATAAAGATTTGCAGAATTTAATGCATTCCGCTGAACAAGTTGGAAAACATACTTTGCAATGTGGTTTGATTCACTAGAGGCATCTGGCAGGACTGCTGTCACTGGGTCTGTACTTAGAAGGCATGCTTGGCTTAAGGAGCAATCTTTGCCAGATCATGTTAAAGCTAAATTGTTGGATGCTCCCTTAAACCAAGACCGCCTGTTTGGCAACAAAGCAGCAGTAGAACTTAAAAAGATGGAGGAAAAAGCTAAATCTTTGCAAACTGTTAAAGATTTCCTGCAAGTACAGCCTACCAGATTTAGTAGGCATTGACCCTCTAAAAATTGGTCCTTTCCTGCTTCTTCCATGTCTTCCCAGTCCAAACCCAGAACCAGCAGAACACCCAGGCTTCAGTCCCAAGGTACTCACAGGGATAAGCAGCGGGGGGGCTCCCACTTCCAAAGCAGGGAGTGGTAAGACTCCTCCCTATGGTAAACTGTCTCAATAACTTTAAATCTTCCAAGCCTTGCACAACTGACTTGCTCACTTACGGGGAAAGATTACCCGGCAGGCAAAAAATTGGGAACTCATTATCCAGGAAAAATGGGTTTTAAATATTGTCTACCAAGGATACAGATTCCACTTTCACTCCTTACCAACCCCAAACGGTTGGCCAGACCTACTCACAAATCAGTGGGCAGAGGCTCAAAAGCAAATCCTTGCTCTCTTAAGCATAAGGGCTATTCAACCTGTCCCAGAAGAGGAACGGGGACAAGGTTTCTACAGAAAAGACAACTCCTGGCGTCCTATACTGGACCTCTCTAGCCTAAACGCATTTTTGCTGATTCCAAAATTCAAGATGTTAACTCTTCACCAACTGCTTCCTATGCTAGGTAAAGATGCCTGGTTGTCAACACTAGATTTAAAGGAAGCTTACCTACACATCCCAGTAAGGGAATCCTGCAGAAGATACCTACACTTCAAAGCAGGATACATGCACTATCAGTTCTCTGCACTGCCCTTTGGCTTATCTACTGTGCCCAGGGTATTCACTAAGTGCCTAGCTCCAGTCATTGCATTTTGCAGGCAAAGAAGTATCCAGATATATCCATACCTGGATGATTGTCTAATTCAGGCAGAAAACCAGGGCATACTACTGAATCATCTGGCGTTTGTACAGAAATTGCTAACTACCCAGGGATGCACTATAAACAAAAAGAAATCACATCTTGTACCCTGCCAACAAATTGTATTCTTGGGAGCAAACTAGAACACAACTTCCCAGATGGCTTTTCTCACGCCAGAAAAACAAGTTCATTTGACAGCTTACTTCAAGCTACTGGCCACAAAGACCCAGTTGTCCGCAAGGAAAATACTGCAAGCCATGGGGTTCATGGCCTTCTGCCTCTACTAATTCCATATGCAAGACTGCATATGAGGAAACTACAATGCTATCTAAAAAGCCTATGGTGTCAGCATTCTCAGGATCTAGAAGCAATGATTCCTATCATTCCTTATCTACAGATAGAGTTCCTTTGGTGGGCAGACGCCTGTCACCAAAACAAGGGACGGCCATTCACTCTACCCCCTGCCGCCCAAACCCTAACAGACGCATCAGACTATGCATGGGGGGGCTCACTTGGTGGGGAAGTGCATTCAGGGCAAATGGAACCCAAGTCAAATGCACCTGCACACCAGTCAGAAAGGAATGTTAGCTGTACAGAATGCCCTGACAGTCTTCAAGGACCACATCCTTCTAGGACAATTATTGGTAAAGACTGACAGCACCACTGTTGTGTGGTACATAAACAAGCAGGGGGGAACCCACTCATACCCTCTCTGCAGACTAGCCATGGCTCTGTGGAACACAGCCTTGAGCTACCAAGTGCACCTACAGGCTCAATTCCTGCCAGGAAAGCTAAACACAGTGGCAGATGATCTAAGCAGAAATCTCATGGAACCACACGAGAGGAAACTGGAACCAAAGATATTCAACAAGTTGAGAAACAAATGGGGGAGCCCAGATATAGACCTGTTTGCCTTCCCCCAGAACTACCAATTGAAAAAATTCTGCACAAGGACTCCCCACAAACAAGCTTGGAAGGTGGATGCTCTGTCCTTCACCTGGAAAAACCAGTTTATGCCTTTCCCCCTCTGCCTGTTCTCTCCAAGGTACTACTAAAGATCAAACAGGACAGACCAAGGACGATACTGACTGCACCAGACTGGCCACGCCAACACTGGTACCCCCTTTTGTGCAGTGTGTCAATGCTAGCACAATGGCACCTGCCTCAGACCCCTGCCTGCTGTCACAGCAGGAGGGTCAGATTCTGCACCCACAGCTTCAAACCCTGAACCTGGCAGCCTGGCTATAATTACCTGATCTCTCCGTTACCATCCCTCAGTAAGCAGGTGTTGAATGTCATTTTGGAGGCAAGGAGGCCTAGTACTAGAAAATCCTACGCTGAAAAATGGAAAAGATTCTATTCCTGGAACCAAACTCAGGGGATGGACACAGCAGCGCCCAATTTACCTCAGATTCTTCAATACTTAACTGAGATGCTACACAAGGGCCTTTCCCTCCATCAAAATTCATGCCTCAGCCACTTCAGCTCATTACAACACAGAACCACCCCCTTCTCTCATCCACTGCTGAAGCAGTTCCTCAGCGGGGCCAAAAAATTAAGACCACCCAGGAGAGCTCCTACCCCAGCCTGGGACCTTAACTTTGTATTGGAAAAGCTCACTCTACCTCCTTTTGAGCCAGCTGCAAATGCAGAGTTGAAATTCCTTTCTTGGAAAACCGCCTTCCTTTTAGCCATCACTTCAGCTAGAAGGGTGTCTTAATTACAGGCCCTCATGGCAATGGATCCTTTCATAATTTTTCATGCGGATAGGGTGTCCCTCAGGAACAATCCCTCCTTCATGCCCAAGGTGGTATCCAGTGTGGCCCTGAATCAGTCCATTAATTTGCCAACCTTCTTTTCTAATCCACAGAACAAAGGGGGAGAGAATTTTGCACTCCTTAGATGTGCACAGACAGGTTAGATTTTATTTGGACAGGACTAAACCTCTCAGGAAATCTGAACAACTGCTGGTCGCATTTGCTGCAGGGGCAGAGGGGAAGGCCATTAAAAGCAAACCATGTCTAAGTGGATAGGCCGTTGCATTCATTTCTGCTATAAGCACCATGGAAAGCCTACCCCACTGGGGATTAGACCACATTCTACCAGAGCTGCATCTACCTCTACAGCCTTTCTCAGAGGTGTCCCTACCAGGGACACCCTAGATGCTGCTACCTGGAGTTCTGTACATATCTTCACCAAGCATTACCATTTGCTAATTTTCTCTAAATCCAGGTCTGGCTTTGCCACTGCAGTCTTGCAGGGCCTTATAGCTGGTCCTAATGCTTTCTAATTTCTTCCTCCCATCTTTAGCTTTGGGACTCTACCCAAATGTGATGACTGCAACAGTGAAACAAGAAGAACATAGTACAGTTGTGTACACTTACCATAAATGTAGATGTTTGAGTGTATTTACTGCTGCTTTCCTAGTTACCCTCCCTCCAACCCCCTGACTTCTGTTGGTTATACTTCTATTCCTGCTTACTATGTTTAAAGCTTTTTGGTGTATTTGCTTTTTTGTTGGAGGTGTAGCCTTATATATATATAAGCACCATGGAAATATATATATATATATATATATATATATATATATATATATAAAATTGCTTCCCATTATGGGGACACCTGACATCTGGGGCAAGAAAAACTGATGTAATGGCATCGGCTGCATGCTTTATACCCCTGACTACCTGACGTCATGGAAGATGGGACAGCAACCGACGCAGGACCCAAGACTTTGTAATCAGGGCGACTGAGGGCTACTGCAAGCAGATAACCAAAATGTGATGACTGCAACAGTGAATACACTCGAACATCTACATTTATGGTAAGTGTACACAACTGTACTTTCTGCCAGTGGATGTCCAGAAGATACTGAACTCCCAGCTGTCTACCCTCCAGACTTCCTGAGTCAACAAGATTGTAATACTCTCTCTACAGTGGGTATCCTCTTCTCCACACCCTAGAGATCCTGCTGTAGGAATCTGCGGGCTGGGAAGAGGTTCTGGTTCAGGAAGCCAGAGTCCTTACCAGGAGAATCCTGGTGATAGGACCCCCTCATGGCACAGGAGGAGGTAACAGTAATAGATGTTACCCTAGAGGCAGAGGTGGATCACAAAACCAAGGCTTTTGTGGGACTTTTTCCAAAAAGCCCTTTCATCATCCCTGAAGGGGTTGCTCAGCTGCTGCACTTTGGAGGCAGTTGGGAGATGTTTATCTCTCCACCTACAATCCTGACAAAACATAACCACAGGTTCATGGATGCTAAACATGATCTCCAAAGGTTATTCTGTACCATTTTCCATTTCCCCATAAAATGGAAGAAAGTTTCCAACTTCCAACCCAGCCAACGACAACTCACAGCAGAAGTGTCCAAGCTACTAGAAAAAATTAGTTATCCAACCAGTCCTCATAGACCATATAGAATCTTGGTGTCTATTCAAGGTTCTTTTTAGTACCCAAGAAAACAGGGAACCTCGAACCCTTTCTGGACTTGAGCCATATTTGATTTTTCATAAGTATAAGAAATAAGTTTCACTGAGAGCTAGTGTGTCCTTCCTTCCTTCCTAAGGTGGCATCCAAAGCTAATGTAAGTCCAGCAATAAATCTACCAGTCTTTTTAAGTCGATTTTCAAATAAAGGTGAGTACATGCTTCACATGTAGGGTGTACATTGCCAGCTCAGGTATTATCTTCATAGAACTAAGCCTTTCAGAAAGTCTGCTCAACTGTTCATACCCTTTTCCAAGCAAAAATTGGGCAAGGCAGTGACTAAGGTAACTTTGTCTAGATAGTTATCCGATTGTGTTACATTTGTGTACAATTAAAAGAGTTTGTTTTTACAAAATAAGCCTAAAGGTCATTCCAGAAGGACAGCAACCACTTCTACAGCATTTGCCAGTGGACTTCCTATTGATATCTGTGCAGCTGCTACTCCCTCAGCAGTTCCCACATTTTGTATCACATTATAAACTGGATGAGCAGTTTACAATATCGTTCATCCCTTGGCTCCACTATTCTTAGGAATGTCCTTCCTTGATGCCTCCCATGACTATATGCTTGGGAATCTGCTTTCCCACAGTTAAAGTAGATGAAAATAGACAACATTACATACAAAGGTTATGTACTTACCATAACAATAGATCCATGTCTGATTTTCATCTGGTTCAACATCCCTCCCATCTGCCTGCTACCAAATTGTCACAAATGAGAGACTGAGGACCGGTCAGTTTTGGCACTCCTTGTCATTAAGCAGTCACAATCCCAGTGATTTATAACCACATAGTGAACTTTTTCATCCCATTCAGAAATGAACCAGAATATTAGTTATTTCACTAGGGTAAAGTTTTCTGCCTGTACTTTGGTATACTATTTTATCAGAAGGGCAAACTGAGCTGAGGCAGTAAGTTTGAGAGCAAGGAATTATGGGTAAGGGAAGGGTTAGTGCCCTGAAACTGAAGAGTTTCAGATTTGGTGCCCAGGTTAGATCTGACAGCCCACAGCTGAATTGGACACATCAGCGAACATGGATCTGTCATTATGGTAAGTACATCATTTTGTATCTGATGTTGTCAGTTTATTTTATTTCATTTTATTCATTTATTATTTGTTAACCGAGAATGCCCAACATGGAACAAAGCCAATTTTCAGCGGAGGCCCAGGAAGAAATGCTCCAGATGCATGCCTTTGTAATGTGGGGAGAAACTGAAGCACCCGGAAGAAACCTACACAAACGCAGGGAGGACATGCAGACTCTGCACAGAAGGCACTCCAGCCGAGAATCGAACCAGTGAACCTCTAGCTGTGAGGCGACAATGCTTACCACTGCACCATCCAGTCTTCATCAATCTTCATTCATTTGTGACTGATGGGTTTCAGTTCCATCCTCGGAATCGATTCCGCTGACATAACACGCTCATGCCAGCCAGAAACTCTCGAGCTAAGGTTGCCCATAGTGCCCCTCTCCTTATCTCCTCAGATCTTGTTTGCTGCATAGAGATTCAAGATGCGTCAGGCCTGCTTTCAAGCTAAGTGTTACAATACTTCAAATCTTTCACCTTTATTTTTTCGCTAAAATCTCTATTTTGTTAGTTGTTTTTCTAGTTATATAGTTCCCTTTACTGTGTGAGTGCTTTTTCTCCTAATTACCTTGTTGATATCTCTTCGTACCATTGCTGGTACAGGGACCCTCCCTTCCCCTTACCTCTTGGTATTCTTAATACCATCCTTGGTATTTTCCCTAACTTTCTTTACCCTCTTTGGGTATACCTTTACTATCATTGTTGGTATTATTAAAAAAAAAAAAAACCTTTCCTTATTTTGTGTACGTGTGTGTGTCTTGACAGGATTGTCTACTGTTTGGATTTCTTAATGTTTTTCTAATTGCTGTTTCATTTGTAGGTGTTGACAATGGCTGACAAAAAAGGTACCACTGGTTTTAAGCAGTGTGGCAAATGTGTCAGGAAGATGCCAAATTCCGATGGGCATCTCTCCTGTGTATACTGCCTAGAAGTACCACACTTGCAGGTTCAACCTCTGTGGGAGCTCTGTAAGGGATTTAGTGTCCACACCTTAGCAGAGTGTAAAAAAATAAACTAATTTTCCTTTCTCTGAGGCTTTATCTGAGGCAGAGGTATCAACCCCTCCTAAGAAAGAGACAAAAAAGGAGTCATTTGGTTCCAACGTGTCCCCTCAGTCACTGGAATTGAAAACTTCTAAGGCCCAGGCTCATACCAAACCTAAAACTTAACTTGCCAAACTGACACCGACAACTATCTAGACACTAGAGCATAAAACTCCCTCCATGGTGCGGTCTTTGACTACGGAACCAATTACTGCAACAATTGCCACAGTACCAAACCATTCCACTGTACTGCAGACTCTCTCGGCACCAAAAAGAGTTTCTCCCTCAAAAGTGGTCACTCCCTCCCCATCACAACATTCAGGTCATTCGACTATGGTGCTGAAGGTCGAGACACTAGCCAGGACCCCGATACTCCCCCTCCATCAACCCCTATGTTGGACAACAGCTTAGTCTATTTCTTGACCAGCCAGAATCTCCATCAGTGATGTCCACCCATTCCACCAGGAGCTTTTAGGAGCTTGATGTAGTGAGACTTGTGGATCAGCTTCTAGCGGCCAGAGGCATCCCAACTCCATCCAGGACCTTACTCCCACCTGGAGCTGAGGGTTTTTCTCCACACACTCCAACCTATATTCTTCTTAAATCAAGCAGGTCTTGGAGCCCTCGATGCTGACGCCCCACCCAGTGCCAGCTTCTTCGGTTCCACTGGTGGATCTCACTGTGGTTCTGTAACTGACCCTGTGGACCACGGCTTAGTCAGGGCTGACCCACTGGACTGTGATTGGTCTGTTGGCACTGTGATCCCTAGTACAACACCGATTTTTTTCTAAAGCGCCGTCTACAGTTCCGGTTGTTTTGACAGCTGCGAGTCCTCTCGCAGCTCCTTCCCTGGAAGTGGGCTTATCACAGCGGGGTGTGACCCCGGTTCTGAGGTTGTCTTTCTCGGTTCCAGGCTCCCATCCCTCTTCAAGCGGGTTATAGAGAGGGCACTCACCTCAGCAGGCTCACAGTTGGCTCCTTCGATGCCAGAATGTCATATATATATATATATATATATATATATATATATATATATATATGTTCTCCGGATCACAGCTAACACAGTTCACTACACTGGGCAATGGGTGCGAGAGCAGCAAGATACGCTACCGCAGGGTACCCTCTCTTCAGACCTTGCCCCGATGAGCCACCCCGCAAGAGGAAGCACGTTGATTTTCCTGTGGAATCTCTCACCGAAGATACAAATTCCAATGAGGGAGAAGGGTCACCACGGTCACCCCGTGAAGATGTCTCCTTTGGAGACGTACTAGAGATTTTGAAACAGAGGAGTGACTGGAAGCCCACCAACCCTTCCTCTGAGGAATCTGTAATCTTTCAAGCTATCCATGCCCTACCCTCTACTTCCTGGCTGACCTCTGCTGCAGATGAGTTGGTCAAGCACATCATGCAGTGAGCTTGGAAGGCCCCTGACACCAATGAGCCAATCTCCCGGAAACCAGACCAAATGCTTTTCCTCTCGAGGATCACCCCCTCACTGGTCCAAAGGCTTGTCAGTAGATGCTATGGTGGTGGCAGCGACTACGAAAAAAGAACTCGCAGAGGAGCGACCAGCTGTCCATCCTCCAAACAGAGAGTTTCAGATGTTGGACAGATTAGGGAAGTGGGTTTTCACTTCAATGACCTTTGCCATTCGGTCATTGAATTATTTGGCATATTTCACCCATCTTCAAAGGGACCTTATCACAGAACTTTCAGGAACCCTAGCAGGCGCAGTGTCTGATGAGGTATGTGACAAAGTTGCCTACCAGCTTGCCACCCTGGAGTCGATATCTAATTTGTCTTTGCGGTTTATTGTGCATACAACCGAAGGGATGGCCAGAGCAGCGGGTTCAGGCATTGTTTTGAGACATCACACCTAGATGTGCTTGTGTGACTTGGTGGACGCCTTCAAGTCTTCGTCCGTCAACACTTCCATTGATGCTTCCTCTCTTTTGGTCCAAAAGTTAGACACGTTAGCCAGGTGTTTAAAGGATGGCAAGACCCTGTCTGCTGTGGGCATATGTTTTTCCACTCCCCAATGATCCTACAACAGGAATCAGAGAAATGGAAAGATGTGTTTCAGGAAATCCCAAGGGCCTTTTTATGGCACACATGGCGAGTTTTCCCTGCGAGGCAGAGGGGGGGGACTCAAAAGGGAAGACCCCCCCCCCATAGTAGAGGTTGCCCACATAACCGTGGTTCCACAGAGATTCCTTTTCCGGGCAGCCCTACCAGCGCTCCTGAAGAGTGGCCCGATTGCCTACCCGTGGAAGTAGTTGGGGAATGATTCTCTGTACCACTTAACCTGGCATACAATAACATCAGATTCCTGGGTGCAGAAGATAATTATCAGAGGTTACCACATTCCCTTCAACCTTTACCAGAAGCCACAAAGGCAATTCTCCGACATTCCACCCAGTCAGAGGGACGCAGCAGCACAAGAAATCCAAACAGTCCCACCAGACCAAGTAGAATCCGGATTTTACTCAAGGTTCTTTTTAGTCCCAAAAAAGACAGGACTGGAGGCCAATTTTAGACCTTAGCATCTTAAACAAATTTGTCAAACAGACCAAATTCCTTATGGTCAGTCTATCCTTCTGCTTCTAGAAAAAGGTGATTGGATGTGCTCGATAGATCTCCAGGAGGAGTATTACCATATAAAAATGGACAATCGTTCCAGGAGATGTGGCTGCTTCCAGCTGGGAGCCAATCATTCCCAATTCCAAGTGCTGCCTTTGGTCTCTCCACAGCCTCCAGAGTGTTCACCAAATGTATCGGAGACTGCAAGGATTCCTGGTGTTCCCATATTTAGACTATTGTCTCCTTACTGCCCCCACCAAGCATCTACTACTTCTCACCTTGCCCTACACCCTACAGCTGGCACGGCTCTTGGGTATCTCAATCAACAAAGAAAAGTCAAAGCTAGAACCTTCCCAAAGTCTAAAATTCATAGAAGCAGCATTCGACACAAGGCCCTGTCTTGTCGCTATCCCTCATCACAGACTGCAGAAGCTAAGATCTCAACTCCAGGTGATGCTCTCTCAGGACAAAGTCCCAGCTCATTTAGTCCTTCAACTGCTAGGGTCAGTGGCAGAAACAATCACTATAGTCCCCCTAGCCAGACTCCATATGAGGTTGCTACCATGCCTCCTAGCATCACAGTGGTCTCTGTTGACACATCCCATGTCTTATCCAATCCGCATAACAAATTGATGCAAGCAGGATCTAAACTGGATGAAGCCAGAAGAGGAGTTATGGAGTCACCCCTTTTCACCCCCTCAGCCTAAGGCTGTAGTGACCATGGACACATCCCTGATGGGGTGGTGGGGGCATTTTCAGGGAAAGACGGTCCCCTTTAGAGGCCAATTTGCATATCAACGTCCTAGAACAGAGGGTGGTGCTTCTGGCATTGCAAGCATTCCAGTCTGTCCTCCCATCGGGGACAATTGCTATCCACTCTGACAACATGTCGGTTGTCTGGTATATCAACAAACAGGGGGACCCAGATCCCCCCCATTATGTCAGGAAGCCATGAGAGTATGGCAATGGGCAATAGCTTCCGACCTCTTTCTGGTAGCAATGCACATTCCTGGGAACTCCAACGTGATTGCAGAAAAACTGAGCAGGTGCATTCTCCTGGCTCATGAGTGGTCTCTCAATCTCAAAGTAACATCGGGGATTTTTTGTCACTGGGATCAGCCTTGCTGCGATCTGTTTGCATCTCACATCAACCACAAATGCAGCAGATGCTTTTCCCTAATCCCCTCTCAGGGGGAGTCCCCGAGAGATGCTCTTGTACACAATTAGCCCCTGGGACGACTTTATGCCTTCCCTCCATTTCCTCTGATTCCACTATTTGTAAAGAAAGTACATTGGTTGAGAAGCAAGGTAATCCTCATTGCTTCCTATTGGTCCTGCCAAATCTGATTTCCCTTCCTTTGGCCTCACCTAGTTCACTGCCCGTGGACTCTGGAGCATACTCCAGGATTACTGTCGCATCCACAGGGGTTGGTCCATCCAAACCTATCTAACCTCAAGCTGACCGCTTGGTACATCCACTTCCAGTAATTGCCAGGCAAAATAATCCATCTTTCCCCTGTACAAAAAATACTTCTAGCTTCCCATAAACCGTCCACCAGAAAAATTTATTATAGTAAGTGGAACAGATTTGTGTTGTGGTCTCAAGAAAAAGGACTTGACCCCTATTCAGCTCCGATTAATACATTGCTGGAATATTTGTCAACCTTACTCCATTCAGGAGCCTCAGCTTCTATTATTAGAGTCCATTCAGCAGCTATCTCTAATTTCCATAATGGTCTCAAAGATTTCTCTTTAATATCTCACTCTCTGCAAAACCTTCTTAAAAGGTGTCATGCATTTTAAGCCACCCTTTAAAGAGCCCATTGAACCTTGGAATTTGACAGTAGTCCTGCAAACCTTGACTCATCAACCATTTGAGCCAGCTTCCCCTTGCGATTTAAAATTTTTGTCTTGGAAGACTTTATTCCTGGTAGCCATCACATCAGCCAGGAGAATATCAGAATTACAGGCCTTATGTGTAAAATACCCTTACACAGTTTTTCACGAAGACAGATTCTGACAAACTCCTCCTTTCTACCCATAGTTGTATCAGACTTCAATATTAACCAATCCATTGACCTGCCAGTTTTCTTCCCAAATTTTTCAAACAAAGGGGAATATTGTTTGCATTTGTCGGATGTACACAGACAATTACATTTTTATTTGGACAGAATGAAATCCTTCAGAAAATCGGACCAAATGTTCCTCCAAAATCACCTTGTCAAAATAGTTGAGAGATTGTATCACTTTTGTTTATCATCAAAATAAAATGAGTCTATCAACTAATCAAGGCTCACTCTACCAGATCATTTTTCACTTCGGTGGCTTTTCATTCTAGAGCCTCCATGGATGACATTTGTGCGGCAACTACATAGTCTACCCCTCATACCTTTATCACTCATTACAAATTGGACGTGGTCTCCAGGGGGGAGAGCATCCTTTGGCTCAATGGTGCTCAGAAATATCCTTCCATATGGCCTCCCAGGACATAAAGTAGCTAGGGACTCTGTCCCATTAGTCATGAATGAATGAAGATTGATAGCATCAGATAGAGAAGTTATGTTCTTACCATAACGTTCCATCTGTGCTGTCGATCTTCATTCATTCATGACATCCCACCGTCCTACCCCCCACCAAAGGCTCCTGGAGGTTCAGGTTTGGTCCTGGTTGCATGTTAGGGCATTTGCTCAGACAAAGCCACCGCTTTCTTATTCTTACTGGCAAACTCGATCTGAGGAGATAAGGATAAAGGGCACTATGGGTAACCTTAGCTCAAGAGCTTCTGGCTGGCGAGAGCTTGTTATATTGGCCAAGTCGGTTCCAAGGACGGAACCGAAACCGATCAGTCATGAATTAATGAAGATCGACAACACAGAATGAACTTTATGGTAAGAACATAATTTCTTTTTATAGCTCATTGCAGGCAATAGGGTATCCACATTTTTTTCAAATTTAGATAACTTGCTTATCTTTGCAGAGTCTTTTTCAACAGTATCAGGAATTGTCTTGGATGAGAGACCTCTCACAAAGGCTGGGATTCCAAGAGAAGTGTCAAAAGTCTGTCTTGACTCGCTCCCAAAGGGTTGTCTTCCTGGGATGTCAACTAGCACCTCAGTTCAAAGAGCTTTTCTTCCATAGATAAAAAATACATTTTTATTTAAATTTGTTTCTAAGGTTTTCCAGTCAGACTTTGGTCACTGCAAGAGAATACCTCATGATTTTGGGTTTCATGGCATCTGTGATTTTGATGATATCCTTGGCATGACTCCCTATGAGAATGATACAGTGGTATCTGAAATCTCTTTGTTCCCAGCATCAACATCCTTTATTGTTTCTATTCCTTGTGTTGGGGGTTGTCAGAAGAGAAATCTTTTGGTGGAGACAACAGATAGCCTTAAATCCAGGTCTCTCCTTTCCTTCCATGCTCCAAAGCAGTCACCACAGATGCTTTGGACTTTGCTTAGGGAGCAGTTTCAGATGGGATAAAAGTTCAGGGGTGTAGGACACCGAGGTCAGATGCAACCACATAAATATCTACTAGATGCTTGCCCTGATCAAGGCACTCAACTCTCTAAACCGTCTTTGGCCCCTGGGACCTCTTCAAAGTGGTTTCAGACAATAACATAGTCCTGTGGTACATCAACAAGCAAGGGAGAACCAGGTCATATCCCCTTTGCAGATTAGCCATGTTAGCTTAGGATATAGCTTCGCAGCACAGTCTCACTCTACATGCATCCTACATATTGTCATAGCAAAATTATGTGGCAGACAGGCAAACCTTCATGAATGGAAACTAGATCAGGACATCTTCCAACATTTGATTCATCTGAGAGAAATTCCTATTTTGCTTCCTCTTTGAACAATCAGCTGCCATAATAATGTTCCAGAACTCTATGCAAGAAGGCCTGGAAGACAGATACCATTTATTTTCTTTTTTTGGACAGAAGTGTTCGTATGTGCTTTTCCACTTCCACTAATGTCTAGGGTACTTCTGAAGATCCAGAAGTCACCCCCCCCCTCCCCAGATCATTGTGTTGACTCACTTCTGACCTAGGCAAGCGTGGTTCTCCCTTCATTCAGAAGTGGCCAGGGCAATTGCCACAAGCTTCCTCACCGACTGAATCTACTCACACAAGAACAGGGGTGTTTGATACGCTCTGATGTCAATCATTTGGATAAGAAGATCTTAATTCCTTTTAGGCACCTGTTTACGGAGGACATGCTGCAAGTGCTAATGGAGACAAGAAAGCCTTTTACTAGAAAGTCATATATTGGCTAATGGAAATGCTTTTCTAGTTGGTGTCAACAACATAACCAGCACCCATTCAGGGCTAGTTTTTCTCTGGTTTTACAATATTTGTGAGAGTTACTATCCAATGGCCTTTCCTTTTTCCTTTGTCAAGGTTCACTTGTTAGCCATTTCAGCATGCCTGCCCCAAGATCCTCCTCTTTCAGGGCAGTCTCATGTCAAAATGTTCTTGAAAGAGGTTTTTGCATAAGAGGCCACAAAGTAAACGGGTAGCCCCTCCTTGGGATCATAATTTTGTGTTAGAGAAGATAACACTTGCTATATTTTTCACCAGCTAATCTGGCTGACTTGAGCTTCTTCTTAACATAGAAGATAATTTTACTCATTGCTCTGACCTCTGCAATAAGGGTATCTGTGATACAAGCTCTTTTGGTGAGTCAGCCCTACCTCATTTTCCACTGGGTCAAGGTTTCTTTGTGAACTAATCCTTCTTTTATGCCTAAAGTGGTGTCTATGTTTACTTTGACAAACTATCCATTGCCCAATTTTCTTTACTAAGTCTAAAAGTAAGGGAGAAAGGATACTGCATACATTGGATGTCCAAAGACAACTCTGGCAGTATCTTGACAGATCTATATCTCTCTCGGATCTTCTGACTGTTTCTTTCTTGTGAAGGTAAGAAGGGGGGGAAATCTGTGTCAAAACAGACCATTTCCAACTGGCTGTCTGTAAGGGTATTAGCTTTTGTTATGCTCACTGTAACAAATCTATTGCAGGCAGGGTCAAGGCCCTCTCTACCCGGGGCCTTGGCTTCCTCTATGGCTTTTTGGACAGGATTGGATTCTGGAAATATTCTAGAAACTGCAACTTGATCCTCTGTACATACTTTTATGAAGCACTTTAAGCTTGATTCCTATTCTAGGTCCAGATCGATCTCTGCTCGGACCATTCTCAGGGCTTCCTGGACTCTTCTTTCACCTCTGAAAAAAATGTAGTTGGGTGTAGTAATTACCAGTATAGCTAAGGCTACTGCAGAAGTGATCAGTATAATGAATATGTTACAGTTATGTAAGCTGAACTTACCCACAACAGCAAATGTTTGAATGATCACTGCTGCAGTATCCACTCCTTCCCTCCATCCCCCCTGTTTTTTTGGTGTGTGTGTGTTTTTAATGCCAAGGTGTGGACATTTAAGTTGTTCCTAGCACAGTCCTTTTAAGGCTCAGACTCCCTCTTTTTGCTGGCAGGGAATCTCTGAAGGGCTGTATGCCTAAACTTGTCTTTTAGTCAGCTTAGCTTAAGCTGCTTGACAGTTTGGGCACATGGAATGTGCCCTGAAGCTTTGGAAGATGGCTGGGTGTTCTGTCCTTGGGAGGATATAACCCACATAACTAAGGCTACTGCAGCAATGATCATTCAAGCATTGGTATGATAAGTTCAACTTGTACAACTGTACTTTCTTGGTGTCCCAGTGCAGGCTGGGGATTAGTGAGAAGTGATGACACTAGAGGTATTATCTGGGTATGCGTGAGCAGACTGAGGCTTCAGTTAAGCGTCTCAAAGTTAAAAAAAAATGATAGAATCTCCCTTATGTGGCACAGACTCCCTTGTAGTTCAGTGTACTGAATATTCTACTCATGTAGAAATGTTAGCTTTGGTATTAGATTTCTGCAGGGTTTTGAAATGGATTGCCTATGTAATTCAGGGTGGCTGACCAACCTGAACTCATTTATTGCTTAACTAAGTGAACAGATGGTCCTTCACAATCCCTTTATAGATTATAGATGTGACCCATACCACAAGAAGAGATTCAATGTATATGTGTACAGTTTGCAGTGGCCAGTCAAACAGCATGGTTTTAAGTGGGAAAAATGAAAAGAAAATCCTGACAGTCTCAGAAAAATGCAGACTCTGCACATGCAGTGATCTGAGGTCAGGACTGAACTCCAAATCCTGGAGCAGTGAGGCAGAAATTTCAAACATAGGACAACTAAAAATATTTTTTCACTTCTCTGCCTCTTGGCCAAAATCAAGTGTGTTTCATACACAGACGCTGCTAAATCACACACAGACATATTTTAACCTTAGTGGGTCAGCTGCATAATCTTTTGTTGAAAGTGTAGTATATCAGCATTTTGCATTGAGGACTATTCTGTATGTGTAATAAAAGATATTCAGAGATGTTTTACTTGACATCATTTGGATGTTTGCTAAATGAGCCACATCTTCAAAACCTGTTTTTGTCAGACTGTCTCTAAGTGCCATGTCATCATTAACTGGACACCTGTCTGTACGTCAAGGCATGTGATTGGCTGCAAGGTGTCCCCCTCTATAGAGAAGATATAACTTTTGCTTAAGCTTAGATCTGTTTAGAATATTGCTGTGCTCTCCCGGTCTCCTGTTTCCAAGGTAGCTGCATTTGATGTTTTTTTTGTAGAAAGTTACATTTTTCAGCTGTGACCTGGGCTTAGTGATTGTAAATATTTTTTTAATGTAATACAGTGCAACTTAGTAAATATAAGTTGAGATTCAGTGTTGTCTGTTTTTGTCTGATTCTACACACGGGTTGTCTGATCCAGTCGGTTCCAACCTTGACACTGATTCTGAAGCATCTCAGATGGAGGGCTGTGATTCTTCCCCTACCTATAATCCCCCCAGTCCACCTTAGTGCCTGAAATCTTGTTTGCCCCCTGAAGACTTCAGACCCAGTCTATGAGGGCCACTCACAGCAGTATATCCTTTGTGTTATATCTTCCTTTTCTCCTCTCCCTTCCAATTTATCTGTCTAGTTTTTATTTTTAGGCTTAGTGTGTTGAGTGTTTGTGTACGTTTTATAGGATTAGTTTTTTTGCTAGACTTGGACAGTTAGGATATTTAGGATAATGACTGTCAATAGCTGGTTGTTGTAAGCTGCTTGGTATATTTCTACATACACTTTTTATGTACACCTTTTTAACCTTGTTTCAACATATTTTAATTGTACACGTTTAAGGAAGTGACATCAATAGGAGTCACTGGTTAAGGTTTTAAATTCAGTGAGCTTGCGCTCTTTAAGTGCTGATGAAGCTTCTGCATTTACGGAAGCGAAAACGCTGTGTTACTTAATAAAATTGCGTTACAGTTTTTGAGCTTACTCGGTCTCTTTGGAGCATCTTTTCTGGATATTTAGGATAATAGTAGTAGTTTTTTGTATAGTTATATTTAGCTTGTTTACTATTGTCAATTTGATAACATAGCTTAGGGTGTGTTTCCTACTGAGTTTTGATAGCAATACCTAGCTTAAGATGTGTTTTGCTAGTAAGTATTGATAGCGATTTTTTTTTGCCAGTGTGCCTTTATTCTGGTTAGTCATAATTCTTAAACTACACATCGAATAGCCAGGAATTTAAAAAGTGTTCTGAGTGTGGACACAAACTCCATCAGGATCCCCATACTTTGTGTATGTACTGTTTGGTTGGTGTCCACCTTGATACCCAATGCCAACCTTGTGCCTCCTTTAGTTCAAGGGCACTCTATCTTGACTAGGAGAGAGATGCTCATAGTTAAGGGCTTCCTCTATCCACAGACAGGGTCTTCAATTTCTACTGCTTCTACCTCGGCCACTGCTTCTTCTCCAGCTAGTAAACAGGATAAGAAGAGACCCAAAGACAAGCCAAAAAAAAGAAGGAAAAAGAAAAAGAGAAGGATAAAGATATACTATAGAGTCAGACAAAGTGGATTCTGAAGAATCAAGAAAGCATTCTCCATATCTGATAGTGACAACTAGATCGGATCCAAAAAATCCCAGAAGACTGGAACAGACAGTTTGTCTGATCCATCCCTGTTCTCCTTGGTCCTATTTTTGACCAGATCTGGTGAGTCTGAGGATACTTCAGAAGTGGAGGTATTCAAGACCACCTTCTTCGGCTTATTATACTCTGTCATCCAGAAGCTTAACCAGACAAGATGTTTACAGGATGATGTGGAAGTTGCTTAGAATGCAAATCCAGCTTGGGGGTCTCTTGTTGCTATCCCCTGGGAACATACTGAGTCTTGGCCCATCTACCCTTCTTCTTTCTCCTGTCCTGGTCTGCCCTTCATACCCAACTACTTTGAGTCTGACCTACCCTGGGGTGCCTTTATTGGAGCCAGCAGCCCGAGTTACTTTAGCTTCAACAGGTTCTCTCTTTCTTTCAATTTGTTCAGACCTGGGAGATACTGATATGCAACATTGCTGCGGGGGGGCTCAAGGGGGTGGCTCAACACTGAAGTTGTCAGAACCATTCCTTCCTCTCTGGACATTGTCTCTCAATAGGTCAGATCCAAGATCAGCTTCATGGTTGAGACCCGTTGGTGTCGAGATACGTGTTCTGTTCTCAAATAGGAGGAGGCCTATGGGAGTCAATGGTGACTGTGACCTTTGAGGCTGAGACAGCCCTGTCAATGCTGAGGGGAAAATTATTTAAATCCTGCTCAGTTGCATCCAAATTCCAACAGGTTTCTGCTTCTACTTCCCATCAGTCTGTCAGACAAGGACAGTTGGTACCACAGGCTTCCAAGACTACATGCTACATTAATTTGATTCAGAACCTTCTGATCTTCCACCAGAATGAGTTCATAAGAAACAGACATCAAAACAGAAGCACATAAGCTCCATAGTCTTACACTGAAGACACGGACTTGAAGGTGAAGAGTCCACTAGATGTCCCTCGGAAGATGTCACCTTTGGTGAAATTCTTGCATTGATGAAACAGAAGGGCATGGTCCACTGAGTACCTTTCACCTGATGAATCATTGTTCCTGAAAGCCTTTGGTACCATTTCAGCATCATCCTAGGTAGTACCAGCCATAGACCTCATAACTCAGTGGGAATGGAACGACACTGACATGGTGGAACCCAATCCCCAAAGACCCGATAGGATATTGGCATCACCAAATAAAAGGAAACTTTGGCAGATGTTATGGTGGTAACAGCAGCCACTAAAAAGGATCTATTGGAAGAAAATTCCTTGGTTCATCCCCTATACAGAGAGCCTACAGCTATGGACTGATTTGGGAAATGGACACACGCTTCAGAGACGTTTGCACTAGAACACTGAATTACTTGGCTCTTACTACTAGATTCCAAAGAGACTTGACCAAAGAGCTCTCCAAGTCTCTCTCTGGTAATCTACCTGCAGATGTTCATAAAGCATGGACTCCCAGCTTTCTACCCTTCAGTCTACTTCCTGTGTAGCCATGCAACACCAATGCCACTGATAGCATGGCTAGAACAGCAGACACAAGCATCACCATGCTTTGGCATTCCTGAATGTGTTTTTGTGATTTCGCAAAAGACTTTAAGATGTCCTGTATCAATGCCACCTTCAGTAGCTCTGCTATCTTTAGACCCAAGGTAAAAGACATGCTAACCAGGAGTCAACAAGATGATAAAACTCTCTCTGCAGAGGAATCCATTTCTTCAGACCACAGAGAACCTTTTCTAGGAATCAAAGGTCTGGGAAGAAGATGTGATTCCACAAGTCAGAGTTTTTATCATGATAGCCCTGTGGATAGACCTTCTAGTGGCAGAGGAGGAGGTAATTGCAATGGACATTGCACTAGAGGCATAGGTGGACTGCACAATCAGGGCTTTGATGGCTCCTTCATCAAGAAGCCCTATTAGTACTCCTGAAGGGTTGCCCAACTGTTGCACTCTGGCGGTAGTTGGCGAAGCACCTATCCATGCACCCACAACTCTGGCAAAGGATTCTTGGGTGCTAAACATAATTTTCGCAGGTTATTCAATTCCCTTTTCTCTTCCTCCCAAAAAAAAAAAGAAAAAGAAAAACAGAAAAAAGTTCCTGATGTTCCACCACCGAGTTCAGTGGAAACTTGCAGCAGTAGAGGTTTCAGAGCTGTTAACTCATTCACTCCAGAGGAGTTCAGGAAGTTTACACTGTAACTTCCAGTGGGCAGAGCCTAAGTCTTTTGACAGAATCAAATTATGTCCTCACATTTCAAACAAATCTTCATATCTCTGGAACCACAGGGATTATGAAAGAAGTATATAAATGGCAAACTTTTCAGCACAAGCTATTTGTATAGTGGTAGTATTCTTTAGGGTCTAGGTCTTAAACTGAATTTTATAAGTCACAGTAAAAACAGTAACTATTGCATTTATAATACTTTGTAAACAACTTACAATATGTCAGCAACCACTCAAATTATATATATATATATATATATATATATATATATATATATATATATATATATATATATATACTGAAAAGCAAACTTTTATTCATCTAGTTCAGAGCTTTCATTTGAGGCTAAGGATTTCTTTTTGTGTCACTTGGTTGTTGAGATATTTAGAAAAGTGTGAAAATTATGTCTATATAAATATCATAAAAACAACAGTTAATATCTGTTTACCTGCACTACACAGTGGTCAAATATTAACACAGTTGAGTTTGCCTTTGTGTAAGCTTTATAATGAAATCTTTTAAAACCTTGTGCATAGCATAGTTTTAGAATATTGAAGCAAATATGAACAAGCAATATTTGATGCCTACAGGCGTAATTAGGAGTTAACTGCAGATGCACCTGGAGGCGTCACTCAGATGTAATGAGAGTCATCTAACAAGTCCCCAAAGACCAGTTACAACCTGGAGTCTGTTTGAGGTCCTTTTTAGTACCCAAGAAAGCAGGGGACCCCAGCCCCATTTTGGATCTGAGCCATCTAAATCAGTTTCTAAAACAGGCAAAATTCCAGATGGTCACAATTCAGTCCATTTTGCCTCTACTGAGGAAGGATGATTCGGTGTGCTCCATAGATCTCCAAGGTGTATACTATCATGTGAAGATGAAGAAGCATTCAAGGAGATTTGTCCGTTTCTGGTTTGGGGCCAATCATGATCAATTCAGAGCCATGCCTTTTGGTCTCACCACAGCCCCCAGGGTGTTTACCAAGATAATGACAGTGGTGGCACTGCCTCTTCACCTGCTAGGGATCCAGTTTTCCTGTATCTCGATGATTGGCTCCTAACTGCTATCTCCAGGGATCTGCTATTGAATTATTTGGACCTTCTGCTCCATCTAATGCAGGATTTAGGGATCACAATCATCCTATCCAAAAGTCATCTTACCCCACAATGCAACAGATACAATTTATCAGGTGTCACCTGGATTCATTTCTACCGATCGCCAGACTTCCTATGCCAGGAGTGTTGTCCCTGCACTTCACAGCTATGCAGGTACTTCATCACTAAAGCTGATTCTTCCTCTTTTAGGTCTCGTAGCTTATACAATTTTAATGGTTCCACTAGGCAAATTTTATACAAGGGTACTTTAGAGAACCCCAGCTTGTACAATGGTCTCAAAACATTCATCTGCTGCATATGAAAGTTTGCATCACTGAAATCTGCAGACAGCACATCTCCTGGTGGACAAAATTTCCTTCAGTGACAGAAAGACATCCGTTGGCTCCACCAGTGCACCAGTGGCTATAGTAATCATGGACGCCTTTCTTCTAGGTTGGGGGAGGGGTATTTTGAATGGAGAACAATAAATTCAGGATCTATTTTCACTACCACGAGCAGTTGCAGTGCTACTTGCTTTTGTCTACTCTTGGTTTTTAGTATTTTTTTGGCAATTGTTCCTCCTGTTCTTTTTGATTTTTTTGAATGGAGGATAGTCCAAGGTACTTGGTCACATACAGATGTTAGTCTTCACATCAATATCTTAAAGGTGAGGGCAGTACTCCTAGTATTGCAGGCATTCCAGGATGTCCTCCCCAAGGTTATCTTTTCCATTCATTCAATCATTTTGGTAGTCTGGTACATCAACAAAAATGGAGGAATGCGCTCCTGTTCCCTTACGTCTAGAGGCTGTGAGAGTTTGGCAGTAGGTGATGTCGTCTCATTGATTTCTGCTAGTATACTAGATATCCTTGGTATATGATACGCTAGCAGACAAATTGAGGAAAACTATATTAATACCTTACAAGTGATCCCTCAATCCAACAGTGACAACTATGATTTTCCATTTTCCATCCCTGGGGCCAACCTTGTTGCAGTCTCTTTGCTTCTTACCTAAAGAACAAGTACATCAGTTATTTTGCCCTGATCCCTCCACAGGGACAGTCAACGACAAATGCTGTGTTCCACAGTTGGCCCCCAGTCTCCTCTGTGCCTTTCCCCTATTGCTCTTAATGAACAAATTCATCCAGAAAGCAAGAATATACAACGCAAAAGTGTTTATAATTGCCATCTTCTGGCCCCAACAAATATGTTTCCTCTTATTATGGGCTCTATTAGTACATCCATCCTGGATGTTGGATCAGTATCCAAACCTATTAACTCACCTGTCTGGATTGCCTTCTCTGGACCAGAGGTCCATGAAATAAACTGCTTAGCTCCTCCAGTTTTAAGCTTAGCCAGAGATGCCAGGCTCCCAAATTTAGTTTAAAGGATATCAAGCTCTCAAAAACAATCCACTAAGATCTATCATAACAAATGGAAAAGATTTTCCATTTGGAATATGTCTAAAGGTATAGACCCCTTTTCTACTCCCATTATTCCATATTGGAATTCTTGTCCAAATTCTTCCACAGAGACTCTAGTTATTCTGCTGTCAAAGTGCAAATTGCCACAATCTCAAATTTCCACATAAGAGTCTCTGAAGCCTTTTTGAAAGGAGCTTTTCTGTGACCATCTATCAGAGATCCAGTACCTCCTTGGGACATTAATGTCATGCCACAGGCAATAACTCAACCCCCCTTTGAACCAGCAACATCAGTTCATTTGAAGGTTCTCTTGTGGAAAACAATTTTTCTGGTGGGAGTTACATCAGCCGGATGGATTTCAGAACTACAAGCCCTTTCCTGCAAACCTTCCTATCTGGAGTTCATAAAGACAGTCTCTCCTTGAGAACTAACGCGTCCTTTCTTCTCAAAGTGGCATCCAATACAAATTTAAATCGGTCAGTAAACATGCCAGTCATTTTCCTCAAATTCTCAAACAAAGGTGAGTAGATTTTTACGTATGCTGAACGTTCATTGCCAACCTAGGCTCTGTCTTCATACAGCCAAGCAGATCAGAAAGCTTATCAATTGTTTGTTGTTTTCTCAAGACTTAAATTAAACAAAGCAGTTGCTAAGGTTACTCTTTCCAGATGGGTATCAGACTGTATTTCCTTTGCATACAGTAGAAAGTGCTTGTCCTTACAGTCTAAACCAAAACCTCACTCCACAAGGGCAATGGCCATGTCAGCCTTCACTAGTAGACCCCCTGTTGTTGACATTTGTGCTGCAGCAACTTGGCTAGCAGTCCAGTTTTGTGTTTCATTATAAACTGGAAGTATAGTCCCAATCACATTCTTCGTTTGGTTCCACTATTCTCAGTAATGTCCTTCCTTGATAACCCCCAGGTAAAACAGCTTGTGAATCTGTCCCATGTGTTGAATCGGATGAAAATAGACAACATCATATTCAAAAGTTACATACTTACCATAAGGATAGATCCATGTTCTCTGATTTTTGTCTGGTTCAACCTCCCTCCTGCCTCATAAACTGACACAAATGGGCTTCTGGTGACCAGGTAGTTTTTCTTGTATACACTGTGAGTAGTCCTGACTGACTACCTTACAATCCTATTTTTTTTACCTGTATGCTAGGTTGGTCTTGAATGTAATTTCTCTAGATTATTTCAGTGGAGCAAACCTGACCCGAGGTACTAAGGTGGAATGGAAGGAATTATGGGTAGGGGAAGTCAAAGCCCTGGATCTGAGAAGTTTCAGAATCGGTGCTAAGGTTGAATCCAATTGGATGCAACAACTCATGTATCTTTATGGTGCAGAACATTTGTGTAGTAAAGGTGCATACCAGTAAATGTAAGGTGGCTGTATGTATCATATTATGACTAAATAAAATTCATAGTATATATTAGCTTAATAGTGTATAGTACAGAGCAAATATAGCCAAAGGAAGCACAACATTAGGTAAACTGCTGCACAGCTTGCATATAATAGCTGTTAGAATGCATTTCAAAATGCGTAGTTAACTAGTAGACACACTTTGCTGCTTTATGCTTACTTCCAGTGTGTAAAATGCTTATTATCCTGTATAGAATGACAGTGTTCTTAGTTGTCGGACTGAAGTGTAGGATTAAATTATTTTTAAAGGGGGATCTTAATTGGATGGGCAGTGCTGTATGTCTTTGGTTCATAGGTAGGTACTAGGCTGTTGGCCCTAGGGCCTTTATAAGCCTAGCCAAAATTGTACCCTGGCTTTCGCCACCCAAGAAAATTATTTTCCTGTGCCCCTGTTTAGCAGGGCCACAGAAGTGATCCCTGGGGTGAATTTCCTATTTCCCATCCAGTCATCAAGATTTTTCTTGAAGAATGCCAATGTGGAGCTCTGTTTGACATAGGTAGTCTGTTCCAGAGTATGGGAAGTCTCTGAGATAGGAGTCTATCCCTCCAGCATGTTCTATTTATTGTGGTGACAAGGTTTAGGTCCATAGAGCATGTAGCTCGGAGGGATTGGCATTTCTTTAAGTGGAGCATGTCCAACAGCTCTGGGTTTGACATAGCTTTGTATGTTAGGCAGAGATCACCTCTGAGTAGGCGATATGCGACGGAGTAAAGCTGGAGCTTTTTAGATGGTCTGCATAGGGCATCTGTTTGAGGCCAGTAATCCTCTTTGTGAAGTATTTGTGTGGCCTTTCCAGTTGTTGTAGATGTCTTGTGAGGTACATACCAAAAGGGGCGTTGTACTCTGTAATGGGTCTAATGAGTGATGAGTAGAGGGGAACAATGACCTCTTTTTTTCTGGATGAGAAACCTTTTGTAATGAGGTAAGCCACGTAGAAGGATTTCCTAACCACTGTGGTGATGTGATTATCAAATGAGAAACTACTGTCCACCTGTGTCCCAAGGTCTCTTATCACATTTTCGACGTTAAGTAGACTACCAGCTATGTGGTAGTTCATGGGTACATAGTTTTCACCAAAGGGGATGACAGTACACTTTTTGGCATTAAGCTTCAGGCCATGGCTTTGACACCAGGCATCTGTTTCAGTGAGGCCCTTTTGTAGCTTGTCCACATTGTTAGGAGTTTCGATTATGGCTCCTAGTTTGCAGTCATCTGCAAAGTTTATTAGCCAAAGACCTGTGTTAGCCTGTACTTCAGAGAAGTAGATACCAAACAGGAGAGGACCCAAGACTGAACCCTGTGGTACTCCACTTGTCACTGGTTTGATGTCAGATTTGGAGTCTGCTACTGTCACAGCGTGGGTTCTGTCCGTGAGCCATTTGGCAACCCATCTTGTGACACAGGCATTTATACTTAGTTTAGTGAGCTTATCTATAATTCCAGAGTGGGGGATGGTGTCGAAAGCCTTGGCGAGATCTAGATAAGCTGTGTGAACCACCTTACCCTCATCTATGGCTTTGGTGACTGCTTCAAAGAAGACAGTCAGGTTTAGGAGACATGATCTGCCTTTTACAAATCCGAACTGGGTAGGGTCCAGAGTTTGGAGATTACCAATGTCTTTGTTTATGAGTTCCATGATGATACGTTCAGTGGCCTTGCAGACCAGGCTCGTCAGGCTAATGGGGCAGTAGTTCCCAGGGTCTGTCTTGGCTACCCCTTTGTGGAGTGGGATAACCATCGTGGTGCGCCATTCAGTGGGCACAAAGCCTGAGGTGAGCCTATGATTGAACATGGTACTTAAGTAGGGTGCCGGTTCATTTTGCAGTTCGTGTAGAAAGCAGCCTGGGATATTGTCAGGTCCCATGGATGCTATTTTCTTGGCTTTGGAGAGTGTGTTTTTACCTGTGCAGCCGTGATTACAGGAACATTGCATTCTTCCGGTATAGAGATGGGCCCTCTAGGAGACGGGGGGGGGGGGGTAAAGTTAGCACTGAACCTATCTGCCATGCTGTTGGCAATATCAGTTGGTTCTGTATATTTAGTGCCATTGTGCTGTAATTCAGAGCAGATCTGAGTGTTGCCATTGAGATTCTTGACATAGCTATAGAATGCTTTGTGGTTGTCTTTAGAGTCTGTGGCAATTTTGTTTTCATAACTAGCTTTGGAGGATTTTATGAAGGATCTCAGCTTCTTACTCCAGTCATGGGACTTTACTCTTTTTTGCAACAGTTTCTTTTTCTGTTGTAGAGTTTGTTTATGGCAGAGGACCACCAGATTGGCTTTCTTTTTTTGGAGGATAGCATCTTGGTTCTATTAGGGATAGCATGATCCATGCACTCGTGTAAGTGCTTATAAAGTGCATTTGTGTAGGATTCAGTAGTCGTACCTCTATTGTCTGACTGCATGGGTGTCATAAGTTTGCCACTTCTGTCTTAAGAAGTGTGAAGTTGGCTTTGGAGAAGTTTTTTATGGTGGTTTCCCTAATTGGGGGTGGGGGTGCGATGTGGATGTCTAGGGTGATTAGCTTGTGGTCGGATCTGACCAACGAGGAATTGACCATGTTGGTAATGACCAGATCTAGGATATTGCTGCCCCTGGTGGGGGTGTAAATAAGTTGATCCAAGGCATTGGAATTTATGAATTCCAGAAAACGTTGAGCAAAAGAGTTGGTACATGAGTAGTTTTCCCAGTTAATGGTGGGGTAGTTGAAATCGCCCATTGTTAGGGTGTTGGGTTGTACCCTAATACTTTCCAGTGTATCAAGAATTGAGGAGTGGGAATCCTGGGCCATGGTGGGGGGGGGGTCTGTAGCAAGCTACAATTTGGATTGCGGTCTTGCCCAGAGTTAGTCGCACTTGGATAATCTTGGATGCATTATGCTGTGCAACTAGCCTGGAGGTGTGGATATCCTTAATGAATATGGACACACCTCCACCTTTAGTGCTTTGTTCCGGGTTAGGTGGCCGAAAGGTGTGGTATGAATTATAGCCTGGTAATGCAGGGTGCTCTCTGGAGCTTTGAACCAGGTCTCTGTCACTGCTCAGATGTCTATGTTCTCCATTTTAAGGAGTGCCTCAAGTGAGTGCATTTTGAGGTTTAGAATTCTAGCATTGAGTAGCATTACCCTCAGATTTTGCTTGCTTGTACCTGTTACATTGGTGAATTTGTCATTTGAACCTTGCCTAAAAAAGGCAGTACAGGGGTGCCAAGAGCCTTAGCCAGTATCCGGAATCCCAAGGGCAACAGGTGCAGGCCATCTCTGGCAAAGCAATGTGGTCTGTTGATCATGTTGTCCCAGGCAGACAAATACTGGATCCCCTTAGAATGACACCAGAAGCTTAGCCAATTGTTGAAGTCAATCATTTTGTCCTTCTACTGTGGTATAATTTTGGGTGATGGCAGGATGCTGCTCAGGGCTAGGGTCATACCTGCCTGGGCTACAAGATTGGAGAGCTCCTCCATGTCTCTTTTCATGTAGTCCAGGGAGGTGTGTCTCGGGTCATTCACACCAACATGGACAATGACAGTGCCATATTTGTACTTGCTGTGGAGTGACCTGAGTGCATGCGTTATGTGGCGGATCCTGGCACCTGACAGGCAGCTGATGGTAACTTTCTCCTTGTTTAGCCTGGTGAGTGGAACATCAGGGTTGGGTACGTTGTTATGCCTTATGGGCTGTGGTTGAGTGGCACACTGAGTTTGTGGGCTATGTGTCATTTGGGTTGTGTTGGGAGGTGGAGTTTGCTTGTGTTTCTGCTTTGGAGGTCCCTGATGCTTGGGCAGGTTTTTATTGAGAGCCACCGCGAATGTAGGTGTGTGTTTTGTGTTTCTGTGTGTGTGTTTTGGTGGTGTAGGTTTTGAGAGACTATTTGATGAGTGTGGTGTGGTGCAAGTGTTTACCTTCTCCTCTTGACTGTCTAGTCCAGTCTTGGGTGAAGAGAGCTTTGCTGCCAGTTTGGCTATATTAGTGCAACTCTCACAGGTTGTAGTGTTGGGTGGTAGGAGGAGAGGGTTGTCTGTGTACATGAGGCAATTGCTGCATTGCCCCAAGATGCCCAGATTCATCAGGTAGACCGGAGAAATCACCGGGAGCTGACCCTTAGACATGCCTGGATAGGTACTTATTTAAGTACTAAAAACTGCTTTCCTCTAGACAAGTAAGGAAAGTTGAGTGCTGTAGTAATTTGCAGCTTATTTAGTGCTTACAACGAGTTTTGAACAAGTGCTGTGTTCAAAGAAACATATTTGAGTGCTGAAACTAGAAAACTGGCTAGTTCTAAGAAACAAAATTAAGCTAGAAGGCTTCCCTCCAACACATAAAGGCTTGGGGGCTCAGAAGCCTACAAACAGTCTAGACCACTTACAGGAAAGGCAGGAAACAAGGTAAAAAAATTTTTTTTTCTTTCCCAGATGCTCTCTTTGTACACAGTAGGAGTGCTTGAAATCAGAATATGATTTCACTGCACTCAGTTTAGTGAGCAAATGAGATGGGCCCAGAAGGAGTATCCAAACACAAATTTACAAGAGGGGCGGGCAGTTTCAAAGCCACCAAGATTAACACCAAAACAAAAACAGGAAGGGTGGACTAACTGAAAAAACAGAGTCAAAACTTCCAGTTCAGTTAATATTCAATACAACACAAATAAATCAGTTAAAATGCTGTATTTGAAAAAAGTGCAGATAAAAGGTATTTAAATTCTCTTACATGTCCAGTTGAATACAGCTAGATCTTAGCCTTCTGCACTTGCACTTCTGTCAGCTACTGCTTGGTCAGCTTCCTCACGACCCTTCTTGTGTCTTGTGGGAATGGTTGCAGGTAGAGAGGCTCTGAATGATGCTCCTTGGATTTGCTCAGGTACTTGCATGTAAATGCTGAAGTAATCCTAGAGTTGTGTGAGCATCACTTGTGTAATTCAGCATGTAAGTAATGCCCTCTTGTGGAAAATTGGAGTACTTCACCTCCTTCATGACATCCTCTTGAGGATCTGTTTACTGTGATGAGAAGCAAACCATCTCATCATGCCACTACAATAACAAGATATTTCTCAGCAGTAGGTATTGATAAATACAGGTTTGGGCATAAGATGGGGTAAGAAGGACTGGATGAGAGAGGCTGGAGGTGACAATGAGTGCTACCTTTTGGCCCTGCAGACAGAAAAGGTTTGTGCTAAATGATGCATGGAGAGAGCTGAGTGCATCTTGTGGTGTCCTATTTGTAGAGCAGACATGATGTTATTAATGCTGTAAATGCTTGGTGATAGAACCACTTCTCAAAAAAATGAGTTGTGTATGCATGGTTGATGTACCCCGTTTTTGCTTACTGCCACACATTGCTAAACTATGACATTAATTATTTGTTTTAGATGGTAAGCTGAAGCAAGTTGACTCTGTCTTTGAATATGGTGGCTCTGGGTTGGGAATAAACAGTCATTTCACTGTGAGTAGCTGTAACGGAGATATGTTTGGTGGCTGCCGTGCTGTTTGACACTAGCACTGGTCACCAAACCCAGAAATAAATGTCTGCCGTGGTGTTGAACACTAACACTGGTCACCAAATGCAGAAATATAACTGTAGTATGACTTAGTTTGTCATAATCAGGGTGTAGTACAAGTACTCTTGGGCTAGTAGCTCATGACACTCTTGCTGAAAAAGGCAAGTACTCTAATGCCATTTAGCCTGATCTTACCCAAGTACTTAGCCCACCCAGCACCCTAAACTGTGAAACTGGGTAGCCCTACTAGAGGCCAAACTCTAACCCTGAAACTGCCACCCATTTCCTAACCAGAGTCCTTGCTACCTAACCCTAAATCTAGACTCACATTTTATAAACCTAAACCTCCCTCCCACTCTATAAATCTAAAACTTCCCAACTGCTCTATAACCCTAAACTCCTCTTCTCCTTCCTAACCCTAAAACTCACCTTCTGCCCACTCTCCTGCTTTCTAAACCTAAAGGTCCTTTCTGATCACTGACATAATCTACACTCCCTCCACATGGTTGTTGCACTTATCTTGCTTGAATCTGAATAATTTGTTTGGATAAAGTGCAGAAGCTGCTTGCATGAATGTGTATTTGATTTTGAGTGTGAGCAGTGGCCTATATGTGCTACAAAGTTGCTAGAGTCCCTGGCTTTGAAACAGTGGTCTTCAAGCACTTAGGAGTGGAGCTCTTGTAGCAGACCATGTAATCACTGTAGTAGAACACATGGATCTCAAACTTAAACATGCACACTGCACTTTTTCTCTATTGGATGGGGCTGTAGTTCTTGAGCAAACATGCTATTGCTTTAAACCACTATCTTACACTCCATCCTTACCATCTACATTGTTTGCTAACTGCTTGGCAGTAGTGCCTCAAGGAACAACTTAACTGTGAGAGTGCACTGTTTTCTGGGATATTCAGTCAGTTGCCCCTCCAGAGAGATGGTGCCAGAATTCTGTTTATCTGACTGCGTAAGTATTGCTCTTGAGTATTTTGGTCATTCTTTAGCAGCTTGGTACCAAAGTAAGTGATCTCATGGCTTCTGAGGCAGTCCTCGACTGGTTAAGAATCTAGTGGTATTGTATTATATTGAAGAGAGTTCTTTGGTTGTGTGAAGTACAGAGCATGGCATGGTGAGGAAGGACAAAGTGTGTCACTTTTGCATCGGGCAGTACTCTGATCAGTGCTCACTCAGTTTGACAGCATTGAACTTCCTAATCCAAATCACCCTGGGAAGGTGATCAGTCAACTGCCTGTCCTCTGGGCATTGTAGAGTTGTACCCAAGCAAAGTGGTAGGGGAATTAAGGAAACAAAATAGTATGAAAAGCTGTTATGTCTATATAGCCATCTAGGTATTCTGAATTCCCTGAGCTTGACTGTGGTGCATGCAGTGGGTTTTTATTGTAATGCTCGCATGCTTTACCTAATAATTTTATGGTTATATTATTTTGATTAATAATGCCTGGCATATTGTTACTTTGACAAGCGTGTGACTGAAAAAGGATCCAACTAGTCCATTTCACTTACCTATAAAATACTGCTCACAACATACATCTTTCATGAGCTGCTAACATATGGAACATTTAGAATACAGCTGGACTGTAATAGACCCAGTGCAGCATAATGTCAGAGGGGTACAGGACGATTTGACCCCAAATGATTTGCCCTGGCTGTTTTGACCCTGGATGATTTGACCCCAGTTAAGATTGCATTACAGCATTTAAATGTGAATAACTTAAAAAAGATATGAAAAAAAAAGGAAACAGTCAAGTCACATTAACATTTTACAAAACAGTGTGTGGATACACTCAAAATCTAAATGAGTTTTTTCTAAATAAGAAATTTACCAAAAACTAAAGGAAACAATTGAAAAGGCATTTTACAAACGTAATAAAGAAATACAGCACACAAAACTATAGATAAAATAAACATATCAGATGAAAGATTATCTTCCAAGAAAAAAATTTAGATTAAGAAATCCAAGAACAGTATAAGGACAAGTAGAGTATGAAGCGTAGCCAATACAGTAAGGATTCATCACAATAAAATAGGAAATATAGCTGCTGCCACCTACTGGATCCTATTAATTAATAGATTAAAATTAGTTAACATTAACAAGTAAATGAAAATATACATATGAAAATATATAGAAATGCATTGGGGTCAAATTGTCCTGCTTCCTGTCAGAGAGGCAGTATCAAGACTGCATATATATACAATGGCACAATTTTTCCTCCTGAATTAACTATGATCCAGATGTTTTCTTTAGATCTGTATTTCTCAGCTAACTGCAAACAGTCAGGCCTCCCATAGTGTACTGAACTGATTTATTGCTTAGTTGGACAGTGGCTGGTTACAGGAGCTCTTTACTGGGATAACCTTCACTTTTTTTTCCTGCTGTGGCCCTAGCACCTACCTTTGGTGTCTGAGTTCTTTGCTCACAAGTTGCGAAAATTATATTAAATGTTTCTTTTGCAGTGTTAGTTGGTGTGCAGTGTTTTTAATCTTGAATGCTAGGAAAGCACAAGTGTCTGGAGATGCACTGCAGTTTTCTTTTCAGTGGGAGACTGTGGATGTGCAAGGGATGAAAGTATTGCATCTTAATTCACATCACAGGCTAACATGATGAACATTTGTCACTTATCTTGAACGTCAGTCCTCTGTAAATTCTGTGCTTCTAGCAATTGGTTGCTGTTCTGTTGATGGAGAATGGACTTGTAGCCACTAGTGAATGGCATGAATATTCAACAGTTTTACTTCTCTGTGAATCTGGGGACTTGATTTGTGAGTTTACAACCCATTAAAGGTTCTGTTACTGTTTTCTCTGGCAGTTTCCTTTTGTCCAGGAATTCCAATACTTAATGAAGGTGCTTTCTGAACTATAGCTGGTAATACACACAGGGGTTCTGCATAAACACAGCTGGATAGTAAATATTTGTATTTGTTGGATCATTGTGATACTTCATCATCTCTTGGTTGTAAACTTTGTCAACATCAGCCTTACTCTATAGCATCCCTCAGGTTTTCTGTTCATGGTACATGGTTAGGTTTTGTACTGGTAATTGACTTGGAAAAGTAACAGAATGGGGGTTATTACAAACAACCATACTGGTCTTAGGGATTTATAGATTTATGTCGGTCTGCTCTGTTTGTCCTTATGATGAGGCCGAATGCAGATGCTGCTATTTATGTTTCAAGAACACCTGCTAACATTGACATCTGCTGGCCTTTCATATGCCATCCATTCATGCACTGAGATTAGGAAACTGCACTGGAACATGCTACCAGCCAAGCCATCATCACTGGCAGCATGCCGTAGAAGTAAGACAGCTGGCAAGGTTGATAAGGTAGAGAAATTTGAAATAAGATAACTGTAGAGAGAGAGAAAGAAAGCAAGCAAGCAAAGGGGCTGTGTTTTTCTGCAGCTCATTAACCTTAGATTGTTCCTAAAACAATCGTGCTTTAACTCTTAGTACACTCCTGGTCTTTTGATAAGTAGTTATCTGCCTTTACCCCAGTTCACATATGTGATGTTAATGTGCTCTGCTAATACTGCATGTGAAACTTGTTTTGTTTTCAGAGAAAGAAACAATGCCAGAGGCAGGCAGCTGCTAATACAGCAGTGTATTATTTGTTCTAGGTATTAATGAGAGTTATCAGATGGGAGTGTTCCGAATTCTTGCAGGCATTCTACATCTGGGAAATGTGGAGTTTAAAGATCGGGATGCAGACAGTTGCATAATACCGGTATGTTGTAAAAGCATGGTGTTTTATTGAAATAAAAAAGTCTGTGAGAAAAAATGTCATCAGAATTAAAACCTGCTATTGGCTTAACCTTTGAAGAGTGTGTGTGTGAGAGAGACAGAGATGGTTCAGCATTGACTTATTTTTTGGAACATTGCAGGCTAAATTGGCCATGTGTTTATCTTGGTCAGTTTACAGCCAGTTGAAAGTTTTTTAGCAAAGTTTTGAAATACTTATTTTAGAATTATTGAATACTATTTTAAATGACAAGTTTATACTGTGCACGTTATTTTACTTAACTTGCAGAATGCTACACTGTTTACAGATATTATTTGGCTTGGTATATACTGTCTTGCAGACAAATGCAAAACAGTGTGACAAGATTAAACTCTGAGTAGTGAAGTGCATTAACCCTTGCATACTGATGCTTACATCTGCAGTGCTACCATCTACTGTGGAAACATCCCAAGTCTATTGTCTCTTTATAGTAAAAATGCTTTAGCGGATGGTAGTTATATTTTTTATCTTTTTTTTATTGTTTTACGCTGCATAACCAATAAGGGAGTGAATGACAAACATTAGACTGACCACTGAAATTTTCATCCTTGTCTTTAAAAGATGAGACAAAAATACACATGCAGCAAGCGATTCTATATATACATTGAAGAAATTGTTATACAAAAACGTGTCACCTCTCAGAAACTCATTAGATGTTATCTAGTCAACATTTTCCATTCAACGGTATAAATTTTCAACCCCTTTTGAAAACAGAACAAGAGAAGTCCATAAGCTCAAATCCAGTGATTTTTTTTATATTTTCCACATCTTTGTAATTCTCCACCAAACTAGTGTAAGCGCAGACCACTGAGGCTTGAGATGAAGGGATCTTTTCGAGAATGGCTAGCCCTACACTTTAACAGAAGTGGATAAAGCAATATTAACAGGATTGACCCCATAATAAATGATAAACCTTCTGCAACACCTTTCATGGTTCCTTCACCTGAGGGCTTTTAGGGAATGTATGTTACCAAGAATGTGACATCAAGTGAGAGCAGCATCATTGCCTATTAGAGGTAGGTGTTAACATTTTGTAAAGCCTTTCTGGGCTGTAGAAGGCAAAGTGTAAAGTTTTCCAGCCAAATCTAATTGTTGGGGAGTAATCTGAAAAGACTAATACCATCACAGGGATGTTTGTTTCCATCAAACTGGGACAGCTCCACTAAGGCGACTTCTGTGATCTGTGAATATAAACCAGGACCTCTGAGACTCTGTCCCTAAAAATCACATAGGTTCATAGGTGTTTACTAGGCTAATGACCATAAGTGACTTTTTAAGCCTAGACATGCATCCCAAATCTCTGACAAGTTCTGGTACCCTTGATAAGTGTAAGTAGGGGCTTGGGAGATGAAACATTTACAAGCAGGGGCCCGGGAGAGGAACCAATTACAGGTTGCCTTTGTCCACTAGAGACATAGGTTACAAACCAAGGATTAATTTCTTGTTCCCTATCCAATTGTCCAAGGTGCATATGAATTGGGTTAAGGAGGAACTTTGCTTCACATGGTTGTGGAGCCTGTTCCAGAGACAGGGTAGTATCTGGGATACATACCTGCCTCTCCAGCAGGTCCTATTTATATCACAGGCAAGTTTAAGTCTTTAGAATGGGTAATTCTGGTGCTGTTTGTTTTGTGGATATGCAAGAGGTTCATCAGCGTGGGGTCTGACAGTGCCCTGTATGCCAGGCACAAATCTCCCTTCAACAACCTATAGTAGACAGAATACAGGGATAGGGCTTTCAGTTGGGCTGCATAGGACATTTTACTTACTCCTTATATTATTTTAGTGAGGAACCTCTGTGGATGTTAAGAAAGAACCCAGGAACGAGCCATGAAACAGTAACTATTTCTAATTCTGAGACTTGTTAGTGTGAGTCGTGGAATAGGGAGACTGAACAGACTCATAGGTAAGTACGTACTAGGCTAGATGCCCTTCTGGGCCATTTTAAGCCTAGCAAATTGCCCTCAGAGATGAGAATCAAACCCTGTACCTGGTGCTCATGGGGAAAACACATTAACCATTATGCCAACCCCCAACATATATAGTAAAATAATTATTCAGTGATGTGCGTGGGTAATGCATGCTGCCAAATGTCAGTTATTGGTGTAGGACGTGGAAAGCTGTTCTCAGCTCTACAAATTGTTGTAGAGTAATTTTGCTGAAACAAATTGGACCCTTTGTCCTTCCAAACCAGAAGTTTGGTGGACCTGTTTAGGTGCACAAGATCTCTTGTACAACAAATATTTTCCAGTTAAATGAATGCATGTTTTCTGAAAAGAGCACTTAACATACTTTCTTGGGACCAGAACAGAATCCAAAAGAACATCATGTCCCTTCAGATATTTATAAACAACTTTTCTGCATTCTTAAAAAATAAATTTAACCTCTGTATTGTGCATTTTACTTGAAATATTAACATATAGGTACATACATAATCAGACCAACTTTAACAGGATAGTAAATTTTCTCTTACTGCATAAAACAATTGTATTACTATGGGCAGCTAGGATATATCTTTGCAAACTAAGAAATTGCAATCCTCCAGTCCATTTATTTAAGCACATGGTAACAGCTAGTATCCCACGTTTGTATGGATGCCAAAGAAAATGGAAATAAGCTGATGCATTTTTTTAACAACTGTCTCCCTGTAAAGCTCATGGAAGTCGTTATGGGGTATACAATCTTAGGGAAAAACACAACCCTACATAATTCTACTCTCTGATTTTTGAGGGCGCTAGATAATATGCCATTCCTTTTTCGAGATATGACATCTTTATTAAATCATCACATTTTAATCTATAGCATGGGTTTATATATGTTATTGTATATATGTTTTCCTTTTAACAATTTTCATTCTCCAACATTATAGAAGTTAGAAAGTAAAAAAATGATCCCAACAGTCGACCAGGAACACACCAACTTTATTGACCACAAGAAATTCCTGAGACTAAGCGCTTTCGCCAATAATTGGCTTCATCAGAGTCAAAGGAAACATAATGATACAATGATATAAATAGTTAAAACCATCAGACAGTCAAGTAATCAACCAGTCATCAGCAGTGTAGTAAATTGCAGTAACCAGCGATTATAAAGTGCCTAGTGCAAATCACTTCATGCTCAAAAAATAAAAACGCATTTTACAATGTATATAGTACCTAATATAATGTTAACATTTTATTGGCGAAAGCGCTTAGTCTCAGGAATTTCTTGTGGTCAAAGTTGGTGTGCTCCTGGTCGACTGTTGGGATTGTTTTTTTTTTTACTTTCTAAGTTATTTTCCCTGTTGGGAATTGTTCTTTGTTGTGTAACTTTATAGAAGTTGCTCATTTCTTACCTTCTGTTAAACCTTACTCCTCTTCTGTCCATTATTCTGCATGCATTGCACCCACAAATTCTGTTTATTTCTATGAAATGTGCTTCTCTTTAATAAAAATGATACTGTCATTTCTTAAATATCCTTTGCAGAACCTAGGACTTTTAAACTGGGTATTGATTTTGATTTCCATTTTCCAGTAGTTGCTTCTTTCGGCAGCCGATGACATTAAACTTAGGAATGCCTTTCTATGCTTAGGGAATTCATATTCTGTATCCCAGTTCAGAAGAGTAATTTCCTTAGTTACAACCATTTGTTTCCCAATTTCTGTCAAAGTGCACTACAAGTAATATTTAAAGTCTGCCAACTTTTTTTATTCTCCAAAACGTTCCCATTTACTTCCCTTTTTTCTATCATACCTCAAGGTTTGCTATATGCGCTTAGAAAAAAATCCTCTGAAATCTATATGGGGTATAAACATGCATATGTAAACCCTTCCATGTAAAAATCCTAAACCGACTGGACTTTATTGCATACTTGGGAGCTTTAAACATTTCTTCCCATAGAATTGCCTTTCCATTCTCTTTTCCCAAAATTTTCTAACTACCTCTGATCAGTTCTTATATTTATCATGCAGATTTTATACACCAGCTAATTTATCTCCTTTTTAACAGCTGGTTCTGTTTTGTTCTAGACCCAACCAAAAACTCTAGCACAGCTGGTCTTTAATTTAACCCTTTCTGTATACATATACTCTTTTATTGATCCCTAATGGGGAAGACAGTCTCTATCAAGCAGTCCAAACTTCTGCTTAACCTCATCCCAATCTGTCATCTTTCCCTGCCGAGTTATTTGCCCCTCATACCCATGGTCCCTTTACTAATTTCCTCCAGAAAATTCCAGCCCCCCTCTTGCCCGATTTCTTTACCTACATAGACATATTTATTAGTAAACTTTTCTTTCTCAGTTTCCACACGAGCTTAGTTCTTAAAAAATACTTCATGAATATATAATATAGGTCGATACTAGGCTATCGGCCCTAGGGCCTAAACAAGCCTAGCCATCACAATTCCCTGACTATTTCTTCCCATAGTATTTACTTCCCTGGACCCCTGTATAGCAGGGCAACTGACATGATCCCCGGGGTGAATTTCCTATCTCCCATCCAATCATCAAGGTTTCTTTATGAAGAGGGCCAAAGAGGCGCTCTGCTTGACATGTATGGGCAAGTCTATTCCATAGTCTGGGGAGTCTCTGGGTCAGGAACCTATCCCTCCAGCATATTTTATTCATTGTGATGACAAGGTTTAGATCCCTGGAGCGTGTGTCTCTGAGGAATTGGGATTTCTTTAAGTGTAGCATGTCTAGCAGCTCTGGGTTTGACATGGCCTTGTATGTTAAGCAGAGACTGCCTCTGAGTAGATGATATGTGACAGAGTATAGGTGGAGTTTTTTTAGATGGTCAGCATAGGTCATCTGCTTTAGGCCTGTGATTCTTTTAGTAAGGCATTTTTGCGGCCTTTCCAGTTGTTGCAGATGTCCTGAGAGGTACATACCAAACGGCATTGTATTCTATAATGGGTCTAATGAGGGATGAGTACAGTAGGACAATGACCTCCTTTTTTTCTGGATGAAAAGCCCTTAGTGATGAGGTGTGCCACATAGAAGGATTTCCTGACTCTTGTGGCGATGTGGTTATCGAAGGTGAGACCACTGTCCACCTGTGTCCCTAAGTCTCTTATCACACTTTCAGTGTTTATTGTACTGCCACCTATGTGGTAATTCACGGGTACATGTTTTTTCCCAAAGGGGATAACTATACAATGTTAAGTTGTCTATCTCAGAAGATACGTGAAACGGAGCAAAAATAATAAAACACTCAGAAAATTACTGATAATACATGACTTTTAATAATCAGACCGGTTTCGGCAAAAAAAATGCCTTCTTCAGTGATACACGGCAAAAAAGCCAGAGACAATACTTCATGAATATTTATAAGAATGCCCAACCAATGAAAATCCTAAACCTGCCACTGTGAAAAGTGGTAGGTTCCCACACCCAAAATTGAGTTCAAGAGTAGAAAAATGTGATAAACATATATCCTTGGAAATATTGTAGTGTCACCATGAGTTCATAAAAAACATTGACAACTTGCATCATTAATATAAAGATGGTAATATATGCAAAACAAATAATAAATATAAATAAATATATATCCAAAAGAAAGAATGGTAATATAATAATTCACTAAACTAACCATATGCACATGATTGGGATAAAATTGGTACAAAAATTGATACACCTGATTAATTACCCAAGTATAGGTTAACCAATTTGTAACTAAACATGATGAACCATAGAAAATGAACCTCATAAACATGTACGTTCACAATAAAATTGTGGTTAATATTAATAAACATGTAGTTCTGATATAACAACATCGAATAAGTTATCCACTGGGACCTGAAATACATAAGTATAAGAATAGATTGTTATAACAAATCATGTAACAACAGCAATAAATCATAGCAAATAGTATAACTGTTTATAAATGATCATTCAAACCTGGAGGGAAGAGTGCTCCCAATGTAGTAATCCAATAAATACATAAGTATAAGAATAGATTGTTATAACAAATCATGTAACAACAGCAATAAATCATAGCAAATAGTATAACTGTTTATAAATGATCATTCAAACCTGATGGGAAGAGTGCTCCCAATGTAGTAATCCAATACTTTTCTTTATGATTTAGGATGCTGTGCCATCCTTGAGGATTTTTTCGATCACCTATGATCCTGTCGATAATCATGAATGTAAATTGAGCCTGTGGATGCTTCAAAGTATGGCGAAAAAGGGCATTGTGATCTTTTTTATTCTTGATGTCACTTCTATGTTCATTGATGCGTGTTCTAAGTGGTCTAGACGTTTGACCCACATAGCAGGCAGAGCAATGGCAAGTGGCTAAATATATCACCTAGCTGCTGCTGCAGTTACCAAATACTTTGCAGTCATACACTTTACTTGTATTCTGACTAGTGAATTGTTTAAATTTACGAATTTGTTTACAAGACCCACAGTGACCACAGGGAAAAGTTCCCAACAATTCATCCCCAGACATAGTTAATTGTTTATATATTGCCCCCCCACTTCCCTTATGTTTAAAGTGACTGAACAATGAACCTAATGTTTTTCCTCTTCTGTAGCTAAACTGACACTGAGATCCCAAAAGTTGTCTCAGCTGGTCATTGGCCAATAAGATGTTCCAATGTTTATTTATAATGCTCTTGATTGCATTATGGTTTCTACCATAGGTCGTCACGAACCTTATAGAAGATGAAGTTGGATCCCTAGGCTGTGTCTTGTATTGTAATAAAGTTTCTCTATCCATATTGGTAGACCAATCCCAGGCCTTAACAATGTCTAGTTGTTTGTAGCCTCTGTTGACAAATCTCTGGAACAGATCCAGACTGGCTTTCTCATATTCCATGGTAGTGGAATTAATGCATTTCATCCGCATGAATTGAGACTTGGGTATGTTGCGGATGGTGTGGCGTAGCCACTTGCCATTGCTCTGCTTTCTATGTGGGTCAAACGTCTAGACCACTTAGAACACGCATCAATGAACACAGAAGTGACATCAAGAATAAAAAAGATCACAATGCCCTTTTTCACCAAACTTTGAAGCATCCACAGGCTCAATTTACATTCATGATTATCGACAGGATCATAGGTGATCAAAACATTCCTCAAGGATGGCACAGCATCCTAAATCATAAAGAAAAGTATTGGATTACTACATTGGGAGCACTCTTCCCACCAGGTTTGAATGATCATTTATAAACAGTTATACTATTTGCTATGATTTATTGCTGTTGTTACATGATTTGTTATAACAATCTATTCTTATACTTATGTACTTCAGGTCCCAGTGGATACCTTATTCGATGTCGTTATATCAGAACTACATGTTTATTAATATTAACCACAACTTTATTGTGAACGTACATGTTTGAGGTTCATTTTCTATGGTTCATCATGTTTAGTTACAAATTGGTTAACCTATACTTGGGTAATTAATCAGGTGTATCAATTTTTGTATGAATTTTGTCCCAGTCATGTGCATATGGTTAGTTTATTGAATTATTATATTACCATTCTTTCTTTTGGATATATATTTATTTATATTTATTATTTGTTTTGCATATATTACCATCTTTATATTAATGATGCAAGTTGTTAATGTTTTTTATGAACTCATGGTGACACTACAATATTTCCAAGGATATATGTTTATCACATTTTTCTACTCTTGAACTCAATTTTGGGTGTGGGAACCTACCACTTTTCACAGTGGCAGGTTTAGGATTTTCATTGGTTGGGCATTCTTATAAATATTCATGAAGTATTGTCTCTGGCTTTTTTGCTGTGTATCACTGAAGAAGGCAATTTTTTTGCTGAAACCGGTCTGATTATTAAAAGTCATGTATTATCAGTAATTTTCTGAGTGTTTTATTATTTTTGCTCCTTTCACGTATCTGCTGGCCAACAGTGTTTTCTATGGTTCTTTCTGGCCGTCCAGTAGCTACGTGTATAGCATAGTGTTTTGTTGAAGTTGTCTATCTCGCCTTCATTCGTGCTGTTTGGGCCGACTCGGCCATCTTCAATAGCTCGAGAGCTGTTTACTGGCACGAGGCTACCCCTTATCCCATGATGCCTAGCAATAGCTACCCAGATCTTGTTTGCCACTTCAGCTGCGAGGTGTGTTGTTTTCTGGCTCAGGCTTGTATATTCAAATTTTTTGTGTAGAAATATATTCTTATACTCTATAAAACTATTAGATAAATTACCTTTCTTAGTTTTATTCACTAGTGTTTGTTGTTGAGTACCTTGTTCTCTTACAGTCCCTTTTAGTAGAACTCGTTTAAGTTAGAGAGTTCTCCCTTCCCCCACTCCCTTCCCAAGGACAGCCATTTAACTTAGAGGCTCTCTTTTCCTTCTGTTTTAGAGATTGTTTTATATATATATATATATATATATATATATATATATATATATATATAGTCTGTTGTACTTTGACTAGAGTAGAATTTTTTTCTGTGTTTCTCTTCTGGTGTTTAGTTTTTTGTGTTTAGTTATGTCTAAAAAAGCTAAAGTTTCTGGATTTAAAAAGTGTGACTCGTGCTGTCAGAAAATGTCTCTGACAGACAGGCACACTAGTTGCATTTATTGTTTGGGCGCTGTTCACCTGCAGGACTCTTGTTCTATCTGCCATGCCTTTAGTCCAAAAGTCGTGCAGGAGCGGAAGAACAAACTGATCCTTAAGGGTCTGTTAAAACCTCTGGATTCACCGGCAAAGAGTTCACAGCCAGTGAAATCCCCCAAATCCTCTAAACCGTCGGCTCCACCTTTAGAGCCGACTCCGGTACAGGATTTACCGAGTATGTCAGTTCTGGCTGGCACTAACAAGACAACCCCTCCGTTGACTCCATCGGATGTTTCGGAGCCATCTCGGAGCCATAAAAGGCTGCGGTCCCCTTCGTTAGAGTCAATTCATTCGGCTCCTGGCTCTCCATTATTGCAAAGTGAACGTAACCACTGTTCTTCACACTCCTCTCAATCCTCTAGGCTGTCGGATCATGATGTGGAGTGAGTAGTAAGTAGGTTGATAAAATCACAGGCACTAGCTAAAATGTTGTCTAGCCCTCCTCAACAGGTGTCGGCTCCATCCACCTCCCTTTCTGTTCCTCCTCCGACTCCATTGAGCTCGGAGCCGGAGTTCGTTGGGGTTCGAGTAGTGGAACCGTCAGCTCCGATAACCATATCTCCTTCGGTTCCGATGTCGGCTCCGATTACCTCGATAGTACCTTTGATCGAGGGATCTGGATGCCGGGGCTCCCTCATCGGCTCCGAGGGGGCGTGTCATCAGACCCTTGTCTGACCCCGTTCTCCCTCTCGGAGCATCGGCGCAGGTGAGCTTGGCTCCATCATTGGCCTCTGAGCCGTCCCCCTCGGCATGGAGAAAGATTCCTATTTCTTCGGAACCGGTGCTTTCTCTGCCTCGAGGCAGGGATGCCTTTGAGGTTATGCAGAGTGTGCTGTCCCCCGAGTCAGCTCCACTACCAGCCCCACTGGCTCAGTCCCCTACAGTGTCTGTGCCAACCTCTGCTTCTCCTCCAGACCCCAAGCGTAGGGAACCAGTGCTCCAGGACACCCCATTGGGTGTTTCCTCTTCTTCCGAGGCCTCCCCTGATCACTCAGAGATTCCCCCTTGGAAGAAGTGCAAGAGAACGCACATTGACTCACCTGAGTCTGTCACTTCTGATACAGACTTAGATGAATCGGAAGGGTCCCAGAGATCCCCCTCTGAAGATGTTTCCTTCTCGGACATCCTGGAAATGCTTAGGCAGAGGGGGAACTGGAATCCCCTAGTCCCTACCCATGATGATTCTGTATTCCTGGATGCTTTTGGTTCCTGACCTTCCACCTCCTGGGTTTCTCCGCCTTTTGACCCACTTATGTCTGTAGTGGCTTGAAAGGCTTGGTCAGCTCCGGACACAGTGGAACCAACTCCGAGGAGACCTGGTAAATTTATTACAGCCCCCCAGGATAAGCAGTTCCTTTCTAAAGGTGTGCCAGTTGATGCCATGGTGGTAGCAGCAGCCACCAAAAAAGAGTTAGCGGAGACCTCTTCATCTGTTTATCCCCATAACAAGGAGTTTAGGACAATGGACAGGTACGGAAAGCGAATGTTTGCTTCAGCGACCTTCTCCATGAGGTCACTGAACTCTCTGTCATTTTACTCGACTTCAAAGGGATCTCCTTAAAGAGCTTGGAGATACCCTTCAAGATCCTACAGCTGAGGGAGCACAAGCCAAAGTAGCTCCCCAGCTAGCGATGCTTAATTCTGTAGTTAACTCCTCCATGAGGCTCACTTCCTATGCAGCCGATGGAGCAAGTAGAGCCGCGGGCATGGGTGTAGCCCTTAGGAGGCATGCATGGATGTGGCTGTGTCACTTTGTGGAGCCCTTTCGAGCGTCCTTCACCAATACCCCCTTTGATGGCTCCTTTTTGGGCCACAGGTGAAAGACACGTTGACTAGGTGTGAGCAAGAAGGCAAAACTCTCTCTGCCGTGGGAGTCTGTTTTTCCACACCCTCTAGACCTTACCCCAAGTGTCAGAAGAGTTGGAAGATGTGGTTCCGTAAATCTCAGGGAGCCTTACCTGACACACGTAGTGATTTTTCCTCCAGAGGCAGAGGGAGAAACAATAATAATAGATGCTGCCCTTCTGGCAGAGGGGGTCCGCAGAACCAGGGCAACAGAGAATCTTTCTCTGATAAGCCCTTCCAGCATCCCTGAAGGGTTACCCGGCTGCTCACCTCTGGAGGCAGTCGGGGAAGACTTTCACTGTACCCAAAAGCCTGGCAAAATTTAACAAGAGACAGATGGGTACGGTCCATTATATCCGGAGGTTACAAAATTCCCTTCCATCAATCCCCTTAGTCAAAGAAGACACTTCCAGATGTTCCACCCAATCTGAAGGAACAAGCAGTAATAGTAGTTTCAAAACTGCTAGAAAAAAGAGCCATCCAGGAAGTCCCCCGCAGACCAGCTTGGATCCGGAACTTACTCAAGGTTCTTTTTGGTACCAAAAAAGACAGTGGGCTGGAGACTTATTCTGGATCTCAGCAGACTAAACAAGTCTGTACAAAGAACAAAGTTTTGGATGGTCATGCTAGAGTCCATTCTACCCTTCCTGGGTCAGGACAATTGGATGTGCTCGATAGATCTTCAGGACGCGTACTACCATATCAAGATGGACAGATGCTCCAGGAGATTTCTTCGCTTTCGGGTGGGGGCCAGTCATTACCAGTTCAGAGCTCTGCCCTTTGGTCTCACCACAGCCCCCAGGGTGTTTAAATGTATGGCAGTGGTCACAGCTCACCTGAGATGTTAAGGATTTCAGGTGTTTCCATATCTAGATGACTGGCTCCTCACTGCTACCACCAGGCATCAACTCCTACAAGCGCGGGATTATACAATCACATCCTGCACCCAGCTAGGTATTACAGTAAATTTCGAAAAGTCTGCCTTGTTGCCCTGTCAATCTATCACTTACATAGGAGCAGACTTAAACACGAGGGATATGTTCGCAAGGTTGCCACTAGAAAGAGTGTCCACAATTAGTCAATAAGTGCAAATCCTAATGCAGAGCAAAAGGATCCAAGTCAGGTATGTCCTTCAAACTCTGGGCTCCATGGCAGCTGCCATTCTTCTACTCCCACTAGCACGCTTCCACATGAGAATTCTTCAATGGCTTCTTTTCACGCAGTGGTCTTTCCAAGAGCTACCCATGTCTCACATGATCCTGATCATGGAGGCATGCAAAAGACACCTTTCTTGGTGGATGGTTTCCCCACTAGTTACTCAGGGCAGACCTTTCATACAACCCCCTCCGGTAGCCACAGTGACGACAGACACCTCCCTGATAGGGTGGGGGGGGCATTATCTGGGCAGGACAGTCCAAGGCACTTGGCAACTTCACAAGTACCATCTGCACCTAAATGACCTAGAAATGAGAGCCATGCTCCTAGCATTGCAAGCTCTTCAAGACTCTCTTCCTTCCAGGACCATTGCAATTCAAACAGACAACATATCAGTGGTGTGGTACATCAACAAGTAGTGCGGAACCAGATCCTACCCCCTGTGTCAAGAAGCACTCAGACTTTGGCAGTGGGTGATTTCCTCCCAGCATTTTCTGATTGCGACACACATCCTTGGGAGATCCAACGTCATAGCGGACAGGCTCAGCAGAGCTATCCTCGTGCCTCACGAGTGGTCCCTGAATCAGGAAGTTGTGGATCTTATTTTCTGCAAATGGGGACAGCCTTGCTGTGATCTTTTTGCCACCCCCTTCAACAGCAAATGCAGCAACTACTACTCCCTTCTTCCACTTCCAGGTCACATACCCAGAGACGCTCTAGTCCACAATTGGCCTCAGGAACTTCTTTATGCTTTTCCTCCATTTCCCTGATACCGAAACTCGTACAGAAAGCAAAATCAATGGGTTGCAAACTGATCCTCATTGCCCCCTACTGGCCTCGACAGATATGGTTCCTGTTCCTGCACCATTTCCTTCCCGATCATCCCTGGAGTCTGGACCCAATTCCAGATCTCCTGATTCATCAGTCAGGTGGGTTGCATCAATCCCTCCAAACTCTCCAGCTCACAGCTTGGTTGCTCCACCCACTTCCAACCTTAGCCAGGCTTCCCAGCATTTCCCCCAGCAGTCCGTGAGATAATTGTCTCCTCTCATAAGTCTACAACAAGAAAAACTTATGCTAGCAAATGGAAACGTTTTTCTTGTTGGGCAGAGTCTAGGAATGTGGATCCCTTCTCAGCCCCAGTCCACAAAATTTTGGAATTCCTGGCACAGCTGTTTCACTCCGGGGCCACTTCCATTACGATTAGGGTACAATTAGTGGCCATGTCTAATTTTCATGTTGGTTTGTCATATTCTAACATTGTCTCATAAGCTCTGTAAAGCTTTTTTGAGAGGAACATCTCTTCTTAGACCTCCAGTGAGAGATCCGCCTCCTCCTTGGGACCTTAATTTAGTCCTAACTTCCTTAATTCTGCCTCCTTTTGAACCAGCAGCATCCTGCTCCATCAAGTTTCTATGTTGGAAGACACTCTTTCTGGTAGCTGTCACTTCAGCTAGGCGTGTCTCAGAACTTCAAGCACTATGTGTTTGTCCTCCCTACCTGGTGTTTCACAAGGACAGAGTTGCTCTGAGGACTAATCCTTCGTTTCTTCCTAAAGTCTGCTCCGAAAATAATTTAAACCAATCTATAGATCTCCCTGTGTTCTGCAACAAGGCAGAGTACAAACTTCATCAATTGGATGTTCATAGACAATTGCGTTTTTACCTACACAGAACTAAAAAAATAAGAAAGTCAGACCAATTATTCCTTTCTTATGCCTTAAACAAACAAGGTCTCCCAGTTTCCAAGCTGACCTTATCCAGATGGTTGTCCTACACTATATATTTATTTATTTATTTTTCATTTGTTGACCGGGCTAGTCTAACTGGATATATGTCCATTTTCAGTAGAGGCCCGGGGAGAAAAGCTCCAAACATGATCAGTAACAAAGTTAACAATATATAAAAGGACATGTATATAAAAAAATACAGTACAAAGGTAGCATTGGTTAAATGAAAAATATAGTAATAAAATTATGGACTATAGCCATTGTACTAAAGGTTAACTAAATATAAAATAAGAAACACTTGTTCAAAACACAAAACAGAGTAAGATCATTGTAATTTTACTTTTAATATAAATAATGAGGAAAAAAGTAGGTTTGGAGGCTTAGGTTAGTGTGAGGGGAAAGGGATTTGAGCAGGAGGGGCAGAGGATTTCAGTCTGGATTAGCACAAGGGACAGAGCCACTGGGTTTTAAGATGTTCTTTGTTATGTTTTTTTGAATAGAGAAGTAGAAGCTAGGGTAGATAGTTCAGTAGGGAGCATATTCCAGTTTTTACCTGTAGTATTAGATAAAAGAGAGTCACCAGCTTTGATTTGATTGAGGATACCAGAAGTTTATTGGCAGAAAGTAGTGTAGCTAGATTTTTATATGGTGAAATCAGATCAGTGAGGATAGGGGTATTATTGGGGTAGTGCAGGATCTTATGAGTAATAAGTAACTGTTTACTGAGTATATGGTTCTGTATTTCTAACCATCCTAGTTGTCTGAGGTTAAGGCAGTGGTGAGTTTTAAAGGGAGAGCATGTGATGAATCTAGTTATGTTATTATAACAGTGAGAAAGTTTGGAGAGGTTGTTTTTTGATAAGTTAGTATATATGGCAGAGGCGTAGAAGAGGGTAGAAATGAGGTGGGTTTGGGCAATGGTTTTCCTGGCTGAAGGGGTAAGGAATGGTTTAATTCTGTAGAGAGTACCTAGTTTTTTGTTAAAAGACTTTATGGTGGAGTTAATATGGTCATCATAGTTAAGCCGATTGTCAATTGTAACTCCTACTTTTATTTACCAGTTAAGGAACAAAGAGTTACCAATTAAACCGAAAGGTCATTCTACTAGGGCATTAGCCACTTCCGTAGCCTTTCAGTCTAAGTTGCCCATGGATTCCATCTGTGCAGCTGCCACGTGGGCAAACCCTCATACCTTTATTTCTCATTACAAGGTGGATATGGTCTCCTGGAGCAGAGCTGACTTTGGTTCCACTGTTCTGAAGAGTCTGTTCCATTGAGCCACCCAGGGTGTTAGGTGCTAGGGACGCTGTCCCAAATAGCAAGAATGAAGGTGAGATAGACAACTTAACATTAAGAAGTTATGTGCCTACCATAACGTTCCATGTTAGTTGTCTTCATCTCGCCTTCTTTCGTGCATCCCTCCTTCCGTCCCCGGTCCTAGTGGATAGAGGAGAGTCCCTTTTTTCACTGGCTGAGTATTCTTTCATTGTTATTCTTCTGGCCAGGTCTTCCTAACCTCTTCTAGATATTAGAGTGCATGGAACAACCAGTTTTTTGATAACTGGTTTCTCTCTTATTATGTCTGGATTAGCTATTTCTAATGAGATCTGGGTAGCTATCGCTAGGCATCATGGGATAAGGGGTAGTCTCGAGCCAGTAAACAGCTCTCGAGCTATTGAAGATGGCCATGTCGGAGCCAAGGATCGGCTCCAATACCCAAACAGCAAGAAAGAAGGCGGGATGAAGACAACTAACATGGAACATTATGGTAGGTACATAACTTCTTATTTCTTGGCATTGAGCTTGAGCCCATGGCTCTGGCACCAAGCATCTGTTTCTTTAAGGCCCTTTTGTGGAATATCCACATCATTTGCGGATACAATAATGGCTCCCAGTTTGCAGTCATCTGTGAACTTTGTTAGCCAGAGTCCCTTAGTGTTGGCCTGTACTTCAGAGAATTAGATGCCAAACAAGAGTGGTCCCAGGACTGAACCCTGAGTTACTCCACTTGTCTGGAGCTGGATTTGGAGTCAGCTACTTTAACAGTGTGGGTTCTGTCAGTAAGCCAGTTGGCAACCAATCGAGTGATGTAGAGATCAGTGCCCAGCTTAGTAAGTTTATCTATGATTACAGAGTGGGGGATGGTGTCGAAGGCCTTGGCGAGGTCCAGATAGGCTGTGTGGACCATGTTACCCTTGTCCACAGCTCCGGAGACTGATTCAAAGAAGTCAGTCAGGTTCAGGAGATAAGATCGGCTCTTCACGAAACCAAACTGCATGGGGTCCAGTGTTTGAAGGTTGCCAGTGTCTTTGTTTATAAGTTCCCTTTTCCTTAAGGACTTGGATCCAAAATCCTAGTCTCTCTATTATCTCTTAAAACTCCAACCTTATTTCCTAATCATCCTTTTGCACTTTGATTTACAACATTCTGTTTGAGTTATGTATATGAGACTTAAATATACAGATCTAAATTCCCCCTTCAAATCGGGTAACCGTAAACCTCCTTGTGTGGGAAGAACCAACTTTTCTACTTTACTATTGTCCTATTTCCCTCCCAAATAAATTAATTCAGCTTTTTATTAATTATATTCCACAACTTCTCTGGTTGATAAACATATGACCGACCTCTATGTAAGACTAAGGGGACTAAAAACATTTTCACTGCTTATGTCTTACTATACATATCTGTAATCAAAACCACTCAGCTGTCCAGATTTTTACAGAAACTCCAAATTTTTGCCTCATATTTTTACTCTCTTCTTCAAAAAATGTGTGTTTTTATGGCAAATCACAGAGAGCTGAAATCACTAAAGAATTATATACATTTGAATTTCAGAGTTTATATCCTTCAGAAAATGCATGCTAACACAAATTCCTGTTATTCTAGCAATGTTCTGAGTTTTTCCTGTTATTTTAGCAATGTTGTCTTTTTATAAGAGTAATATTCAAACCCTGTTCCTATTTTGGACGTTTTTGTCTCCCCATTATTTCCGGATTTGTCCAGATTTCTTGTGCTAAGAGGTTGACAGGTATGTATAATCAGGAGCTTCCAGTGTCTCTGTTTTTGTATTATCTTTTTGTGTCTTCCCAAATATCCTTTACTTCTGTAACAAAATAATTTTTAATCCATACACACAAGTATTTCAGCTCATCATGACCCCATAAATATGGATATTACTGAACCATTTAATGTGTGGGTACATAGTTTACCACCATAGCCTTTGTTTTACCAGAATGGCATTTTCCTGGATTTATCAAGTACAAAATAATATCTGCAAATATACCTCACTGTTCTTAATTACCATACCACGTATATGCTTGAATTTATGAATCCCTTATTTTTTGCTAGCAGCGCTAAATATAAAGCAAGTAGTGGGGAAAGAGGATACCCCTGTCTGGTTCCTCTATTTAAATGCAGTTTGTCAAAGAGAAGCTCTACCTGCTTAATACTTGCTTTTAACCATTCATACATTTTCCTTATTGACCCTATTATTTTACCAGGAAATGCAAGTCACGCATTGCTTTTTTTATAAAATCCCAACTCAGTCTATTGAATACATTCTCATCATCAAGATCCAACAGCAGCAGCAGTGGTTTCTCTTAATCTGCTTCCCTCTGGATCATCATTGTTTTATTACTGCTAAATGTTTGCCTTCCCTCTACAAAATCACATTGATCCATATCTGTCAGTTTTGATAACACCTTTGCCACTCTGTTAGGTAGTGCAGACATAACTGTTTTGTAATCATGGTTTAAAATTGGAGTAGCTCTGTATGAAGCCGGATCTGAAGGATTCTTACCGTTGTTTGGGTAGCATGGCCACCACAGTTTTTCTTCCAATATGGTGGTACTTTTACCCCCTTTTAAAATATTGTTAAAGAAAACTTTTGTAGTCATTATCCCTTCCCTTTGAATGTTCAGATTTCCACAAGACCACCATCTATTCTTGGAGACTTCCTTGTTGGTTGTATGTTACCATTTTTATCTCATCTTTTCCTGTCTTAGCTAATAGTTGTTAACTTCATTTTTCTCTAACCCTAGCATAATTACACCCTCCATAAATATTTCCATTTGTGCTTTTTCTTGGTTCCTCCATTTCTCTGCTTTATACAAGTTTTCGAAATGTCTCTGATGACCTCTATAGAATCTTTGGTGTCATAGGCTCCCCCAGCTTTGTCTACAACTCTTTCTTCTTTCTATTGTCTGTCACTGTGCTAAAAGTTTTTGTACTCTAGAATGGGTATCAAAAAAAAAGTTATTTAACAACAACCCTTCTAATCTCTCACATTTTTATCCCGATATTCCCTTATATTGCCTTTAGTATTCTGCAATTGTTTTTCCTCTTGTTCATAGGTTCATTCATAGGTAAATACTAGACTTAACATCCACCAGGGCCTTTAAAAGTCTAGCTGGGCAACTCAACCCAATTATGTCTCCATGTATCATGGGTATTTATTAAGAAGGGGATGTGTTAGTTAGGAAGTGTCTAAAGGTTATGTGTGGGGGGGGGGGGCATGCAGGACTGGCCTTTCATCAACTGGTACCCTAGGCAAAAAGACTCCACAGCACCCCCACACCACCCGGTGCCCCCATTCTGGTCTGTCCACACCATCCAGATTACTGGAAAAGTGCCCTTGCTAAAGTGGGCCTAGTTGACCTATGGCCTAAGGCCGGCTATGGAGATATGTTAGTTTAGGCATAGTTACTGTCTGCCTGTATCAGTGAAATCCCTTTTTCTGCAATACTTTAACCTTTGTCAACCCCTCTAAATAATTCCTGTTATTTTTTTCTACATCTGTCATTTATACCATCTTTTAAAACTTCATTTTCAGTTTATTCTACAAGCTAACTATCCCTTATAAAGTCATTTATATCATCCCTGATTATAGCTTGTATTGATGCATGATCTGCTGTACTTAATGGATAGATCTCAAAGTGTTTAATTAAATACAGATGTTCCTTTGAAATGTAATTTTATCCAGACTAGCCCAGTTAATGTGTATTGGAGAATAATTTGTAAATTCAGAGCTCCTGCTACAAAATTAACATCTTTCATACCAAGTATTCTCATATGCTTCTTTAGAAATCTACCCTATTTTATTATATTTTCCCTTCAAGTTCCATAAAACATCTTCCCTATTGCAAATCAGGTTCCAGTCCCCAACCATAAACAATAATCTCTGTTGAACACTTAACCTTTTCCTCCAAAATAAGCCTAAGCTTCATAGTAGTTTTATCTGGAATGTAAGTACATAACATCATAATCTTGTTCTTCTCCTGCCAGTATTCCCTTATTACAACAAACTTACCATTATTGTCTTTTTTTTTCCCTCTTCTGTCATTATTGGATCCACTGTCACAGTCAGTATTGTTTTTCTCCCTTTGTTTTTCTTTGTCTTTGATACTCCATTGAATGCACATTCTGAAATCCTTTCTTTGTGAAATATGCATTCTCTTTACTATCGAAATACATTTCCTGTAACATTATGTGCAGGTATACTGAAAGACATAATATGGTAAAACTGTTCCACTGGGGATTGTGCATACATTACAATATTGAAGTAGCTGAGAAGCATTGGAAGCATGAGCCAGAAAGCATTATAGAGAATGATGAAGTCTGTATCACATGGTACCACCCACTACCAACAGTTCAAAAAATAGATGAAAAAAACTGATATAGTAGTCCATGAAAAGAAGACAAGAGTAGCATCGATCATTGAAATCACTACACCCGGAGATTACAGAGCGACACAGTCATAAAATACCAGGATTTGTAGGCAGAAATTAGGGCAGTTTGGAAGAAGGATACCCAGACAGTTCCAGTAGTAGTAGGAGCAATGGGTCTCCTAAAAAAGAATTTACAGTCATATTTAGATATGCTACTGATGCATGTAACTCCTTATGAATTGCAGAGTCAGTTCTGGGCACATTGCAGGTGCTAAGAAGAACACTTTTGGCTAACATCAAATATTGAAACAATACTAATTTCACAATCTTTAATCATACTTTGACTTAGAAATGGGGTCTATTCCCATCATGGTATTAAAAAGCCAAACGAACTGGAGAAATTAAACAGGAAGATTCATAATATAATTCAGCGTTCTCTGCTTTGTCTCTACCTACAAGGCCTTTTCCATTTCATGTTAGTGTTGGCAATGCAGTCATTCTGATAAAAAGCTATTACTCCCACATTTACATGGCAGTCAATTTGAATATGTTTTTGACTTGCATCTTACACACCTCTAGCAGCCTATACATTTTGCATTCCATTGCATTTTCTGAAAAAGAAAAAGCATAATATAAACAAATGTAAACTGTACAAATAGCAGTGTTCTCAGTACGAAGTATACTTTACAGTGGTAACGCTCAATACATTCATAGTTTTTTGTAAGTGTTATAATAAATTATAATGCTGGCAAACCCCAAGTTATACTTTTTGCTGAGCTTTCACAAATGAATCATCACATCTTAGAAACTGTACAACCTGGAAGTATATTGTTAGAATATTTTTGTTAAACAGACATACACTTCCACATGACAACAAGAAATTCATCTGTGAGTGCATGTTTATTGAGATATGCACAGAAATAAGAAAACATATGCTCAGCTGTATAATTAGCAAAGTAAGTAACACTGAGTATTCCTCAAGATGTGCATCTTAAAATGTAAATATCAAAAACAGATTTTTTTCAGTCACATCTAAGGTTGCATCAGATGTCATGCAACAGTTTGTAAGTCACTTGGTTTTTGAAGTAATAAGTACTTATGGAAATATTGTATCTGATTGTCCGTCTTCACTTAATCCTGTGTATCGGAACTGACTCTGCCATTATTACAGCTCGTGCATTCCAAAACTCTTGAGCTAAGCTTTACCAATAATGTTTCTCGCAGGATTACCTCAGATCTTGTTTGCAGCTTTCATTGCCAGAAGCATTTATCACAACAGCTCTCGAGTAAGCTAATTCTTCTCTTTTGTAAGTAAGAGTTCTCTTTAAATATAATTTTTTAGTGACTTCCTTTTTCTTATACCCAGCTCCTCTATTACCGCTTTCATTTCTTAACAGGAGTAGTGTTTTCTTGTACATACCCTCATTGGAATTTTTTATCCCTTACCGTTAAAGTAATTATTTGTACCATTGTTGAACCTTTACTTCATTTCCTTCTTGGAGAAACCCAGATCCCCATCAGCCTCTTTGGTCTCTTCCACCAAGAGTCTCACGGAATCTGATATTTTGAGGCTGGTGGACCAGCTGTAGGTGGCGAAGGGATTGTCCACTTCTACAGTTACTAGCCTATGTGGCTCTGGAACCTTACCTGTCTCGACTCCAGTGATTGTTCCTCCTCTGACTCCAACTGAGCCTTCAGAGTTCTGGGTGCTGAAAGTCCCGGTTTCACCTCTCTCTGTGCCGGTCAGAGCTACTTCGGCATCAAAAACAGCCTTGAGCTCTTCGGTTCTGTCAGAACCTGGGACCTCCCATGATCACAGCTTTGTTGCCGGTTCTGGGGAAGGCATAGTTCCACTCTGGTGTTGGAGGTGCCCATGCCCCTCGGTGCATCTGCATATGTTAATTCAACATCGGCATTGGAGGCAGCCTTCTCAGTGTGGGATGGGGCCACGGTTCCGAAAAAGGCTATTTTGGTTCCGAGCTCCCATTCCTCTACGGGGGAGGGGGGGGTCTCCTTCTAAGCCATGGAGAGAGCCTTGTCCACAGCAGACATACAGTCAACACCTCTTTCATTGGACCAACAACCCTGACCTTCCCCTCACCTGGAGCTTCCTCCAGCCTCTACCCAGCGGGCTTGGAAGATACCTGATTCTACAGCGGGCTTGGAAGATACCTGATTCTATCGAGCCAGTCTCAGAGACCAGACCCATATTTTGCCATCTTCTCAGGATCAGCGGCATTGGGAGAAAGGAATACCAGTAGATGACATGGTGGTAGCAGCAGCCACCAGAAGGGAACTTGCTGATGAAAGTCCTACTATCCATCCTCTTAATATAGAGTCTAGGATGATGGATAGATTTGGGAAGCCTGTATATGCTTCATCGACCTTTGCACTAAGATCCTTGAATTACATGGCACATTTCACAAGACTTCGACAAGCTCTGATAAAAAAAAAACTATCAGATATTCAGACAGGATCAGAAGCAGTAGCTGAAAGGGTTGAAAAACGGTAACTTCTCAGCTGGCAACACTAGGTTCTATTTGCAACTCGTCCATGAAACTTATTGCACACACAGCCGAAGGGATGATGTGGGCAGCAGTTTCAGGCATAGCCATTAGGAGACACTCCTGGATGTGCTTATGTGAGTTTGTCTTCTTTTGTCAATACTCCTTTTGATGCAACATCCCTTTTTGGCCCCAAAGGTAGAGACCCTTGCCAGATGTGAAAAAGGTAGAAAGACCCTTTCTGCTGTGGGCATACACTTTTCCACTCCTCAACAGTCTTACTCCAGGAACCAGCGAAGTAGGAAGCTATAGTTCAAGATATTCCAAGGACCTTTCCACAACTCAAGCGGCACTGACTTCCCCTGGGGCAGAGTGGGGAGTAACAATGGAAGACACCATGCATGAAGCAGAGGTGGCCTGCAAAATCTGGGTTCCCAGGGATTCTTTCCCTGGTAACTCTTATCAGCAGTCATCCTCTGGAGGCAGTCAGGGGATGATTATCCCTGCACCTTCCTGCCTAGCTCAGGATAACAATGGACAGTTAGCTGGGTGCAAAGAATTATAACCAGAGGTTACAATATCCTTTTCTTTGAAAAACCCAGAAAATTGAAGATAATCCCAGATGTTTCCTCCAGTCACAGGGATGAAGCAGTCTTAGAAATTCAGAAACTGCTCAACAAAAGAGTTATCCAAGCAGTCCCACCAGATCAGATAGGATCCGGGGTTTACTCAAGATTCTTTTTAGTGCCAAAGAAAACAAGGGACTGGAGACTGATTTTGGATCTCAGTCAAACAAATCAGTTCAACAAACCAAAGTCCAGATGGTCATGGTTCAGTCTATACTTCCGTTCTTAGGAAAATATGATTGAATGTGCTCAGTAGATGCTCAAGATGCGTATTATCGCATAAAAATGGACAAGCAACCCAGAAGATTCATGCACTTCCAGCTGGGATCTAGTCATTGTCAGTTCAGAGCCCTGCCATTTGGCCTCACCGCAGCCCCCAGGGTGTTCACTAAATGCATGGCAGTGATAGCAGCCCATTTCAGACTGCAAGGATTCCATGTGTTTCCATATCTAAACGACTGGCTCCTCACAGCTCCCACCAGGCATCTACTCTTACAGGCAAGAGACTACGTTCTTCAAACTTGTTCCTCATTGGGGATCACTGTAAACTATGAAAAATCCTATCTAGAGCCAATACAGCAGTTAGAATTCATAGGAGTGATGCTAAACACATACACTGGCATCACATCTCTTCCCCCAGAAAGACTTCAAAGAATAAGATCGCAAGTCAGATTATTCGCAGCAAAAAGGTGACTGCAAGGCTGTCGCTACAAACTCTAGGATCAATGTCAGCCTCCATCACTTTAGTTCCCCTTGCTAAATATCATATGTGGGATTCTTCACTGGCCCTTTGCATCCCAATGGTCGTTACTGAATCAACCAATGTCCCATCTGATACTGATCACCAATTTATGCAAGAGAGACCTGAGTTGTTGGCTTCACTCTAATGAAGTTTTAACAGGCTTATCCTCTTCAACCCCAAGCCATAGTGACCATGGATATGTCCCAGATAGGGTGGGGGAGCATTATCTGAGAAAGACAGTCCAAGGCACTTGGTCTCAGCTAGAAGACAGTTTACACATCAGTGTTCTAGAGGTAAGAGCAGTGCTCTTAGCATTGCAAGCATTCCAAGAGACCCTTCCCTTAGGAATGATTGCGATTCAAACAGACATGTCAATAGTCTGGTACTTCAGCAAGCAAGGGGGAACCAGATCTTACCCTCTTTGTCAAGAATCACCCAGAGTATGGCAATGGGCAATTTCATCCGACTGCTTTCTAATTGTAACACGTATTCCGGGGAGCTCCAGAGTGATTGTGGACAAGTTGAACAGGGCCATCCTAATGCCTCACGAGTGGTCTCTCAATCCATTGGTGGCAGAAAAGATATTCCTTCACTGGGGCCAGCCATGCTGTAATCTCTAAGTGCAGCAGCTACTTTGCCCTTAATTCCCCCTCCCGGGGGTGTCACTGAGAGATGCTCTCTGTCACGATTGGCCCCCTGGTCTATTGTATGCTCTTCCCCAATTCCTCTCGTACCTCAGTTTCTAAAGAAAGCCAACAGGTTGAAGAACAAAATAATTCTCATTGCCCTATTCTGCTCATCAGTTGTGGTTTCCCTTTCTTTAGCCTCATTTAATGTGGAAACCTGAGACACTGGACCCAGATCCAGACTTTTTGTACCATCCGGCTGGACTAGTTCATCTCAATCTTCAAAATCTCAAGCTCACGGCATAGCTTCTTCAGTTCCAATGATTGCCTGGCATTCTACTCTCACTTCCCCAGATTTGTTCTAGCCTCCCATAAACCTTCGACTAGAAGGTTGTACTTCAGCAAGTGGCAAAAATTTTCAAAATGGGCTTCAGAGACTAATCTCAATCTATTTTCAGCACCAATTGATAAGATCCTGGAGTTTTTAACATTGCTTTTTGAAGCAGGAGGATCTGCCTCAACCATATGAGTGCATCTAGCTGCATCTCAGATTTTCATAATGAGTTGAATGATACAACGTTAATGTCCCACAAACTTTTAAAGCCTTTCTAAAAGGAACTTTGATGCTCAGACCCCCATACAAAGGTCCTTCTGCACCTTGGGACTTGAATCTGATACTTCACTCTGTAATTAGTTCCCCTTTTTGAACCTTCTGCAACTTGCAGTCTGAAGTTTTTATCCTGGAAGACATTATTGCTGCTAGCTGTTAATTATGCAAGGAGGATATCTGAGCTTGGGGTCTATATTATATACTCTAAAAGGCTTTCCATTGAATGCCTTTTCATTGACCCTTAAGTAACAAAATGCCATTACAGCGAATGCCCACATCAGCGATTTTTTTTCCCTAGGAATAAAATCGCTAGCCCCTTAAAAAACGATGCATCACTTTGAACATTACAAAGTGCAGGGGGCTTAGCCCCCCACACCCCCAATGTGGAGGGCTGTCCCCCCACACCCCCAATGTGGAGGGCTGTCCCCCCCACACCCTCCTTAACTAAATATACCAACTCCAAGATCACACTACAGTGGGGAAAAGGGCAAACCCAGTAGGATGGCCAAGTGATTTTTTTTCCCAGGGAAAAAAATCGCTGATATGGCCATTCACTGAAATGGCCAGTCACTATTTAAGGGTTGATGAAAAGGCATTCGATGGATAGCCTTTTTGACACATAATGTAGACCCATCTGAGCTACAGGCCTTAGCTTTCAAACCTCCATACCTTACTTTACATAAAGACAGGGTTTTCTTGTGAACAAATCCTTCTTTTCTACCAAAGATAGTGTCCAAAACCAGTATCAACCAGACTATTCAACTTCTGTTTTTCTACCCCAACTTCTCAAACAAGGGTGAATATTGTCTACATTTACTAGATGTCCATAGACAATTACATTTTTACCTTCACAGAACAAAGGAAAGCAGAAAATCGAACCAGTATGTTTCTTTCTGTTCTGCTACTATGGGAAAATCTGTTTCTAAAGTTACTTTATCTAAATGGCTTAAAGACTGTACAACTTTTATAACAAAAAGAAAGTGCATCTACCGGGACCTGTTAAAACACATTCAACAAGGGCTGTAGCTGCTTTTCTGCAGTCTTTCATTCCAGAGCTTCTATTGATGATATTTGTGCAGCGGCTACCTGGGCATCTCCTCTTACTTTTGTTACTCATTACAGGCTGGATCTTCTCTCTAGGGGACGAGCGCCATTTGGCTCATTGGTGCTCAGGAATTTTCTGTGAGACCTCCCAGGATTTAGGTAGCTGTGGCCTCTGTCCCAGTCAAGGAATAATTTAAGATGGACTGCATCAGATAAAGAAGTAATGTCTTACCATAACATTCCATCTGTGTTGTCGATCTTCACTTATCTTTGACATCCCCATCCTCCTTCCCCCCACCCTTCAGTTTCTTGGTGGAACGGATCTTTCCCAAAATACTGGCTTTCCCTTTTAGGAATACAGATCTGGTTTCTGGTCTGTTACTTTCTGTCTGTCACTGTTTTATGCAAACTCGATCTGAGGTAATCCTGCAAGGAGCATTATGGGTAAAGTTTAGTTTGAGAGTTTGGAGGGTGTGAGCTGGAATAACAACCAAATTGGTTCTGATATACGGAACCGAACCCACAGTCAAGGATAAATGAAGATCGACAGCACAGATGGAACGTTATGATAAGAAATAACTTTTTATTTTCATAATTACTAAAAATACCTGGACATATGTCTGATATAATGTAGTTTAAATGGGCAGTACTTGTCTCCCACCACTGCATATCACACCATACCCCTTAATAACATGAATAATAAGTGACAGTGATTAATTACTCTACAGCAGGATATCCTAGAATAACTATCTTCGTATCATTTTGTTAATAACTCCTTGCAGTTTCTAATACTGCCTGTTATTATCTGGTAAGTCACTTAGATTCCAGATCTGAAAAATGTCTAGATGCATATGGAGCTATGGGTGTGGAATGGAAGTATAAAAAGGGTCTTATAGGCTTGAATTAGTTAGAAGTATCTTTCTTAATACCACAAGTCTATAAATTCATTTTTAGTTTTATATGGCTTCTAAACCTTGGTTCCTGAGTCTTGTACTGTCTAAATAAGATTTATTATTGCAAGTGCCTGATATGCGAATGTCTACAAACTGTCTCTTTTTGAATATCTGTAAGACCGTGGTCTCTAACTTTTTTTGCACCACGGACCGGTTTCATATAAGACAAATTTCCATGGCCCGGCCATCGCGTGCACATAATAAGCAATAATAATGCCTGACAAGGTGTTTGTTAATGTGTAATTAATGCCCGCCCATGGGTTTTGTCCTGTACACCTCTGAAAGCCAGTTAATTACACATTAACGCACACCTTGGAAGGCATTATTGCACTTAGAGAATAGGCTCTATTTAAAATTGTTGTGTTGTACTTGTTTATTTTTTTTAAGTACTATATTATTTTTTCTAATATATTTTTGATGTAAAATAGTTCCTATGCCTAATGTTTCAAACTTGCTGTAGTATATGTTAATGGCAGTGGAGGAAGCGTTTTATATCCAAAATATAACACTTAAAAATCCAGGCATTTACTTTGTTTTGGTCCCTTATTCCTAAAATGTTTGGTTTGTTGCCAGTCATTGGAGATTGAAGTTACTTAAATAATGGCATATATTTGAGTTTCTGAGTAATATTTTCTTCAGGAAATTCGTACTTACACAAATACTTTTATTTAAGCAAGTTTGTGATTTTATAAGAGCACTAATTAAATTCTGTTCCTGTTTTGGAGACTTTTCCCCTTCTTTATTTTAGGGTTTTTCCAGATTTCTTCAGCTGAAAGGCCCAGAGGTATGCAAACCTCTTCACTCTCTCATGCACACCTCTGTTTCAGAAAATGTATGCCAACACAAATCCTAATAATCAAGTAAAATATGTTCCTATTTTGAGCTTTTGTTCCTCATGGTCGGGTGGCACGTTGGCAGTGTAATCCTATGGGCTATACTTGTAAAGGCTCCAGGGCCATTAGCCTAGTACACACCTATGAGCCTATTTATTTTGGCTTTATCCAGATATCTCGAGCTAAGAGTCAACCAAGCATGACTTTCAGTTGTCCAGATTTTTGCAGAATGTCTAGATTTTTGGCTCAAATATTTGGTCCCATCCTCATAAAATGTGTAGTTTTCTGGCAAGTGACTGGGGATTGAAATCATTAAATGTGAGGCATTTGCATTTCAGACTTCATATCTTTCAGATAATACATGCTAATGGAACCTCTGTTCTAGCATCTTTTCTAAGTTTATAAGAGTGATATTTAAAATCTGTCCTTATTTTTGGTTGTTTGTCCCCCCCTTGTTTGTGGCTGTGCTCAGATTTCTTGTGCAGAGAGGTTGAAAGGTATAGTCGAGAGGTATGCAGACCTGTTACTGATGCTTCTGCTGCCAGGGATTTCTCTCACTCTTCACTCACTCTCTCTCTGTGTCTCTCTCTCTCACACACACACACACACACACACACACACACACACACACACAAACACACACTTTTTTTGGTATCATTTATTTTTATTTTCCACTTGCTAATACGCATTCACACACACACGTGCAGACATAAACACACTCATACACATACAAATACACACACACTTTTTTTATGAAAAGTTGGGCACCCAACATAAAAAAAAAACTTTATTCTTTCTGTGCAGCCTGGTACCAAATGATCTGATCTACAGCCTGGTGGTTGGGGAACCACTGCGTTAAGGCCTTTGATACACAAAATGTATTGCACATCTTTTAATGTTTCCCTGTAAAGTTGTGAGTTAGCACATCTCATCCTCATCAGTGTTTTGACCTGAAGCTTATTAACATTGCAGTCAAGTTGCATTTACTAAGCTGCATGTAAAATATAAAATAAATAAATTAGCCTGCTTTAATATGGCTGTATTTGCAGGCATATGCTTAAAAAATACTGTATTTATGTTAATTTTTTTCTGACAAAACTATGTTTGTCTGAGACCTAACCTATTGCTGCCAAGATGAACCTCACATCTCAGCCTCTCCATGTTATATTTCTTCAGGAACACTGTTTTGTGAGTGTTGTTGCACAGAGTATTGTCAGTTAAGGTCAGATGTTACTTTTTTTCCTGTGGTTTAGTAGATCTTGTGCTGGACTGTGATATAATTTGTTAATGTTCAGCCTTTGCTCCTACAAGACTGCCATTTTGTTTGGCTCATTCGAATTCTGTTATTCTTATACTTTGCTTAGGTAATTTGCATGCCTCTTCTGTTAGTATATGTTGGTGGTCTTGCTTCAGAATTCAGTGCTGTTGGTGTTTCCCCAGTCATTAGGTAGGTAGTTATAGGTTAGTCAGAAATATGGACACACAATTCATCCAACCATACAAAGAGACCCTTTATATAATGTGTCTGGGGTGGGGGTGGGGGGTTGGAATGGAGTTTGGATCCAGGACATTTCAAGACAGGAGGAATAAACTCATTTCGAAAGCACTTTTTCACAGTGATTCTGTAGATCCCAAGGCTCAACAAGGAGGAGGAAAAGAAGTTTGAGGAGCATGGAGCAGTTGGTGAGTTTACTACAGCGTTTCCATCATTTCCAAAAATTCCTTGTGTGGAAGTTTCTTCCCCAGAGAGTAGGCCAGAAAACTCATTTTAGAATTGGCCATCTTCTTTAGTGGTTTCAGATTTGGAATTGTCATTGGTGCAGGACCCTTCCAGGAGACCAGTGGTAAGCAGTTTTTCCTCTGAAAAACTGTTGACTAAGCATCTTGGTTCCAGGGTTCAGCCTCTTTTTCCTCCCATTCCTCCAGGTCTCTCTGCAGTCCCACTGTTGCTATGAATGTGGATTGAATGAAAATGATAGACTGTTGTTAAGGCTTGAATTGAAATGGGTTTCTTCTCTTCCCTGTCAGTTTCCAGGATGACAGGAGAAGGGTACCAATTCCTCCATCATTCTTAGTCTTTCTTCACTAGCACTTGTTTGAGTACCTGTGCTAGCAGGACCAATGATGATCTTACAGCTCTCCACAGTTGTACAGATATAAACATCATTTTCAGTACCTTCATTATGTTTTGTGTTGATGACCTTGTTACCAGTCCTTTCAATTCTGAAGGTCACCAGGACCCCCATGGTCTTCAATGTTGATGGCTTGGTGTTTTCAAGTTCAGGTTCATCACTGTTGCAGGACTTGGTACTATGACTATTCTCGGTGCTGCTGTTATCCACTGTGGTGTAGTTGCTTGGGCAGGTGGAGTCAGTGTTGAGCCTTTCAGTGACTATTCCTTTGTGAATGTAAAGGACTGTATCTTTGGTTCCGTGGTGATCAGAGATGGTAGAGTGCAATACGCATGTTGATAAACTTCCTCCCTTAGACTATGCCTCTGTTTTGGTTCCATCTGAGACAGTGGCTCTCTTGTCTCCGTCCAGAGGAGGCAGCAGTGTGGAAGGCTGCTACAGGGATTGACAAACAGCATCCAGACTGGATTCATCTGCATGCTGTTTGTCTAAGTCCCATCCAAGTTGCTAGGAAGTGGAGATGCAAAATGAAGCATCTACGCTCTTCCAAAGTGTCTTCCACCCAAGTCCAGGGTTCGAGGAAGGTGAGAGTTCCCCTGAACACCCCAAGTTGAGGAGATCCTGTAATTAACGCATCAGCAAAGTTTTTAGCCAGTAAAACACATCTCTCTGGAGAAAGACATACTGCAGAAGCTTTTTGCTCTGCCCTCCCTACTTCTTGGGTGGTCATTCACCTGATATCTTTTCTTTTCAATAAATACAAATTCCTGTAGTGCACTACAACCGACCCGGGTATTGGATTCAGTCTCTTTTAATCATTTTAAAAAGCTTAGCTCTTTCATTCTAAGTATTTTTGCAGAACTTCATTAGAACTCAATACATTAAACCCATTATATAAAAAAAAACACTGATCATGTGACCCAGTTTAACCAGTCAAAAACCTTAACCTCAAAATAGATGGAGAATCATTCAGCCTCGGGAAACTTGTGGCATCCAGTATCATCTGCCATTGTAGTTCTCTCATCGCCAAATATTCGTCCACTATGTATACCCAGGGGTCAGCAGAAATTAAATCTAACACTAAAAAACTAAAACTATGATCTTTGTTGATACCAATATTTATATACAGTGCATTAGTGTTCTTACTATTTTTGATGTCAGCCACATGTTCATAAGTTCTGTTTTTTAACTTTGTTAGTCATTCCTAAGTAAAATGCCGGACATAGATCACAACAAGCCAAATAAATCACCCGACTTGACTCACAGGAGTAATGCCCATTCACATCATACTCGTCTCCTTTAACTGAAAATTCTTTGCATGTTTTTATATGCTTACATTGTTTACATACATTCCTATCTTCTTTAAAGCTGACACCACTTTACCATTATACTCCCATAAATTCTTAAAGGATTGATTTTTCTTATAAACTATACATGGCTTTTCACCTAACTTCTCCATAATAAGAGACATCAAACTTAAAAATATTCCAGTAACGGTGGATACATTCCAGTATGCAGGGCCGGCCTTAGCTGAAATGGCGCCCTAGGCAAAGTAGTGCTCTGGTGCCCCTTGAGCCACACCCATGCCATACTCATGATGCATTCCTATTTGAGCCACACCCACAGATACATTACTCCCCATGAAAGCCACTTCAGTTATTTCCTTCAATTTTTTTAAATTTATGAAAATAAGTTTCTAGTGTAATGGGTTTTGAATTACCAAGCATTTTCCAAAAGTTACGAAGTCCAAAATTAATACCAGAGTTCTTCTGACAAGTAATAACATCAAAAATCAGAACCAGTTGAGACACACACACACACACACACACACACACACACACACACACGCACACTTACTTTATGACATAATGCAGTCCCAGCAGGTGCCCAAAGCTGTGCCATCAGCTGGCAGGTATCATTCGCCCAGGCATATGAGGCTTTGTCCTTTTGATTACAGGACATTTATTGAAGAATGTTTTGATGGTTACATTTCACAGCTCCCCTGCCATGAACATAACTTTTGGTTTGTCTGTGTCAGCACTGGAATGACAAAAAACAAAGGGAGACCCGTTTACATTTTTCTACTCACTTTGCATGCTATTTCTTTAAATTAATCACTAGTTTTTCAGCAAAACACTTATGCTTCTATCTACTTGTTTATGCTTCTTGATTGTATTGTCTTAATAATTTATGAAATGTAATTCACCTTTTTTTTTGAAAAGTTGCCAGTTTTAGGAGGGATTAAGAGGGGCAGAGCAAAATTTGGAGTCAAAATAAGACAGTTGAGAAAGAGGTAAACTGCCACAACCACAGATATGCAAGCAACCAAAGATGTGCAAGCAGCACTGTCATGATCACATCGCCCATTTATAACTAAACCTGGTGAGAAGACAAATGAAACATTCACAGACAACAGCTGAACAAGACACAGGTACATTCACTTAACGCAAGAGAAGTAAACACTTACTCCAGATGTTATCTTCTCTGCAACCTTTGTACTATTACAAGTGCACAGGACTGGACAGTTTTTGCTGCCCTTACCATTCTATACTGCTGTTTAAATCCAAAAGCACCACCAATAGATACTAACCCTACGCACAGCTGTGCCACATTTCACAGAAGACACACAAACATTTTTTCCAGTAAGCAATGAAACAAACTATAACCAATGGCAAAATCGTCCAAATCAGAACATTTCAACCACAAAGGCCACTCAAACTTGAGTCATTACAATCCACCAATACCAGTCAATATGCACAATCTCTGCAGAAGTAAAAGTCATCTGAATAATTCCACATTAAAGAGATCTGTAGCTAATGAAAAGGTTGCGGCAAGCAAACAACTTTATATTTCAGCGTTTCATCTACCAATTCAGTGTCTGCTGTCACTGAAGAATAAATTGCCTACGTTACATTAAAAAGAATGGTAAACTGGTAATATTGCACTAGGGAATGGATAGCAAACTGAAAACAGGTTCATAGTTACTAGGCATCTCATCCAAAGGAGTGCATACTCTGGACTGCAGCACCCCACCCCCTTAAAATACAACACAGTATCAAGAATGAACAGAATTACCTCTTGTCTCAATGTATGGACAAAATTTATAGAACTGCTTGACAAGCAAAAATACAAAAAAAAAAATTCTGGAATTGAACAGGCATGCATGCAACAACAGGAATGACTACAAGGCTGATGGACACTCTTGTAAATAGTTATTTCTTTGTTTCTGTATTAAGGTTCATAGGTTCTTAGGATCATAGGATGATACTGGGCTATTGGCCTGGAGGCCCTTATAAGCCTAGCCAAGAATTTCACCCATGTTCCCTATAAGATTAGTTTTTTTTTTCTTACTTTTAAATATGTATATACATTTCTGATTACAAATTTTGTACAGATTATGTTTTATAGAAATGTAATAAAACATTTTCAAAAAAAAAAGAAATTCTGATCAGTTATTAATTTTTTATGAAGGTAAGAATAAAGGACATACTGGGTCAAAATAGACTTTCTCCAAATGATTGTCTCATTCCATTACCTTTTGTTACATCCAACAGAATTAAGCAATTCCATGCAGGGACAATGCTCACTCTACCAGGGCACTGGCCTCATCGGTGGCTTTTTAGAAAGGGATGGATTCTAGAAGTATTCTAGAATCAGCAACTTGGTCATCAGTACATACTTTTACAAGACACTCAAACTCAACTGCTTCTACAGGTTTAGATCAGACTTCGCTCAGAACATTCTCCAGCGGCATCTGCGCCCTCATCCTTCCTCCACCCAGTTAGTATATACTACGGTAAGCGACCCTTACAGCTAAGGCTACTCCAGCAGTGATCCAGTGATGGACAGGGTACATTTATTTAAGTAAACTTAATTTAACAGTACCTGTTCGAATGATCACTGCTGTAGTAGCCACTCTGATGACTACTGTTACAGTTTATGTATGGTAAATCTGTCATGAAAACTTTGTGGGTTTGCTTCCTTTGAAGTGTTATTTGCTCTGTTATATTGCAATCAGCCTGCACATGTGAGAAATGCTTCTGATTATGTTCTTATGAAGTTTGCACTATAACATGTACATTGTCTCCAATAGACATTGCAGTGTGTTGGCATGGTGACTGCAGTGCTACATAGACTCACTTTGAGAAAAACACATCATCTATCCCAACTCACCTTATGGGATATTATGGGTGCATGGCTCACACTCCATTTCTGTTAGGTATGTGCATCTTGTTGCATCACAAGTTTAATGGCATATCCCACATCTCTCATGTACGCAGTTCTCACCTGTTATGACTTTCACAGTTTATCCACTTTATGCATCATAAAAAGATATATTCTTTTCTATCTGAAATTTCTGATTGTTGAACATATCCATGAGGGTTGCAGACACGAATGACAGACTTTTCTGTCCAAGAATTTATACCTTTAAGAACATGCATGTTATATTGCCCCTTTAATTACTCAGAAATCTTTGAAATACAATGGTGGTAGTATTTTTGGAATTAACACTTGTGAATGTTTACATATGACCAATAATGTAAGGAAAGCCAACATACAGTGCATTGTGCACTGGATCAAATCCTCCTTTTCAGCAGTACTATTCCTTTGCATATCACACACGAATAGCCTTTGGTACATTGCCTCTTCAATTAGTGGCCACGGTGGTGCAGTGATTAGCATTGTTGCTTCATAACAAGACTTTGTCTGGTATGATTCTCAGCTGGAGTGCCTTCTATGTAGAGTCTGCATGTCCTCCCTGCAGATGAGTAAGTTTTAAAGATATACAGGTAGGTGTGTGTGCGTTTGCATGTGCCTTCTGTGAAGGCCGGGTGCTGGGCTGGCAACTCAACACCATAAAAACACCATTACCAATCAATCTCTGGACTGGTGATTTGCTGTGGTGACCCCTAACTGGGAAAAGCTGAAAGATGTTGCTTTTTATATTGCCTCTTAAATTACACTTGAAGATTGCAGAGTAGCTCAGTGTAAGACTTTTCAGAATCCCTCCCACAGTAACCTACTTGCCTCATGTTTATTTATCATGCACAGGATTAACCATACAAAAATATCTAGTGGTGGCAATGATTATTTTTTAATTACTATTAATTACTGTTAATTTGCTAACTCAAGTGCATGTTTTCATAGAAGCACAAGCTGTTTAATGCTTCCAAATGGCTACAATACTCTTAAAATGTAAAGTATATTAATGTTTCTAGATAACAGATGCACTCATTTTAATATCAGGAGATAATAATAATAATTATCCAGTAAAGTTCAAGGATCTCTGCAGTCATTTCAACTGCAATGGATAAAGTACACTGCCTTCACTGTTATATTCAGAAATCAACCGTACAACACAGAAATAAAAGCATCCACTCACTCCTCACTGGGGGATATTATACTGTACCTGGTTATTGAGCACTAACAGGATAACTACAATTTCAACTAATAAAACATAAAACTTTAACCTTCACTTCTTTCTCAAATAAAAAAAAGAGAAGTGAGAAACCAAGCTGAAGAACTAGTAAAAAAAAAAAAAAAAAAAAAAAAAAAAAACTTTGGTGTCATTCAGCTTGATGGACCATCTTCCTGTATCACTCACACTTGTAGGATGGCCAAAGCACAAGACTGGAATTTAACTAGCAATATGTACCAGTTTGCCATTTAAATAGAACATATCCATGAACTGGGATGCATAAGATGGACTGCTTGCCTCTTAAGCGTCAGTCACAGCATAGGCAGGCTGAAGTGCAGGATCAGAACTGAGAGTGGCAATAAACAAACTGGTGGGTGGGACAATGTGGCATTTAACCATTCAAATAATGACTCCCCATCTTATTTGTAACACTTTAAAGCCTTGGATGGTTGCAGAGTGGTGATAACTAAACAATAATACATTAGAGGTATTGTGCCTAAATTACTGCACACCCAGGGAGATTGGCTTTTCTAGGTTGTACCTTACAATGTGTTACAACTACCAATTATGTTGCAAAACTTCTACCCTTAACTGCCTCACTGCATTTATATAATGGAAATAATTTTTATGTACACTAAGGAAGAACTATGTTCCTCCTGTGCAGAGCAAAACAATGCAGGAATCTAGACTTGCTTGCTGATGTTCCCGGTATATCTTGGCTTCAAGGTGTTACTACTCTGACACAGACATTTATGTCCTCTGTAATAGGTCATCACTGACCTAAAATGAGGACAGCCTCATAAGTGTGTATAGTTTTTTCCTGTGTGTTTTAGGTACAAGAGACTGGCACTAGAACATAGGGACCTTTGCAAACACAAAGATCCCTTGCCTACTAAAGGTTTACATTGGTATAGCTTAGTTCCATATTCCCATAAAGCTTTCAGAACAACTCAGATAAATGAAATAAATCCATAAATCAAACTTCATTTTCTAATTATTCTGGAAAGGGTTTGCCTACAAGACAACAACAAAGTACTTATGCTTCATGTTTACACATTTCATGATTAATTTACATCAGAAGTGTTGCATGGCATGTCTCCATAAAAGTAAATGTAATGCTTTTAACAGATAGATCAAAACAGCTCCAGATTATTAAGAAGGAAAGTTTTGCCACTGTTTAAATGAAACAGTGCTCTGTTAAGGGCTGCTTAATTAAATAATCAGAGCAGTTTTGACACCCTAGATAAAGCAGTCTGACCCCCATGACCATTAAAGTTGTCAAAGAAGCCATTCTGCTGTAATGTAAAATGACAGTATATGTGTTTATTTTGGAAACTGAAGTTCTCTTCATCCACTTTGAATGCCAACAAATGGACTCAGTTTTTGTTCTTGAAATCAGTTGTAATTTGCATTATCATTTAAAGCACTGTATAATTCATAGCTAAACAGTACATCATAAGCTCTTACTGTTGACCTCACAAATGACCTAAGGAATTCTCAAAAGTATATGTACATATGATGTAACTTTGTAATTCACAATCATTGAAGCATTGCTAGCATAGTTATTCTAAACTGTCTAAAAGTGTCTCAAAAGATAAATGTGGTTATTCTATTGTTTGTGAGAACCTATGAGATTTTCACTATTGACAGTCACTATAAGTTTTAAACATTTCTACCATTTCAGCCTTGATAATGACTTCTTCCTAACTGATATGCTCTGTTATGAAAAACTCATATATTTTTCTTAGCAAATTAAAGTTTAAACTATTTCTTTATTATAAATGAGCAAACATTTTAATGTGTGCATAAGGTAAAAGATAACTAAATAATTGTTCTATACACTTAAATATCTGTAATAAAAAATTTAAAAGATCAGCAAAAGTGCAGATATTTTTATTTATCACCTTGTCTGTCCTATGCCATAGCTTAAGAAAACTCAATTCCATTCACAGTAAAACTTAAAAAAATAAATGAATAAACACAACTTACAATGCATGCAAACGCGCGCGCGCACACACACACACACACACACACACACACACACACACACCATTTACATAAATCAATCCCTAAAAATGCAAATTAACATAATTGAAGTGAACATTCTAAAATAAAAGAAAAGCACAAACGAAAACTTATCGATCAGAAAATAGCAATACCAGCAAATCAGTTCCGAAAGTGTCAGACTACACTAAATACTTCTAAACTACCTAAAAAAAACTTAAACTGCAAAGCTAAAAAGCAGTCCCCTCACTGCAGTAGTAAAGACACCAAAAGTACCAAAATAAAATAGAGAACTGTCTTAGAAGTAGAGCAGCAAACCACCCATGAGACAATAATATAATTCAGACATTTCAGCTATTCACAACAGATGAAAACAATGCTGACCCCACTCAATACCATTTCCTGGCAGGCACCTTACCTCTCACTTGTCCATTCTTGCTCCAGTACGCAATGTCTTCTGCAATTCAAATTCCGCGCCCCCAAAACAAAGACGCACATAATCTGTCGCACAAGCATATCAGGTGTTTGCGACCTGTTTTAAATCATCTGCTGCTATAAAAGGAGGGCGTTCTTAAAGAAGAACGTCCTTAAAAATGTTTTTTTTTTTTTAAAAAATCATTTAAATAAATAACTAAAATTGCGCCCTTTTTGTGATCGGGCTGTACGCGCCCTAGGCGGTTGCCTAGTTCGCCTATGCCTAAGGCCAGCCGTGCCAGTATGGCTTTACTGTCCACTGTAAATGTTGTAACAAATAATCTAACCTTATCAAATCTATTTTTATCTGAGGTATATGATGCAATTCACCTCTTGGTCATAGATCATAGTTTTGTTTTATCGTGTTAGATCAAATTTCTGCTAACCTCGGGATACAGAGTGGACAAACATTTGACAGTGAGTGAACTACAATGGCAGGTGAGATTGAATGCCACATGTTTCCTGGGGGCTGAATAATTCTACATATATTTCTTCTATTTTGAGCTTAAGGTTTTTGACTGGTTAATTACGTTGGGTTACATGATCAGTGTTTTTTTTATATAATGGGCTTTAATTAAAATGTGTTGTTCTGATGAAGTTCTGTAAATATACTTAGAATGAAAGTGCTAAACGTTTTAGTGATTAAAGGTGATTGAATCCAATACCCGGGTCTGTTGTGGTACACTACAGGAATTTGTATGTATTCTTACCTCTGTCATTTCCTGGTGGCTATAGTGTAATCTTTTCTTTTCAGCCAGTGAGCCTGGCAGGAGCCTGATGGTCGGTGTGGTTATGCCAAGAAAAAACAGGATCCTCCATCTTCCCAAGGACCATAAGTGTTGAAGTAAGGCTCCCCTAGCTGACATTACTGTAGTGGCTGCTGCCCTTAATTCAAAAAAATTTTGCAGTTCAACCTGCTGATAAGGAATCTCTGGTGATAGGCTAATTTGGATACCACATATACATTCCTAGTACCTTTTGTATTGTGAAAGTCATTTATTTATTTATTTATCTATCCATTTTTCCTTTGTTGACTGGGTTAGTCCCACTTGGCTACTAACCTGTTTTCGGGGATACCTAAGGTGGTATTTATACAATTAGTGGAAATTTTGCCAGGGCCTCAGGGAACTTCCCCTACTCCTTTTGTACAGGGACATGAATGGATGTAGCGCTTCCAATTTCTGCTCAGAGTGCGCAGGTGACTCAAGAAACCAGGAGGAAAGTGAAACAAGGATGGAGTGTTCGGAGCATAGCGATAACTCAAAGAAAGCAGTGGTAAAAGGAAAAAGTAGCTTTTGTTGAAAAACACAAGTGTCTAGAAACTGAGGAAAAAAAATTGAAAATGCAGAGGCAGTCGAGCCTTTGTTGAAAAGTGGTCGTAAATGTAATGAAGTTGAGAAAGCGAGCTTTCTCAGAGCAAGAATAAAAGAGAAAAAACTGTTAATGGACTCTGAGGAAGTATTCCAACAAAATTTCTTCTGGGATGAAGAGGCAACACAGAGATATGTTGTTACAACCCACCAGTTGGGAGGGTTTGCAGGATGGTTTGCTCATGGAGTTGGTAAATGCTAGTGAACCTGAAAGTGGTAATGATGTTTCGTGGAGAGACTTAATGGAGAAGATTCAGAGAAGGGAGGATGTTCTACAGTTTGAGAATAGAAGTTGTATGCTGAAATGGTAAAGTATACTGCGGAGGAGGGAGAAGGGAAGAAAGAAGACTTTTAAGGTACGAATCAAAAAAAAAAAAAGAAAAGGGCTTAAGGAACATACAAGGTATGGGACAAAATAATGCCTTTAGTAGTAAAAGCATACGAGTTAAGGGTGTTTAGTCATATAAACAGACATTTTGTGACATTATTTTTGAGACAGGTTAAGTAATGGAGAATTTTTAGGATAGTTTGAAAAAATGAGACTGTTTCTTGGAACTCTTATGTATTCAAAGCATTTCAAAGACAGGCTAAGGAAAACAAATAATATTCAGTTCAGGACTGAGGTTGAAAAAATGACTTAAAAAATCATTTATTAAGTTTATGTAAAGATGTGATGGATATTGTAAAAGGTTATGATGGAGATTAATGGATGGGTACATGGGATTGCAATGTTGTTTTGAAAATGATAACATTGTTCATCTTCCAAGTATTATAAATGTGGAGGGAGACAAAGGTATGGTAAAATATTGGGGTCAGCCAAAGACATGTTTTTGTGTGGAAAAGCTGATTATTTGATTAATAATTGTGAAAAAAATGTTTTGTTTGTGTTAAAACAGGACATGATATAAGAAACTGTGAAGTAGTGTTATAAATGTAAGAGTAGGACATTTGGTCTTGGAATGTAATTTTAAAGTAATAGAAGTAGAACCAGAGATGGTAGAAACATTACTAGAACAGAATCAAGAAAGTGAGGATGTAGAACTAGCGAAAAAGTAGAGTATGCAAATAGAATATGAAGAGGTAAATAATTTGGAACATAAGAACTATGAAAGGTCAGTAATAAAAGTTTTAATTTTAATAAAAGAGAAGAGAAAGAGTCTGGGTCGAGTGATAGAGATACACACACACACACACCATTTACATAAATCAATCCCTAAAAATGCAAATTAACATAATTGAAGTGAACATTCTAAAATAAAAGAAAAGCACAAACGAAAACTTATCGATCAGAAAATAGCAATACCAGCAAATCAGTTCCGAAAGTGTCAGACTACACTAAATACTTCTAAACTACCTAAAAAAAACTTAAACTGCAAAGCTAAAAAGCAGTCCCCTCACTGCAGTAGTAAAGACACCAAAAGTACCAAAATAAAATAGAGAACTGTCTTAGAAGTAGAGCAGCAAACCACCCATGAGACAATAATATAATTCAGACATTTCAGCTATTCACAACAGATGAAAACAATGCTGACCCCACTCAATACCATTTCCTGGCAGGCACCTTACCTCTCACTTGTCCATTCTTGCTCCAGTACGCAATGTCTTCTGCAATTCAAATTCCGCGCCCCCAAAACAAAGACGCACATAATCTGTCGCACAAGCATATCAGGTGTTTGCGACCTGTTTTCGTCATCTGCTGCTATAAAAGGAGGGCGTTCTTAAAGAAGAACGTCCTTAAAAATGTTTTTTTTTTTTTAAAAAATCATTTAAATAAATAACTAAAATTGCGCCCTTTTTGTGATCGGGCTGTACGGCGCCCTAGGCGGTTGCCTAGTTCGCCTATGCCTAAGGCCAGCCGTGCCAGTATGGCTTTACTGTCCACTGTAAATGTTGTAACAAATAATCTAACCTTATCAAATCTATTTTTATCTGAGGTATATGATGCAATTCACCTCTTGGTCATAGATCATAGTTTTGTTTTATCGTGTTAGATCAAATTTCTGCTAACCTCGGGGATACAGAGTGGACAAACATTTGACAGTGAGTGAACTACAATGGCAGGTGAGATTGAATGCCACATGTTTCCTGGGGGCTGAATAATTCTACATATATTTCTTCTATTTTGAGCTTAAGGTTTTTGACTGGTTAATTACGTTGGGTTACATGATCAGTGTTTTTTTTATATAATGGGCTTTAATTAAAATGTGTTGTTCTGATGAAGTTCTGTAAATATACTTAGAATGAAAGTGCTAAACGTTTTAGTGATTAAAGGTGATTGAATCCAATACCCGGGTCTGTTGTGGTACACTACAGGAATTTGTATGTATTCTTACCTCTGTCATTTCCTGGTGGCTATAGTGTAATCTTTTCTTTTCAGCCAGTGAGCCTGGCAGGAGCCTGATGGTCGGTGTGGTTATGCCAAGAAAAAACAGGATCCTCCATCTTCCCAAGGACCATAAGTGTTGAAGTAAGGCTCCCCTAGCTGACATTACTGTAGTGGCTGCTGCCCTTAATTCAAAAAAATTTTGCAGTTCAACCTGCTGATAAGGAATCTCTAGTGATAGGCTAATTTGGATACCACATATACATTCCTAGTACCTTTTGTATTGTGAAAGTCATTTATTTATTTATTTATCTATCCATTTTTCCTTTGTTGACTGGGTTAGTCCCACTTGGCTACTAACCTGTTTTCGGGGATACCTAAGGTGGTATTTATACAATTAGTGGAAATTTTGCCAGGGCCTCAGGGAACTTCCCCTACTCCTTTTGTACAGGGACATGAATGGATGTAGCGCTTCCAATTTCTGCTCAGAGTGCGCAGGTGACTCAAGAAACCAGGAGGAAAGTGAAACAAGGATGGAGTGTTCGGAGCATAGCGATAACTCAAAGAAAGCAGTGGTAAAAGGAAAAAGTAGCTTTTGTTGAAAAACACAAGTGTCTAGAAACTGAGGAAAAAAAATTGAAAATGCAGAGGCAGTCGAGCCTTTGTTGAAAAGTGGTCGTAAATGTAATGAAGTTGAGAAAGCGAGCTTTCTCAGAGCAAGAATAAAAGAGAAAAAACTGTTAATGGACTCTGAGGAAGTATTCCAACAAAATTTCTTCTGGGATGAAGAGGCAACACAGAGATATGTTGTTACAACCCACCAGTTGGGAGGGTTTGCAGGATGGTTTGCTCATGGAGTTGGTAAATGCTAGTGAACCTGAAAGTGGTAATGATGTTTCGTGGAGAGACTTAATGGAGAAGATTCAGAGAAGGGAGGATGTTCTACAGTTTGAGAATAGAAGTTGTATGCTGAAATGGTAAAGTATACTGCGGAGGAGGGAGAAGGGAAGAAAGAAGACTTTTAAGGTACGAATCAAAAAAAAAAAAAAAGAAAAGGGCTTAAGGAACATACAAGGTATGGGACAAAATAATGCCTTTAGTAGTAAAAGCATACGAGTTAAGGGTGTTTAGTCATATAAACAGACATTTTGTGACATTATTTTTGAGACAGGTTAAGTAATGGAGAATTTTTTAGGAGAGTTTGAAAAAAATGAGACTGTTTCTTGGAACTCTTATGTATTCAAAGCATTTCAAAGACAGGCTAAGGAAAACAAATAATATTCAGTTCAGGACTGAGGTTGAAAAAATGACTTAAAAAATCATTTATTAAGTTTATGTAAAGATGTGATGGATATTGTAAAAGGTTATGATGGAGATTAATGGATGGGTACATGGGATTGCAATGTTGTTTTGAAAATGATAACATTGTTCATCTTCCAAGTATTATAAATGTGGAGGGAGACAAAGGTATGGTAAAATATTGGGGTCAGCCAAAGACATGTTTTTTGTGTGGAAAAGCTGATTATTTGATTAATAATTGTGAAAAAAAATGTTTTGTTTGTGTTAAAACAGGACATGATATAAGAAACTGTGAAGTAGTGTTATAAATGTAAGAGTAGGACATTTGGTCTTGGAATGTAATTTTAAAGTAATAGAAGTAGAACCAGAGATGGTAGAAACATTACTAGAACAGAATCAAGAAAGTGAGGATGTAGAACTAGCGAAAAAGTAGAGTATGCAAATAGAATATGAAGAGGTAAATAATTTGGAACATAAGAACTATGAAAGGTCAGTAATAAAAGTTTTAATTTTAATAAAAGAGAAGAGAAAGAGTCTGGGTCGAGTGATAGAGATAATATAAAATGGAATTTAGTCAAGCAAAAAAGAAATTCTTTTAGGAAGAGAGTTTGAGATAAAGGAAAACTGTAGAAGGATGTAATTTAGAAGGACATAATAAAGAAAAGAAAGGAAAGGAAAACTGTAGAAGGATGTAATTTAGATGGACATAATAAAGAAAAGAAAGGAAAAGGTTAAGTGTAATATTAAAAAGTTAACATTTTATGTAAGCTGCTTGCACTAAATGTTATAGTTTGAAGACAGTGATAAGAAGAATAAACATCCCTGAATGGTGTAAACAGCAGGAAAGTGACATTATTATATTAGAGGATACTAGTTTTTAACAAAAGAGAGGCAACAATTGGAAATGTGGTGGGGAAAAATGTAATTTTTTAACTTAGGGAGAAAAATGTGTTCAGGAATAATTATTTTGTATAAGGAGCAGATAAAAATTTTAGATGTTACTTTTGTTATTGTAGGCTGAACTAGAATTCCTGATGTAAGATGGGTAGATCAGGTATTTAGAATGTATGTGTATGTAACAAAAAAAGAGAGGGAAGAGATGTTTAATATTCCAACTGGACACAGGTCCATTTTCAGTGGAGACCCAGGGAGAAAAGCTCCAGGTAAAAGACAAACGTTATACAAAAGTAAAATAACAGATTATAAGCCATTATAGAATTTACAAATTACAAGCCATAAATAAACAAGAGAGATAACACATTAGCAATTTTAGCAAATGAATACATCCAAGGTGTACAGTATTATACAGACTCAAAACTAGCATATAGTTGAGTAAATACAACATTTTTGAGGAAGACTTAAAATAATTTGAGATTCTAGAGTAAGTATATATAAGGAAGGAAGGGAAGGAAGATAGGTTGGAAATATGAATAGTATATAAAGTATGGTAATATGAAGTGTAGAGTCAAAGAAAATCAGGGTGTGTGTATGAAAGTGCAGTATGTAGAGTTAACCAGGTGGGTAGCATGAACAAAGCCATGTGCTTTCTAAGTGAGTAGACAGGAGTTTTTTAAATTGTACTTTAGAGCTGGTAGAGGAGATTGAGGTGGGTAGTTTATTCCATAGTTTAGGAATGATGTTTGAGAATAAAGATTCCCCAGCCGAGTTATTAGCCTTGGTGGATTCTGCAAGGAGTTTGTCACTGGAGGGGAGCATTCTAGAGGTGGTGTAAGGTTGCATAAGACTTTTTAGAGCAGGGGTTTTGTCCAGTTCATGGAGTATTTTATGGGCAAAGGTTAGTTGTTTGTATTGAACAGCTGGGGGAGTTCTAGCCAGTTTAGTTGTTTAAGGGCAGTGAGTGGAGTGGTGTGACTTGTATGGGGAGTTTGTAGTGAATCTGGCTGTTTTATTGTAACATGTTTCTAGTTTAGTAAGATCTATTTTGCATAAATTGGTCAGTATGAGGAGGCGTACAGTAGGGGTGACAGGAGGTGTGTCCGGGCAATGGTGGCTTTTGTGGATCTATTTAAAAATTTCTTTTTTCTGTAAAGGAGGCCTAATTTTTTATGAACCTTTTTGATAGTTGGGCTATGTGGATATCAGATTTTACATTATTGCCAATTTTGACCACTAGCAGTTTAGTATGAGTCACTGGGATGATTAATAGTTTAGATGTTCTTCGTGTTTCACTGTTGCAGTCATCACATTTGGGTTATCTGCCTGCAGGTAGCCCTCAGCCGGCCTGAATACCAGAGTCTTCGGATTTCTCCGTCAGATGCTATCTCTTCTTCCATGACGTCAGGGGTATAAAACTTGCAGCCGACGCCATTACACCAGTCTTTCTTGCTGTGCGGTGCCCGAATCAGAAGCAGTTCGCAAGTGCCGGTTGGCCAACTCCTAAAATTTTCGTTTTCGAGTTTCAGACCCGAAGTCTTCAAAAAAAGTTAAGTACCCCATTGGGGATCCTTTTTCTTGCTCTAACCGATGTCAGTAAAAGTTAACAGTTATCTTACCTGTGGAAAGCAAATACCTCATAGAGATTTTCAGTCTTACTGCATCCCCTGCTTAGGCCCAGACCATGATGTCCCTTGACAGTTTTGTGCCTTATTCAATGCCCAAACTATCCGTCGGGCTATTTTTGCAGTTATTTATTTTCGTACTCGTTCTGTGTACTCCGAAATGGCTTTGACAAGCCATCCAACTACCGATCTTCCGAAAAAAAAGTAAGGGCAAAGACTGAGACAGACCGCGTAGGTCCAAAACTGCCGATGATGCTTCCATTAAGCTAGTGGCCATGTCCACCGGTACTCAGTGAGGCGCTTTCGCAGCCCCTGATACCTACTAATTCTTATTCGCAGGCCTCTACTGAGACCCATTCGGAGTCCGGTATGCCACGAGATGCTTCTTTGACTATGGAACCTGTGGATGTCTGTACCTTGGATGGGTCTGGAACCGCTGTGCAGGCTCTGGCTTCTGAAGGTGTATTCAGGCCTACAGACATTCATATTAAACCGACACCATCATTTTCATCCAGGCCTAACACTCGCACCACGCCTAGAAAACCGATGACCAAACCACAGGCCCATATGCCTAAAAAACAAATGCTTAGAATGGCTGAAGACCTCATAACCTTGATTAGGGGAAGCCAGCCTTCCCCCTCTAAGAGACCTAGAACTGAGTTTCTTTCTGATTCTTCTGATCAGGAATCTGATTTTTCTGCTCCTTCTGATTACCAGGATTTGCCCTTATCTGCTTATGAGGATTCCGATGCAGAGGATTCCATTCCCTCTGTTTCCCCTCCAGAAGATTTTTCTTTCAGTGAAATCTTGCACACTCTTACGGAGCATTTCCACTGGGAAAGCCAGGATTACTCTGACTCCAAAAAGAGGCCTAGGGAATTCTTACTCCTACCTCAACACAGGCCTTCAGCTATCCCTCCTGTTCTGGACATTGTAGATGATGCCTTCTTGGAATCTAGCCTTTCCCCAGACACTTTACCTCTAGCTCCCAGAAAACCTGACCGGTATTACAGAGTACCTGATTCTCACAAGTTCCTCTTCAGCAATCCTTCTACGGATCCAGAGACCGTTTCCCAAGGACCAAAAGGCATTAAGGCTACTGCTGCCAAAAATCCTACCCCTTCTAATAGAGATTTTAGAGCCTTAGACAGATGGGGTAAGAAGGTATACACTTCTGCTACTTTGGCTATCAGGGCTTTAAATTGTCAGTTTCAAATGTTAAAGTATCAGCAGCATGTTATAGGGCTACTTAAACAGAAAATTATGTTGATTCCTGACTGTACTGAACACAAAGAATTACAGGATGTAATGCATTCTGCAGAACAAGTTGGTAAACATTCTTTGCAATGTGGTTTTGATGCTTTAGAAGCATCTTGCAGGGCTGCTGTCCCTGGGTCTGTACTTAGAAGATATGCTTGGCTTAAGGAACAAAACTTGCCAGATCATGTAAAAGCTAAATTACTGGATGCTCCCTTAAACCGAGACTGCCTTTTTGGCAACAAAGCAGTAGAAGTCCTCAAAAGGATGGAGGAAAAAGCTAAATCTATGCAAACTGTTAAAGATTTCCTACAAGTACAGCCTTCCAGATTCAGTAGGCATTGGCATTCTAAGAACTGGTCCTTTCCAGTCCCTTCTAGGCCTTTTCAGTCCAAACCCAGGAACAGCAGACCACCTAGGCTACAGTCTCAGGCTTCGCACAAGCCTAAGCAGTGGGGGACTCCCACTTCCAAAGCAGGGAGTAGTAAGCCACCCCCTACGGAAAAATGGCACAATGACTTAACCTTAACCCTTCCAAGCCCTGCTCTACTACCTGCTCCCTTAGGAGGAAAGTTCACCCTGCATGCAAAAAAACTGGGAACTCATTACCCAGGACAATTGGGTTTTGAACATAGTTTCCCAAGGATACAGATTCCACTTCCACACCCTACCAACACCAAATGGTTGGCCAGACCTACCACCAAATCAGTGGGCGGAGGCCCAACAGTAGGGTCACTCTCTCCTCAATATCAGGGTTGTTCAACCTGTCCCAGCAGAATAAAGGGGACAAGGCTTTTATTCATGACTTTTTCTGGTACCCAGAAAAGACAACTCCTGGCGTCCTGTCCTGGACCTCTCTGTTCTCAACAACTTTCTGGTAGTTCCAAAATTCAAAATGCTAACTCTGCAACAGCTTCTACCCATGCTAGCCAAGGATGCCTAGCTGGCAACCCTAGACTTAAAGGAAGCTTACCTGCACATCCCAATAAGGGAATCTTGCAGGAAATACCTACGCTTCAGGGCAGGCTTTATGCACTATCAGTTCTCTGCACTTCCCTTTGGCTTATCTACTGGGTATTCACAAAGTGCCTAGCTCCAGCTATTGCATTTTGCAGGCAGAGAAATATTCAAATTTACCTATATGTGGACGATTGTCTGATTCAGGCAGAAAGCCAGGACTTGCTATTACAACACCTGGCATTCGTAAAGAAACTTCTAACCCCACTGGGATACACCATCAACGAAAGTAAATCTCACCTAGTACCCTGCCAACAGATTGTATTCCTGGGAGCAAACTTGAACACAGCTTCCCAGATTGGCATTCCTCACTCCAGAGAAACAAGTTTACTTAACAACCTACTTCAAACTATTGGCCACAAAACCCCAGCTATCTGCAAGGAAAATACTGCAAACCCTGGAGTTCATGGCCTCTTGCATTTTACTAATTCCATATGCAAGACTGCATATGAGGAAACTCCAGTGGTATTTAAAAAGCCTATGGTGTCAACATTCTCAGGACTTGGAAACAATGATTTTTATCATTCCTTGTATCAAGACAGAGTTCCTTTGGTGGGCAGAGGCCTGCTACCACAACAAGGGACTCCCTTTCACTCTACCCCCCGCCACCCAAACCCTAACAACAGACGCATTAGACTATGCATGGGGGGCTCACATGGCAGGGCAGTGCATTCAGAGCAAATGGAACCTGAAAGAGATGCACCTGCATATCAATCAAAAAGAAATGTTAGCTGTACAGAATGCTCTGACAGCCTTCAAAGACCATATTCTTCCAGGACAACTATTGGTAAAGACAGACAACACCACAGTTATGTGGTATGTAAACAAGCAGGGGGGACCCCACTCGTACCCTCTCTGCAGACTAGCCATAGCTCTGTGGAACACAGCCTTGAGCTACCAAGTACACCTGCAAGCCCAATTCCTGCTAGGCATACTAAATTCACTGGCAGACGACTTAAGCAGAAATCTCATGGACCCACACGAATGGAAACTAGAAGCCAAAATATTCAACCTCTCGAGGAATAAATGGGGAACTCCAGAGATAGACCCGTTTGCCTCCCCTCAGAACTACCAGTTGAACAACTTCTGCACAAGAACTCTCTACAGCCAAGCTTGGAAATTGGATGCCCTGTCCTTTACGTGGGAAAGCCTCTCAGTTTATGCCTTTTCCCCTCTGCCTCTCCTCTCCAGGGTTCTACTAAAGATCAAACAGGACAAGCCAAGGACAGTACTGATTGCACTGGACTGGCCACATCAGCATGGGTACCCCCTCTTGCGCAGTATGACACTGCTACAACCATGGCACCTGTCTCGGACCACTTCCCTGCTGTCCCAGAAGGCGGGACAGATTCTGTACCCTCAGCTTCAAACCCCGAACCTTGCAGCCTAGCTAATTCCTTGAGCTCTCCCTTAGCATCCTTCAGTAAGCCGGTACTGGATGTCATCCTAGAGGCGAGGGGGCCTAGTACTAGAAACTCCTATGCTGAAAAGTGGACAAGATACTGTTCCTGGAGCCTGGCACAGTTGATAGGCACAACGGTGCCCAGCTTACCTCGGATTCTACAGTACTTAACAGAAATGCTCTACAGGGGCCTATCCTTCTCGTCAATTAAAATTCATGCCTCTGCCATTTCAGCACATTATAATACAGAGCCACCCCTTTTCTCTCACCCCTTCCTAAAGCAATTCCTTAGAGGGGCCAAAAAATGTAAGACCCCCCAGGAGAGCTCCCACTCCAGCCTGGGACCTTAATTTTGTATTGGAAAAGTGCACCCCCCCCCCCCTTTGAGCCAGCTGCAACAGCAGAGTTGAAATTCCTTTCTTGGAAAACAGCCTTCCTTCTAGCCATCACTTCAGCAAGAAGAGTGTCTGAATTACAGGCTGTCATGGCAGTGGAACCATTCATTATCTTCCATGTGGACAGGGTTTCCCTCAGGACTAATCCTTCTTTTATGCCCAAGGTGGTGTCTAGTGTAGCCATAAATCAGTCCATTCATTTGCCTACTTTTTTCCCTAATCCACAAAACAAAGGGGAATGAATACTGCATTCTCTGGACGTGCACAGATAACTTAGATTTTATTTGGACAGGACTAAGCCTCTCAGAAAATCTGAACAGCTGCTAGTTGGCTTTGCTGCAGGGGCAGAGGGAAAGGCCATTTCAAAGAAAACCAGTTCCAAATGAATAGCCCATTGCATTAATTTCTGCTACAAACACCATGGAAAACCTACCCCACAGGGGAGAAGATCACATTCCACCAGGGCTGCATCTACCTCTGCGGCTTTTCTTAGAGGAGTCCCTATCAGGGACATCCTAGAAGCTGCTACCTGGAGCTCTGTACATACCTTCACCAGGCATTACCCCATGCCTATATTTTCTAAATCCAGAGCTGGATTTGCCACTGCAGTCTTGCAGGGCTTAATAGCTGGCCATAATGCTCTCTAATTTCCTCCTCCCTTCCTTAGCTTTGGGAATCAACCCAAATGTGATTACTGCAACAGTGAAACACGAAGAACATAGTACAGTTGTGCACACTTAACATAAATGTAGATGTTCGAGTGTATTTACTGTTGCAGTCCTGGCCACCCTCCCTCCAGCCCCCTGACTTCTCTTGGCTCTACCTTTCCTTCTTGTTTGGTATATTTATTTTTTTCTGGTGTATTTGCTTTTTGATGAGGGTGTACCTTACTATATAATTGCTTCCTATTGTGGGGGAACCTGACATCTGAGGCAAGAAAAACTGATGTAATGGCATCGGCTGCATGTTTTATACCCCTGACGACCTGACGTCATGGAAGAAGAGACAGCATCCGACGCCGAAATCTGAAGACTCTGGTATTCAGGCCGGCTGAGGGCTACCTGCAGGCAGATAACCCAAATGTGATGACTGCAACAGTGAATACACTCAAACATCTACATTTATGGTAAGTGTACACAACTGTACTTTTTTGGACTCTTGGATGAAATTGGGAGTGTAGAAGGAGTTCTTGAAGGGTAAAAGAGAAGAAGCTTGGTTTTATTAGGGTTTAGAATGAGCTGAGAATTGCGAAGCCAGGATTCAACTGATAGAAATTAATCTTGGGTTATAGTGTGGAGGTCCTTTAAGGTGGGGGCAGAGCATGTGAGGGTAGAGTTATCTGTCTATTGTATCACAGATGCATGATGAGTGGAGGTGTGGAGTTGGTTGGTAAAGAGGGAGAAAAGTAGTGGTCCTAAAACAGAGCCTTGTGGGACTCCTAGGGAGACTGGGAGAAGAGAGGACAGGTGGTGTTGCCACAGTATAGCCTTTTGTTGGCCTGATAAGTAATTTTGGAACCAGGTAACAGTGGAAGTACTAAGGTTTAGGGAGGAGAGGACTTTGATCAGTTTGTTGTGGTTTACCATATCGAAGGCTTTGGACAAGTCTAGAAATATGGCAGATACAAATTCTCCTAAATTTCTGTGGTGGTTGACTGTATTGGTAAAGGGCATGAAGGCTGTAATAGTACTGTGATGGGGGCAAAATCCATGTTCTGTGATTTGATAGTAGATTGTGGGTGTGGAGGTAGTCCATGAGTTGAGTATGGACTACTCTGTCTATTATTTTAGATAGTGGTGATAGGATAGCAATTGGGTGGTAGTTAAGTTTGGTTGAGTTGCCTCCTTTGTGGAGAGGTATTTATAAGGGATATTTTCCAGATAGCAGGTACTATGCACTCTGACATTGATCTGTTTGAGTATTGCTACTGAGTAAGCTATTCCTTCTGCAGCTATTTTCAGAAATTTGGCTGGTAGATTGTCTGCGGCTAAGGTAGTTGGTTTTAGTTTATGCAGTAGTTTTTTTGACGGTATTTACTGTTACTGGTTGTAGTGTAAATGGACTGGAGTTGTTTTGAGTGGGTTTGCTGAGCTGGAGAGTTGATGTGGCAAGGTTATTGGCGATGTTATTTGTATCGGTTAGGGCTAGGATGGTTTCTGTGAACTAAGCATTAAATCAAGTTCCTATGTTTTCAGAGTTGGTAGCAGAGGTTGGAGTGGGTGTGGAAGTTTTGCCTGGAGTCAGTATGTTATTAACTGCTGCCCAAAATTTTTGTGGACTATTATGGTGTTTTTCCAGAATATTGTGGTGGCAATTGATTTTATCCTATTTGATGAGTTTTTTTAACTTTGTTACGAAGTTCTAGAAATATTTAAAGATATAATTCATTATGTAGGACTAAACATGGATATAATCATGACAGGATATTTTAATTGTAGCATAAGGTAGAAAAAAAGAAAGCATATGATATTAAGATGATGGATATTTTTTAAGCAACTTTATTGGTTTATCACTTGTGACAGGCAAATTTAAAGTTTTATAAAAGTAATCAATGTTTATACCATAAGCAACATTACATAAATTATTCAATTTCTGCCCCTTTTTTAAAACAAGCAACATCTTTATTAAACCATCACTTAAGACATAGGTAATCATACATTTATATAAATGAAAGTAAACCACACCGCACAATCCTAGTTGCAAGCATTTTACATCACAAATCATGCTGACACGCTACCAGTTGCAAACATTGTATATCACTTATAATCCACCCAATCATATTCATTCAGACATTACATAGCTCATTTAAATCCTGCCTTATTTTAAACATCATCCTCCCCTGTATGTATTGTTCCCACAATTCCCATTTTTCCTATGTAGTTTGCTCCTACCCTTTTATCTCAATTCCAGTTGTTTTATCTCTGTTCATTACTTTAATATAGCTGGTATAGATCTTTTTTAGTAATTGCTTTTTTGGCAGTCAACATAATTGGTCACTGCAAGGCTTTACTATATCTAGGCAATTCCGATTCTGTATTGTAGCTCAGAAAAATCATCTGCCTCATTACACCAGTCTTCCTACCCAGCATCTCCAACAGTGCATCCCGCAGGGAATCCTTAAAGTCTGCCAATCCACCGCACTCCTAGAAAATATACTCCCAATTACCTCTTTCTTCCCTGTCACATCTCCAACATTTGCTGTCTACCTGAGGAAAAATTCTCTGGAGTCTACTTGGGGTATAAAAATACCTGTGCAAACATTTCAAAGAAAAAATCCTAAATCTTCGAGATTTTGTTGAATATTTGGAAGACATAAATATATCCTCCCACTGTTTCTTTGTGAATTGCTTATCCAGTCTCTCTTCCCAATCATTTATTTTTTTTTTTTTCCAATAATCAGTCTTTATTATTTTCCAATTACATAACTACACACTACTATATATATATATATACAATATTTACATGATTGCTTCCAAGAGTTATACAAACAATATATATTAAAACAGATTATTGTAATGAAATATAACATGAAAATACCATCAGTTTTTAATATTATTACAATCAATAACTAATCTAAAATTGAGTCTGTCTTATAAATATATATCCTAAGTAACAGTGGATAAGAACCTCTAGGCCAACACAATATTAAAGATTTGCTCCCATATTTTAATATTATTTATGTTTTTCTTATGGTCATTGAGTAACAGTTTGTGGGCTAATATATGTCTTATAGCTAATGTTTTAAAATTTTCCAAGATGTCTGAGTCGGGTTCAACCAGTTTGAAGCTATGTATAGTTTCATTAATAAACAAATATTCATGATTATGATCTTTTTTGATTTGTCTAAATTTTCTGGGGGAATATGTAGGATCATGAATTCCCAAGAGAGTGTTGATTGTTGGTAGCCCATTTTCTGTAATTGCAGTTTTAATGAATTCCAAAGTTTAAAAATGCATTTGCAACTCCAAAACATATGAAGCAGGTCAGCTGTCTGGTCTATGCAGTATGGACAGTTAGGCGAGTTCTTTGAATCAAATTTATGAAGAGTAAGACGGGTATAATAGGCAATTAAAAGATCTGGTTCCCAATCATTTCTAACCTCCTCTTATTGATTCTTGCAGTTATTATGCAATATTTTTTTATGCTCTACTAATTATTCCTTTTTTAATGGCAGCTTCTGTTCTGGATTCTAGTAAAAACTGTACCAGTGCTGGTCTTTTGTTTAGGACCCTCCTGTACTCTGATTTCAATCCTTGATAGGGAAGGAGGCGATCTCTAAACTGCAGTCCAAATAAATTCTTGTTTTCTTTCCATTCTATCATCTTTCCCTCTCTAGTTATTTGCTCCCAATACCTTGGTTCCTTTGCCAGTTTTCTCCAGTAAATTCCAGCCTCTTCTTGCCTGTTGTCTATATCCCTAATTGCAGTAATCCCTATCAGCAGAAACTAATTTCTCCATTCCCGTATTGGCTTAGTTCTTAGGATACTTTCTGCTACTTTATAGATGTAATACTCTGTGTGATTGGTATTCTCCTTAAAGGACTGCATCCAAAATCCCAGACGTTTCCTGAGCTTCCCCCCTTTTCATCATCATCCCCTTCCCCTTTGAATTATAGTTTCCTGCTTGTGCTATGTATAGGAGCCTTAACTGTGTAGCTCTGAAGTACCCCTTCAAATTGGGTATCCCATTCTACCCTGTTCTACTGGAAGAATCAACTTTATCCCACTTGACTCTTGCCATCTTCCCCTCCCAGGTAAAGTCCTTCAGCTCTTTATTAACTGCTATCCACAACTTCTCTGTTTGATAAAAATATACCTGACCTGTGTATAAGCCTAATGAGACTAAAGACATTTTAACTGCCTGTGTCTTACTGTGCATATCCATATAACAAATCTTCCATTTTCTCAGCTTTGTATTATATTTTAGTCTCTTCCTACATATCCTTAGCTGCTACACTGGAATCATTTTAATCCATACTCCTTAATACTTCATTTTCTCATGTCCCCATAAATATGGGTATTGCTGAACCAACTCATGTGTGGGTACATAATTTACCACTATTTCCTTTGGTTTACTTTCATTAATTTTGTATCCCAAAATTATGTGAAAGTGTCTGACTGTTCCACAACTCTATAATGTGCCTTTCTAGTTTTGTCATGTATAAAATATCATTTGCAAATAGAACCAGATTTTCTTGACTGCCATACCCGTTATTTCTGAGTCCCTTCTTTTCTTTGCCAGTGGTTCTAAATATAATGCAAATAACAAAGGAGAAAGAAGACACCCCTGCCTGGTTCCTCTGCTCAAGCAGAAATTATCAGAGAGGACCCCGCCCACTTTAATTTTCTTTTCCGATCCCTCATATGGCCTCCTAATCAACCTTATAATTTTTTTAGGAAATGCAAATGCTTCCATTGGCCTGCTCATAAAGTCCCAGCTTACTCTGTCGAATGCTTTCTCTGCATCAAGACCCACCAACAACAATGGTATTTGCTTGCATTCTGCTTCCCTCTGTATCATCAGTGTTCTGTTAATGTTGTCAAATGTTTGTCTCCCCTCCACAAAACTACATTGATCCAGTTTGGTATTACTTTTGCCATTCTTTTAGCCATTATAGACATGAACACTTTATAATCTTGAAACCAAAAAATGCCAAACCACAAAATAAACGCTCGGTCAGTAATAAGATAACCAATAAAGCACATTCACAGACACTGGCAGAGCGAACACAGCAGCAGTCACTGAAATAGTAAAAAACGTTTAATACAAAAGGTAAGCGCTTTCACATAAAAATGCTTCTTCAGACCTATAAAATAACATAACATATGAAATATATACATACTGAAGCAATTCAAAACAACCAATAAAACAGCCTAACCAATTAAGCATTAAATCTCTCTTAAAAACATACGAAATAAAAACAAAAAAGCTAGCAATGGCAACATATCACAAGGGTACAACAATCTTATGAGACATTATTTAGGCAATCTGCGTTTATTTAAATATGGTTTGATAGACACCCGTGCATTCAACCCAGCACCTCTGTGAGCTCTTAAAATAATTATCCAATTATTTTTCCTAAATTCTGTGGTATTACGTATGTTGCCCAACCTGATACTCGGATGAACAACATCGATCACCCTAAACGTGAACTTATGTGTGTCACCTCTTTCACTAACATGTTTCGAAAGGGCATTATGAGCAATGCCCTTTCTAATACCATAAATGTGCTCTCTCATTCTTTCACGTAGGGACTGATTAGTCTTCCCCACGTAGAATGATTGGCATATCGAGCAACAAGCAAGATATACCACATTAGTTGATTGACAGTTAGCATTCACCTTAAATACAAAATCTTTATTAAGATCAGGATGAAAAAATGATTCGGAAGTATTAATATACATACAAAAATTACATTTCCCACAAGGTGAAGTCACACCCATCTTGAATGTATTGGGTTCCGACTTCTGATTCCCACATAACATTCTTTTTATGTTGAGTCTATTTCTAAAAATAAAAGTAGGACTAGGGCCAACAATGTTCCCCAATTCATTGTCCACTTGCAGAATAGGCCAGTGTTGATGAAATATGTCACAAACTGCTTTTTGTTCTCTAGTAAAAAATAATGGGACATTAACCACACCAAAGGGGTTAACAGGCTTAGACAAATTAGTCACCTCAGAGGCACTTGGTCCAAAGTAAGGGGCTGCTTTCCCTTGTCTGAGGTCTTCTAAATCTGACCACATATCAGAAATCTCTTTCGAGCCATAGCCTCGAGAGATTAGCCTATGTTCTAGCTGCTGTATTTCAAAATGAAATCCCTCAATAGATGGATTAAGTCTTGAGGCTCTAATACCTTGCCCCCGTATTAAATTACGAAACACATAGTTAGGATGCATACTGGTTCTATTAAGCAAAGTGTTCCTAAAACAAGTTTTCTACTAAGCAAAGTGTTCCTAAAACAAGTTTTCTACTAAGCAAAGTGTTTTATGAACAAGTGCCTCTGAGCTGACTAATTTGTCTAAGCCTGTTAACCCCTTTGGTGTGGTTAAGGTCCCATTAATTTTTTACTAGAGACCAAAAAGCGGTTTGTGACATATTTCATCAACACTGACCTATTCTGCAAGTGGACAATGAATTGGGGAACATTGTTGGCCCTAGTCCTACTTTTATTTTTAGAAATAGACTCAACATAAAAAGAATGTTATGTGGGAATCAGAAGTCGGAACACAATACATCCAAGATAGGTGTGACTTCACCTTGTGGGAAATGTAATTTTTGTATGTATATTAATACTTCTGAATCATTTTTTCATCCTGATCTTAATAAAGATTTTGTATTTAAGGTGAATGCTAACTGTCAATCAACTAAGGTGGTATATCTTGCTTGTTGTTCGATATGCCAATCATTCTACGTGGGGAAGACTAATCGGTCCCTACGTGAAAGAATGAAAGAGCACATTTATAGTATTAGAAAGGGCATTGCTCATAATGCCCTTTAGAAACATGTTAGTGAAAGAGGTGACACACATAAGTTCACGTTTAGGGTGATCGATGTTGTTCATCCGAGTATCAGGTTGGGCAACATACGTAATACCACAGAATTTAGGGAAAATAATTGGATAATTATTTTAAGAGCTCACAGAGGTGCTGGGTTGAATGAACGGGTGTCCATCAAACCATATTTAAATAAACGCAGATTGCCTAAATAATGTCTCATAAGATTGTTGTACCCTTGTGATATGTTGCCATTGCTAGCTTTTTTGTTTTTATTTCGTATGTATGTTTTTAAGAGAGATTTATTGCTTAATTGGTTAGGCTGTTTTATTGGTTGTTTTGAATTGCTTCAGTATGTATATATTTCATATGTTATGTTGTTATTTTATAGGTCTGAAGAAGCATTTTTATGTGAAAGCGCTTACCTTTTGTATTAAACGTTTTTTTACTATTTCAGTGACTGCTGCTGTGTTTGCTCTGCCAGTGTCTGTGAATGTACTTTATAATCTTGGTTTAGCATTTAAATGGGCCTATGCAAAGCTGGATCTGATGGGTCTTTCCCCTATTTAGGTATTACAGCTACCACTGATTTCTACTAGGATGTTGGTACTTCTCCTCCTCATAAAATACTGTTAAACAAAATGCTCCAGATCTTTATCAATTTTTCCCTCCTAGCTTCCAAACTTTCACAGGAATAAAATCTATTCCTGGGGACTTTCCTGTAGATTGGTTATACATCACAATTTGTATCTCATCTCCTCCTATCCTGACTGTTAGTAATTGAGCCTCATCTACCTCTCACCTTGGCATGTTTAATTAATCCATAAACATTTCCATTTGTATCTTTTCTTGACTTCCATATTTCTCTGCTTTATACAGGTTTTCAGAGAATTTCCAAAATATTTCTAATACCTCTACAGGATCACTTGTTATCTTCCTTGTTATAGGCTCCCTAAGTTTGGCGACAACCCTTTTTACTTTGTTGCCTGAGTCGTTGTTCTAAAAATATTTGTGCTGTAGTGTTATCAAAAAACAGTTGCTTAACAGCAATCTTTCTAAACTCATTTATATTATTGAGGTAGTCCCTTATTTTCTGCTTAGCATTCTGCAGTTGATCTTCTCCTTGTTCTGTGAGAATACGTTAACATTTATCAGTCCCTCTAAATAATTCTCGTTACTTCTTAACCACAACTCCCTTTCTTTTATTTCCACCCTGTTTTTAACTCCACCATAATTTTATCTCACTGCCTAGCTATATTTTCAGAAGTAATTTCTATTCTCTTGAATAGTTCCTGAATAATCTCCACTGCCCATTCCTTAAATTCCAGTCTTTTGAACAGCTAGGTGGGAAAACGCCAGTCTCATTTTTATTTCATTATCGTCTGTTTTTATTTTATTATTTTAGTTGTTATTGGCGCATGATCTGAAATAGTTATTGGGTGTGTACCAAGACCTACAATTAAATGCAAATATTCCTGTGAAATGTAAATTCTGTGTAGCCTAGCCCAGTTTTTATATCTTGGGGAATAATATGTAAATGCACTCTGAACTCCTGTTATTGTATTTGCATCTTCCATGCCAAATATTTTCATAAATTTCTTCAAAAATCTACCCTCCTTTGTTATACTTTCCCCCCTGCTGCACCCAGACACATTTTTGCTGCTGCAAATCAAATTCCAGTCCCCACCTATAAGTAATATTCCTTGCTGAAAACTGATTTCTCCCAGAAATTTCTTAAGCTCAGTTATAGCAGTTTTAGTTGAAATATAAATACATGCCAGTGTAATCCTCATCCCTTGCCCAGTAGCCCCTTAGCACTAGAAATATGCCATTATCTTTTTTATCCTCTTCTATCACTATTGGAGTTCCTCTTGCAATTAATATAAATACTCATCCTTTCCTTTGTCTCAGATATTCTACCGAAAAATCATCCTGAAGGCCTTTATTTATCAAATTTACGTGTTCAGTTCTTTCCAAGTGTGTCTCTCCTGTAACATAGCTATTTGCACTCTACATTTTTAAATATAGTTCACTATTCTTTCTTTTTTGTATTTATCTGTGAGACCATTGACATTTAAGACATTACAGAAAAAAGCATCACTGTTTAAAAAGTTATTCTCACCTTTTATGTACAACACCTTTTTTGTTAAATGTCTATTTCCAGCTTTTGTGTTACATGCATGCACTGTTTGACAGGCTGAACGTTTATATAGTTGTTTCTTGTGATATCCAATTGAGCCTATGGCTCATCTTACAGAGCTCTCTCTTTTATTGAATGTCCTCAAACAAAAAAACAAGCCAACCCCCAATACTCCCCTAAAACCTATTAATTTAATACTAACACACAAAACTATGTACATCTTCAAATGTTGAAGTTTTACCCTCGTAATAGCAACAAATGCCCCAAACAGACAGCCACAGTCATATACTTGAGTTAACCTAAAATAAAGGTTATCCATGCTAAGATTCATTGTGTAGCCCATGCTTCTACTAAGTGCTAACTGGTTTTGTCTTATCTTTATAGCTCTCCCAGCTGAAACAACTCCTGAATGCTTTCAGAGAACATGATCTCCTAGCCAGCATCTCTTTTTTTCCACAGCCACAAAACTGTAACCAATTTTTCTTAATCAGATTGTCTCCATGGAGACATGAGAGCTAGATACAAAATTGCCACTAAGTTAGCATTCATTTGCTAGGTAGAAGCCTCATAATATTCAATATTCTTTTTCACTTACTTGCTTTCTCTCCAAACTTGTTACTAAATCTACCTAAGGTCCTAAATCCAGTCATACCCCCCCCCATAAAAGAATTAGAAAAAGCACATTAATTTTTTCTTTTGTCATGCACTTTTAACCAGGCTTTTGGACACTGCTGTCTACATTTCTTAAAACTGAACAAGAATAAAGAAAGAAGGGAAAAAGAAAGAAAAAAACAGCAGCATTGCCTGTTTGCAGTTCCCATTACACTTAAACATAACTGAGAAAACTTTACTTTATAGCATGCAAAGAAAATCATACATCACAAAAATAAAGATGATGGATATTGTAAGGTATGGAAGTTTACGTATTTAGAATCGGAGTATCTGGACTTATAGTAGAGGTGAACATAAAACAGAGAGAGACTTTTTTAATTTCATCAGGGTTGAAAATTATAGATGAAGGGGTTATAGAGTTTTTTCTGATAACAGGGCTACCTGGGTTACTTTGAAAAATAATTCTGATTGCATAAAAATAAGAAAAAAATAAAAACTATTAATGAAGTTAAATGGGATGATGTTAGGGAAGATGGATATAATAAATTTATGGAAGGATCGTATATAAATGAGGTTTTTTTTATAACAATTGGTCAGAGTGGTGGTTGTATTTTAAACATAAATATAAAAAGTGATGTTAAATCTGGGAATTTGTTAAAAGAAGGAAGGAAGAATGCATTATGACCAATTAAGTAAGGACATTTTAGCTTAGAAAAGAACAAAGAAAGTTATTTTATCAAAAAACAGGAATTGTATGACTTAACTAAAAAGAAAATACAGTATTTATTATATAAGCAAGGATATTTTTTTTACAAGGAAAAAGGAGAAAATTGCACCATATTTGAGTAAATTTGTTAAAGAAAATGATAGTATAATGAGACAAACAATGGACATGTTGGGTATATTACATAGTACAAAAGATTATGGAAATAGTAGCAGGATATGCTAAAGAAAGTTTTAGAGGCAAGAAAATCCAGTGTAATAAGGAATGAAAAGTGGATTTTTTTCAGATGAAGATAAACATTTTGGAAAAAAAGATTAAAATGGAAAAATTAGAAAGTATTTTTAGGAAAAATAAATCTGGAATTTGCCGCAGGTCCAGATGGAGTAGAGCATAGAATGTATAAAAAATGACATTAATTAAAAAAAAAAGATATTTTTAAAAGTGCTAAACGAATGGCTAAGAAAGAGATTTCAGTGTAAAGAGCTGTGTAATGGTATAATTTAACTTTATATGGAAAAAAGGTGACAAGTATAAAATACAGAATTGGATAGTTCTTAATAGCAGTGACTAGAAGATGTTTATGAAAATTTTGCAAGAATGATGGAAAGTAAATTAGATGAGAATATAAATAAAATATTTGTTATAAAAGGTAAAAAGTGCAGGACTTACTATTAGTGATAAGATAACTAGTGGATGACATTTTATATAAGAATGTCAAGCAAAATTAATAGTGTATGATTTAAGTAACTCATTTGATTCAGTTTGACATAACACCCTATGGAGAATATTTGATATCTATAAGTAACAAGGTAAAAACTGTGGCTGATAGGTTAAATATAGTTAAGATACTAATAAATGGTTGGCTTAGTAAGGAAATTGTGCTTAAAAAGGGTACAAGGCAAAGTTGCCCTTTGAGTAGCATTATTTTTGCATTAGTAATGAATGTGATCTCAACACACGTTAATAGGGATAAGAGGAATATGGAATATATAACTAGTGAAGGTATACATACTCCAATTATGCTGTCATATGCACATATTTTTTGTTGCAAGAAATCAGAAAGGAATGATTATTGTGATAAATTATTTACAGGAGTTTATACAAGAAATATTTTTCTATAAATAAACATAAACATGGAGGTTTAGATTATGAAGGTATGTTAGGAGCTATTCATTTTAATATGATTGGGATAAATATACTTTTGGAAAATATAAGAGCTATATGGGAGGAAAAAGAGGCCATGGAAAATGCATATATGTTCTGGAAGACCTTTAGATTATCTTTAAAAATAAATATATTTGATTAATTTGATTTTACTTGTTAGAATTGCTTATTTAGCAAGTGTATTTTGTATCCCGCGTACACTTGAAAATATATTTTATAGTATTATATTTACATTCATTTGAGGATCAAGATTAAATCCAGTAAAAATAGGAATTTTATGTGTAAAAAAAGAAGGTGGGTTTGGGGTTAAGTCCTACAGTGTACACAACCTTTTTATACTTGTATAAAGTATTTGAAAGTTTGAAGTATAATGATAATTTCTTATTGGTGAGAATTTTAAAAACTAAATATAGTACTGAATGGATGATTTTTTTTTTTAGTTTTAAGAGAAGGAGATTATGTGGTAATGAAGAAATGAATAATTATCATGACAAAATTCTGCTTTGGAAAATAAAAATCATTGAAACTAATCATAAGAAAAGGGTATGGTATCATCATAATACGGAAATTTTTTTTTTTTTTTTACATTTATCGGTGGAAAGATATGTGCAAAAAGGAATGTAATTAAAGCAAAATAATGGAAGGATGTAAAAGTATGTAGGAATGTCAGGATTTTTTTATGGAGGGTAATGATACAGAAATTACCAGTAAATGCAAATATGCCTTAAAAAGCAAGAGTAATAGAAATTGCTTGTACTGTAATCAGTTTGAAACCAGTGAACATGTTTTTTTTAAGCTGTAAAAGAGTTAAATCATTATGGAAAAAAGGAGATAGATTTGAAATATTTAGAAAATTATGTCGATGTAAATGGTCTTAAAATGAGTATGATTGAGTGTGAATATTATGGGGACAAGATGTAAAGTTATGTTTATAGAATTTATAAAAAGACGTTTTCTATAATTTGGATAATATCCACAAAACAAAATGAATGGAGACCTCCACGATGAAAAAATAAACTTAGTTTATTGCAGGAACAAGCGCTTTCACGTACATCAAGTACGCTTCTTCAGGTTTAAAAATATAGCTTTATGCAAGTGCTTTATATATCTTAATCAAACAAATTAACATTCAATTCTTAAATCACTCATTCAATTAATCAATCAAACAATTTATCAATTTACTAAAACCTTACCAAAACTAAGATAAAACTCAATAATACTACAAGTGTATGTACATTATATCCCTTTTACACATATATATAAAAGACTTGTGTATATATATGTTTAAACATATATTTATATATAAACATACATAAGAAATGTATTTATCTAAAACTGCAACAACATTGTTGAAAAGTAATATTAAAAAAGTACTGGAAATACACCAATCTAAAGCCTATGAATCTGAATGAAGCTTATGTTAAATACAGATGCATATATATGATAAAGAAATGCTAGGCCCTAATGATAAACATGTTGGACCAAACTATAACTAACATCCAGGAGTCAAGCCTGTTTAGTACAGGAATATAAGCATATAAACATTAAGCTTTCCACTCTAGAAATCTAAAGAATGTAGAAATGCTTAAAAATTGTGTGTATATATAACCAATGGCTAAAAGCTTAAATTTAAGCATTTTTACCTACGTGCTGCTAATACAGGTTTTATACTAACTGATTAAGTCCTGGTTGAATACGAGATTTCAACCTTAAAATCCAGTTCAAATCAACTGTTTCTAAATAATTCTGGTTATCTCCCCCTCTCTTATTCGGACTTATAACTTGTAAGACCCTAAATTTAAAAGTGTGGTCAGAATACATATCTACGTGCTTAGCTAAGGCATTAGTTAAATTCATTTTCCTTATGTCATAGATATGATTATAAATGCGATCTTTCAACCTTCCAGAGGTTAATCCTAAATAATAGGCCGTGCATTGTGTACAGGTGGCTAAATATATCAAATTCTTAGTCTTACAAGTAGCATGAAAATCACTTATAAATACATAATTGAGCTCAGGGACAGTAAATTGATAATCACTGATAATAAATTTACACATATTGCACTTATTGCAGGGAAAAGTACCATATCTCAATGTCCATCTATTCATCATATTTGTTCCCCTGTTAGTTCTCTCAGAACATAGTAGCCTCTTTAAATTCTTACTATTCCTGTATCTAAATATTGGTTGTACACCTACTATATTACTAATGTGTTGATCTATAAGTAATACATCCCAGTTTTTCTTAATAATATTGGTAACATGTCTATTATCATTAGTGTATCTAGTAGTGAAAGCCACCTTCTTGTTGTTAAAACTAACTTTAGGAATATATTTATTTTTCAGTTCAGTAGCAGTTTGTGGTCCATTTCTAATATTTAGACTTGGAACTATACCATTTTCAGATTGTACATCTTGTTTCATGCTTTCTATCATTGAGGTAGGGTAGCCCCTATCCTGAAATAGTTCATGCAAGACATTAAACTGGATATCTCTATCTACACTATTTTTACATAATCTAGAAATTCTTGTAAACTGATTTCTTACAATATTAGAAAATATAAAGCGTGGATGCATACTATTAAACTGTAGTAATGCATTCCTCCAACATGGTTTACGATATAGTGTAGTTGAAACCATGCCTTCCGTATCTTTAAAGATGGTAATGTCCAAGAAATCTATCTTGGATAACGATAACTCCATAGTAAATCTAAGAAAATCAGTAGTAGATTCTAGATAGGTAACTAGTTGTTCTAACTGCTTGTGATCACCATTCCAAATAATAAGTATGTCATTCACGAAATGTCTATATAGTACTATGTTTTGCATAAATATGCTTCTAAATAAAAATAGGAACTCCCAGTAGTACATAACCAAATTTGCATAAGAGTTAGCACAGGGGATGCCCATTGCAACCCCCCATGTCTGCTTATACAAACTGTCTTGAAACAAGAAAAAATTATTATTCAACACCATATCTAATAAGGCACAAATGAGTAATTGTATATTATTATCAAAAGTTCCATTTTTAGATAATAATTCCCTGACTGCTTCAATTCCATAATCATTTGGAATTACTGTAAACAAATTTTTAACATCAAGCGTCACAAATATGTAAGAAGATGTGACCATATTATTATCCATTAAACTTTGTAAATCATTTAGCAGCTGATAAGTGTCTTTTACAATTGTGGGTATATTCCTAACTAATGGTCCTAGCTTAAATTCTTAGTAGAGAGAAATATTTTCAGTCACCCACTTCTCACCTGCCACTATAGGATGTATAGGAGGAGGAAAAACTCCTTTATGTATCTTGGGGAGTCCCTTTATGAGTGGGACTAATGGATCCTTTCCTAAAAAATAATCATATAGTTCCTTTGTTATTTGTCTACACATGAGGAGATCATATAAAGTGTCGTGAACCATCCTAATTGTTTTAATAAACCTATCACTGTCTATCTGTTCATATTTGTTGGTATCTTTCAACATGTCTAACATTAACTCAGTATAGAAGGTGGCATCCATTAACACCATTCCGCCACCTTTATCTGCTGGTTTTTATGATCAAATTATGGTCTTGAGATAAGGCTGTCAGGGCGCTACGCTCATTAGTATCTAAATTGTAATATAAATCATTCTTCTTACGTGTAGAGTCAGGGAAATATTTATAAAAATCTTTTTCACATAGCTTAATGAAACATTCAATATTAAAAGGAAAATTGGGAACAAACATACTTTTACATTTGAAACGATTTTCCATGTTAAAATCAAGCTTATTAATATCCTTTATAGTACAGTTTTAAAGATGCTGCTCTTGCAAACAAACGTAGGTCAACCAATAGATCCAAGGGCTGTTTTTGGTCTCGCTCCATTTTTATTATTATTTATCGGTAGATCCTGTTCTCTAAGGCCTTCTTGATTCGGCGGTGGCGTACTCATTGCTGACACAGTATCCCCTCGCTTACTTCTTCCTATTGACGTCATTTCCGTGTTACTAGGGATCACGAAATCATTGGTTGGTGTCGGATTTAAAGGGGCAATGTCTATTACACCATGTTAATTATTTAAATCATTAGACTGATTTACACGATTATTAGTATGATATTGGGTTTTCGGCCAAACATAAATCTGGCCGGATAGAAAGTCTTGATAGTCTCTTTGTAGCTTTTTGTATTTCAACTGTTGCAACCTGTCAAAATAAGCAGTGACTTGTATATACATGGCATCAATCTTTTTATCATAGACTTCACCTTTGTAGCGACTAAGTAAATCTCTATGCAGAGTCTCTACTTTGGAAGCTAGCATATTTTCAATAGGTGTAAAATAGTCAATCAAGAGTCTAATATATTGCTTACTGAAGTCTATATTTAATTGTTGCCACTGCTTCAACAATTCAGGGTGGCTGTCGCTATATGTGGGCATACAAAGGACCCGCATGCCTCGAGGTATTACTTGAAAATGAAGACATGCTTCCAGGTGTCTTCTTTGCCATAATAGTCTATGCAATTTGTATAAGTCATTCTCAAGTTCTCTAAGATTATTAAAAAAATCCTTAAGATCTATTACAGTACCTATATTATTTGTAGAGGCAGGGAAATGTAGATCCAAATTCAGTAAAGGATTTTCACGTTGGCAGAAGATGTCACTCCACTTATTAACCGGGCTCTTCAGACCTGGATTATAATCAAGCTCCACTGTGGGTGTTTCCATCGTGTGTTGGTAGCAAAATCCCAAAAGGAATACAAATATTAGAAGCAACAGGAAAACTACCATCCAAGGTCTCACACCGAAAAAAGAATAATATCCACAAAACAAAACGAATGGAGACCTCCACGATGAAAAATAAACTTAGTTTATTGCAGGATCAAGCGCTTTCACGTACATCAAGTACGCTTCTTCAGGTTTAAAAATATAGCTCTATGCAAGTGCTTTATATATCTTAATCAAACAAATTAACATTCAATTCTTAAATCACTCATTCAATTAATCAATCAAACAATTTATCAGTTTACTAAAACCTTACCAAAACTAAGATAAAACTCAATAATACTAAGTGTATGTACATTATTTCCCTTTTACACATATATATAAAAGACTTATGTATATATATATATATATGTTTAAACATATATTTATATATAAACATACATAAGAAATGTATTTATCTAAAACTGCAACAACATTGTTGAAAAGTAATATTAAAAAAGTACTGGAAATACACCAATCTAAAGCCTATGAATCTGAATGAAGCTTATGTTAATTTGGATAATATGGAATCAAAAAGTGTAGGAAATTTTTTAATGAAAAGTGGGATTTAGCAAAGACGTTAAAAAGTAAGATTTTGGTTCTGGATAGTGGAGTGAGGGTCCAATGTAAAATGAGTACGTTTTTGTAGTAAACGGAAATGTGATATTTCAGATATGTTTTTAAAAAACTGTTAAATTTTGTGAATAATTTATATATTGTAAATTAGATAAATTGTATATATTGTAAATAAGAGAAGTTGTTTGTAATGTAAATAAGTATTTAAATAAAGGATCCCTACTTTTTTTGATAGGTGCAGTGGGATCTTTTATATCCACCTGAGCTACCATAAAGTCAAGTAGATGGGGCCTCAGTTTAATGTCTCCTACGAAGGTTACCTGACACACATGACCCGTTTTCAATTTGACCTAAGGAAATATGTGTTTGATATGCTGCAGAAGATACCACATGGGATTTTCATAGGAAATTGGAGTATCCAGTGACAACTGTGGCAGATGTCTCTAGCTGGTTCATGTGACTCCCACATAATGTAGTGGATAGAGGCTGGTTCCTTCAGCTGGGGTGGGTGTGGTCATGTATTGACGTGCTTGGCTCAGATGTTACATTTTTTGTGGACAAACTTCTACGTGTCTTTTACCAGTTCCCACTTAGTGAGTCATCTCTGTTTGGTCCACAAATGAAGGAGGAGCTGCAGAGGAACAAGCAGGAATGCAAGCTGTCCTCAGCCTCTGGAATAAAATTGTCTAGTCCTCAGAGAATATTTTTCTGAAGTCAGAGGAGTGCCCAGAATCTGTGGTTTAATAAAAACATGGACAGCTTCCATTTTAGCTCCATTCTGTCCGCAACCAATATGTAAGCAAAGGTAGTTTTTAGCGTAGTTAAAACTTTAATAGTCAAAGTCATTTCCAAGTGTGAGACTGAATTTCCCCCTCTTTTAACAAGGGGTTTTGTTAATAGAAGGTTAAATAAAAAGTACGGTAATATAGGTCTGTTGGCAGGGTATCAGGATGCCCCCAGATTTTGTTTAGATATGAGTATAGATAATTCTATTATACGTAATGTAATTTGTGACAATTGGAAGGTAATTTTAGGAAATGAGGATATCGCAAAGGTGTTTGGGTATTAATCCCAATTTTGTTTATAAGAAGAACAATAGTATTAAACAGTTGTTGCAAAATAGGAAAAGTGAGGTGGGGTTACCACCCACACAGAGAACACATACCGTACAAGTGTTTGGGGTGTAAGGCTTGAAAATTTATATATGAAGGTCAGCATATTTTGGTGATGCATTTAGATTATACTATTCCAGTTCCAGAAAGATTAGATTGTTGTACTACTGGGTTAGTTTATATAGCATTGTGTTCAGCATGTCCAGCATTTTATGTGGGGAGGACCACTAGAAGTTTGAGGAAAAAAATTAGTGAGCATCCTTATGCTATAAAAAGTAAAAAACTTAAATAATGCATTGTACAAACTCTGATAATTGTACTAGTTGGAAAAAGTTTACGTTTTCTATTTTAGAAGTGGTAAATCAGGATCCACGGGGTGGTAACTACAAGAATTTAGTTGAGAAAAGGGAAGCCGTATGGCAGTTACGTTTGGCTTCACATATTTTACGAGGGTTTAGTGATAATGTCAATATTAAGTGTTTTTTAAAAGATAGAAAAGTGACTATTAGAAGTTAGTTTGCTAAATTTTATGGAATTGTATTTGTTACTTTAAAATGGAATGAGGAATAACAATGTAAGGTGTTGGTTGGTTCAATGCTGATTGGATTGACTAAACACTTGTGATTTTAATAACTGTGTTTCTGATGAAGTCTTTGTGATGAATAGCAACTATTAAAATTTTAACTATGCTAAAAACCACATTTTTGGATTCTGACTCAGTGCTTTGCTGGTGGTTTTTTTTGTTTTGTGTTATGGTTCGTGGTTACACTGGTGCCTGGAAGTAGCTGTTTTCTTTGGATGTAAGCAAAGGTTTCTCAAATGGACTCTGTGCTTGAGGCAGAGATGAACCACAGAATCAGGGATTCTGCAGTTCTTCTTCTATGAGGTAGACACAGAATCCCTGAAAGCTTGTCGAATTATTGCTCTCTGGAGGTGCTTGAGGGGTGACACTCCCTGATTTCCCCTGCATAGTAGGAAGGTAGCATCCAAAGGCTACACCATTCTCTTTCTGTTCATTCCCATGATGTGTTCTCTTCCCCTTTTGGCCATCCAACACATCAGAAAGTGGAGGCCAAGTCAGAAGTCACAAACCTCTTGCACAAAAGAGAAATCCAAAATGTCCCAGCAGACCAAAGAGGATCTGAATGCTATCCAGAATACTTTTTAATTCCCCAAAAGATGTTATTGACCCTGGATCTCAGAGGCCTAAACAGATTCCTAAAAAAAGATAAAATTCTAGATAGTCATAGTGCCAGTCTGTCATCTGCTTGGAGAAAAGGAGACTGAATGTGCTCTTTGGACTTCTAAAACACCTACCTACACATCAGGATAACCAAGGGATCCATAAGGGTCTTACCCTTCTGGTACTGGTCTCACCACAGCCTCAAGGATGTTCACAATATTTGTGGCAGACATTGCAGTATAGCTCAAGCTGATGAGAACCAAGGTCTTCTGGTACTTAGGTGGGTAGATCTTAGTGGCTTCTACAAGAGAGCCACTGATTGTAGCAAAGGACTGCATGCTGCAAGTGTATCTGTCCCAGGAAATTTCAGTAAACACTGTAAAGTCACAGATGAAGCCATCACTAGCATTTATCTTCATTGGATCATTGAGAGTCTCTGTCTTTTTTTAACCAGTGTTCCTCAAGACAGGATGATATCTCTACTACTGAATATATAATTTTTGTTATCATTCCCTGAACGGACAGCAGCTTTAATCCTAAAGGTTCTATGGCTAATGAAGGCTTTTTTTTTTTTTTTTTTACTGATAGTGTGTGTAGGATATCACATGATTGTGCTACAGAGACCACTAAAGATTCAGTGGAGTGACAGTATAAAAGTAGAAATACCACACGCAGGCAAGAAACAGGATCCAAAGTGTTTATTCCTTAGCGCCTTTGGCGCTAAAGAATAAACACTTTGGATCCTGTTTCCTGCCTGTGTGTGGTATTTCTACTTTTGTGCTTTGCTATCTGGTGGATGTTCTTCGTCTCACATTGCTGCAGTCATAACCTGTGGGTAGTCCGCTGTCCTCGATCGGCCCGAATACCAAAGAGCTGGGCTGGCGTCGGTCATTGTCGCCTAGAGCTGACGTCAGTATGTCGTAGTACATAAGCGCATGACCGACGCCATATCCTCCGTCTTTCTTGCCGCTTGGTCCGAAGCAGAAGCAGCGTTTGCAAGTGCCGTTCGGCGTTCTGAAATTTTCATTTATCGAGTTTCAGACCAAAGACCAAGTTGGGCTAAGTACCCCGTTGGGGAAATCTTTGTCTTTTCTTGCCTCAGTTATCCGGATGTCAGAAAAAGTTAATAAGTGCATTTCTTGTGGGAAACAGATACCTCATAGGGATTATCATTCTTTCTGTATTCCTTGCTTGGGGCCTGAGCACGACGTGGTCGGGTGTCGCTTTTGTGCTAGATTTAACAAGCGCACCATTAAACGGAGATTAGACTGTGCCAGGCTTGTTTTCAGTAAAAGGTGTAACTATAACATGCCGTCGGATCCTCCGACGCCCGCTACCGCTAAGAAGCGTAAAGATAGATCTTTGAAGTCTAAACCGGATGAGTCCGTTGCGGACGCCGGTTCTACGGAGCCTCCGGTTGAATCTGTGAATCCTGCCGAAGGTTCGGCTGAATCCCAAGGGGAACCTTTACTTTTACAGGAGTTGGCCTCTCAGGAGTTAGGCCCGGCTGAGGGTGCTTCTCAGGTGTCTGTAGTTCCATCTTTACAGAAGGTTATTAGGCCTTCTACTTCAGTGGCTAAAGCCCATGCTAAGGCCAAACCTTGTCTTGTTGGCCCTGGTCATAGTTCTAGCTCTCCAGCCCCTGTTCCTAAAAAGCATATGTTAAAAATGGCGGAGGACTTGATTACTTTGATCAGGGGTTCTATGCCCCCCCCCCCCAGAGAAGAGGCCTAGGGAGGAGGCAGATTTAGAGGGATTGGATCATTCCTCAGACTACTCTGATTCCTCAGCTGAAGAAATTCAGGAATTCCCTTCTTATTCAGATTCGGATGCAGAGGACTCCTGTCCTTCTGCTTCTCCTCCAGAGGATTTTTCTATTTCTGAGACTTTACATTCCATGAGAGAACATTTCAAGTGGGAAGGTCAGGATTTTTCGGATTCTCGGAAACGGCTCAGGGAATTTTTGTTTCTGCCACAACATAGGCCCTTGGCTATTCCTCCTGTCTTAGAAGTTGTTCAGGATGTTTTTTCTGAATCTTCCCTTAATCCTGATTCTTTACCTCCTGCCCCTGTTAAGCCAGACAGGTATTATAGAGTTCCAGAAGCACATAAGTATTTGTACAAGAGTCCTAGAGCTGATCCGGAAACTATTATTCAAGGTCCGAAGGGTATTAGGGCTTCTGTGGCTAAGAATCCAGTTCCTTTGGATAAAGATTCTAGAGCTTTAGATAGGTGGGGGAAAAAAGTGTACACGTCCTCTACGTTAGCTATGAGGGCTTTGAATTGCCAATTTCATATGCTGAAGTATCAGAATTTTTTGTTAGGTCAATTGAAATCTAAGGTGGATGCTTTATCTGAGGGTATGGAGTGTAAGGAGCTCCAGGAGTTGGTTCATGCATCAGATCAAGTTGGTAAGCATTCTTTGCAGTGTGATTTCGATGCTCTTCAGGCTGCATCCAGGGTAGCTGCTACAGATTCAGTTATTCGTAGACATGCCTGGCTTAAAGATCAAAATTTGTCAGAGCATGTTAAGGCTCGGATTTTGGATGCTCCTCTTCAATCTGAAGTGCTTTTTGTTCCTTCTGTGGAATCAGTTTTGAAAAAGATGGAAGATAAGGCTAAGTCTATGCAGACGGTCAAAGATTTTATGCAGGTGCAGCCCCCTAAGTTTAGTAGGAATTGGCCTGCTAGAGGATGGTATTTTCCTTCTTCGGATTATCAGTCTAAGGGCAGGTCTAGGCGTGGTAGAGGCAGAGCTCACGCTCAGGGTTCTTTCAGACCTAGGACTTGGAGTTCTCCTGCACAGTCTTCTGGTGAGGGCAGGGGTCAGCCCTTTCGTAAACAGACCCTATGACCTGTATCTTCCGCTGCCAGACCCTTCTTTACTGGCAGCTCCTCTAGGAGGAAAGTTGGGACTTTTCAAACAAAACTGGCATTTGGTCACCCAGGACAAATGGGTGTTGGATATAATAAATCACGGGTACAAGTTTTATTTTCACACTTTTCCTCCTTTCAAAGGCATGCCGGATGTGCCTCCTCTGCAAAGGATGGAGGCTCAGGAACAAATTTCTTTACTTTTGCAGATGGGGGCAATTCAGGTGGTCCCTCCATCAGAAGTAGGCCTAGGTTTTTATTCCCGTCTATTCCTAGTGCCAAAGAAAGGAAACACTTGGAGGCCAATTCTGGATTTGTCCATTCTCAATACCTACCTAGACATTCCAAAGTTCAAGATGTTAACATTACAACAACTGCTGCCTATGCTAGGCAAAGATCACTGGATGGTAACCCTGGATCTCAAAGAGGCCTATCTTCACATCCCTATCAGGCCCAGCTGCAGGAGATTCCTGAGATTTCGGGCTGGTACTTCTCATTATCAGTTCTCTGCATTGCCCTTTGGTTTATCTACTGCCCAGAGTATTCACAAAAGTTCTGGCTCCTGTAATTGCTTTTTTCAGACAGAGAGGAATACAAATTTATCCTTATCTGGACGATTGCCTGATTCTTGCTCAAAACAAAGACAAGTTACTACAACATCTCCAGTATGTAATAGCAGTTTTAAGGTGCCTAGGGTATTCTGTGAACGAAATGAAGTCCAGTCTAGTGCCCTCTCAGGACATGTGCTTTCTGGGTGTGAGACTGAATACAGCTTCTCAGATGGCATTTCTGACCCCGGACAAACAAAGAACTCTTCATCTATACTTCCAGCAGTTATCAGTAATGTCCAGGCTGACTGCAAGGACAGTCCTTCAAGCCTTGGGGTTCATGGCATCTTGCATTCTAGTACTTCCCAATGCCAAACTGCATATGAGGAAGCTACAATGGTATCTCAAAAGTGTGTGGACTCAACACTGCCACGGTTTGGACACTGTCATTCGGATTATACCTTGCATCCAGAAGGAATTCTTGTGGTGGGCTCAGGAATGCCACCTAAACAAGGGACTCTCTGTGACCCGACCAGAGGCGAGTCAGATCCTAACGACGGATGCCTTGGACTTGGCTTGGGGAGCACACTTCAATGGGAAATGGATACAAGACATGTGGCCTCCCAAACTACTACATTTGCATATCAACATGAAGGAGATGTTAGCAGTCCAATTTGCTTTGATGGCCTTCAAGGACCTACTTCAGCCGGGACAGGTGTTGATTCAAACAGACAACACAACAGTCATGTGGTACATCAACAAGCAGGGGAACCCATTCCTACCCTCTTTGCAGACAAGCAATGATTTTGTGGGAGACTGCTCTGAGTTTGCACATCAATCTTCAAGCACGGTTTCTGCCAGGAGCACAGAACTCCCTAGCAGATGTATTGAGCAGGCAAATTGTGGATCCCCACGAGTGGAAACTGGATCCTCAGGTATTCAAACAATTGACCGTGGCTTGGGGAACTCCAGACATAGATCTGTTCGCTTCTCCACTGAATTTTCAACTGCCAAAATTTTGCACAAAGATGTTCCACCCAAATGCTTGGAAAGTGGATGCTCTATCTTTCAGTTGGAACAACCTTCATGTTTATGCTTTTCCTCCTCTGCCTCTTCTTCCCAAGGTACTCTTGAAAGTCAGACGGGACAAGCCTTGCATGATTCTAATAGCACCAGATTGGCCACGACAGCATTGGTATCCTCTGCTGAGGAGTTTAATTCAGGAGCCCCCTTGGCTTCTGCCACAGGTTCCTCATTTGTTATCCCAGTCAAACAATCATTTTCTCAATGTTCGGGTGCAGTCCCTGCATCTAACAGCCTGGCGTATTCTGTGATGGAGCCGGTGGGGTCTCAGCTTCCTCAACAGGTTTTAGATGTCATTTTGGAAGCCAGGCCTAGTACTAGAAAAGTTTATGCTGATAAATGGAAGAGATTTTTTCTTTGGAGCACAGCAAAGGGCTTTGATGTTTCAGTGCCTAATTTGAGTTTTGCACTACAGTATCTTACTGAATTACTGGGCAAGGGTTTGTCATTCTCTTCTGTGAAGGTTCATGCTGCAGCCATTTCTGCTCACTATGCTTGTGACCCTCCTTTATTTTCTCACCCTTTGTTCAAACAATTTCTTAGAGGGGCAAAGAATATAAGACCCCCACGTAGATCTCCTACTCCTTCCTGGGATCTCAATTTTGTGTTGGAGAAGCTTACTTTACCTCCTTTTGAACCTGCAGCTACGTCTGAATTGAAGTTTTTGTCTTGGAAGACTGCATTTTTGTTGGCCATTACTTCTGCTAGGAGGGTATCTGAATTGCAGGCACTCATGGCAGTTGAACCCTTTCTGATATTTCATAAGGATAGAGTTTCTTTGCGAACTAACCCTACTTTTATGCCTAAAGTGATTTCTAATGTGGCCTTGAACCAGTCTATTCATTTGCCTACTTTTTATGCTGATCCCCAAAATAAGGGGGAAAAAGTCTTGCATTCTTTGGATATCCACAGGCAGTTACGTTATTATTTGAGCAGAACTAAGGAGTTCAGACAGACTCAACAGTTATTTGTTTCTTTTGCTTTGACTTCACAAGGGAAAGTTGTTTCAAAGCAGACTATTTCTAAATGGACTGGTCAATGTATTGCTTTTTGTTATTCTCATCATGGGAAGAATGTTCCTGCTGGGATCAGACCTCATTCTACTAGGGCTACTGCCACATCTACTGCTTTTTTGAGGGGGGTAGCTACTAAGGATATTTTGGAGGCAGCTACTTTGGAGTTCAGTACACACTTTTACCAAGCATTACCATCTCCCTCTTTATTCCAAGTCCAGAGCTGGGTTTGCCACTGCAGTTTTACAGGGCATGTTAGCAGCTCCTAATGCTATTTAGTTTGCCAGTCTCCCTTTTCCTTTGCTTTGGGATTCTACCCACAGGTTATGACTGCAGCAATGTGAGACGAAGAACATAGTACAGATGTTAGGTTGTCAATCTCGCCTTCATTCTTGCTGGATGGGTTCGGAGCCGATCCTCGGCTCCGACTCGGCACTTGCTTTAGCTCGAGAACTCCTTTTACCAGCTCGAGGCAACCCTATATCCCATGATGCAAGGTGGAACTACCTCAGATCTCATTTGCCGCTTAGCGAAAGAGGTCTCCTTTGCCAGCTGAGGTAAGTTTTTTCTTAGTCAAATAAGAAAAAGTGTAGTTAGGGGTTTATTTTCCCTGTTAGTGTTAGTGTAGTCTGTAATTAGTTACAGCCCACCCTATTCCCTATTTTTCAACCTTTTTATAAACTTTTATAAGTTTTAATTTAAAGTAGTTAAGTCAGGCCTAGTTCCCCTTGGTTATCCCTTCCTGTGTGTTTGTGTAAGGGATTAATTTGTGTGTTTGTGGGGACTGTTTGTGTTCTATCCTCCTAAGGATGTCAAAAGAAGGCAAGGTCTCAGGCTTCAAGAAGTGTGACCAGTGCTGTCAGAAAATGTCTCTGACAGACGGTCACACTTCTTGTGTTTATTGCCTGGGGCCTTTGCACCTGCAGGACTCCTGTGCTTTGTGTCATGCTTTTAGCCAGAGAGTTCTGCAGGAAAGGAGGAATAAACTCATCCTCCGAGGTTTACTTAAACCTGAAGGTTCTCCTCCTAAATCAGGGTCAGGAAAACCTCATAAGCCACAGAAGGCTCAGGCTACAGTGTCCAAGCCTCCTCCGGTGGCTCCGGCTCCGTCGGAGCCGATATCGGCTCCGGCTGGAGTCGATACTTCTTCGACTCAAGTAGTGGGTTCGGTGCCGGCTGGCTCCGATACCCTGACTGCTGTGGCTTTGTCGGCTCCGGCTGGAGCCGACACTTTATCCAGCTTCGGGGCCGAGAAATCCTCTGCTCCATCTGGGGTTCAAGGGACTTCGGCTCCGATGGTTTCGACCTGTAAGAGATCCCGGTCCCCCTCTATTATGAGTATTCACTCGGCTCCGGGATCTCCTCTTTTGTCGGAGCGGAGCCATCGGAGCCGATCTTCGAGATCTTCCAGGCTGTCTGACCACGACTTGGAGAGGGTGGTAAGCAGGCTGTTGAAGTCTCAGGCACTGGCCCAAATGCTCCATAGCCCGTCTCAACAGACTTCGGCTATAGCCCCAATTCTTGAACTTCCTCCTCCGACTCCACACCAGAGTTCGAGCCAGAGCTTCTTGGGACAGCGACTGTTTCGATGCGGAGCCGATACATCCTTCGGCTCCGTCGTCCTCGGCTCCGATCTCCTCCTTGAGACCTTCCTTGGAGGGATCCGGTCGTCGGGTTTCCACTGTCGGCTCCGAGGGGGCTAGTGGCATCGGACCCTTGTCCGACCCCGCTCTCCCTCTCGGGGCTTCGCTTTGGTAAGCTCGGCACCGACATCGCCTCGAGCCTTCTCTCTCTTTGGAGCCGACCATTCCTGTCTCTTCGGAGCGGGTATGTTCCGGCCTCCCGGGGAGAGGAGCCTTTGAGGTGATGAGGAGTGTCCTGGCCTCTGAGCCCAGTCAACGGTCCATCCCTCTAGCTCCTCCCTCATCAGTGCCTGCAGATGCCTCTTGCCAGCCTCTTGCTCTCAGGCCCAGGGATCCATCGCCCCAGGTTTCCCCACTGGGAATTTCCTCCTCTTCCGAGGTTTCTCCTGACCCTGCAGGGGAACCCCTCGGAAGAGGACGGTAAGAGGAAACCCACAGACTCCCCTGAGTCTACTACATCTGATACCGACTTAGATGAGTCGGAGGGTTCCCCACGGTCCCCCTCTGAGGATGTCTCCTTTTCAGACATCCTTGAGCTCCTCAAACAGAGGGGGAATTGGCCCTCCATTGACCCCTCCGAGGATAAGTCGGTATACCTGGAGGCTTTTGGATCCCGACCCTCCACCTCCTGGGTGTCTCCGCCTTTTGACCCACTAATGCAGGTAGTGGCTCGGAAGGCGTGGCTCCAGATTCTGTGGAACCTGTCCCCAGAAGACCATCCAAGTTCATTACGGCCCCGTTGGATAAACAGTTCCTTTCCAAAGGTGTCTCTGTGGATGCTATGGTGGTGGCGGCGGCCACTAAGAAGGAACTGGCGGATCCTTCAGTACTTGTCCATCCTCCTAACAAGGATTCTAGGACCATGGACAGGTATGGAAAGCGGATGTTTTCTTCAGCGACCTTTGCTATGCGTTCGCTGAATTACCTTTGTCACTTCACCAGGCTTCAACGAGATATTCTCAAGGAACTGGGTGAAGTAGTCCAGGATCCTTCTGCTGCTGGGGCTCAGGAAAAGATTGCCTCACAGCTTGCTATCCTGAATTCCATATCTAACTCCTCCATGTGGCTCATATCTTATGCAGCCGATGGAGTGAGCAGGGCCGCAGGCACAGGAGTTGCTCTTAGACGCCAAGCCTGGATGCGGCTGTGTAATTTTGCGGACCCCTTTAAGGCGTCCTTCACTAATACCCCTTTTGATGGTTCGGCTTTGTTCGGACCTCAAGTGAAGGATACCTTGACCAGGTGTGAGCAGGACGGTAAAACTCTTTCTGCCGTTGGAGTCCAATTTTCCGCTCCTTCTAGACCATATCCCAAGGGTCAGAAAGGGGGGAAGATGTGGTTCCGTAAAGCCCAAGGAGCTACACCGGACACACGTGGTCAGTTTACCCCCGAGGCAGAGGGGGTAACAATAATAGACGCCGCCCTAGAGGCAGGGGGGGGTCCTCAGAACCAGGGCAACAGGGAGTCTCTTCCTGAGAAGCCTTTTCAGCATCCCTGAGGTGTTGCCCGACTGTCCACCCTTGGAGGCAGTCGGGAAGGATTTCACTGTACCCAGTAGCCTGGCAATCCCTATCCCAAGAGAAGTGGGTACAGTCGATTATATCCGAGGGTTACAAGATCCCCTTCGTAAGGTTTCCCGTACCTCCACAATCCCTTCCAGACATCTCACCCGGTCAAAGGGATTTGGCAAAACAGGAGGTTTCAAAACTCCTAGAAAAAAGAGCCGTCCAGACAGTACCGGCAGACCAAGTAGGATCCGGCGTCTACTCAAGATTCTTTTTGGTCCCCAAAAGGACGGGAGATTGGAGACCAATATTAGACCTGAGCAATCTGAACAGATTTGTCAAAAAGGCAAGATTCCGGATGGTCACGCTTCAGTCCATTCTGCCTTTTCTGGGCAAGGACAACTGGATGTGCTCTATAGACCTTCAGGATGCGTACTATAACATAAAGATTCACAGGCGCTCCAGGAGGTTTCTCCGCTTTCGGCTCGGGACCAGTCATTACCAATTCAGAGCCCTGCCCTTTGGCCTCACTTCAGCCCCCAGAGTGTTTACCAAATGCATGGCAGTGGTCACAGCTCACCTGAGACGTCTAGGATTCCAGGTGTTTCCTTATTTGGACGACTGGCTCCTCTCCGCCACCACCAAGTGTCAGCTTCTTCAGTCCAGAGACTACACCCTTCAGCTTTGCAAGAATCTGGGAATTTCAGTAAATTTCGTAAAATCTTCTCTGCTGCCTTGCCAATCTATCACCTTTATAGGCAGAGTTAAATACCGTCAAAATGTTAGCCAGACTAACAGATCAAAGAATTCTGGACATCCAAAATTTGTTCGGCTTCTGTTACAAAGCAACAAGATCAAAGCCAGGTTTGTCCTGAAAGTTCTAGGCCTAATGGCTGCGCCATTGTTCTTTACCACTGGCTCGCTTTCACATGCGTCTCCTGCAGTGGATGCTATTCACGCAGTGGTCGTATCACAATCTTCCGATGAGACACGAAATCTTAGTAACACAGTCGTGCAGGGCTCATCTGGGCTGGTGGATATCTTCCCTCTTCTTCATCAGGGCCGACCCTTTGTTCCCTCCTCCAGTTGCCACAGTCACCACGGATGCCTCCCTGATCGGGTGGGGGGCATTATCAGGGCAGGATGGTCCACGGACGTGGCAACCCATAGAATACCATCTGCACATAAATGTCCTGGAGATGAGAGCAGTGCTTTTAACGTTGCAAGCCCTCGGCGACTTTCTTCCCACGGGACTATTGCAGTACAGACGGACAACATGTCCGTGGTCTGGTACATCAACAAACAGGGCGGAACCAGGTCCTATCCCTTATGTCGAAGCTCTCAGACTTTGGCAATGGGCGATCTCTTCTCAGCGGTTTCTGATAGCAACGCACATCCCGGCAGGTCCAACCTATTGGCGGACAGGCTAAGCAGATCTATTCTGATGCCTCACGAGTGGTCTCTCAATCAATCTGTAGTGGATCAGATTTTTCTGAAGTGGGGCACTCCTTGTTGCGATCTTTTCGCTACCCCTCAAAACAACAAGTGCCCAGACTATTTCACTCTATTTCCCTTCCAGGCCAACCCCTGAGAGACTCTCTAACCCAGGATTGGCCTCGCGACTTCTTTATGCTTTTCCTCCCTTTCCATTGATTCCAGAAGTCATTCAGAAAGCCACCGCTTTGAGAGCCAAATTGATCCTCATTGCTCCTTTTGGCCTCGACAGATTTGGTTTCCGTCTCTGCATCGTCACCTTCTGGTGCAGCCCTGGCATCTGGACCCAGTTCCGGATCTTTTGATCCACCAGTCGGGTCAGCAGCACCGGGCCATTCATTCTCTCAACCTCACTGCTTGGCTGCTCCACTTCCTTCCCTAGCCAGGCTACCAATGATTTCTGACTCAGTCAGAGACATTTTAGTGTCTTCTTTGAAGTCGTCCACTAGGACTATTTATGCTAGCAAGTGGCTTGGTTTTCGATTTGGGCAAACTCCAGAAATATTGATCCTTTTACTGCTCCGTACATTCTGTTTTAGATTTCCTAGCGGAGGTTTTTCATTCGGGATCCTCGTCATCTACAGTCAAAGTACAACTGGCTGCCATTTCCAAGTATCATGTTGGCTTGCATGACAATAACATCATGTCTCATAGATTATGCAAGGCCTTTTTGAGAGGAGTTTTCTCCTAAAACCACCTATAAAGCATCCTCCTCCGCAATGGGATCTAAACTTAATGTTAGCATCCTTGATACTACCTCCTTTCGAACCGTCTGCTTCATGTTCTTTGAAGTTATTGACGTGGAAAACTATATTTTTACTGGCTGTCACTTCTGCTAGAAGGGTTTCCGAGATTCAAGCTCTCTGTATTCGTTCACCTTATTTGGTTTTTCATAAGGACAGGGTATCGTTAAGAACTAACCCTTCCTTTCTCCCCAAGGTTGTATCTCAAACCAATATTAACCAATCTATAGATTTACCAGTCTTTTTCCCTAACTATTCTGACAGAGCTGAACAGAAATTGCATTTTTTGGATGTCCATCGTCAGCTCAGGTACTACTTGCATAGGACTAAACAAATTAGAAAATCGGACCAATTGTTTGTCTCTTATGCAGAAAACAGGTTAGGTCTTCCAGTTTCTAAAGTGACCTTATCCAGATGGTTGACTTCCTCTCAGAGGCAAACAACTACCTTCTAAGCCAAAAGCACACTCGACCAGGAGTCTATCCACTTCTGCAGCTTTTCAGGATAGACTTCCCATTGATACCATTTGTGCAGCAGCTACTTGGGCCACGCCTCATACCTTTGTTTCTCATTACAAGTTGGATTTGGCCTCCAGAGATAGGGCCAGTTTTGGTTCCACAGTTCTCAAGAGTCTGTTCCATTGAGCCACCCGGGATACAGGTGCTAGGGACGCGGTCCCATCCAGCAAGAATGAAGGCGAGATTGACAACTTAACATTTAGAAGTTATGTACCTACCATAACGTTCCATGTTAGTTGTCTTCTCTCGCCTTCTTTCTTGCGTCCCTCCCTCCTTCCCCCTGGCCTGGACAGATCTTGAAGAGTTCCTATTAGTTTGTTTCCTCTGGATCTTTGTTATGAGGACTTCTTTTAGGAAACTTTGTTCCTAATTTGGTTAGGATAACCTTTAGCAGGGTAGTTAGCTGCCAAACGAGATCTGAGGTAGTTCCGCCTTGCATCATGGGATATAGGGTTGCCTCGAGCTGGTAAAAGGAGTTCTCGAGCTAAAGCAAGTGCCGAGTCGGAGCCGAGGATCGGCTCCGAACCCATCCAGCAAGAAAGAAGGCGAGAGAAGACAACTAACATGGAACGTTATGGTAGGTACATAACTTCTAATTTTGTACCTACCATAAATGTAGATGTTCGAGGATCTACATTGCTGCAGTCCAATTATCCCTCCCTCCTTCCCCTCTATAGTTTGTGGTTGCTGTGTTTTTTTAGGATTATCTTTATTTCCACACTGGTAGTTGTTGGGTGTTTACTATTTTGGCTCTGGCCTTCTTTCATTCTTAGGCCTTCTGACATCTGGGGCAAGAAAGACTGAGGATATGGCGTCGGTCATGCGCTTATGTACTACGACGTACTGACGTCAGCTCTAGGCGACAATGACCGACGCCAGCCCAGCTCTTTGGTATTCGGGCCGATCGAGGACAGCGGACTACCCACAGGTTATGACTGCAGCAATGTAGATCCTCGAACATCTACATTTACGGTAGGTACAAAACTGTACTTTTTGCATGAGTGACAGTATAAACTTTGTAATGCTTCTGGTGAAGCTTTCTTGTGTGTGCAGCTAACATCTGGAATAGTGGCTTCACCCAACAATCTTTCTGAGGACAGTTCACTCACCCCCTCCAAAACTCAGTGTAGCCATTAACACAGATGTGTTTTCCCTGTGGGTGGAGTATTTTTTGGAGCAGACAGTTGAACGCACTTTGTCACATAAATGTATTGGAAATGAGGGAGTCCTAGCTCTGCAGTCTCTGCATTACTTTCTCCCTTATGGCAGTTGCCATCCAGTTGCTCAGCTTGGCAGTGATTTTGGAGTATCAACGACCAGGAGAGAGAGCTTACTTTTGTCCTACATGTCTGGAGAGACTATGCAACTTTGGAAATGGCCCATGTTTACTCTTTGCTAGTAGGAATACATACAGCCAGCCAAGCTAACCCTTTAGAGGACACGTTTAGCTAGTGTTTACTGATGTCACACAATTGATCCCCCAGTCCGTCAGTGGTGAGAATCCTAAGCACATCAACTTTTTATTCCTTAGTGCTTATCAGGGAGAGAGAGAGATCCCAGGGTGCTGTAGTTTATCGGTGGCCAGTGGGTTTTCTTTATGTTTTGCCCCCATTTCTCATTATTTGGGTTTAATCATAGTCTCTTTAATTGATGGAAGATGTATACCCAAGAAGACTGAAAGCTGTAATTAAATCAATATGTGCATCAACAAAGTATTAGTTTAACTTATGCAACCAGCTTATTGTACATTTCTTATTTTTTATATTTTTTCCCCTAACAGATTTGTTTTTCAATTGAATTGTACAGGTTATAGGTCACATTAAAGGTGGGAAAAGTTTTGAAATTATTTATTGTGGTCTTATTTTTTATAGCAGCAAAACCTAGCATTTTAACAAGGGTGTGTACACTTTTTATATCCAGTGTAAGTACACATACCAGTATTTGTTCATTGCTTCATTGGCGAGTATTAGTCTAGTTGCCCTTGTGGGTCATTTTAAGCCTAGCCAACTTCCTTTTCAAAGCTTAGACGCAAACCCTGTATCTTGCGTCTGTGGAGTAAACACCTTAACCATATACTATCCCAGCGCCCAGTTTTCTCACATGATAGTGAATGTCATTTTTTACATCATGCATATCAACATTTGGTATTGTTAATGAGAACAGATAATTTAAAAAAAAAAAAAAAAAACATTTGTGTTAGTGTGAATAGTACCTTCAATTTATAAAAAGCTGGAATCAAACCTTGCACTATTACTGCTCTCTCACATGTTTCTGCATTAACATATTGTGCCACAGAGAAAGTTACATAGTGACTCGCTATTTGATGATCACTGCTGAATCTTTTTAGCAGTATACATATGAAAGTGTTACTTCAATTAAATATGATCAGTGTTGCGATTAACAGCAATTCACACAGACTGTAGGTAACATATTTAGCATTCATTATACAGAACTGGTTGTTAATTCATGATATAAATTCTGTGACACTCCTTATTCTGACCCCCATCAGCTTGGATTCAAACCATGCATTACTTCTGCTCTTTATTCAAATTCACAGCATTAACACCTTGAGCCACAGAGCTTGGTAGTCGTCAGGTGCATTTTCTTCACTCAGTACTCTCTGAAGGTTGGAACTAGGTGAAATGTTTGTGTGATTGTGTGTCTGTGTTTGAGGGGGTACTGGATTGCCTAACTATTTTTTTTTTTCAAGCTGCCTATGTATTACTGTAAATATTTTACTGATGTTTGAGTAAAAAACACTTCATTTTTGTGTGGCGGTCACACACATCTTTGGAGTTTTTTTGTGTATAATACATAAGTTTATTGTCCTAAATTATTTCCACATCACTTTTGCAGAATTTTCATACAAGAATGTTAATGAACATGAGCAGCTTTTCATAATGTGATATACAGTACGGCAGGTACAGAAAACTGTAATTTCAACCATATATTTTGACCAGCACATTGTACATAGCTCCCTAATTGGTATAGGGCTGTAAATGGCAAAAATTGTGTTCCAGTCATGGCAAGGGTCAGTTAGCGGTTCATATGTCTTACAGAGCTATGATGGAAGGATGGTTGTGAAAATCTTGGAAGTGAGCATGAGGCAGAACTGGTTATGTATTGCCACAGTAACTCAGAGGAGAGGGGGTAGTAATACAGATATATGGGCTTGGGGGGGCAGACAATAGGCTCGTCAAGTTACTGCGTGATGGTAATCTTCAGCAAAAGTGTGCAGAAGCATGCAGTTGCACAGAAATGCATTCAGAATCACAGCTGTGGTTTGTATTGTACTTATCTCTGCCCAGGGCCAGGTTTAGGCCTTTAGAAATTCAATAAGGATTTATGCCAGAATAGGTAGGTAGCATTCATAGTGTATAGGCAAATAAAATATGCCATGCTTGTGGAACACCACATAGTATCACAAATGTGAAACTCATTTATGAGTTATGAAAGTCCAGCAAATAAACCCTCTTTCAAAAAAGGTGAATTTCTTAACTCTGTTTCACCAATAAAGCATTTTTAAAGGGAGGCTTCAGCATATCCCTCCCACCATTTGGGAACACTCCCATTTGTCTTGCTGCTTTCCACCTAGTGTCTGATAAAAATTACAGCTTTCTGCAGAAATATAACTTGCAGTTTGGGATATGAGGAACCTGAAATGCTGCTAACAAAGAGATCCCTTTTACAATAAAAATTATCACAGAGGGGCAAAAACACGAGTCCTGCATAAAAATTAAAGCAGCTGATGACCAGTTATATGTTTCAGACTGTAATAAATAATGAAGATTATTACTACAGCTGATGAAAATGTAGCAAGAGTTTAAAAGTAGCTGTCATTAATCATATGTTCATAGGAGATTTCTAGGCTAATGGCCCTAGGGCCTTTACAAGCCTTGCCATGTAAAACCCCCTGAGAATCCTAGTTGACTATAGTTAAATGATCATTGTTTGCAGGACGATACTATAAAGAGCACAAAATGACCCTGTTCATGAAGAGTCATAGCTGCCACCCTGAGGTGAATTTGCAGTTTCCCATCCAATTGTCAAGGTTGCACTTAAATGAGGTCATTGAGGAACTCTGCTTCACATGAAGTGGGAGCCTATTTCAAAGGAGCGACAATCTCTGGGAAACCGTTATCTAAGGGACTGATGATAATCAGATTGAGAAGAGAGTGAAATGTAAAATGTTACCTGACTTAATCTGTGGGATTAAATTTTTTCCTACTAAGTATGAGCTAGAACTGTGAGGAAATGAAAGCTCTGGGTGGAAATCTTCTGTTTAGGACAGAATTCCAGGAACAGGTACATCCAAGGAGTAAAAAAAAAATATATCCTGGAATAAAGGCCATTAGGGTAGCATGCTCTAAATCTGCACAGTGATGAAAATGTTATGAGGTGGCCTAAACTGTGTGATAAACCCCTCAAAACAAAAATAAATTAGGCAGCCAAGATGGTTTCTCAGATACTAAAGACACCTAGAACACTTTAATTTGCCATAATGCATATATCCCATTATAACAGACCAAGATTCCCTCACTGCACTTTAATTAGTTGAACAGAAGTAAACTGTTGGTAGCCCAGCTATTTACTTAGTGTTGACAGGGCAGGGAAACAGTCTGTGTTAACTTTCTCTTTGAGGAAATTCAAGGAAAGCATAAAAAAGGAAATCCCCGAAGTGAAATTAGGGTACCACTTAGACTAGCACACAGTTTGCTGAAAGTCCCAGTCTACAAACAAACTCTTCCAAAATTACAGTTCTCTGTTTACAAACAGCCTAATTTTTAGTTTGTTAGTTCCCAGGTCACAGTCAGAAGAACTTATTTATAAGGATGCTAAATTGTACAACCAGAAACTCTGTATATTAGTATCTCATTCATGCAAACTTGAAAAAATAAGAATAAGTCTTGGATAAGTCTGAGCACTTCATACAGGTTTGTGCTAGTTTGTCAAAGAATATGAAGTTAAAACAAAATGCTCCAGGAGTGTAAACATATGATCTGATGTTAATCTTCTTTCCATTCATCACTGATGAGGTTCAGTTCTGAGCCTTCAGAACCGAGTTGGCTTATTACCAAGCTTGTGCCAGCCAAAAAAAACTCTCAAGCTAAATCTCTACCCAGAATGCCCTAATCCCTGTTACCTCAGATCTCGTTTGCCATGTAGCTGTAAAGCCGGGTTTCAGCCGAGCTCTCAGCTAAGTGAAATATTTTTTGATATTTGTGTAAAGATTTTTGGATAGCTTCATATTTTACCAAACCTTTAGTATTGTTAGTGTCTTTTCTTTGGTCTAACCTTATTCTTTCCACTCTACCTGTTGTTACCATTGGTAAACTCCAAGTACCATTATTGGTACGGCCTTTTCCCTTACCTTTGTGGTATTTCTTTAATACCATAGCTGGTATTGTTACTCATGTTTAACCTGTTAGCTTTTATCTTTCTTAAGTTGTCTCCCTTTCTTCTCTTCATACAGTGCATTGTTAGATTGGTGATTTTCTTGTGATTTTTTGATCGGATTTGACTTCTGTATTATTGGTTTATACAGTTGGTTGTGGTGTCCTTTTCTACCAAGATGTTGGGTAAGAAGGGTACTTCAGACTTTAAGCATTGTACTTCTTGTAAGGGCAAGTTACCTAACAGTAATTTGCACGATGACTGTGTATACTGTTTGTGAGTGGCTCACCGTTCGGTGCAGCCTCCATGTGATATTTGTCAGAGCTTCAGCCAACGCACTTTTAATGAGTGCAAAAATAAACTCATTCTGAAGGGGTTACTCAAGTCTCCCTTCTCAGAGGCCATTTCTGCAATGTAGGTCTCAACCCCTCCTCCTAAGGACAAAAAAAAGATCCCATTCTGTTACTTCTTCACCATCGAGTGATCAGAGTAAACTTGGGAAATCTAAGGTCCCTAAGTTATTGTTGGAGCATAAATCCACCTCTTAGGCTCCGACCATCTCAAAACATTCGATACCGACGCCTGTTTTGGCACGGGTCCTGCCTCTGGCACCAGCCATTGATCTTACCACCTCTATTTCGACTTTGGCATCTGTAGCTACTTTGGCTCAGGGAACACCTTCGACTACGCCATCAGTTTCCATTTTGGAACTGACCATTTCGGCTCCAAGTGCCACTTCGGCAACGAGTGTTGTACCGACCACCCTGGATCTGACCCCTTTGTTTCCGGTCTCGAAGCTAGCGACTTCGGTGGCGGCAGACCATGCACCATGGACCCGATACTCCCCCTCCGTAGTCCTGTTTCTGGGCCAAGCATATAGCCCATTCCTCGAACGTCCTGACTATCCATCTGGAGTATCCACTAGATCCACCAGGAGCCTTTCGGAACATGATGTGGTGTGTCTTGTGGACCAGCTGTTGGTAGCCAGGGGGATTCCCTCACTTTCTAAAACCCATCCACCTGCAGGACTTGAGTTGCCTTATCCACAGACTCCATCTTACACTCCTCCTTCGACCATCTCTGCTCCAAAGCCTTCTGCTCCAACATCCTTCTTGGAACCCATCACCTTGGTGCCTACGGTGCATCTCACCCTGGCTCCGAGTTTGTCTCTTTGCTCTTCGGTTCCCACCAAACCGGTCCTTCCTCAATCTGTGGATTAGGGGATGGGTGCGTCGACTTGGGGTACGGTGCTGACTCTCTCCTCAGTTCCTTCCTCGGTGCCGATGGCTGCGCCCATGCCGATCCTGCTTGAGGCTCTATCCGTGGGGGCAGGTCTGTCGGAGTGGGGTGTGACCCTGGCCCGAGGTTGCCTTGCTCACGTCCGGGCTCCCATCTCTCTTCGGGCAGGCCTGCCTTCTGCGCAATGTAGAGGGCTCTTGCTTCTGGCAGCACTCCTTTGATGTCAGAACCCCAGTTGTCAACCCCTGAACTAAAGCTGTCAGAGATCACCCCCCTGGGACACCAGGCAGAAAAGCCGCAGGACACCCCTGTTCAGGGTACCCACTCTTCAGAGACCTCCTCAGAGACTCCCACTGAGGAGCCCCCTCGAAAGAAGACATGCAAGAGGAAGCATGTGGATTCACCGGAGGAGTCCTTAACGGAAGACACGGATTACAATGATGGTGAAGAGTCCCCACGGTCACCACCTGATGTCTCCTTCAGAGACATCCTAGAGGTGCTAAAGCAGAGAGGTGACTGGAAGCCCTCCAATCCTTCATCTGAGGAGTCTGTGTTCCTGCAGGCTTTAAGTGCTCAGCCTTCTACCTCCTGGGTAACCTCGCCTGCCGATAAGTTTGTCCAGCTCGTCGTGCAGTGCACGTGGAAGAACCCTGATTCCATTGAGGCGATCCTCGGAGACCAGACAAAATTCTTTCCCCTGCCGTGGAGAATCCGCACTGGTCCAAAGGGTTACCAGTTGATGCTATGGTTGTGGCGGTGGCCACGATAAAAGACTTTGCTGAGGAAAGTCCCACTGTCCACCAGCCCAACAGGGAGTCCTGGGCAATGGACAGACTTGGGAAGCGTGTTTTTGCATCAGGGACCTTTGTTATATGATCCCTGAATTATTTTACACATTTTACGAGGCTCCAGAGGGACTTGATCTCCAACCTCTGTGGGACACTCGCAGGACAGTTGTCTGATGAGGTCAGGGACAAAGTGGCCTGGCAGCTAGCAACCCTGGAATCAATATCCAACTCATCCATGAGGTTGCAATCACATGCGCCAGAAGGGGCGGCTAGAGCTGTGGGTTAGGGCATTATGAGGCGTCATGCCTGGATGCGTATCTGTGACCTCACGAATCCCTTCAAGTCTTCCATTCTGAATGCTCCCATTGAAGCTTCATCCCTTTTTGGCTCCAAAGTGAAGGACACACTAGCCAGGTGTGAGCAAGATGGAATAACCCTGTCCGCTGTAGGTCTACGGTTTTCCAAATCTCAGCATACTTTCTCCAGGAATCAGAGAAGTGGGAAAATGTGGCATAAGAAATCTCAGGGTCCTTTCCGTGCCACACGTGGTGATGATACTCCCAGAGGCAGTGGGGGGGGGTAAAAATTCTGGAAGATGCCCCTATAGAGGCAGAGGGGGCCCTCGCAACCAAGGCTCCAGGGACTCCTTCTCCTGAGGGGCAGTCTGATTACTTACCTCTGGAAGCAGTCTGGGGTCATTTCTCTCTGCCCCAAACTGCCTGGCAATCAATCACCACCGATCGTTGGGTGCAGAATATTATCACCAGAGGTTACACCATTCCCCTTTCTTGTCAGCCAAAATTTCCAAGAAAACTTCCTGACTTTCCACCCAGTCAAAGGGAAGAAGCAGCTTCAGAGATTATAAAGCTGTCACAAAAAAGAGTAATCCCCAACCAGTCCCACCAGACCAGAGCAGATCCAGAATTTACTCAAGATTTTTTTTGGTGCCAAAAAAAGACAGGGGACTGGAGACCCATTTTGTATCTCAGCAGCTTAAACAAGTCTGTCAACCACACCAAATTCTGCATGGTCAGGGTTCAGTCCATCCCTCCCTTTTTAAGAGAAGGCGATTGGATGTGCTCTGTAGATCCGGGATGTGTATTACCACATCAAGATGGACAAACGCTCCAGGAATCTACTTCACTTTTGGCTAGGAGCCAGTCATTACCAATTCCGTTCCCTACCTTTCTGTCTGTCTACAGCTCCCAGAGTGTTCATGAAATGCATGGCAGTAGTAACAGCTCACTTGAAACTAAAATTATTCTGGGCGTTTCCATATCTAGACGACTGGCTTCTTACCTCCTCCACCAAGCTTCTTCTGGTAACTGCACTACAACATACTCTCTCTCTGACAAAATTGTTGGGAATAATGATACATTGGGAGAAATCAAATCTTATCCCTACACAACAAATAGAGATCATTGGAGCAGTGTTCAATACTCAGTCCTGCCTGGTATCACTCCCTCTTCACAGACTCCATTGATTGAGGCTTCAAATCCGAGTGATTCTTTCTCAAATATCAGCATCTGCAAGGGAAGATGTTCTTCGTGTTTCACTGTTGCAGTCATCACATTTGGGTTATCTGCTTGCAGTAGCTCAAAGTCGGCCTGATTATCAGAGTCTTGGGTCCTGCGTTGGTTGCTGTCTCATCTTCCATGACGTCAGGTAGGGGTATAAAGCATGCAGCCAACGCCATTACATCAGTCTTTCTTGCTGTGCGGTGCTCGAAGCAGAAGCAGTTCGCTAGTGCCGGTCGGCCAACTCCTGAAATTTTCGATGTTAAGTTGTCAATCTCGCCTTCATTCTTGCTGGATGGGTTCAGAGCCGATCCTCGGCTCCGACTCGGCCACTTACTAAAGCTCGAGAGCTAATTTTACCGGCTCGAGGCAACCCTGTATCCCATGATGCAAGGCGATGACTACCCAGATCTTGTTTGCCGCTTTCGCTTGCGAGGTGCTTTTTTTACCGGCTCCTGGTAAGTTTTTCAAATTTCAGACTTTTAGTCTCTCCCCTTTAGTTTTAGTCACTACCGTTGTTGTGTAAACTCTTAACAATTAGTTTAACCCTATTTCCGTTAGTGTTCCCTATTTTTCCAGTTATTTATCCCTTCCCCTAAGTTAGGCCTTAAGCCTCCCACTTTCCTAATTTTTTGTCAGGGATTCTGTGTGTTATTTGGGTGTATTTGTATCCCTGTTTTAATTTTTATTGGATTGGGTGTTTATTGTGTGTGTGTCTGTGTTTTTTGTCACTTAGTGTTTCCTCGACACAGTTATGTCGAAGGACACAAAGGTCTCAGGCTTCAAGAAGTCTGACTCGTGCTGTCAGAAGATGTCTCTGACAGACGGTCACACTTCTTGTGTTTACTGCCTGGGACCTCTGCACCTGCAGGACTCTTGTGCTGTCTGCCATGCCTTCAGCCCAAGAGTCCTGCAGGAGCGCAGAAATAAATTAATACTGAGGGGCTTATTAAAGCCTGAGAGCTCCCCGACTAAGTCTGCTCCGGGGAAGCCCTCGAAACCAGTTAAGCCTTCAGCTCCAAGCCCTAAGCCATCTGCTACTGGTTCGCCTTCTGTGACGAGATCAGCTCCGGCCGGAGCTGATCCTTCTATGTCACAAGCTACAGTATCGGCTCCATCCGGCACCGATACCGCTAAATCTGGGCACTCAGTGTCGGCTCCGGCTGGAGCCGACGTATCCTCGGCTCCTTCGGCTCCACCTATCTCAAGAAAGAGATCAAGATCCCCTTTGCTGGAGTCGATACATTCGGCTCTGAGATCACCCCTGCTCTCGGAGCGGAGCCATCGGAGCCGGTCTTCTCGGTCGTCCAGGCTGTCCGACCACGACCTTGAGAGAGTGGTGAGTAGACTATTAAAGTCTCAGGCATTGGCCCAAATGCTCCATAGCCCATCTCAACAGATGGTAGCTATTACATATCCACCTAACATTCCTCCGACTCTTACAGAGCTCGGAGCCGTGACTGTTGTGACTTCGGAGCTGATACCACCTCCCCCTTCGACTCCGTCATCCTCTGCTCCGATCTCCTCCTTGATGCCTTCATTGGAGGGATCCGGGCGTCTGGTCTCTCTTGTCAGCTCCGAGGGGGCAAGTGGCATCGGACCCTTGTCCGACCCCATTCTCCCTCTCGGTGCTTCGGCGCTGGTGAGCTCAGCCCCGACATCAGCCTCGGAGCCGTCCTTGTCGGTGCAGCCTGGGGTTCCTATCTCTTCGGAGCGGGAGCCTTCTGGCCTCTCTGATGGGGGAGCCTTCGAGGTGATGAGTGTACTAGCACCAGGGCATAGTCAACGGTCAGTTCCATCAGCTCCTCCCACTACAGTGCCTGCTGACGTCTGTTCCCACTCTCTTGCTCCCGGACCCAGAGATCCAACGCCTCAGGTTTCCCCACTGGGAATATCTTCATCTTCCGAGGCTTCTCCTGACCGGTCAGGTGAGCCTCCGCGTAAGAGGACATGTAAGAGGAAACATCTAGACTCCCCCGAGTCTATTACATCCAATACTGACTTGGATGAGTCGGAGGGATCCCCAAGGTCCCCCTCTTAGGATGTCTCTTTCTCAGACATCCTTGAACTCCTTAAGCAGAGGGGGAACTGGCCTTCCCTTAATCCTTCCGAGGATGAGTCGGTATACTTAGAGGTGTTCGGGTCTCGACCCTCCACCTCCTGGGTGTCTCCGCCTTTCGACCCTCTTATGAATGTGGTGGCTCGGAAGGCGTGGATGGCCCTGGACTCGGTGGAACCCATTCCTCGGAGGCCTTCTAAATTCATTACGGCCCCACCTGATAGGCAATTTTTGACAAAAGGTGTCCCAGTTGATGCCATGGTGGTGGCTGCAGCCACCAAGAAGGAATTAGCTGATCCTTCAGTACCTGTCCATCCTCCTAACAAGGATTCCAGGGCTATGGATAGGTATGGCAAGCGGATATTTTCTTCAGCGACCTTTGCCATGCGGTCGCTGAACTATTTGTGTCACTTCACCCGCCTTCAAAGAGATGTTCTTAAAGAGTTGGGAGAAGTTTTACAGGATCCGTCAGCTGCTGGGTCCCAGGATAAAATTAACTCACAGCTAGGATTCCTAAACTCCATTGTTAACTCCTCCATGCGGCTCATTTCATATGCTGCTGATGGAGCGAGTAGGGCCGCAGGCACAGGAGTGGCTTTAAAGCGTCAATCCTGGATGTGGCTTTGTAATTTTGCAGACCCCTTCAAGGCGTCTTTCACAAACTCTCCCTTTGATGGTTCGACCGTGTTCGGACCTCAAGTGAAAGACACCTTGACTAGATGCGAACAAGATGGCAAGACTCTTTCTGCCGTAGGAGTCCGTTTCTCCACCCCTTCAAGACCTTACCCAAAAGGTCAGAAGGGAGGGAAAATGTGGTTCCGCAAATCTCAAGGAGTCACGCCTGATGCACGAGGTCAGTTTACCCCCAGAGGCAGAGGGGGTAACAACAACAGACGCCGCCCTAGGGGCAGAGGGGGTCCGCAGAATCAGGGTAGCAGGGAGTCTCTCTCTGACAAACCCTTCCAGTATCCCTGAGATGTTGCCCGATTGTCCACCTTCGGAGGCAGTCGGGGGAAGATTATCGCTGTACCCAAAAGCCTGGCTTTCCCTTTCTCAAGACAAATGGGTACAGTCGATCATATCCGAGGGTTACAAAATTCCCTTTATCCAAACCCCAATTCAGCAAAAGGGAACCCTACCAGACGTTCCACCCGGTCTAAAGGAACTAGCAGTACCAGAGATATCAAAACTGCTAGCAAAAAGAGCCATCCAGCCAGTCCCAGCAGACCAAATAGGATCCGGAATCTACTCAAGGTTCTTTTTAGTACCAAAAAAGACAGGGGACTGGAGGCCAATATTAGATCTCAGCAAACTAAACAAGTTTGTAAAGAAAACAAGATTCCGGATGGTCACGCTTCAGTCCATTCTACCCTGTCTGGGCAAGGCAATTGGATGTGCTCGGTGGACCTTCAGGATGCGTACTATCACATAAAAATTCACAGGCGCTCCAGAAGGTTTCTCCGCTTTCGGCTGGGGACCAGTCACTTCCAGTTCAGAGCCCTGCCAGTTGGACTCACTACAGCCCCCAGAGTGTTCACCAAATGTATGGCAGCGGTTACGGCTCACCTGAGACGTCAAGGATTCCAAGTGTTTCCATATCTAGTCGACTGGCTCCTCACTGCCACCACCAGGCATCAACTTCTCCAAGCCAGAGATTACACCATTCACATTTGCAGAGGGCTAGGGATTTCTATAAATTTCGAAAAATCTGCCTTGTCGCCCTGTCAATCTATTACTTTTATAGGCGCCAAATTGGGCACTGTACAACTTTCAGCAAAGTTAACAGACCAAAGGATCTTGGATATTCAAAACCATGTCCATGTGATTCTTCACAGCGACAAAATTCAGGCCAGATTTGCTCTGAAAGTATTAGGTCTTATGGCGGCCGCCATAACACTTCTTCCCCTTGCCCGCTTTTACATGCGTCTCCTACAATGGATGCTGTTCGCCCAATGGTCCTTTCAACGACTTCCCATGCGTCACAGGATCATAATAACTCCAATTTGCAAAAGGCATCTGACCTGGTGGATATTGTCCCCTCAAGTCCATCAGGGCAGACCCTTTGTTCCTCCCGCCCCGGTCACCACGGTTACATTGGACGCCTCCCTGATCGGGTGGTGGGGCATGGGGGGGGCATTATCAGGGCAGGATGGTCCATGGCACTTGGCAACCTTTTGAATACCACCTGCACATAAATGTCCTGGAGATGAGAGCAGTGCTTTTAACGTTGCAAGCCCTCCACGACTCTCTTCCCCTGGGAACTATTGCAGTCCAAACGGACAATATGTCCGTAGTGTGGTATATCAACAAGCAGGGCGGAACCAAGTCCTATCCACTGTGTCGAGAGGCACTCAGACTTTGGCAGTGGGCAATCTCTTCTCTGCGGTTTCTGATAGCAACGCATATCCCCAGGAAATCCAACATCATAGCGGACAGGTTGAGCAGAGCTATTCTCATACCTCACGAGTGGTCTCTCAAACAATCTGTGAAGGAAGAGATTTTTCAGAAGTGGGGCCTTCCTTGCTGTGATCTTTTTGCTACCCCTCAAAACAGCAAATGCCCCGAATTCTTCTCTCTCTTCCCCCTTCCAGGCCATCCCCCCAGAGACGCTCTAATCCAAGATTGGCCCCGGGGACTTCTCTATGCCTTTCCTCCTTTCCCTCTAATACCACAAGTAATTCAGAAAGCAACCACCTTGAGAGCCAAGATGATTCTCATTGCCCCTTATTGACCTCGACAGATATGGTTTCCGTTCCTACATCGTTATCTTTTGGTACAGCCATGGCATCTGGACCCGGTTCCAGATCTTCTGACCCACCAGTCGGGGCAGCTGCACAAATCCATACCTTCTCTCAACCTCACTGCTTGGTTGCTCCACTTCCATCCCTAGCCAGGCTTCCTATGATTTCTAATCCCGTCCGGAATATCATAGTAGCTTCCCTTAAATCTTCCACCAGAAGGATTTACACTAGTAAATGGCAACGTTTTTCCTTCTGGGCAAAAGCTAGGAACATAGATCCCTTTACTGCTCCGATTCATTCGGTCTTGGACTTCCTAGCCGAGATTTTTCATTCAGGATCTTCTTCCTCCACAGTAAAAGTTCAGCTGGCAGCCATTTCAAATTTTCGTATCAGCTTGTTGGACCACAACATCATGTCACATAAACTTTGCAAGGCATTCCTTAGAGGTATATTTTTACTTAAAACTCCGATTAGAGACCCCCCACCACAATGGGATCTAAATTTAATGTTAACATCCTTGATTCTACCCCCTTTCGAACCTGCAGCTACATGTTCATTGAAATTTCTTTCTTGGAAGACACTCTTTCTAGTCACCATTACTTCTGCCAGGAGAGTATCTGAGCTTCATGCCCTCTGCATTCGTCCTCCCTACTTAATCTTCCACAAAGACAGAGTTTCTCTAAGGACTAATCCAACTTTCTTACCCAAAGTGGCATCGCAGACGAACTTAAATCAGTCTATTGATCTTCCAATTTTTTTCCCAAATTATTCTAATAGAGCGGAACAAAAACTACATTATCTCGATGTTCACCGCCAACTCAGATATTATCTGGACAGAGCCAAACATTTTAGGAAATCTGATCAACTGTTTTTATCCTGTGCAGAGAACAGGAAAGGCCTTCCAGTATCCAAGGTAACCCTATCTAGATGGCTGTCTTCTGTGATTACATGCATTTATCAGCTCAGAGGTAAAGAGTTGATTTCTAGGCCAAAAGCCCATTCTACCAGAGCACTAGCTACCTCTACAGCTTTTCAGGCTAGACTTCCAATAGATACTGTTTGTGCAGCAGCCACATGGGCCTCTTCTCATACCTTTTTTTCGCATTACAAATTAGACTTGGCCTCCAGAGACAGAGCTAATTTTGGTTCCACCGTTCTCAAGAGTCTGTTCCATTGAGCCACCCAGGATAGAGGTGCTAGGGACGCGGTCCCATCCAGCAAGAATGAAGGCGAGATTGACAACTTAACATTGAGAAGGTATGTACCTACCATAACATTCCATGTTAGTTGTCTTCTCTCGCCTTCTTTCTTGCGTCCCGCCCACCATCCCCCTAGCCTGGTCAGACCGAGAAGATTGTTCCTCTTCCTTGAAGAGTCTTGATCCAATTTTTCCAGCTAATCAGCTTACTAGTGTCACTAGATCAGGTTCGTCTTTTTCGGGGGATTATTATTATTACCTCTTCCTCCTCCTCTCCAGTTGGAGGAATATATTGCATAATTTTTCCTTAGCTACCAAACGAGATCTGGGTAGTCATTGCCTTGCATCATGGGATATAGGGTTGCCTCCAGCCGGTAAAATTAGCTCTCGAGCTTTAGTAAGTGGCCAAGTCGGAGCCGAGGATCGGCTCCAAACCCATCCAGCAAGAAAGAAGGCGAGAGAAGACAACTAACATGGAACGTTATGGTAGGTACATAACTTCTCATTTTCGAGTTTCAGAACCAAAGTCTTCAACTAAAGCTAAGTACCCCATTGGGGAAACTTTTTCTTGCTCTAAACCGATGTCAGTAAAAGTCAATAATTGTATTTCTTGTGGAAAGCAAATACCTCAAAGATTTTCATTCGTACTGTATTCTTTGCTTAGGCCCTGACCACGACGTACCTCGCTGTCGGTTTTGTGCCTTATTTAAGCAACGAACTATTCATCGTCTGTATATTTACGCTTCTAAATATTTTGATACTTGGTTCAATTACCCAGATATGGCTTTGGTAAGCCACCCGACTACCGACATTCTAAAAAAATGCAAAGATAAAGACAGAGACAGACTGCATAGGTCCAAAGCTGCCGACGACGTTTCACCTAAGCCAGTCGCCAGTTCACTGGTACTCAGTGAGGCGCTTTCGCAGCCCCTGATACCCGCTACTTCAGATTCGCAGACCTCTGCTGAGACCCATTCGGAGTCCGGTATGCCGCAAGATGCTTCAACTGTGGAACCTGCGGATGTCTCTACCTTGGATGGGTCCAGAGCCGCTGTGCAGATTCCGGCTTCTGAGGATGTATTCAGGCCTACTGACTTGCATATTAAATGACGCCATCTTCTTCTTCAAGGCCTAAAACTCGATCCATGCCTAGAAAACAGACGCCCAGACCGCATGATCAGGCCTCTATGCCTAAAAAACAAATGATAAGAATGGCTGAAGACCTTATTACTTTAATCAGGGGAAGCCAACCTTCCCCCTCTAAGAGACCTAGGAGTGAATTTGCTTATGATTCTTCTGATCAGGATTCTAAAATTTCTGTTTCCTCTGATGACCAGGATTTACCCTTATCTACCTATGAGGATTCTGATGCAGAGGACTCTATTCCCTCTGCTTCCCCTCCAGAGGATTTCTCTTTTGGTGAAACCTTGCATACTCTTAGGGCGCATTTTCGCTGGGAAAGCCAGGATTACTCTGATTCTAAAAAGAGGCTTAGGGATTTCTTACTCCTGCCCCAACACAGGCCTTTAGCTATCCCCCCTGCACTGGACATTGTTGATGATGCCTTTTCAGAATCTAGCTTGGCCCCTGACTCCTTATTCCTGCTTCCAGAAAACCAGATAGATATTACAGGGTTCCTGACTCTCACAAGTTCCTCTTTAAAAATCCTACTGCGGATCCTGAGACCATTTCACAGGGACCCAAGGGCATTAAGGCTACTACTGCCATAAATCCTACCCCCTCTGATAGAGATTCCAGGGCGCTGGATAGATGGGGTAAGACGGTATACACTTCTGCAACCTTGGCCATTAGGGCCTTAAACTGCCAGTTTCATATGTTAAAGTATCAACAGCATATTATTGGATTGCTTAAACAAAAAATTATGTGAGGCAGAGCACCTCGCTGGCCTTGTTCAAGAGAAATCTTGACCAATGGATGGGAGATCGCAGATATACCCCAGATGACTCTCACAGTGTCACTCAGCAGAGGCAGAGGCATGGCATGGGTTATGTTCCCATAACTAAAAGGGTGCAGTATAAATGCCCTCGGGCAGATAGCCTAGTATGAACCTATGAACCTATGAACCTATGTTGATTCCTGACTGTGCTGAAAATAGATTTACAGGATTTAATGTATTCTGCTGAACAAGTTGGAAAACATACTTTGCAATGTGGTTTTGATTCACTAGAGGCATCTTGCAGGACTGCTGTCACTGGGTCTGTACTTAGAAAGCATGCTTGGCTGAAGGAGTAATCTTTGCCAGATCATGTTAAAGCTAAATTGCTGGATGCTCCCTTAAACCAGGACTGCCTGTTGGGCAACAAAGCAGAGGAAGTACTTAAAAAGATGGAGGAAAAAGCTAAATTTATGCAAACTGTTAAAGATTTCCTACAAGTACAGCCTCCAGGATTTAGTAGGCATTGGCCCTCTAAGAATTGGTCCTTTCCTGCCTCTTCCAGGCCTTCTCAGTCCAAACCCAGAACCATCAGAACACCCAGGCTTCAGTCCCAAGGTATGCACAGGACTAAGTAGTGGGGGGCTCCCACTTCCAAAGCAGGGAGTAGTAAGACTCCCCCCTATGGTAAACTATCTCAATGACATAACTTTAAAACCTCCATGCCCTTCTCAACTGACTGCTCCTTTAGGGGGAATGATTACTCTGCAGGCAAAAAACTGGGAACTCATTACCCAGGACAAATGGGTTTTAAATGTAGTTTCCCAAGGATACAGATTCCACTTCCACACTTTATAACCCCAAATGGTTGGCCAGAGGCTCAAAAGCAAGTTCCCTCTCTCAAGTATCAGGGCTATTCAAACTGTCCCAGAAGAGGAAAGGGGACAAGGTTTCTACTCAACTTTTCCTGGTGCCCAGAAAGGACAACTCTTGGCATCCTATCCTGGACTTCTCTATCCTAAACGCTTTTTTGGTGATCCCAAAATTCAAGATGCTAACTCTTCATCAGTTGCTCCCTATGCTAGGCAAGGATGCCTGGTTGGCAACACTGTGTTTAAAGGAAGCCTACCTGCATATCCCAATCAGGGAATCTTGCAGAAGATACCTACGCTTCAAAGCAGGCTGTATGCACTGTCAGTTCTCTGCACTGCCCTTTGGCTTATCTACTGCGCCCAGGGTATTCACTAAGTGCCTAGCTCCAGTCATTGCATTTTGCAGGCAAAGAAATATTCAGATATACCCATACCTGGACGATTGTCTAATTCAGGGAGAAAGCTAGGGCATACTATTGAATTATCTGGCATTTGTACAAAGAAATGCTAGCTTCTCTGGGGTACACCATAAACAAAAATAAATCACATCTTGTACCCTGCCAATAAATTGTATTCCTGGGGGCAAGCTTGAACACAACTTCCCAGATGGCTTTCCTCATGCCAGAGAAACAAGTTCATTTGACAGCCTACTTCAAACTAATGGCCACAAAGACCCTGCTATCTGCAAGACAAATACTGCAAGCCTTGGGGTTCATGGCCTCCTGCATATGCAAGGCTGCACATGAAGAAACTACAATGGTATCTAAAAAGCCTATGTTGTCAACATTCTCAGGATCTAGAAGCAATGATTTCTATCATACATTGCCTACAGATAGAGTTCCTTTGGTGGGCAGAGGCTTGCCACCAGAACAAGGGACTGCCATTCACTCTACCCCCTGCCGCCCAAACCCTAACAACAGATGCATCAGACTGTGCATGGAGGGGGCTCACTTGGTAGGGAAGTACATTCAGGGCAAATGGAACCCAAGTCATATGCACCTGCATATCAATCAAAAAGAAATGGTAGCTGTACAGAATGCTCTGACAGCCTTCAAGGACCACATTCTTCCAGGACAATTAATGGTAAAGACGGACAACACCACTAGCCATGGCTGTATGGAACATAGCTTTGAGCTACCAAGTGCACCTACAGGCTCAATTCCTGCCAGGAAAGCTAAATACACTGGCAGATGAACTAAGCAGAAATCTCATGGACCCACACGAGTGGAAACTGGAACCAAAGACATTCAAAATGTTGATAAACAAATGGGGGAGCCCAGAGATGGACCTGTTTGCCTCCCCCCAGAACTGCCAATTGGACAGATTCTGCACAAGGACTCCCCACAAACAAGCTTGGAAAGTGGATGCCCTGTCCTTCACCTGAACAAATCTTATCAGTTTATGCCTTTCCTCCTCTTCCTCTCCTCTCCAAGGTACTACTAAAGATCAAACAGGACAAACCAAGGATGAAACTGATTGCACCAGACTGGCCACGCCAACACTGGTACCCCCTCTTGCGCAGTGTGTCACTGCTGGCACCATGGCACCTGCCTCAGACCCCTACCCTGCTGTCCTAGCAGGAGGGCCTGATTCTGCACCCTCAGCTTCAAACCCTGAACCTGGCAGCCTGGCTAATTACCTGATCTTTCCGTTACCATCCCTCAGTAAACAAGTGTTGGATGTCATTCTGGAGGCAAGGAGGCCTAGTACTAGAAAATCTTATGCTGAAAAACGGAAAAGATTCTGTTCCTGGAACCAGACTGAGGGGATGGCCACAGCAGCACTCAATTTACCTCATATTCTTTAATACTTAACTGAGATACTAAACAAGGGCCTTTCCTTTTCCTTTTCCTCCATCAAAATTCACGCCTCAGCCAATTCAGCTCATTACAACACAGAACCACCCCTCTTCTCTCATCCACTGCTCAAGCAGCTCCTCAGAGGGGCCAAAAACTTAAGACCACCCAGGAAAGCCCCAACTCTAGCCTGGGACCTTAACTTTGTATTGGAAAAACTCACTGTACCTCCTTTTGAGCCAGCTGCAAATGCAGAGTTGAAATTCCTTTCTTGGAAAACAGCCTTCCTTTTAGCCATCACTTCAGCAAGAAGGGTGTCTGAATTACAGGCCCTTATGGCAGTGGAGCCTTTCATCATCTTTCATGTGGACAGGGTGTCCCTCAGGGCCAGTCCCTCCCTCATGCCCAAGGTAGTATCCAGTGTGGCTCTTAATCAGTCCATTCATTTGCCAACCTTCTTTTCTAATCCACAGAGCAAAAGGGAACGTATACTGCACACTTTAAATGTGCACAGACAACTTAGATTTTACTTGGACAGGACTAAACCTCTCAGGAAATCTGAACAGCTGCTGGTGGCATTTGCTGCAGGGGCAGAGGGGAAGGCCATTTCAAAGCAAACCATTTCTAAATGGATATCTGTGCAGTGACTGAGACCTGGTTCAAGGCTCCAGAGAGGACCCCTGCACTAGTAAGGCTATAACTAATACCACACTTTTCAGCCATGTAACCTGGATCGAAGCACCAAAGGCGGAGGTTTGCCCATATTCATTAAGGATATCCACACCTCCAGGCTAGTTGCTCAGCATAATGCATCCGAGATTATCCAAGTGCAACTAATTCTGGGCAAAACCGCAATCGAAATTGTAGCTTGCTACAGATCCCCCGCCATGCCCCAGGATTCCCACTCCTCTTTTCTTGATGTACTGGAAAATATTAGGGTTCAACCAAACACCCTTATAATAGGCGACTTCAGCTACCCCCCCCCCCCCATTAACTGGGAAAACTACTCGTGTACCATCTCCTTAGATCAACGCTTTCTGGAATTCATAAACTCCAGTGCAGTCGATCAACTTATTCACACCCCCCACCAGGGGCAGCAATATCCTAGACCTAGTCATTACCAACATGAGTGACCGGTGTTCCACACCTGAAGTCAACTCCTCGTTGGTCCAATCCGACCATAAGCTCATCACCCTTGATATCCACATCCCACGCCCCATTAAGGAAACCACAGGAAAACATTTCTCCAAAGCCAACTTCATGCTTCTTAATACAGAAGTGGTGAACTTCATGACACCCATGCAGATGGACAATACAGTTACAACTGCTGAATCCTACACAAATGCACTCTATAAGCACTTACATGAGTGCATGGATTGTGCTATCCCAAACAGAACCAAGACACTATCCTCCAAAAAAAGGAAGCCATTCTGGTGGTCCCTTGCTATAAACAAACTGTGCAACAGAAGGAAGAAACTGTTGCAAGAGAGAGTAAAATCCCATGAATGGAGGAGCTCCCCTGGTGAGCCTCAATAAGAAGCTGAGATCCCTTATAAAGTCCTCCAAAGCTAGCTACGAAAATAAAATCGCCACTAAATCCAAGGACATCCACAAAGCATTCTATAGCTATGTCAAGAACAACACCCAGATCTGCTCTGAGTTACAGCACAAAGGCACGAAAATTACAGAACCAACTGATATTGCCAACATCCTGGCAGATCGGTTCAGTTCTAACTTTTACCCCCCTTTCACCCCCTAAAGGGCCCATATCTGTACAGAAAGAATGCAGAGTCCCTGTAATCACAACTACGCAGGTAAAAGCTGCACTCTCTCAAGCCAAAAACACAGCATCCATGGGACTGGACAACATCCCAGGCAGCGTTTTACATGAACTTCAGGATAAACTGGCTCCCCACTTAAGCACCATGTTCAATAATAGCCTTGCATCAGGCTTTGTGCCCACTGAATGGCGCACAGCAACAGTTATCCCACTCCACAAAGGGGGAGCCACCACTGATCCCGGGAACTATCGACCCATTAGCCTGACGAGCCTGGTCTGCAAGGCCATGGAACGTATCAACATGGAACTCGTAAACAAAGACATTGGTAACCTCCAAACTCGATCCCACCCAGTTCGGGTTTGTGAAAGGCAGATCATGCCTCCTGAACCTGATCGACGACTTTGAGGCAGTCACCAAAGCCGTGGATGAGGAGGGTAAGGTGGTTCAGACAGCCTATCTTGACCTCACCAAGGCTTTTGACACCATCCCCCATTCTGGAGTTATAGCTAAACTCACTAAACTGGGTATAAATCCCTACACCACAAGATGGGTTGCCAACTGGCTCACTGACAGAACCCACACTGTAAAAGTTGCAGACTCCAAATCTGACCTCAAAGCAGTGACAAGTAGAGTACCACAGGGTTCCGTCCTGGGACCTCTCCTGTTTGGTATCTACTTCTCTGAAGTACAGGCTAACACAGAAGGCCTCTGGCTAGCAAAGTTCACAGATGACTGCAAACTAGGAGCCATAGGCAAGTCCCCAAATAATGTGGACATCGTACAGAAGGGCCTCACTGAGACAGATGCCTGGTGTCAGAGCCATGGCCTCAAGCTCAATGTCAAAAAGTGCAGTGTCATCCCCTTTGGTAAAAACTCTGTACCCATGAACTACAACATAGGCAGCAATCTACTTAACACCAAATGCATGATAAGAGACCTTGGGACCCAGGTGGACAGTAGTCTCTCCTTTGATAGTCACATCGCCACAGTAGTCAGGAAGTCCTTCTATGTGGCACACCTCATCATAAAAGGGTTCTCATCCAGGAAAAAAGAGGTCATTGTTCCCCTCTACTCATCACTCATTAGACCCATTATAGAGTACAACGCCCCTTTTGGAATGTACCTCACAAGACATCTGCAGCAGCTGGAAAGACCACGGAAGTACCTCACAAAGAGGATTACTGGCCTCAAACAAATGCCCTACACTGACCGCCTCAAAAAACTTCAGCTTTACTCCATAGCATATCGCCTACTCCGAGGTGATCTCTGCCTAACATATAAAGCTATGTCAAACCCAGTGCTGTTGGACATGCTACACCTAAAGAAATCCCAATCCCTCCGAGCTACACGCTCTAGGGATCTAAACCTTGTCACCACAATAAACAGGACACGCTGGAGGGATAGATTCCTGTCCCAGAGACTTCCTATACTCTGGAACAAACTACCCATCTATGTCAAGCAAAGTTCTTCATTAGCACTCTTCAAGAAAAATCTTGATGAGTGGATGGGAAATAGGAAATACACCCAGGGGATCACTTCTGTCTCTCTGCTCAACAGTGGCACAGGAAAATAACTTTCTTGGGTGGCGTAAGCCATGGAACCTTGTTGGCTAGGCTTACATAGGCCCTTGGGCTGATAGCCTAGTACCTACCTATGTACCTATGAACCTATGATAGGCCATTGCATTCATTTCTGCTATAAGCACCATGGAAAACCTATCCCACAAGGGATAAGACCAAATTCAACCAGGGCTGCATCTATCTCTACAGCCTTTCTCAGAGGTGTCCCTACCAGGGACTTCCTAGATGCTGCTACCTGGAGTTCTGTACATACTTTCACCAAGCATTACCATTTGCCAATTTTCTCTAAATCCAGAGCTGGCTTTGCCACTGCAGTCTTGCAGGGCCTTATAGCTGGTCGTAATGCTATCTAATTTCCTCCTCCCATCCTTAGCTTTGGGAATCTATCCAAATGTGATGACTGCAACAGTGTAACACGAAGAACATAGTACAGTTTTGTACACTTACCATAAATGTAGATGTTCGAGTGTATTCACTGTTGCAGTCCTGGTTACCCTCCCTCCAGCCCCCTAACTTCTTTTGGCTATACCTCTTTTCCTTTTTACTATGCTTAAAGTTTTATTTGCTTTTTTGTTGGAGGTGTAACCTTGTATATATATTTAATTGCTTCCCATTAGGGGGGCACCTGACATCTGGGCAAAAAAAACTGATGTAATGGCGTAGGGTGCATGCTTTATACCCCTGACTACCTGACGTCATGGAAGATGAGACGGCAACCAATGCAGGACCCAAGACTTTGATAATCAGGCCGACTGAAGGCTACTACAAGCAGATAACCCACATGTGATGACTTCAACCATGAATACATTTATGGTAAGCGTACACAACTGTACTTTCTTCATGTCCTAGGTTCTATGGCTGCGTCAATTCCAATAGTGCCTCTAGTGAAGCTGCATATGCAAATTCTGCATGGCTCCTTTTGTGCCATTGGTTCCCAGAGTGTCATCCCCTGGATTACAAGATTCGAATAACCAACTCCTGCAAGCAGGACCTACTTTGGTGGATGAAGCCAGACATAGATCTTTGGAGCCGCCCATTTCAACCCTCCCAGCCCACAGCCATTGTGACCATGGATGCTTCCCTGATCAGGTGGGGGGGGCCATTTCCAGGGAAAGACTGTCCAAGGCACATGGCCCACCTCAGAGGCCCATCTGCATATCACTGTCCTGGAACTGAGAGCCGTGCTGTTAGCATTACAGGCTTTCCGTTTTGCTCTCCCCTCCAGGACAATTGCAATTTAATCAGACAATATGTCAGTGGTTTGGTTCATGAACAAGCAAGGAGGAACCAAGTCTCTACCCCCTATGTCGAGAAGCCATGAGAATTTGGCAGTGGGTGATACCTTCCAACTGTTTCTGATAGCAACGCATATCCCGGGGAGCTCCAATATGATTGCAAACAAACTGAGCAGGTGGATCCTTATGCCCCCGAGTGGTACCTCAACCCCGAGGTGGGGTCTGTAATCTTCAGCCACTGGGGCCAGCCTTGCTGTGATATTTTTGCTTCCCCATCAAACACCAAGTGCCGCAGCCACTTCGTCCTAATTCCCCTGGAGGGGAAGTCACCAAGGGACACTCTGATCCATGATTGGCCCACAGGACTTCTCTACGCCTAGCCCCCCATCCCTCAATTTCTAAAGAAAGCTCTTCGGTTTAGATGCAAGGTGATCCTCATAGCCCCATTCTGGCCTCAACAAGTTTGGTTTCCCTTTCTTCGGCCTCACTTACTATACGCTCCATGGATTCTGGACCCTCTACCTGATCTGATCACTCACCTCCAAGGGTTGAGTCACCTGAACCTGTGCACTCTCAAGCTGGCAGCTTGGTTTCTCCACTTTCGCTAGTCGCCAGGCAAATTAATCTTTCCTCGCCTGTTCAAGACATCTTTCTGGCCTCTCACAAACCATCCACCAGAAGACTATTTCAGGATAAATGGAAAAGGTTCTCCATTTGATCCAAGGATAACATGCTAGACCCGTATTGGGCTCCAGTTACTGCAGTGCTTCAATACTTGGCTAAGTTTTTTGATAATGGACCCTATGCCTCTACAGTACGAGTGCATCTCGCGGCAATTTCCAATTTCCGCAATGGTATAGATGGCACCCTTCATCTCTTTATGCCTCTGTAAGGCTTTCGTCAAAGGGGCCTCTCATCTCAGGCCTCCTCTCAGACAGCCCGTGGAACCATGGAACCTCACTTTAGTCCTCTAGTCCTTGACTCAAAAGCCCTTTGAGCCTGCTGCTAAGTGTGGCCTAAAGTTTTTGTCTTGGAAATCTTTGTTCCTGATAGCCATTACCTCCACCAGAAGAGTTTCGGAGCTGCAGGTATTGTGTATCAAGAGGCCCTACCTGGTTTTTCATAGACAGAGCGTCACTTTGGACAAACCCATCCTTTCTTCCCAAAGTTGTTTCTGAATTCTCTTTTAACCAGTCCATTGATCTACCAGTCTTTTTTCCGAATTTTGCCAGTAGAGGAGAGTATTGCCTTCACACCTTAGATGTACATAGACAATTAAGATTTTACCTAGACAGGACCAAACCTATCCGTAAATCTGAACAGCTTTTAATCTCTTTTTCCGGGCCCAAAATGGGAGATGCTGTTTCCAGGGTTACATTATCAAGATGGCTAAGGAATTGCATATGTGTCACCTATTCCCTCCATAATGAATCCATGCCAAAAGTTAAAGTCCACTCCACTACATCTATGGCAACTTCTGTAGCATTCCATTCCAGGGCATCCGTAGATGGCATCTGTACAGCAGCTACTTGGGCTAAGCCTCATACCTTTATCAATCATTACAAATTGTGCCTGGTCTCCAAGGGGAGAGTTGCTTTCGGCTCAGTGGTGCTCAGGAATGTTCTTCCATAAGGGCCATACACGGACCTCAAGGTAGCTTGGGATTCTGTTCCATCAGTGATGAATGGAAAGAAGATTAACAACATCAGATAAAGAAGTTATGTCTTACCATAACATTTCTTCTGTGTTGCTCATCTTCTTTCATTCATCACTTCCCCCCCCTCCTTCCCCCTCCAAAGGCTCCTGGGGGATGCTTTGGGTCTAAGTGGTGCACTAGTGTACTTGCGTAGATGTGGCCTTGGCTTTACTTCCTTTCTTGGCAAACTCGATCCGTGGTAACAAGGAGAAGGGCATTCTGGGTAGAGACTTAGCTCGAGAGATTTTTTTTTGGCTGGCGAGAGCTTGGTAATAGGCTGACTCTGTACTGAACCCCATCAATGATGAACAACCCAGATGGAACGTTATGGTAAGACATAACTTCTTTTTATTACTCAAGTACCATGATATCTGGCTAATAAAGAGGCTGAGAGAGAGACAAGTTGCAGCTGGAAAGAATGCATCAGAGGACCTCTACCAATATTTGTTAAATGACTCTAGATGTGGCATAAAACATTTTCAGTTAGCAAGGCAACAACAGAAAGATAAAGAAGATAGTCATCATTCATAATGGATTCTAGCAAAAATCTGCTCACCAGTCTAGAGGACATCTGGGGAAGATGGATGGAGCACTTCAAAAAGAAAATCACACATAAGCTGAACTGTCACATGCACAGCCTACAGTGAAAGAGGAGGGAGAACTCATCCTAGAATAAATACAAAGTGTACATAGAAAATGAAGTCAGGGCAGGTTAGCAGGCTTAGATAGTCACAGCAGATATGACCAAGATGTTGAGTGTTAGAAGTGAACTGGCTTCTGGGAGTACTTATTGTGATACGTTTCCTGGATGACTGGAGAATAATTAATGTTATGTTACCCTATCTCACCTTCATTCATTGCTTGTTTGGTTCGTAACCGAGAATCGGTTCCGACTTGGCCTATGCAAAAACTTGAGAGCTTCCATCGGCTCGAGGCTGTACCCTTATCCCATCATGCTCTGAGAAGAGTACCCAGATCTCGTATGGCTCTAAATAGATTAGGTGCTGCATGCAGGCTCTTGGCTAAGTGGAAACTTCTTTTCTTATACTTTTTACTAAGTTGATTCAGAATTAGATTAAAATAAGTTGTTGTAATTGTAGTTAACATATTTAGCCGTTAGGGCTGATATTTCATGCTTTCTGGTGTTCGTTGTTGCTGCTGTTTGTTTTTTCTGGTGGCTGTCTACTGCTAGGCCTGCTTGACTTGTTCATTCCTTTTCCTATCCTGGCCAGACTCGTTTAAGTTAGCGATTTTGGAAACGCTTCCTTTTCTTGTCTGCCTTGGGTTGTCTGAGTTAGAGGGCTCCCTTGGGTCCGTTTAAGTTAGAGGGCTCCATGTGGCCCATTTAAGTTAGAGGGCTTGTTTTTTCCTTTGCCTCCTCCTATATTAGTGTTATATCTCTGTTTATATATTAGTGTTATAAGGTTAGTTTTTCATGTTAACTAGTTAAAAAAAAGTGTTGCTTTTTCTTGTGGTTGTTTTATGGTAGTGTGTTACACTGGTAGAGATGTCTAAGGATCCTAAAGAAACAAAACCTTCGGTTTCAAAAAATGTGACAAGTGCAGTCAGAAGATGTCAATAACTGATGGACACACCAGCTGTGTGTGTTGCTTGGGTGCTGTCCACTTTCAAGATTCTTGTTCCTTCTGTCATGCCTTTAGTTTTAGGGTTTTGATGGAAACAAGGAACAAGCTCATAGTCAGAGGTTTGTTAAAAACCCCTTTTTCTGAGGCTTTGGAAGAGAATCAGACTACCGAGAAATCTCCATCCTCCAGATCTGAAAAGTCAAGTAAGAGGACGTCTTCGGCTGCTTCAATGTCAGAACAGGCAAAAAAACAGGTTAAGGACTCCTCTTCGGACCCAAAGGTTTTAAGGCCCGAGAAATCTACCTCTTCGGTTTCACTTGTAATCTCGGGACTGACAGAGTTTCAGTTTCGGAGCCATTTCCCATTATTGGAACCGGTCTCCCCTGTCATGAGATCGCCGCTGTTACAACCTGTGAGGTCTCCAACCCTATCCTCCCAATCCTCCAGAAGCCTTTTGGATGATGATGTGGAGTGAGTAGTGAAGAGGCTTTTACAGATGTTGGCGCTAGCCAAGTTACTGTCGACTCCGACCCACGGGGATTCAGAGCCGACCAACATATTTTTCCCTACATCGATTCCTCCTCCGACTCATTCTGGGGCTTTGGAGTTGGAGTGCTTGGCCCAATTATGGCAGAATTGTCACTGCCGAGACGTGCTCCAGGATCATCTGGCCCAACTACTTCTCTGACCTCTTCGGCTCCATCGGAAGTTGAGTCTAGGAGCCAACACTATTCCATCTGGTCCAGGGAGAAGAGTTGGGCTGGACAGTTGTCTGACCCGAATCTACCTCAAGGGGCTTCAGTTTGGGTGAGCTTGGCGCCTATATCGCCCTCTGAGCCCACTGCCTTGGCTGACAAGGGGGGGTTATGGTTCCTTGGAGCCAGAGACCTCTTTGGATCAAGGACGGGGGGGCTTTTGAGGTAATGAGGAGTGTGCTGTCACCTCTGACTGCTCTGCTCTCCAGTTCTAGTAGTCTTCCCCCAAAAGTGCCAGTATCCACTTCGGTACCATTGCTTCCACCCAGGTGTGGAGACCCAAAACCCCAGGACGCCAAAAACTCTCAAGCCAAGGTCCTACCCAGAATGCTCTGCTCCATGTTACCTATGATCTCATTTGCCGCATTGCTGTACAGCCTTGGCAAGCCACTCTCTCAGGTAAGTGTCTAATTTTTTGAAAGTTTTATACATTGTTCTTAATTTAAAGATTTTCATATAGTTTCTACTAATATTTTCCTACCCTATCATATACTTTAGACTCCCTCCCTTTAGTCTTTTTCCCTTTATTACCGTTTTCTTACCTCTAAGGTAATTCTTCATTACCATTGGTGATAATCCTTCCTTTTCTCTTCTTACCCTTTTGGGTAGCCTTTCCTCTTCTTTTTGGTACTGTTCTTCTTCTCCACATCATTGTCTGATAAGAAAAGTAGTGTTGGTTTTAAGCAGTGTAAGGATTGCGGCCATAAGTTACTGCTTTCCGATGGCCTTGACTTATGTGTCTACTGTCTGAATGTCTCCCACCTTACTGTGGATCCCCCGTGTGGGATTTGTAGAACTTTTTTGACCAGGATTCTCAACGAGAGGAAGAATAAATTAATATTGAAAGGTCTTCTCAAATCTCCTTTCTCTGAGGCTATTTCTAGGTCGGAGGGCTTACCCCTTCCTGTTAAACCCTATAAGAGGCGTTTTCCTCTTCATCATCAAGGTCTCTCCCTTCCCCCTCTGGAGATCGTAGGGAGTCGTCTCATAAGAATGTGAAATTGATTACTACTTCAGAGTTGCCACCTGTGACCCTGTCGGCTCCACCCTCGGCACCGCCTAAATGATTCTGGCTCTAGCCATGTCTTCATTATCGGCACCGGAGTTCCCAGTGCAGACAACTACGGCTCCAGCAGTTCCGTCACAGCCCTTACTGGCACCGTCCATGCAGGTTCAAACCCCTTCGGCACCGTTGGTACAATCCCCTTCAGCTCCGAGTATGACGATTCTGTCCTTCACAGTGCAGACATTTTCGGCACCATATTCTTCGGTGCAGTCCTTCTTGGCACCGTCCTTATCAGTGCAGACACTTTCCTCAATGGCACCATACCCATCTGGGCAGGCTTCTGCCTTTACGGTGCAGACACCTTCAACTTCTATGGCGCTGATGTCATCAGCGCAGACTACTTCCGTACCATTTTCTTCGGTGCAGATGTTCTTGGTTCCGGGCTTTGCACCTCTTGAATTAGCAAGGACCAAGTATTCTCCTTCCTTGGATCCATTCACTGGTAATCAATATAGTCCTTTTCTAGAAAGGCCAGAATTGCCATCAGCTCTCTCTATGAGGTCATCCAGGAGCCTCTCTGAGAAAGATGTTTTGCCGCTTGTTGCCAGAGGTGTCTCTCACCAATCGAAGTCCACATTCCCTCCATCAGGTGAACGTGTATCTCCTCAAACTCCAATGTACACTCCTCCTTCGACTTCTATCCAAATTTCAAAGCTTGTTACTCTGACAGCAGCTTCCCTTCCTCCAACTCCAATAGTGGACCTCACTTTGGAACCTGAGTCATCCTTGTGGCCCTTGGTGCATTGGACATAGGGCTCTTTTCAGGCCAGTGGCTGTGCTGTGGGGGAGAGCATTCCTGGTTCCTCGCCAATTTTGTCTATAGCACCCTCCAGGAATCCTCTCTCCCTCGAGGTTCCTCTTGACACTCCTGGTCTGGGGGTCGGCTCATTGAGGTGGGGTGTGACTCTGGTTCCGAGGTTGTCGTACTCGGTTCCGTGCTCCCATCCCTTCTTGGGTTGGCCACTATTCCAGGCCATGGAGAGGGTGCTAGCCTCTGCTGGCAAACCCCACATGTCGGAGTCTCCCCCCCCACGTGTGGCAACTGTCACAAACCACAACCACTGGACACTGGACACAAAGGCCTCAGGAGACCCCCTCTTTGCAGTCTTCTCCAGAACCTCCCACTGAGGAAGTACCCCGTAAAGCTTCGTGCAAGAGGAAGCACATGGACTCCACTGAGGAGTCGTTGACTGAAGATAGGGATTTTGATGACAGGGAAGGGTCCCCACAGTCACCCTCTGATGAGGTGTCCATTGGTGATATCCTCAAGATCCTTAGAGGGGTGACTGGAAGTCCTCTAATCCTTCCTCTGAGGAATCCATATTCCTGCAGGATTTTCATGCCCGGCCCCCTACTGCCTGGGTCACCCCGCCGGCTGATGAGCTTGTCCAGCTCATCGTCCAGCATGCGTGGAAGGCTCCTGACACCCTGGAAGCGATGCCAAGGAGATTGGATAAAATATTATCACCCCCAGCTGAGCACCCACATTGGCCATGTGGTCTTCCAGTAGATGCTATGGTAGTGGTGGCTACAACTAAGAAGAATTTGGCAGAAGAGAGCCAAACTGTCCATCTGCCCAACAAGGAGTCCAGGGCGATAAACAGACTAGGGAAGCGTGTGTTTGCTTCATCGACCTTCGCCGTAAGGTCTTTGAACTATTTGGCACACTCTGTACCAGGCTTTAGAGGGATCTTATCAACCAGCTGTTTTTAACCTTGGCAGGAGTTATTTCTGACGAGGTCCGTGACAATGTGGTTTCTCAGATAGCCACCCCAGAGTCCATTTTCAATTCTTCCATGTGTCTTATTTCTCACGCAACAGAAGGAGCGGGTAGAGAGGCAGGCACGTGTAGAGTCAGCAGACGACATGCCTGGATGCACCTTTGTGACTTTGTGGACTCCTATAAGGCTTTCTTCATGAACGCCCCCATTGAGGCCACTTTTTTGTTTGGCCCTAAAGTGAAAGATACGCTGGCAAGGTGCGAGCAAGATGGCAAGACCCTATCTGCCGTTGGTGTCAGACACTCCACTCCTCAACGATTTTACTCTAGAAATCAGAGAAGTGGGAAGATGTGGCACAGAAAATCACAGAGCTCTTTCTGTGACGCACATGCAGAGTTCTCCCCTAGAGGCAGAGGGGGAAACTCCAATGGAAGACACCCCTTTCGGGGCAGAGGAGGTCTGCGAAACTGGTGTTCTAGAGATTCGTTCTCTGGCCAACCCTATCAACGCTCCTGAATCGTTGCCCAACTGCTCACCTCTGGAAGTGGTCGTGGGTCATTTTTCTTTGTACCCCATTGCCTGGCGAAATATAACCACCAACTCTTGGGTACAATGGATAATATCCAGAGGCTATTGCATCCCCTTCCATCTTTGTCCAACCTCATCCAGAGTATTACTCGATGTTCCACCCAGTCAAAGGGAAGCAGCAGCACACGAAATTCAAAAGCTGCTACAAAAAAAGGGTCATCCAGACAGTCCCCCTAGACTAGATAGGATCCGGTTTTTACTCAAGATTCTTTTTAGTGCCAAAAAAGACAGGGGACTGGAGACCAGTTCTGGATTTCAGCACACTGAGCAAATTTATAAAAACAGAGAAATTCTGGATGGGTCACGGTTCAGTCTATCCTTCCTCTCCTGGAAGAAGATGACTGGATGTGCTGTGTAGATTTTCAAGATGCGTATTACCACAAAAAAATGGACAAATGCTCAAGAAGATACCTCTGCTTCTGCATAGGAGCCAGTCACTACCAATTTCAAGCTCTGCCCTTCGGTTTCTCTACAGCCCCCAGTGTGTTCACCAAATGCATGGCAGTGGTTATCGCTCACTTGCGACTTCAAGGATTCCACGTGTTTCCATATTTAGACTGGCTCCTCACCGCCCCCACCAAGCATCTACTGGAAGAAGCCCTGCACTACACTCTCCTCACAGCACAACGCCTGGGAATCACTATAAACTGGGAGAAGTCCAACACGACCCTAGCTCAGTCTTTGGAATTCATAGGGGTACTGTTGGACACAAGAAATTGCACACCATCTCTTCCGGACCACAGGCTTCAAAGAATAAGGCAACCGGTTCAACCGCTGCTCTGTCACCACAAATCTCCCACTTGATCTGTACTCCAACTCTTGAGGTCAATTGCAGCCTCAAGTCACCATTGTTCCTCTAGCCAGATTCCACGAAGCTCCTTCAGTGGTTACTTCTCACTCAGTGGTACCCTCTACAACATCCCTTGTCTTTTCAGATAAGTGTAACTCTGGTGGACGTCTCGAAATCCCCAACAATGGTTTTGCCCCTTCAGCCCCCATCAACCATTAGCCACGGTGACCACGGATGTCTCCCTGATGGGATGGGGGGGGGGGGCTATGTCAGGGAAACTTGGTCCAAGTCACCTGGTCAGAGACAGAGGCCCTTTTGCATATCAGTGTCCTGGAACTGAGGGCGATGCTACTGGCGTTGCTAGTATTTCATTCCATTATTCTCTCAGGGACTATTGCAATCCAATCAGACAACATGTCAGTGGTCTGGTACATCAACAAACAAGGGGGCACCGGATCTTGCCCGTTATGCCAAGAGGCCTTGAGAATATGGCAATGGGCAATAGCTTCCAACCGCTTTCTAATTGCAACGCACATTCCTGGGAGCTCCAACGTGATAGCGGACAAATTGAGCAGGTGCATTCTGCAACCTCATGAGTGGTCTCTCAATCCTATGATAGCAGCAAGAATCTTCAACCACTGGGGCTAGCCTTGCTGCGACCTATTTGCCTCAACAACCAACTACAAGTGCAGAAATTATTTTGCCCTGATCCCCCCCTTGAGGGCAGTCACCGAGAGATGCTTTAGTCCACGCTTGGCCCTCGGGTCTACTTTATGCTTATCGTCCTCTTCCCCTTATCTCCCAATTTCTGAAGAAAGCATGACAGTTGAAGAGCAAAGTGATCCTCATTGCTCCATATTGGCCTCAACAAATCTGGTTTCCCCTCCTCTGGCCTCACCTCTAGATCAACCATGGATCCTCAATCCATCCCCAACATTGATCTCCCATCTGCAGGGTCTGACTCATCCCAATCTAATAACCCTGAAACTGACAACTTGGTTTCTCCACTTCCAGTGATTGCCAGGCAGGAAAGCCTCTCGTCCCCTGTGTGCAATATTCTTATTGCATCTCATAAATCGTCCACCAGACTTGTTTGTCTTTTTGGCTTTTCCCGGTTAGGGGTCGCCACAGAGGAACTCCGGACCGCTAATGATTGGCAGGCGATTTGTATGGTGCCGAGTTGCCAGCCCAACGCCCAACCTTCAGCGAAAGCATGCCCATTCACGCATGTCTTTCGGAGGTCACTCAACTCAGGGAGGATATGCAGACTCCACACAGAAGGCACTCCAGCCGAGAATTGAACAGGAGAACCTGTTGCTGCGAGGAAACAATGCTACCGCTGTACCACCGCGGCTTTTAGTCTATCTTAATAAATGGAAAAGGTTCTCTCTATGGGCAGCGAATAAACAATTAGACCCCTTGTCAGCTCCAGTTTCGGTGGTTTTGGATTACTTATCACATCTTTTCCACTCTGGGGTGTCTGCCTCTACTATTCGTGTGCATTTAGCTGCCATCTCTAATTTCCACATTGGTTTTCAGGATTCTTCACTTATGCCACATAGACTCTGTAAAACTTTCTTAAAGGGGGTTATCTGCCTAAAACCTCTGTTTAGAGAACCAGTACAACCTTGGGATTTGGCATTGGTTCTGCATGCTCTAGCAGCCCCCCCCCCTTTGAACCTGCGTTTACATGTGTTAAATATCTCTCTTGGAAAACTTTGTTTCTGATTGCTATCACATTGGCCAGATGCCTGTCAGAACTTCAAGCTTTATGCATTAAACCTCCCCATCTTATCTTCCATAAGGATAGGGTATCACTGAGAACTAATTCTTCCTTTTTACCAAAAGTGGTGTCAGAGCGATCTATCAACCAGTGTGTTGATCTCCCAGTGTTATTTTCTAACCATTGTAACAAGGGAGAGTATTGCCTGCACTCCTTAGATGTTCATAGACAATTACATTTTTATCTGGACAGAACAAAATCTACCTGTAAATCAGACCAACTGTTTCTGGCCTTTTCTGGATCTAGACAAGGTCACCCTGTCTCAAACGTTACATTGGCTTCTTGGTTGAGAAATTGTATTATTTTTATCTACAACAAAAACAACGTCACTTTGCCTCACATAGTGAAAGCACATTCTACAAGATCGATGGCAACTTCAGCGGCTTTCCATGCTAAGGCTTCCCTCAGTGATATTTGCTCAGCTGCGACTTGGGCCAAACCTCATAACTTTATTCTTCATTACAAATTGGACATGGCCTCCAGAGGGTAGAGCTTCTTTTGGCTCCATGGTGTTCAGGAATGTCCTTCCATGAGGGCCACCCAGGGATACAGGTAGCTGGAGACTCTGTCCCATCAGTAAGGAATGAACGAAGATGAACAACATTAGACAAAGAAGTTATGTCTTACCATAACGTTCCATCTGTATTGTTGATCTCTGTTCATTCATTAGTTCCCATCCCTCCATCCCCCATCTGGAGGTTCCTGGTAGTCTCATATACTCCTGTATTGTAGGTCTGTTATGACCAGAGGGAGCCTCTACTTTTATCTGTCAACTTGCAAACTTGATCTGAAGTAACAGGGAGCAGAGCATTCAGGGTAGGACCTTGGCTCAAGAGTTTTTGGCTGACACGAGCTTGATATTTGGCCGGCTCTGTTCCGAGGACAGAACCGATAACCCTTCAGTAATGAATGAACGAAGATCAGCAACACATATGGAATGTTATGGTAAGACATAACTTCTTTTTTTCATCAGCTTCCTTTGCCCTTAGGTCACTGAACTACCTGACCCATTTCACTAGGCTTCAGAGGTATCTCTTGAAAGAGCTAGGAGATGCTCTCCAAGGTTCTGCAGCTGCTGGGGTTTCGGACAAGGTGTCCTCCCAGCTCTCCACCTTAAACTCTCTGGTAAACTCCTCCATGAGACTGATCTCTTATACGGCCGATGGAGCGAGCAGGGCAATGTGTACAGGAATTTCCTTAAGGAGACATTCCTGGATCTCTTATATGGCTTTGCAGAACCCTTCAAGTCATCCTTTACTAACACCCCTTTTGATGACTTGTCCTTGTTCGAGCCAAAAGTGAAAGATACTCTGACCAGGTGCAAGCAAGAGGGAAAGACTCTTTCTGACGTTGCAGTCCACTTCTCCCTCTGTACCAGGCCTTATCCCAAAGGCCAGAAGGGGGGAAATGTGGTTCCATAAGTCCCAGAGAGCCTTCCTGGATGCACGTGGTGTTTTTTCCCCTGGGGCAGAGGGAGAAGTAACAATGGAAGATGACAAACATGCGGCAGAGGGGGGTCTGCAAAACCAGGGCGACAGGGATTCTTTCCATGGTAGGCCCTTTCAGCATTCCTGAAAGGAGGCCTGTCTGTCCACCGCTGGGGGCAGTCAGGGGTTGCTTTTCATTGTAGCCAAATGCCTGGCTAAAAATAACAAGAGACAAGTTGGTACATGCGATCATATCCAGAGGTTACTACATACCCATTTTCTCTCCCCCTTTAGAAAAAAAAAAAAGTCAGTCCCAGATGTTCCACCCAGTCAGAGGGACCTTGCAACCCTAGAAGTACAAAGGTTGCTAGAAATAGAGTCATCCAAGATGTCTCCGCAGACCAAATTGGATCCGGAACTTACTCAAGGTTCTTTTTAGTTCCAAAAAAGACAAGGGGACTGGAGGCCGAGTCTGGATCTCAGCAGAATAAACAAATCTGTCAAGAAGTCAAAGTTCTGGATGGTGACACTGCAGTCGATACTCCCCTTTCTGAGGAAAGACAACTGGATGTGCTCAGTAGATCTCCAGGTTGCGAACTACCACATAACAATGGACAGGTGATCCAGGAGTCATTTACGCTTTTAGCTGGGAGACAGTCACTACCAGTTTCGAGCTCTGCCCTTTGGTCTCACTATAGCCCCCAGAGTGTTCACCAAATGCATGGCAGTAGTTACAGCTCACTTGAGGCATTTAAGATTTTGGGTGTTTCCGTACTTAGACAACTGGCTCCTAACCACCACCACCGAACATCTACTAACAAGAGTGAGAGACACCACCATTCATCTTTGCTGTCAGCGAGGCATTACGATAGACTTCGAAAAATCTGCCTTGTTGCCATCACGGCATATTGTATTCATAGCTGCAGACTTAAGTACAAGGCAAATGTTAGCCAAACTTCCTCCCGAAAGGGTTCAAACCTTACGTCAGCAAGTCACAAACCTTTTAACGAAGAAAAAAGTATAGGCAAAGGTTATTTTGAAAGTTTTAGGTACCATGACGGCAGCAATAACCTTGGTACCGTTGGCTCATCTACATGAGGATCCTCCAGTGGCTACTTTTCACCCAGTGGTCCATGCAGGAGCTGCCCATGTCTCACAAGATTGTCATAACCGACTCCCGCAAGAGGGATCTCTGCTGGTGGCTTCACTCTACTCCGGTGGATTTAGGCAGACTGTTAATTTTTTCACAACCAACAGCTACAGTGACCATGGATGCCTCCTAGATTGGGGGGTGGGGCATTATCTGGGAAAGACTAGAACCACTTGCATCTCAATGTCCTAGAGACGAGAGAGGTGCTTTTGGCATTGCAGGCATTCCAAAACTCCCTTCCACTAGGAACAATTGCAATCTAAACGCACAATAAGGCAGTGGTGTGGTATATAAACAGAGGAACAAAGTCTTATTCCGTATGTCAAGAGGCCCAAAGAGTATAGCAGTGGACAGTTTCTTCCCATTGTTTTCTGATAGCAACACACATCCCAGGGAAATCCAGCGTGATAGCAGACAAACTCAGCAGAGCTGTTCTAATGCCTCACAAGTGGTCCCTAGAGCAGGAAGTTGCAGAGCAGATTTTCTGCAAGTGAGGCCATCCTTTGCGACCTCTTTGCCACGTACATGAATGCCAAATGCAGCAGCTACTTTGCCCTGATCCCCCCGCCAGGGAAGTCGCCCGAGGGATGCACTTATACACAATTGGCCCCTGGGCCTTCTCTGTGCCTTTCCTCCCTTTCCCTTGATTCCCAAAGTCCTTCAGAAAGTTGAGGAGCAGTTTGATATTCATCATCCCATACTGGCTTTGTCAGATTTGTTTCCCTTTTCTATGACCCCATCTCCAAGAGGAGCCGTGCATTCTGGACCCAGTTCCAGACCTCCTGACTCATCCATCAGGGATGCTTCATCCATCAATTCGAACCCTCATACTGACAGCTTGGATGCTCTACTTTCACTCATAGCCAGGCTTCCAGATATTTCCCCTGCAGTGAAACATATTTTGATTTCATCCCATAAGGCTTCAACCAGGAAACTGTATGCTAGTAAATGGAAAAGGTTCTCCCGTTGGGCACTCAACAGTGACATTGATCCTTTCACTGCCCCTGTAATAACAGTATTAGACTGCCTAGCAAAACTTTTGATGAAGGTGCAGCAGCGGCTATCATTCAAGTTCATTTAGCTGCTATATTAAATTATCATATTGGAGAAATGGGATTAAAAATCATGTCCCACAGGCTTTGCAAAGCTTTTTTGAAAGGTATGTTTTTTACTAAAGCTTCCAGTGAAAGAACCACCACACCCTTGGGACCTTAACTTTGTGTTGTCCACCTTGATCCTTCCTCCCTTTGAACCTGCATCATGTTGTCATTGAAAGTTTCTAACATGGAAAACCACCTTCTTGATAGCCATCACGTCTGCTAGACGGGCATCAGAACTCCAAGCTCTGTCAATACATCCCCTTTACTTGATTTTCCACAAAGGTAGAGTATTCTTAAGAACTAACCCCTCATTCCTTCCCAAGGTATGTTCTGAAGCGAACTTGAATCAGTTCATTGACTTACCTGTTTTTTCCCAAAATATGGCAGCAAGGCAGAGTACAGATTACATCAACTGGACGTACACAGACTGTTACGTTTCTACCTACACAGAACAAAGGAATTCAGGAAATCAGACCAACTGTTTGTATCTTTTTTAGATAAAAAGAAGAGTGCCCCGATATCTTAGGTCATACTTCACTTTCCAAGTGGCTTACTGATTGTATAACCTTCACATATCTCAGAATAGAGAACTTCCAGGAAAGATAAAGGGCCATTTGACAAGCAGTAGCAATCTTGTTGGCCTTTCGGGCAAGGCTACCCATGGATTCAATTTGTGCTGCAGCAACATGGGTAAACCCTCATACCTTTATTACTCATTACAAAGTTGATTTGGCCTCCAGGAACAGGATCTCCTTTGGGTCCACTGTTCTGAAGAGTTTTTTCCCTTGAGCCACCCAAGAAAGAAGGGGCTAGGGATGCTGTGCCAACCAGCAATGAATGAAGGCGAGATAGGACAACATAACATTAAGAAGTAATGTACTCACCATAACGTTCCATGTTTGTTGTCCATCTCACCTTCATTCTTGCGCCATTATACAAGAATCTATTATCTATATTTAAAATATTATATACTATACTGTATTGTAAATTATATATATATTACATATATATTATAAATATACATTATGTATCATATATATATATATATATATATATATATATATATATATATATATATATATATATATATATATATATAGATCCAGCAACAAAAATCACTTGCAGATCACTAAAGCCAATAACTCTGCTGGTGAAGCACTATTCTCTTGCACCATAGCCAAATTATGGAACTCCCTTCCACCCACAATTACCTCCATACCATCATGCACCCACTTCAAAACTTTACTAAAAGCGCACCTAAAAACATGCTGGCTATGCCCTTGCAACTCCCACTCATTACCCTCCCCATCCAACCACTTCCTTTCTTTCCACTCCACTAACTACCTTGATTATAGCAAGCTCAGATGCTCATAAGCCAGTACTTATTATACAGCAGGAACTTCTTCTTGTAACATTTGTTAATGTCTGTTATGTACTTCACAGATAAAGATTCTAGTTGTCTACTGATGTACTATGTTCTTCATCTGTAAATATGTTGTAAGTAATTGCTATGTAAATTGTTAATCGCTATGTAATCCAATGTAACTACTGTCTGTTTATTTTAACTGTGGAGCTTTTCTCCCCGGGCCTCCGCTGAAAATGGACCTACGTCCAGTCGGACACTCCCAGTCAACAAATATAAATAAATAAATAATATACACCATATTATAAATTATAATTATATGATATAATATTATAGTACATTGTAGTAATATTATCTAGTGCCATTATACACTAAGAAAGGGAATATTTACAACTCCAGGTAGTACAGGAATATCTAACTCCTGTCATACTGCATGAAAGTGTTGGAGTATGACTTGGTAAATGAGTATGCAGAGTAGTTGAAAGTAAGATAGGGAAAGAGCAGTTTGGATTCAGATCATGATGCAGTACAACTGATAACATTTCCAATGAGACAGATAGTGGAGGAGAAGCTGCAGATGTGGAAAGACTTCAACTTGGGCATTCCCAGACTTGGAAAAAGCATATGGTGAGGTCCCATGAACACTGATTTGGACAGTTCTGTGATGGTTTGAAATCCTGGAAACGTTATACTTGGTTGAGGTTGTGTACAGGGACCTAATAACAGAAGTACAAATAATGTTTGGACTTGCAGAGTTGGTTCCCAGCATTAGGATTCACTTCTGAGCCTTTTCCTGTCCATACAATTGACTACATTAAAAAAGGTCAGAGATGACATGTCAACAGAGCTGTTCAATGCAATTGATTGCAAGTAGACTATGCAAAGGAACTTCAACAAATAAGAGGGGGATTTGAATGCAAACCTGAAAGCATATGTGATGAGACTGAGTGCAGACATGACAGTAGTTGTGACAGTAAATGGGGGAATCAGAAGAAGTTGAAAGTTGAGATAGAATGGAAAATAGTGTGGAAGGTTAACAGCTTCAGGTCTCTAGAATGTGTGGCTGAAGAGAATGAAAGTTTGAATGAAGAGGTCAGAACTAGAATCAGAGGCACTACAGCCAGCTGGCAGAAAGTATTGAGAGTAGTGTGTGACAGAATGACAGAGAAGTTGAAAATTAGCATGTGTAAAACAGTGGTTTGATCAGGGCTTTTCTCTGGCACAGAAACATGGTCAGTAAAGGCAGAGCAGCTGAAAGAAGCTTGAGATGATGAAGATGAAGTGCCTGGCATGGGTAGAAGCATGCACACTGTGGGACAGACAAAGGAGTGCGGCATTAGAATGGAAGTCAGATTAGCTCAGAAGAGATCAAGAAGAACAGATTATAGCAGATTGGTCACACATGAAGATTTGGTAAAGCAGATTTGGGACATAAAGCAAGAAGACAAGAGACATATGTATTAAGTGAGAGAAGACCTACTACAATGGACATGACTGAGAGTGGCTGAGAGTCAAGAGAATCTGCAGCAGTGGATTTGACACCTAGACCCATAAACAAGGGATAGAGGGTTGATAAGAAGAGACATAAACATATTTTTTAATGTTTTAATATGAATAATTTCAAAACCTAGCAGTCTTAGGTCTGGTGAAGTGTAGCAGTAAAAGGAAACCACACAGATAGACCATACTTCTTTTGCACATTAATTGAAATGCAGGATACCATGTAACAACATGATTTACATCACTAAGGGTAATGAAGCAACTGCCTAAAAAGGGATTTTTTCTTTCAAAACAGTCAAAAATTCTACTAAAGTGGGAATAAAACAGCTACCCAAAAAGAAATGTTTATTTCAAAGGCAGTCAAAGGATTTTATTTCTTGTCATTGACTGTAGCAAGTGGACATCTTGCACCCATTCCTCCCACCATCCTTCAGTGCAAGTCTGGTGAAAAAATTACTTCCAGATTGTGTGTGTGTGTGTGTGTGTGTGTGTCCCTGCTTACTGTATCTGTTTAAACGTGCTTGGCTATCCAATTCATATTCCAGAATATGCATTAACAAGTACAGACCACTGGATCACTTTTCATTTTTCTTTTTTTAAGTGAGTTTCTTTTGAATGCCCACCAGTCTTTCAGGAATATCTGCTAGGGCTGCAAGACTTCCGAACCATGTGTTAAAACACTATAGAATGTCTAAGGCTCTAAAAGAAGTTTGCTAGTTATTTCTGGATAAAGGAGTGCTATTTTTAATTTCTTTGAATTGTTCTATAAATTGCTGAAGACATGAAAACAGTGAATTTCCCATAGTTTACACTTAACTGTTTGCTTCCATGTATGCATTATATTTGTTAATATATTTGAATTTAACCAGGGTAGACCACTGATTCCACTAGACCATTTTTAGACTCTGCCTGCGAGTATAAACTCAATAAAATACATAAGATATTACATATAGAAATAATTGCAGTATGATTACAAAATCAGTAGAAAGTGAGACATCATAATATTTATAATATTAGTAAATTTTACATAAGTTGCTAAAATTGCTTATGCTAAGTACATCAACAATTGTATATTGTATTCTTATGAAATTAAAATGATGTTGTTTGTCTTTCGGCTTTTCCCGGTTAGGGGTCGCCACAGCGGAACTCCGGTCCGCTAATGATTGGCAGTAGATTTTCACGAACGCTGAGGTGCCAGCTTGACATCCAACCTTCACGAAGGCACACCCAGTTACGCATGTCTTTCGAACGCCCACCCAACCGTGGGGAGGACATGCAGACTCCACACAGAAGGTACTCCCCGCACTCCAGTCGGGAATCAAATGGGAGAACCTCTTGCTGTGAGGCAACAACCCTACCGCTGCACCACCACAGATTCTTATGAAATTAAAATAATGTAAGTAATTAATCACAGAATTCCAAAAATGGAATTCAGTTAGTAACATAATTTGAAAACATTTATTGCTGGTGGTAACCACCCCCCAGTGCCCTCCACAGTATGTGGTAGCTGTGCCCCACCACACACACTCCTTCTGTATTCCAATTTTGTGGTCATGCCACGTGATAGCTGTGGAAGAGATCATTAAGTAACCTCCATATTTGATTATGAATGGCAAGTGTGCTATTCAACCACCAGGTCAGGGAGAGACAATGAACTCCTATCTCAAATCCAAGGGTTGGGTATATTGTTGTGCTTTGTATTGCAGGATATGTGTATCTCAGTCATAGCTTCCTCAGTTATGAATTAATTGTTTCCTCAGTTATGAATTAATTGTACAGTCCCTTTAAAGTACAAATAAAATGGTTTCTAAACATTGGACCCCCCCCCAATGATCTATTTGGTTTTATTTATATATTTCTTAGTGGGATAAGCAACCTGGTTCATGGATCCTTTTCATGACCCAGCCGAAGAGGCAGATTCATGTACAAAACTGTGTGTGAAACTTCAAAATATGGTAGCAAGAAGTAAGTAGTAAAACTACATCAGTACAACCGGGTACATCAAAGACAGACATTTAAAGACACATTACTGTGCTCAGCCCAAATTCCTGGCCAACAGGGGTCTGAAATGCAATGTATTTAGAATGTTTCGGAGATTTTAAATCAAGGTATAAAGCAAAAGAAGCACAGATTAAGAGTACATAATGAGCAAAATTGCCATTATGTTGTAAATTCCTGTAAGAAGAGGAAGTGATGTTTTCTTGTTAGCATGATTGAAAATGTTAAAGTACATTTACAAGAGAATGGGTGCACAAGAAAGCAGCAGTTGTGAGTAAGCTTTGAAGAGCTAAAATCCTTATCCATTGTCTTTGCAGGTGCAACATTTGTAAGGTGTAGTTGGGTTATCTAGCAGCATGGACTGGAATTTGCCATAGTTTTGCTCTGTCCCGATGTGAACAGAGAGCTGGTTCCAGGTTTCTGAAGTGATCAGTATGTATGTTTATATATGTGTGTGTGCTTGTGTGTGCACATAAAATATAGATAATGTGTGACAAGATGGCATGAATGGTATTTAACATGCCAGCCATATATGAAGTGAAACGTAACTACATCATTGTTCTCTAATAAGAATAATATGAAATTGTTCAATCTCGCCGTTTGTTCTTACACATGGGTTCGGAGCCGATCCTCGGCTCCGAGTCAGCCACATCACTAGCTTGCATCTCCGAGAAAGCTCGAGGCACAGTAATATCCCATGATCCTCCGGTGCTAACCCCCAGATCTAGTTTGCCGCTAGCAGCAGATCGCATCGAGAGGCTCGGGCCAGTACAATTTTTACTATTTTTTTCTTGTTAAATATGGATAATTATTTTATATTCTTATAATCTTTATCTTAATATTTGATAGCTTCATATATATAGTAGTTGTGTGACTAGTTTAGGTAGTTTGTTTCCTTAAAATTATTAGTAAGGGCCTTAGGCCGTTTTTTGTCTGTAAGAACTTACAGTATTTAAAAGAAAGTTAACTTTTTCTATTTTATTTTTTCTTTCAAAAATATATATACATATATCTCAGTGAGCGGTGGTGTGTTTTTTACATTCATTCATATATATATATATATATATATATATATACTTATATCTCTGATATTGTAGTTAGAAATTTTTCAATATAGTGCTTTTTTTTTTTCTAGTAGAATGTCAGAAAAGACTAAAAGTAGATTTAAAAGGTGTCAGTGTGGACAGAAGATGTCCATTACTGACAACCATTCATCCTGCGTCTACTGTCTTGGCCCTCTCCACTTGCAGGAAGACTGTTCCGTCTGTCATTCCTTTAGTGGGAGGGTCATGCTGGAAAGACGCAGGAAGTTGGTGGACAGAGGTTTAATCAAACCTGAGTTTCAAGAGGCCCTGGACAAGGCTGAACAGGTTTCGAAGTCTTCGAAGGGGTCGAAGTCTTCAAGAGTGTTGGAGCCCAAGTCATCGGCTCCGAGCACCTCTTTTCAAATTCGGACACCGGCTCCTATGACTTCGGTGCCGGGTGTCGAGACCTTATCTCTGCACGAGACTCAGGTCTTGGAGCCGGTATCAGAGGTACCACCGTCTACTATCCTTCACTCGGTGACGGCTTCGATCCCTTAAACCCGTTCTTCGAGGCCACTTTCAGACTCCGATGTGGACCGAGTGGTACAGAAGCTTATGGAGAACTCGACTTTGTCAAAATTAATCGAGGTTTCGTCCCAGTTGGTTTCAAAACTCAAAGCTATTCCAGTTCCCTCTACACTTCCTCCTCCGAGACCCGTTGAGTCATCGGTGTTAGGAGTCGAAGAACCGATGATTGTAGAGCCCTCAGTGCCGAAGCCTCCAGTAGTGCTATCGGCTCCGTTGACCTCGACTCCTTTGAACCGGCCGGAAAGTCTTGTAGCCGAACATCTTTCCTGGGTTCCGGGGGGGATAGTCGAACCGAGATTTCGGTTCCGACTCTTCCTCTCGGTGCCTCTGCTCAGATCAGTTTGGATCCGTCCTCTGTGTCGGAGCCCGTGGTTTCGATTCCGGAGAAATGACCTCCTTCTTCGGATCGGGTCGGATCTTCGGGTCGGGGCACCGGTGCCTTTGACATCATGAGGAAGGTCTTGTCGGATCAGACACATACTTCATCGGTTTCTTTATCTCCTTCCCCAAAAGGTCCGCGTTCTGCTTCTGTGCCTTTGGTACCTACCAAGCGTCGAGACCCAATGCCTCAGAAGTCCCCACAGGGAGACTCTGGTTCCTCAGATGCATCCCCAGAAGCTCCCACTGATGATGTTCCGAGGAAACGACTGTGCAAGAGGAGGCACATAGATTCCCCACAGGAATCTCTTACATCTGATACAGATTTAGATGAAACGGAAGGGTCCCCACGGTCCACCTCTGAGGATGTCTCTTTTGCAGACATTTTGGAAATCCTGAAGCAAAGAGGGGACTGGCAAACCCTTACCCCTTCTGCGGATGAATCGGTTTTACTGAAGGCATTTGGGACTCAACCTTCTACCTCCTGGGTGACTCCTCCCTTTGACGATCTCATGGATCTAGTAGCTCGGAGGGCTTGGGAAACACCCGATACAGTGGAACCAGTCCCGCGTAAACCCAACAAATACATGACAGCTCCCCAAGATAAAGCCTATCTTACAAAAGGAGTTCCCGTAGATACTATGGTGGTGGCGGTGGCCACTAAGAAAGAGATGTCTGAATCATCTTCCTCTGTCCATCCTCCTAATAAGGATTCTAGGACAATGGACAGATATGGGAAGCGCATATTTAGTTCGGCGACTTTTTCCATCCGATCGCTCAACTACCTTACGCATTTCACGCATTTACAAAGAGATCTCATTAAGGAATTAGGAGATACTCTTCAGGGACACACAGATGCTGCTGTCGCCGAGAAAGTGACAGCGCAACTTAACACCCTAAATTCCATAGTCAACTCGTCCATGAGGCTGATTTCATACGCAGCCGAAGGATCGAGTAGAGCGGCAGCTTCAGCGATTGCACTGAGAAGACAATCCTGGTTGCGCTTATGCTCCTTTACGGAAGCCTTTAAGTCTTCCTTTGCCAATGCCCCCTTTGATGGTGCCTCCCTGTTTGGGCCCAAAGTAAAGGAGACTCTCACGAGGTGTGAACAAGAAGGAAGGACCCTGTCTGCCGTAGGGGTCCATTTTTCTGTTCCATCTAGACCCTACCCTAAAGGGCAACGAGGAGGAAAGATGTGGTTCCGAAAGACTCCGGGATCTTTTCAACACACCCAAAGTGACGCCCCCTCCAGAGGCAGAGGAGGGGGAAGAAATGGAAGACGCCGCCCAGCCGGCAGAGGGGGTCCGCAAAATCAGGGTGACAGAGAGACCTTCTCTGGAAAACCCTTCCAGCACTCCTGAGTGCAGGCCCGGCTGTCCTACTCTGGAGGCAGTTGGGGGTCACTTGGCTTTATACCCAGAGGCCTGGCTAAATCTTACATCAGATTACTGGGTAAAAAGCATAGATGTTAAGTTGTCTATCTCGCCTTCATTCTTGCTGGATGGGTTCGGAGCCGACCTCGGCTCCGACTCGGCCACTCTAAAAGCTCGAGAGTTGGTTCCACCGGCTCGAGGCTCCCCTTATATCCCACAATGCTAGGCGAGAGTTACCTCAGATCTCGTTTGCCGCTACAGCTTCGAGGTTGGTTGCTTCTACCGGTTCCTGGTGAGTGTTAGCTTTTTATACAAAAAGTTACTCTTTTTCCCCTTTAACTTTAATTCTTCCTAAATTAGTGTAGGATATAGATCTTTATCGACCCTATTTTTCCCCGTTTCTTATTAAAAGAACCGTTGGTTCTTCCCTTGGGCCTTTGGCCTTCCCTTCCCTAGGGTGTGTTTGTGTAGTTACTTTAACTTTTTGTGCTTAATTATTAGTATTTTACTAAAATTGTTATTATTTTAGTATTAATAATTTTTCTGACAGGGTATAACTGTGTGTTTGGGTGTGTGTTAGTGTACACCTGTCAGTTAGGAAAATGTCAAAGGAAGCAAAGGTCTCTGGATTCAAGAAGTGTGATGCGTGCTGTCAGAAAATGTCTCTGACAGACGCTCACACTTCTTGTGTCTATTGTCTGGGGCCTTTGCACCTGCAGGACTCCTGTGCTGTGTGCCATGGCTTCAGCCCCAGGGTCCTGCAGGAGAGAAAAACAAGTTGATTCTGAGAGGCTTGTTAAAACCAGAGGATTCCCTGTCAGTTTCAACAGGGAAGCCCTCTAAGGCATCGAGGTCTCGGCTCCGGCTTCTGAGCCGAGACCTCAGGTTGTTCAACCTTTGCCTTTATCGGCTCCGGCTGGAGCCGATAAGACTCAGTCCACAGTTTCTGTGGCTTCCTGCTCCGCCGGAGCCGAGGTTATCGAGGTACCCGTGTCGGGTCCGACAAGATCTTCGGAGCCGACAACCAGAAAGAGGTCTAGGTCACCTTCTCTTGGCTCCGTTCATTCGGCTCCAGGATCTCCCCTGCTGTCTGAACGGAGCCAAAGGTCTCATTCCTCTAGGTCATCGAGGCTTTCCGATCATGACCTTCAGAGGGTGGTGAGTCGACTACTTAAGTCCGAGGCACTAGCCCAGATGCTTCAGAGCCCGACTCATCAGTCGGTGCCTGCCCCGTCCATCAACTCTTTCCTCCTTCGACTCTTTTGAGTTCGAGCCGGGTCGTGTCGGAACCGAGACTGTGGTCACTTCGAGCCGAGACAATTGTCTTCGCCCGCTGCCGGCTCCGCTTTCTTCCGTGGAGGAATCTCGGCGCCGACCTCCTCGTCGGCTCCGAGGGGTGAGTGGCATCGGACCCTTGTCCGACCCCTCCCTCTCGGTGCTTCGGCGCTGGTGAGTTCGGCTCCGACATCGGCCTCGGAGCCATCACTGTCAGTGCCGAGGGGTCCCTAGCTCCTCGGAGCGGGACCTCTGGCTCTGCCTGACAGGGGTGCATTCGAGGTCATGCGGAGTGTGTTAGAGCCTGGCTCTACTCCACAGTCGGCTCCGTCAGCCCCTCCCTCTATGCTGCCTCAGGGTAAGTTGACTCACTCCCTCATCCCGGACCGCAGAGAGCCAGCTCCTCAGGAGCCCCTTTGGGATTTCATCCTCTTCCGAGGCCTCTCCTGATTTGGCAGAAGAGCCCTCGGAAGAGGAAGTGCAAGAGGAAGCACATTGACTCACCTGAGTCTATCACGTCGGACACAGATCTGGATGATTCTGAGGGTTCCCCGTTCCCCTTCTGAAGATGTCTCATTTGCAGACATTCTGGAGATCCTTAAACAGAGGGAAATTGGCCAGCCCTCAACCCTTCGGAGGACGAATCTGTGTATCTTGAGGCGTTTGGCTCTCGCCCTTCCACCTCCTGGGTGTCCCCCTCCACCCCCTCATGCAGGTGGTTGCTAAGAAGGCATGGACGGCTCCTGATTCAGTGGACCCCACTCCCAGGAGACCCTCCAAATTCATCACAGCTCCATCAGACAAGCAATTTTTATCAAAAGGAGTTTCTGTGGATGCTATGGTGGTAGCTGCCGCCACAAAGAAGGAACTGGCTGATCCTTCAGTGCCTGTCCATCCACCTAACAAGGAATCTAGGTCCATGGATAGGTACAGGAAGCGGATGTTCTCCTCAGCGACATTTACCATGCGTTCGCTGAATTACCTGTGCCATTTCACTCGTCTTCAAAGGGACTTGATCAAGGAAGCGAGTGAAATGTTGAAGGACCCTACAGCTGCGGGTTTCCAAGAGAAAATGAACACGCAGCTGGCTATCCTAATTCCATTTCCAACTCCTCCATGCGCCTCCTCTCTTATGTGGCCGATGGAGCGAGCAGAGCCGCAGGAACAGGGTAGCCTTACGTAGGCACGCCTGGATGCGGCTATGCAACTTTGCGGAACCTTTCAAGACGTCTTTCACGAACTCCCTTTGATGGATCATCTCTTTTGGTCCTCAAGTGAAAGAAACCCTGACTAGGTGCGAGACTGATGGCAAGACCCTTTCTGCCGCCGGAGTCCGTTTTCGACTCCTTCTAGGCCTTACCCCAAAGGCCAGAAGGGTGGAAAGATGTGGTTCCGTAAACAATCTCAAGGGACTTCGCCTGACGACAGAGTCGCTTTCCTACCAGAGGCAGAGGTGGGAATAACAATGGTAGACGCCGCCCTAGGGGCTGGGGGTCCGCAGAACCAGGGCAATCGGGAAGCCTTTCCTGACAAGCCCTTTCAGCATCCCTGAGGTGTTGCCCGACTGCCCATCTTCGGAGGCAGTCGGGAAGATTGTCACTGTAGCCAGAAGCCTGGCTATCCGTGACTCAAGACAAATGGGTACAGTCCATCATTTCTGAAGGCTATTCTATCCCCTTTCTTCGTTTTCCAAATCAGTCAAAAATCCCTTCCAGATGTTCCACCGCTCAAAGGGATATAGCAGCTTTGGAAATTTCAAAACTGCTTGCAAAAGAGCAATTCAGCCAGTGTCAGCAGACCAACAAGGATCCGAATCTACTCAAGGTTCTTTTAGTTCCAAAGAAAACAGCGGACTGGAGACCAATTTTGGATCTCAGTATCTTGAACAGATCAGTCAAGAAAACAAGATTTCGATGGTCACGCTACAATCCACTCTTCCCCTATTGGGAAAAGGAAACTGGATGTGCTCTATAGACCTTCAGGATGCGTACTATCACATAAAATGAACAGACGCTCCAGAAGATTCCTCCGCTTCAGGCTGGGAACCAGTCATTTTCAATTCAGGGCCCTGCCCTTTGGTCTCACCACTGCCCCGGTGTTTACCAAATGCATGGCAGTGGTAGCTTCTCACCTGAGACGACAAGGATTCCAGGTGTTTCCATATTTGGACGACTGGCTTCTCACAGCTCCCACCAAGCATCTCCTTCTGATGGCCAGAGATTATACTTTTCGCTTGTCAAAACTGGGTATTTCAATAAATTGCGAAAAGTCTGTTTTGTCGCCTTGTCGCACTATTACCTACATAGGCAAATTTAGATACTATAAACATGTCTGCAACGCTAACGAACCAAAGGATATCAGACATTCACAAATTGGTGTCACTTCTTCTCAACAACAACAGAGCCAATGCCAGGTTAGTTCTAAAGGTGTTGGGAATCATGGCAGCGCCATACCTCTCCTCCCATTGGCCAGATACCACATGCGGATCCTTCAGTGGATGCTTTTTCTCAATGGTCATACCAGGAACTTCCAATGTCTCACACCATTATGATCACGCAAGCGTGCAAAAGCATCTCATGTGGTGGATGTCTTCCCCAGCTCCTGTCGGAAGACCATTTGTTCCACCTCCTCCGGTTGCTACTCTGACAACGGATGCCTCCCTGATCGGGTGGGGGGCATTATCAGGGCAGGACAGTCCAGGGCACATGGCAACCAAACTAATGCCACTTGCACATAAATGTTCTGGAGTTGAGAGCAGTGCTTTTAGCGTTGCAAGCCCTTCAAGACTCTCTTCCCTTGGGAACGATTGCAATCCAGACAGACAATATGTCTGTAGTGTGGTACATCAACAAACAAGGCGGAACCAGATCATACCCCTGTGTCGAGAAGCACTCAGACTGTGGCAATGGGCGATTTCTTCTCAGCGTTTTCTGATAGCAACGCACATCCCGGAAGTCCAATCACATTGCGGACAAGTTGAGCAGAGCTATACTCATGCCTCACGAGTGGTCTCTGAAAGACTCTGTAGTGAGAGAGATATTTCTCAAGTGGGGTCAGCCTTGCTGCGATCTTTTGCTACTCCCCAAAACAGCAAGTGCAGAGAATACTTCACTCTATTCCCTTTACCAGGCCAACCCAGCAGAGACGCTCTAGTCCAAGTTTGGCCCCGGGACTTCTGTATGCATTTCCTCCTTTCCCTCTGATCTCTCAAGTAATACAGAAAGCTATCGCTCAGAAGGCCTCATTGATCCTCATTGCTCCTTACTGGCCTCGACAAGTGTGGTTCCCCTTTCTACATCGCTTTCTCTTGAGCGACCGTGGCATCTGGACCTAGTTCCAGATCTTTTGATCCACCAGTCGGGTCAGTTTCATCGCCCTCCCTCTCTGAACCTCACTGCTTGGTTCCTCCAGTTCCAACCGTAGCCAGGCTTCCTCAATTATCTCACTCGGTTAGAGATATATTGATAGCTTCCCATAAATCTTCCACTCGAAAGATTTATTTGAGTAAGTGGAATCGCTTCTCATATTGGGCACAAGGAAAGGACATAGATCCTTTCACCGCTTCCATCCAACTAGTCCTTGATTTTCTAGCTGAACTCTTCCATGCAGGTTCATCTCCATCTACTCTTAAGGTTCAATTGGCAGCTATTTCTAATTTTCATGTGGGCATTTCTGAATCTGCCCTAATGTCCCACAAACTTTGCAAAGCCTTTTTGAAAGGAGTTTTTCTTCTCAGACCTCCTATAAGAAATCCTCCTTCTCCTTGGGACCTAAATTTAGTTCTTGCTTCTTTGATTCTTTCCCCTTTCGAACCTGCAGCTTCATGTTCCTTGAAATTATTATCATGGAAAACTCTCTTTCTGGTGGCTATCACATCAGCTAGAAGAATTTCAGAACTTCAAGCACTCAGTTGTCGTTCTCCTTATCTTTTGTTCCATAAGGACAGAGTTTCCTTACGAACTAACCCGTCCTTTTGCCTAAGGTGGTTTCAACATCAAATCTAAACCAAAGCATTGACCTCCCTGTCTTTTCCCAGAGTATTCAAATAGGTCTGAACAAAAATTACACTGCCTGGATGTTCATCGTCAATTAAGGTACTACTTGGACAGGACGAAACAATTCAGAAAATCTGATCAGCTGTTTGTCTCCTATGCGGAAAGCAGAAAAGGACTTCCAGTTTCAAAGGTATCATTATCCAGATGGCTAACGCCTCTGATTACCCTTGTTTATGAGATTAGACACCAAAACTGCCTAATAAACCTAAAGCCCATTCCACCAGAGCTTTGGCTACTTCTTTAGCCTTCCAAGACAGACTGCCTATTGACACCATTTGTGCAGCGGCTACTTGGGCTACTCCTCACACTTTTATTTCCCATTATAAGTTGGATTTAGCTTCTAGGCATAGAGCTAATTTTGGTTCCACTGTTCTCAGGAGTCTGTTCCGTTAGGCCACCCAGGACAAGGTGCTAGGGACGGTCCCATCCAGCAAGAATGAAGGCGAGATAGACAACTTAACATATAGAAGTTATGTTCTTACCATAACGCTCCATGTTAGTTGTCTTCTTCGCCTTCTTCTTAAGGCCCCACCCTCCTTCCCCTGGCCTGGACAGACCTAGAGGAGTTGTGATCGTGACCTCTCTTTCTACCACCTCTTTCTTAGTCATATGCTATTGTGCATATTTCTTATTTCAGGATGTAGGTCACCCTTTTCTTCCTGCTGTTAGAGGTGGATTCTATTTACAGTTATACTGTTATTGATATAAGCTGGGTTAGCTTACAAACGAGATCTGAGGTAACTCTCGCCTAGCATTGTGGGATATAAGGGGAGCCTCGAGCCGGTGGAACCAACTCTCGAGCTTTTAGAGTGGCAGTCGGGCCGAGGTCGGCTCCGAACCCATCCAGCAAGAAGAAGGCGAGAAGAAGACAACTAACATGGAACGTTATGGTAAGAACATAACTTCTATTTACCAGAGGCTACAACATTCCCTTCATAAAAATACCACCAAACTCCAAAAAACTCCCAAATGTTCCACCCAGTCTGCGAGACCAAGCAACCATAGAGATAAGAAGGTTGCTCGAAAACAGAGTCATCCAACCAGTCCCAGCAGACCAAATAGGATCCGGAACTTACTCAAGGTTCTTTTTAGTTCCAAAGAAAACAGGGGACTGGAGGCCAATTTTAGACCTCAGCAAGTTAAATACCTTTGTAAAAAAGGAAAAGTTCCGGATGGTCACGCTTCAGTCAATCCTCCCTTTTCTGCAAAAGGGCGACTGGATGTGCTCTATAGATCTCAAAGACTCATACTACCATATCAAAATGGCCAGGGCGTCCAGAGATCATTTGCGCTTCCGGCTGGGAGCCAGTCATTTCCAGTTTCGCGCTCTGCCCTTTGGTCTCACTTCAGCCCCCAGGGTGTTCTCCAAATGCATGGCAGTAGTAGCGTCTCACTTGAGACGAAAGGGTTTCCGGGTGTTTCCTTATCTAGACGACTGGCTCCTTTCCGCCACCACCAAGTGTCGTCTTCTACAAGCCAGGGACTACGCCATCAGTCTTTGCTCTTCACTAGGCATAACGGTGAATTTTGGAAAATCTGTCTTATCGCCGTCACAGCGTATCTTATTTATAGGAGCACAGCTAGACACTTCCCTGGCTCAAGTTACTCTCCTCCCATCAAGAGTGTCAGACCTCAGGCACCAAATTTCGCTCCTTCTTTACAACAACAGAGTCTCTGCACGACAAGTATTAAGAGTGCTAGGCTTGATGGCAGCATCCCTTCTTGTAGTTCCTTTAGGTAGAATGCACATGAGGATCCTTCAATGGATGCTATTCGCCCAATGGTCGTATCTACAACTTCCACTGTCTCACGAGATCTTGATCACGAATTATTGCAAGAAGGATCTCTTGTGGTGGATACACAGTCAAGAGCTAACACTAGGACGACCCTTTGTATTACCCAGTCCGGTAGCAACTCTAACCACGGACGCTTCCCTGATAGGGTGGGGGGGATTCTTTCAGGGACAAACAGTCCAAGGTCAATGGTCCAACATGGAGTACAATCTGCACATCAATGTTCTAGAGATGAGGGCAGTGTTTCTAGCGTTGCAACACTTTCACAAGTCCTTACCTCGGGGAACAGTGACAGTTCAGACAGACATGTCAGTGGTCTGGTACATAAACAAGCAAGGGGGAACCAGATCTTACCCGTTATGCAGAGAGGCCCTCAAAATTTGGCAATGGGCAAAGTCCACTGGAAGCTTTCTGATAGCAACGCACATCCCGGGGATTTCCAACATAATCGCGGACAGGTTGAGCAGAGCCATCCTGTTCCCTCACGAGTGGTCCCTCAAACCTCAAGTGGCAGAAGAGATCTTCCGCAGATGGGGCCAGCCTTGCTGCGACCTGTTTGCATCCCCTTTGAATGCCAAATGCAGAAGCTATTTTGCCCTGTTACCCCAGGGGTGTCCCCAGGACGACTGGTATACGATTGGCCCCGGGTCTCCTTTATGCTTTTCCTCCTGTTCCACTAATTCCCAGGTTTTTGCAGAAAGCCAAACGCCTGGACAGGACCATAATACTGATAGCCCCATTCTGGCCTCGACAAATCTGGTTTCCCTTCCTTCAATCCCATCAAGTGGAGGAACCATGGATTCTGGACCCGGAGCCAGATCTGTTGACACACTCGTCGGGAGTTCCTCACACCTTCCTCAAGTCCCTCAAACTGACAGCTTGGCTGCTCCACTTCCCATCTTAGCCAGGTCGGAGTTACTATCTCCTGCAGTACAACAAATTATTGTATCTTCTCACAAACCATCTACAAGAAAATTGTACATCAGCAAATGGAACCGTTTTGTGCACTGGGCCTCCAAACAAGGTATAGATCCATTCAGGGCCCCAGTACACAAGATACTAGATTTCCTTTCCTCACTTTTTTAAGAAGGAGCATCAACATCCACTATAAGGGTTTAACTGGCCGCTATATCTAATTTTCATACTGGCCGTAAGGATGGTTCTCTTATGTCCCACAGGCTTTGTAAAACCTTCATGAAAGGTACTTTTCATCTCTGTCCCCCTTTTCGTAATCCAATAGCACCTTGGAATCTTAATCTCATGCTGTCACAACTCATGTTGCCCCCTTTTGAACCAGCAACCACAACCCCGTTAAAATTGCTTTCGTAGAAAACACTTTTCCTGGTTGCCATCACTTCAGCCAGAAGAGTTTCAGAGTTACAGGCTCTATCTATCCGACCCCCGAACATGATTTTTCATCCGGATAGAGTAACCTTGCGCACCAATCCATCCTTTCTTCCGAAGGTTTGTTCGATTCAGAACATCAATCAATCTATTGAACTGCCTACCTTCTTTAAAAATCATTCCAATAAGCTGGAATACACATTGCACAAGTTGGACGTTCACAGACAACTAAGATTTTACTTACATAGGACAAAAGAGTACAGAAAGTCAGATCAACTATTTGTCTCATATGCTGACCAAAGAAAAGGACAGGCAGTAACGAAGGTTACCTTATCCAAATGGCTCTCAGATTGCATAAATTTAGTATATGCTGAATCCAAACAACAACTTCCTTTCAAACCCAGAGCTCATTCTACAAGGGCGATTGCTACCTTTTCAGCCCATACCGCTCGTTTGCCTTTAGATACCATTTGTGCAGCGGCAACTTGAGCAAAACCACATACCTTTATCGCCCACTACAAGCTAGACAAGAGCTCCAGGGACAGGGCGACGTTTGGTTCCACTGTACTGAGGAATGTTCTCCCTTGAGCCACCCGGGAAAAAGGAGCTAAGGACGCTACCCATGTGTAAGAACAAACGGCGAGATTGAACAATTTCACATTAAGAAGTTATGTCTTACCATAACGATCCATGTGAATTGTTCATATCACCTTTGTTCTTACATTCCCCCCCTCCATCCCCCGTCCTACGGTCTGGGAGAACGGTTTTCGATTAGATTCCTTTTCAGCCTTTTCTAGGTATGGTTGACATGTTATTAACATTATTAATGGCATCTTTTATCCTCTACCTGGCAGTAGGGTTTCAGACAATTTGTAGTATTTGTTCATAAGTGTTTTAGACACATTTCTAAGAGGGATTCTTCTGGTATAGCAAACTAGATCTGAGGGTTAGCACCGGAGGATCATGGGATATTACTGTGCCTCGAGCTTTCTCGAAGATGCGAGCTAGTGATGCGGCCGACTCGGAGCCAAGGATCGGCTCCGAACCCGTGTGTAAGAACAAAGGCGAGATGAACAATTCACATGGATCGTTATGGTAAGACATAACTTCTTATTATTGTCCTCTGTCTTTTTGTATTACAGAAGTTTCTTTATCGTCCATGCACTGTAAAAATAGCTGTGCTGCTGAAAATAACTTTAGTGTACATTTTCTTGGTGGCATTAGCTATTAGTTAACACTTGCTGTTTCAACAATGCTAACTAAGCAATGATCAGTAGTGCGATTGAACTTATTCTGTGTCTTCTAGCAACTAGGTGAGAATATTGCTGGTAACCAACACAAAAAAGGCCTTGTATAGTGACATTAACAGCTTGGATGACCACATTCTGTGTCGAGAATAGCACATTGTTTGTTTTTGATGGGGAAGTCCTCTCAATTACTTTGTCTGTAACACAAAGTAGAGTAATAAAATTTCACTTTGAGACACTAGTTTATTGCAGGAACTGTGCGGGGCTCCACAGAAATACTTTTGATATATAATGTCATAGTTATGTGAAATATTTAAAATTTCAGTGCAAATAAAAAAACTAACAATTTTAAAGGGAGATTAATCTTGATGGATGAGTTGGAGGTTGAGTTATAAAAATATTGATTACTTTTTTTTTATTTGTTTTTAGTTGTATAAAGTTCATAGTATTACTTTAGGAAAAGAAATGTATAATTATACATTTTATTAATGTGGTATAATCTAGTATGTTGGTTGGAGAGAACTGTGATAAAACATGATTTAAAAAAAAGTTATGTAAAAATGTTGTAGATCATGACTGTAATTATGTTTTAACATTTCTATAAAATATTGCTGCAGCCAAATCATGATCCTCTTTGCATCTTCTGCGACCTTATGGGTGTTTCCTATGAAGACATGGCTCACTGGTTGTGCCACCGGAAGCTTGCCACTGCCACGGAGACCTACATCAAACCAATCTCTCGACTGCAGGCCACCAATGCAAGGGATGCTTTGGCTAAACATATCTATGCCAACCTCTTTAACTGGATTGTGGACAATGTCAACAGGGCACTTCATTCTACTATGAAGCAGCATTCTTTCATTGGCGTATTAGACATTTATGGGTAAACCTTTCCTTTAATACTTTGCTTCTTTCATATATATATATATATATATATATATATATATATATATATATATATATTGCTGCATTATTTTCTTTTTAAATTGAGTGGCTTGGCAAATTTGAGATATTTTGAACAGTAAAAAAATAGTCTTCATGCATTGTTGCAGACTTTTATACATTACTTTGTTAAAACTGTATGTTGGTCAAACTATAGTGCCACTGAGCATGTCAGAAATGCTCTGATGTCCATAGATGACCCAAAACTCTGTAACCGTTTGAGTCCTAATCGTTCATTGAATGCTTTGCCTACAGAACTGAGATATGAATCTGTAAATAGTATGCATATTAAAGTACAACAAAGTACAAAAAGTAATCTGAATTTCAAAAGGGTGAATATGGAGCCCTGGAGTGCTGTTTGACAGAATAATTGTGACAGAGAGCTTGTGAAGCAGCTGTCACAAATATGGTACCTGACTTCTCGTGAAATGCTTATACCTCTAGGGAATTTTGGGAAATCAGTAAATGCGTTAATTGTCTGTTCTTAATGCATTCCATGTGTGACTCATTCCTCTGTTTGATAATTTTGTACCTGGAAAGAGGAAATCCATTTTCAAAAACAGCAGGACTGATGCCATTAAGTGTTGGGCAGCTCGATACCCAACACTTTTCCTGGCCAGCGACACCTCCATTTTTACCCACAGTGCTCTGAAAACAGACATTCCTCTCTAGATTCTCTGCAGTGCTCTGAAAACAGACATTAATCTGTAGATCTTATTTGTTGCATGTTCAAGTTAGTTACCTTTGAGAAACTGCCCCAGATTAGTTTTCTAAAATAGTATTACTTTGTGGTAATTTTTTTCCCAAAAGCTCATCTATATGCATTCTTATTCATTTTGACTTTTTCCCGTCATCCAATAAGTGATTCAGGTCAGATGTCTCCATTTATTATCTTTTTAGTCAGGTTTCTACTTTGTACATTCCTCTCTCCCTAAACCCAAAGTCATTTCTTTAGCTCACTCTTTTGTGATGACTCACTTTTCTTGCTATTCTGTGAACATATTCATTTATTTGTTCATAGATTTGTTTGTTTTACTGGGTAGTGGACCGATCCAGAAATGGACCTATTTCAGCCACATCCTGGGATTACATCAGTAAAACAGAAGAATAAGGTTTTACAATAAGGATTATACATAGTGCAGAGATTGCTAACATGCCTGTGATTGAAGTTACAAAGCAATTCATATTATGTAAATCTCAGAAAATTGAGTAGAACATCAGTATGTGATCATGCAATGTATGTACATAGTTGCTGAATGCTGTTTCTCTGATTAAGACTATTGAGTTGCTCTCTTTGTTCATTGATTAGGAGAGGAACATTTTTTTGATAGGGACAAGCTTATGGTGTCATTCAAAGGGGATCCAGTATCTGTCTGCCTGGGATGACATGATTGACAGACCACAATGCTTTGCCAGAGATGGTCTGCACCTGTCGCCCCTGGGATTCAGGTTACTGGCTAAGGCTCTTGCCACCCCTATAGTGCCTTTTTTAGGCAAACTTCAAAGGACAAAACCACCACCGTAACAGGTACAAGCATGCAAAATCTGAAGGTAATGCTACTCAATGCTAGAAGTCTAAACCTCAAAATGCACTCTCTCGAGGCACTCCTAAAAATGGAGAACATCGATATCTGTGCAGTAACTGAGACCTGGTTCAAGGCTCCAGAGAGCACCCCTGCAATACCAGGCTACAACTCTTACCACACTTTTCGGCCACCAAACCAGGACCGAAACACTAAAGGTGGAGGAGTGTCAATATTCACCAAGGATATTCATACCACCAGGCTAGTTGGCCAACACAATGTGTCTGAAATTCTCCAAGTGCAACTAACATTAGGTAAGACAATTGTAGCTTGCTACAGATCCTCCACCATATCCCAAGATTCTCACTACACCTTTCTAAACATACTGGAAAATATTAAGATAGAACCAAACACCCTAATACTGGGTGATTTTAACTACCCTGCCATTAACTGGGAAAACTACTCATGTCCCAACACCTTTGCACAACGGTTCTTGGAATTCATAAATTCCAACGTCCTGGATCAGCTAATCCATAGTACCACCAGGGGCTCCAATATCCTAGACCTAGTCATTACCAACATGGGAAATCAATGCTCCATACCTATGGTCACCCCCTCGTTAGTCAGGTCTGACCATAAGCTAATCACCCTTAACATCCACATCCCACCCCCACCCCCCAGTAAAGAAACCACCATAAAAAACTTCTCCAAAGCCAACTTCATTTTACTCAAGTCAGAAGTGACAAACTTCATGACACCCATGCAGACGGGAACCGAAAGTTCAACTGCTGAATCCTACACTAAGGCACTGTACGAGCACATCCACTCATGCATGAATCGTGCCATCCCAAATAGAACCAAAATGCTCTCATCCAAAAAAAGGAAGCCAATCTGGTGGTCCCCTGCCATAAACAAACTTTACAACAAAAGGAAGAAACTTTTGCAGAAAAGAGGAAAATCCCAGGATGCAAAAAACTCCCTTACTAGCCTCAGTAAGAAACTGAGATGCCTCATAAAATCCTCCAAAGCTAGTTATGAAAATAAAATTGCCAAAGATTCCAAAGACAACCACAAAGCATTCTATAACTATGTCAAGAATCTAAATGGCAATGCTCAGATCTGCTCTGAGCTAAAACAGAATGGCATTAAATATACTGATCTGAAGGATATTGCCAATATCCTGGCAGATCAATTCAGTGCCAACTTCACCCCCTCTCACCCCCTAAATGGCCCATCTCAATACCGGAAGATTGCCAAATTCCAGTAATAACGGCCACACAGGTACAAAATGCACTTTCTAAAGCCAAGAATACAGCATCCATGGGACCAGATGACATCCCGGGCTGTGTACTACATGAACTACAATATGAACTGGCACCTCACCTAAGTGTCATGTTTAATCATAACCTCACCTCAGGTTTCGTTCCCACTGAGTGGCGCAGAGCTACAGTTATCCCAATCCACAAGGGGGGATCCACCTTGGGTCCCGGAAACTACCGTCCCATCAGTCTGACAAGCCTTATCTGCAAGGTCATGGAGCGTATTATCATGGAACTTATAAACAAAGATATTGGCAACCTTCAAACACTGGACCCCACCCAGTTTGGGTTTGTGAAGGGCCGATCTTGTCTCCTGAACCTGATTGACTTCTTTGAATCAGTCTCCAGAGCCATGGACAAGGGTAAGGTGGTCCACACAGCCTATCTAGACCTTGCCAAGGCCTTTGACACCATCCCCCACTCTGGAATCATAGATAAACTTACTAAGTTGGGCATTAATCCCTATGTCACCCAATGAGTTGCTAAATGGCTTACTGATAGAACCCACACTGTAAAAGTAGCCGACTCCAAATCCAGCTCCAGACAAGTGACAAGTGGAGTACCTCAGTGTTCAGTCCTGGGGCCACTCTTGTTTGGCATCTACTTCTCTGAAATACAGGTCAACACTAAGGGACTCTGGCTAACAAAGTTTGCAGATGACTGTAAACTGGGAGCCATTATTGAATCCCCAAATGATGTGGATACTCTACAAAAGGGCCTTACAGAAACAGATGCTTGGTGCCAGAGCCATGGGCTCAAGCTCAATGCCAAGAAATGTATTGTTATCCCCTTTGGGAAAAAACATATATCCATGAATTACCATATAGGTGGCAGTACACTAAACACAGAAAGTGTGATAAGGGACTTAGGGACACAGGTGGACAGTGGTCTCACCTTCGATAACCACATCACCACAACAGTCAGGAAATCCTTCTATGTGGCACACCTCATCACGAAGGGCTTTTCATCCAGAAAAAAGGAGGTCATTGTCCCACTGTACTCATCCCTCATTAGACCCATTATAGAATACAACGCCCCATTTGGTATATACCTCTCAAGACATCTGCAACAACTGGAAAGGCCTCAGAAATACCTCACTAAAAGAATCACAGGCCTAAAGCAGATGCCCTCGCTGACCGCCTTAAAAACTCCAGCTATACTCTGTCGATATCGTCTACTCAGAGGCGATCTCTGCTTAACATACAAGGCCATGTCAAACCCAGAGCTGTTGGACATGCTACACTTAAAGAAATCCCAATCCCTCAGAGCTACACGCTCCAGGGATCTAAACCTTGTCATCACAATAAACAAAACATGCTGGAGGGATAGGTTCCTGACCCAGAGACTCCCCAGACTCTGGAATAGATTGCTCATACATGTAAAGCAGAGTGCCTCTTTGGACCTCTTCAAGAGGAACCTTGACTATTGGATGGGAGAAAGGAAATTCACCCCAGGGATCACGTCAGTCGCCCTGCTAGACAGGGGTCCAGGAAAGTAAATAATGTGGGAAGAAATAGCCAGGGAATTGTTATGGCTAGGCTTGTATAGGCCCTAGGGCTGATAGCCTAGTACCAACCTATGAACCTATGATACAGCTTGCAAGATTTGCAATGGTTTTACGTCAAATACTATGAGATAAAGGGTGAATAAGCTGATATTATTTAAAATGGAAAAAGGGGCCTGCACCCACCATGATGGAGGTTCAATAGCAAATGCCTCTCTGGAATCAGCTTCCTTGGCCTCAGGCTGAATTAGTGATTTTTGAGGGAGATTCTTCCTAATATAAGAACATTTAAAGCATGCACTTGATAAACACAAAGTTCCTTAGCAGGGTGATCCACATTTTGGTCATTCTGAAGACTTTCTGCTTTCATGAGCACACTTAAGAGATTGCTTTTGGATGTTAAGACTGTGATCTCTACTTGATCTATTTTCATTGCTTGGATATGCATGCACCCTAACCCATTAAGGGATACAATCCAAGAGCTTATTTCTTTAAATACAACGACCTACTGATTAGGTTATCTTACTGTCTTAAATGTAACAAACACCATTAAACCTTCCATCTAACCAGTCAGTAGAATCATGTAAGCAATGCTAGACACAGTATCTACTTAATTTTTGTAGCTGTGCTGGACTATGCTTTCATTTTGAGTGGTTGTGTGAGCACACAAGCTAGCAGATTGATTATTCAGCTGTCACCTGATTCCAGCTAGATCAGTCAGTCTTACTGCAGGACAATTGTTAGGTTGCTCACAGCTCCACCTGTTCCTGATTAATGGCCCATTCAGGGACAGATCAGATCAGGTATTACCTTTTTTTTAATGTCAGTATAATTTTTCAGATTGGAAAATTGCTGATGATCTTCGTGTTTCACTGTTGCAGTCATTACATTTGGGTAATCTGTGGCAGGTTGCCCTCAGTCGGCCTGAATAACAAAGTCTTGGATCTTGCGTCGGTTGCTGTCTCCTCTTCCATGACGTCAGGTCGTCAGGGGGGTATAAAACATGCAGCCGACCCCATTTTATTCAGTCTTTCTTGCTGAGCAGTGTCCGAAGCAGAAGCAGTTTGCAAGTGCCAGTCGGCTGACTTCTGATATTTTCGCATTCGAGTTTCAGAACCAAAGTCTTCAACTAAAGCTAAGTACCCTGTTGGGGAAACTATTTCTTGCTCCTTACCGATGTCAGTAAAAGTTAATAATTGCATTACTTGTGGGAAGCAAATACCTCATAAGGATTTTCATTTGTACTGTATTCCTTGCCTAGGCCCAGATCATAATGTGCCTTGCTGTTGGTTTTGTGCTAGATTTAACCAACGCACTATCAAGCGTTGGTATATTTTTGATTCAAAATATTTTGAATCCATATTTAATTACCCTGAAATGTCATCGGTTAGCAATCCGACTACCTGAGTTCACAAAAATCGCAAAGAAAAAGACAGACCGTCGAGGTCCAAAACCGACGACAAAGCTTCTCCTAAGCCAGTCGCCGGTTCGCCTGTACTCAGTGAGGCGCTTTCGCAGCCCCTGATACCTGCTACTTTTGAGTCGCAGGCCGCTACAGAGACCCATGCGGAGTCCAGTATGCCTCGAGATTCTCAGTGTATTGAACCCGCGGATGTCTCTCCCTTGGATGGGTCCGGAGCCACTGAGCAGGCACCGGCTTCTGAGGGTGTTTTCAGGCCTCAACATTTCTATATAAAACCGATGCCAGCTTCAAAAACAAGATGAAAAACATCTTCTAAGTCTAAAAAACAGATGCATGAGCCACATGCTCAGGCCCCTATGCCTAAAAAACAGTTGATCAGAATGGCTGAGGACTTAATTACCTTGATCAGGGGTTCCCAACCCTCACCTGCTAAGAGGCCTAGGCAAGACATGGATTATGAATCTTCAGATCAGGTTTCCATTTCTTCTGATTCCTCTTCTGATCAGGAATTTTCTGTTTCACCCTATGAGGATTCAGATGAAGAAGAATCCATCCCATCTGCATCTCCTCCTGAGGATTATTATTTTGGAGAAACCTTGCATACTTTAAGGGAACATTTTCATTGGGAGAGTCAGGATTCCTCTGAATCAAAAAAGAGGCTTAGGGATTTCCTTCTTCCTCAGCATAGGCATTTGGCTATACCTCCTGTATTAGACATTGTTGATCTTGTGTTTTCGGAATCAAGCATGGCTCCTGATTCCCTACCTCCGGCTCTTACTAAGCCAGACAAATATTACAGTGTTCCTGCTGCTGATCCTGAGACTATTTCACAGGGTCCCAAAGGTGTAAAGGTCTCTACAGCTAAACATCCTAGCCCCTCTGATAGAGATTCCAGGGCGCTGGATAAATGGGGAAAGAAGGTTTATACGTCTGCAACCTTGGCAATTAGGGCCTTAACTGCCAGTATCATATGCTTAAATATCAACAGCATGTTATGGGCTTATTGAAACAGAAAATGAAGTTGATTTCTAATTGTGTGGAAAATAAAGAATTACAGGAATTATTGCATGCAGCAGAACAAGTTGGAAAGCATACTTTGCAGTGTGGTTTTGATTCCTTGGAGGCCTCTTGCAGGGCTGCAGTTACTGGATCTGTGATTAGAAGGCACGCCTGCCTCAAGGAGCAAATACTGCCTGATCATGTTAAAGCTAAATTGTTGGATGCCCCTTTACAGCATTTATTTTATTTATTTATTTAACATTTGTTGACCGGGGAAGTCCGACTAGGTTCCACAGATCCTGTTTTCAGCGGAGGCCCGGGGAGAAATGCTCCAGAAGCATGATACTCTGTTTAGTAATAAGGCAGAAGGTTTTAAAGAAAATGGAAGACAAAGCTAAATCTATGCAAACTGTAAAAGATTTATTACAAGTGCAGCCACCCAGGTTCAATAGGCACTGGCCTACTAAAAATTGGTCCTTTCCTGTGTCCAACAGAGCCCCTCAAGGCAAATCCAACCACTCAAAAGGCTCTAGATACCACTTACAGGGTTCTTACAGGTCAAAGCAATGGGGTGCCTCCACCTCCAAATCTGGAGGAAACAAAGCACAACCCTACAGTAAGCAGTCTCAATGACTTCCCTCTAACTTTACCAAGCTCTTATCTTTTGGCAGCCCCCTTGGGGGGAAAATTAGTACTTCATGCTCAGAATTGGCAGTTAATTACCCAGGACAAGTGGGTATTAAACATAGTATCCCAGGGGTACAGATTTCATTTCCATACTTTGCCAATTCCAAACAGTTGGCCAGACCTTTCACAAAATCAATGGGCAGAGGCTCAGCAACAAGTTACGTCCCTCATGGATATGGGGCCTATTCAACCAGTACCAGAACAAGAAAAAGGACAAGGTTTTTATTCAAGACTGTTCCTGGTACCCAGAAAAGATGATGCCTGGCGCCCAATACTGGCCCTATCGATTTTGAACACGTTCCTGGACGGTTCCAAAATTCAAAATGCTGACTTTACAACAGCTACTACATATGCTGGGCGGAAATGCTTGGTTAGTGACTCTAGACTTAAAAGAGGTATACCTGCCTATCCCAATAAGGGAATCGTGCAGAAGATACCTCCGCTTCAAGGCAGGTTTTTTGCATTACCAATTCTCTGCACTGCCCTTTGGCTTATCTGCTGTGCCCAGGGTCTTTACAAAGTGCCTGGCACCAGTAATTGCATTTTGCCGACAAAGAAGCATACAAATTTATCCTTACCTGGACAACTGTCTCATTCAAGCAGAGAACAAAGACATTCTTCTTCAACATCTGGCGTTTGTAAAAAAGGCTTCTAACATGCCTAGGGTACACAATAAACGAAAAGAAATCACAACTGGTACCCTCTCAAATCATAAAAACAGGTAGAGGGAAGCAAGGCAGCAAACACCAAGAGATGAAAGTTAATCTTCTTTAATACAGATAAAATGTGAAGCGCTTTTCGTTTGAGACTGTGCTCAAAGTTCTTCAGACAAACTGATTACACAAATCACAAGTATATATACCAATTAGGTGAGCTGCTCACACAAGCACTACATCAATTAAGCAATTGAAAACTGCACCAAGGTAATAAAGCATTTAAAAGGTCTAGTAAGGTCTATTATCGACCTCAAATTGTTTACTAGGAAACTTAATTTCAATCTTATGATGGGTTGGAATAGTTTGGGCACTAGTGACACATTTAGAATATCTAGTGTTTTTAATCCCCCCCCCCCCCCATCCTACCCTTCAGATATTTGAACTTGTATGTGAGCTGGATATTTGTCACAGATTCCAGTCTGAACATTATTATAAGTATGGTTGTGCAGATTCATTAAATGAGAATGATTGTATTGATTTTATTAAGGTACATGACCTTCGAGTTTGTAAACCAGACAAAGGTGGGGGTATGGTTGTATTTGATAGGGGTGATTACACTAACAGAATGTTAAAACTTTTGAATAGCCCTTCATATTTAGTTTGTTCACGTTCTGAAGTGAATACTGCATATTTACATATAAAGAATACGTTGGAAGAAATGTTTATTGATGAAAGAACTGACCAGAAAATGTTTAACTACATGCTGACCACTTACCCTAGATTTCCAAGTCTTTTTGGTATTCCTAAAATCCATAAAGACATTTTGGACCCTCCCATGCGTCCTTTAGTTGACAGCAGAGATTCACCTACGTATCTAAAGTTATAGATGTAATCTTGCAAAAATGTTTAGTTAATGATGTACAAATTTGTAAAGACTCATGGTCTTTTTTAGAGAGAATCAGTGAGTTACCATTTGACATCCAATATAATTTTTTAACTATAGATGTCAAAGATTTGTACACCTGTATCCCACATGAAATAGTTACTGACTGGATTAGGCTGGATTTAAGAGTAAAAGGGTGTACCAGAATAGAACTGGACCTAGTTGAAGAACTTTTGGATATTGTTCTTAACAACAACTTTTTCATGTTTAATAATGAATTTTATCTGCAAAAGGTTGGGGTAGCAATGGGCGCTCCCCCTGTGGTGCTAGTATAGCCAATCTGGTAATGGCTCATTGAGAACACTCTTTTGTTTTATCTAATTCTGATTACAAAGATGTGTTCATTTTCTATACACGTTACCTTGACTACGTTTTTATTTTACTTAAAGTTGACAGAGCCATTAGTGACATGGTAGTTGACTATTTCAACAGCACCACAGACTTCCTAAAGTTTATATCTTCTTTTAGTACAGATTCTATAGCGTACCTTGACATTTTATTAACTAAAAATTCTTCACTTCAGAGGTATACAGCTAAGATACAAAGAAAAAGCACATATTCTAATGCGTTTTTGCATTATTCTAGCTGTCATCCTCAGCACCAGAAGTGAGCTGTAGTAAAGGGCCAGTTAGTCAGGGCAGCCCATATGTCAGCTCTTGATGCCGACCTCATTGAAGAATGTCGTTTATTAAAAAATATGTTCATCCACCGAGGCTATCCTGAGAATCTGATTAATGAACTTATAGAAGAAGTGGGGTCCAAATGGAATAGGCAGTTATTTAAACCTTTATTAAATATTAATTCTACGAATGTAGAAGTGGTACAGCATAGTAGTGCAGTTAATGTTTCAATAGATGACATTAATGCATCCTGTGAACCTACGGGTCATGTTCCATCATTCATCACTACTTTCAGTATTAATAGTAAGTCTTATGAAATTTTATGTACAAATTGGGCTATCTTTAAAAGTGATTTCAGTATTTTCAATAAAGTTGGCGACAGACCAGTGGTCACGTATAGAAGGGCAAAAAATTTAAAGTCCCTCCTCGAGCAACGCCAACGCACATACCCAAAAACACGGGTATGTTCAAGTGTCAGTCTTGTAACTACTGCCAATATGTTAGTGAATCTAATAGATTCATTATTCACAACCATCAATATTTTTTGAAATGTCGAGTGAATTGCAATTCTAAAATGATAGTTTATCTAGCACAATGCCAGAATTGTGTATCGTTCTACATAGGGAAAACGGAGAGACGTCTCCATGACCGTTTGTATGAACATATTTATGCAATTTGGAAGAATAAATTCGACAATGCTCTGGCTAAGCATGTCAGTCTCAACCCGGACCACAAATTTAAATTTATGGTAATAGACCAGATTCACAAAGATCCTAAGGGAGGCCCTACTCCATTAAAACTGGAAGAATTAGAACTTATGTGGCAAGTTAGATTAAATGCGTATAATACCCCTGGACTTTATATATATATATATATATATATATATATATATATATATATATATTTGGACGGTTACATTTTTATTATTTTTTTATTTTATTTTATTTTATTTTTGTTACATTTGAAGGTGGTTTTAAGTACAAACATGTATTAAGAGCATTTAGGCAGTTTTGTTTTATATGCTTTTAAATGCTTTATTACCTTGGTGCAGTTTTCACTTGCTTAATTGATGTAGTGCTTGTGTGAGCAGCTCAACTAATTGGTATATATACTTGTGATTTGTGTAATCAGTTTATCTGAAGAAGTTTGAGCACAGTCTCAAACGAAAAGCGCTTCACATTTTATCTGTATTAAAGAAGATTAACTTTCATCTTTTTGTGTTTGCTGCCTTGCTTCCCCTCTACCTGTTTTTGTGGATTTTCAGTTTGTTTTTGCTTGTGCTATATCACCCACTCAAATCATTACATTCCTGGGTGGAAGCTTGAATACAACTGCCTAGATGGCTTACCTTACGCCAGACAAACAAAGGCAATTGACAACATACTTCAAACAGATGGCAACAAAAACCCAGTTATCTGCAAGACAAATTCTGCAGGCTTTGGGGTTCATGGCATCCTGCATTCTACTAATTCCATATGCAAGACTGCATATGAGGAAACTTCAGTGGTACCTAAAATGTTTATGGTGTCAACATTGTCACAGTCTGGAAACAATGATTCCTCTCATTCCCTCCTACAACAGGAGTTTCTTTGGTGGGCAGAGACATGTCACCAAAACAAGGGGCTGTCATTCACTCTGCCCCCTGCCACCCAAACCCTAACTACAGACGCATCAGACTATGCTTGGGGGGCCCACATGGCGGGGAGATGCATTCAGGGCATATGGGGCCCAAAACAAATGCATCTGCATATCAACCAGAAAGAGATGCTAGCTGTTCAGAATTCTCTGACAGCCTTAAAGGACTTACTTCATCTAAGACAACTACTGATAAAGACAGACAACACCACGGTTATGTGGTACATAAACAAGCAGGGGGGTACACATTCCTACCCCCTTTGCAGACTAGCCATGGGACTGTGGAACACAGTTTTGACTTAGCAAGTACATCTTCAAGCTCAATTCCTGCCAGGAAAACAAAATACTCTGGCAGACTACCTAAGCAGAAATCTTATGGAACCACATGAGTGGAAACTGGATCCACAAATCTTCAGCATGGTAACACAGAAATGGGGGAGCCCAGACATAGATCTATTTGCCTCTCCCCAAAATTATCAACTGGACAAATTCTGCACAAGGACTTATCACAGACAAGCATGGAAAGTGGATGCCCTATCCTTCAGTTTGAGAAACCTATCAGTCTATGCCTTTCCCCCTCTGCCTCTTCTCTCCAAGGTTTTACTGAAGGCCAGACAGTAAAAACCAAAAATGATCCTAATTGCTCCGGACTGGCCTCGCCAGCACTGGTACCCAATTCTAAGGAATATGTCTCAACTCCCTCCTTGGTACTTGCTTCAAATACCTCATCTACTGTCTCAGCAGAACAATCAAATTCTGCACACACAGCTCCAAACTCTGAACCTAGCAGCATGGCTGATCCTTTAATTATTCAAACACCTCACAGTAAATCTGTGATGGATGTCATTTTGGAAGCCAGAAGGCCTAGTTCTAGAAAATCTTATGCTGATAAATGGAAGAGATTCTGTGCTTGGAACCAAGCACAAGGAACAGACACAGCAAAACCAAATATCCCTCAGATTTTACAATACTTGACTGAGATGCTTGACCATGGCCTATCTTTTTCTTCAATACAAATCCATACCTCTGCCATCTCGGCTCATTACAAAACGGAGCCTCCCATCTTTTTTCATCCTCTGCTAAAACAGTATCTTAGAGGGGCCAAAAATTTAAGGCCTCCCAGAAGATCACCAACTCCTGCATGGGACCTCAGTTTTGTGCTGGAAAAACTCACCCTGCCTCCTTTTGAACCAGCAGCTACTGCGGATATAATTTTTTTATCTTGGAAAACAGCTTTCCTTTTGGCAATCACTTCAGCAAGAAGGGTTTCCGAACTACAGGCTCTCATGGCTGCGGAGCCTTTTATTACATTTAACCAGACAGGGTGTCCCTCAGGACTAATCCTTCCTTCATGCCTAAGGTTGTATCCAGTGTGGCTCTTAATCAAACTATTCACCTGCCGACATTTTAATCTGCAGAAGAAGGGGGGAGTGGATTCTGCATTCATTGGACGTACACAGACGGCTAAGATTCTACTTAAACAGGACCAAATCTCTAAGAAAGTCTGAGCAACTAATGGTGGCATTTGCTTCAGGATCAGAGGGGAAGGCTATATCAAAGCAGACTATTTCTAAGTGGATAAGCCACTGCATTCGTTTCTGCTACTTACACCATGGTAAACCTGTGCCCAAGGGAATCGGGTCACATTCCACCAGGGCTGCACCTATCTCAGCAGCCTTTCTCACAGGAGTTCACTTACCATAAATGTAGATGTTCGAGTGTATTCACTGTTGCAGTCCGGGTTACCCACCTACCACCCCCCTCTTGTATAACTTCTCTTTCCTTCACTATATTCTAAAGCCTTTGTGGTGTATTTGCTTTTAGATGAAGGTAAAGTTTATGTTGCTAAAAGTGCATTTTTATATATTGCTGTTTACTTATATATATATATATATATATATATATATATATATATATATATATATATATTTTTGCTACCCATTTGGGGGGGCACCTGACATCTGGGGCAAGAAAAACTGAATAAAATGTCATCGACTGCATGTTGTATATACCCCTGACAACCTGACGTCATGGAAGAGGAGACAGCAACTGACGCAGGACCCAAGACTTTGTTATTCAGGTCGACTGAGGGCAACCTGCCAGCAGATTACCCAAATGTAATGACTGCAGCAGTGAATACACTCGAACATCTACATTTATGCTAAGTGTACACAACTCTACTTTCCCATTCCCCCATGTAGCAACACTTTTAACAGTCTGTTTAGGTCCTGCTGTCTTTACTGGACTAGAGGCATACTCCCTAACTTAGTTAAAACAAGAGATGAGCAAGCGGCTGAAGGTAAAAGTAGCAGTGCTTCTTTGAGTGAATAGCATGACAAGTAGGGTGAGGTTTAAATCTGCTTCAAGTTTAGTATAATGGACCAATTTGACCAATATTGTTTATCGGACATACTGTAAAGGTGTTGGCATAGGAAATATTTAGTTTATAATATGTATTCAGAGTGTAGTAAGTCCATAGAAGGAAGCTATCTTATTTACAAAAAAAAAAAAATGTAAATATGTAGTAAAATCATATAAAGTAGTTAGAATTCAGATGGGATTTAAGGATAGTGAGCGTAAGATGAATTCAGTGATAGAGAAGGGATAGTTAAGTGCAGCTGAATAATGTGGACTTAGTAGAGGATAATGTAATATTGGACATGAGTAAAATTGTTAATTTTTTGTAAATTAAACTGTTGGGGAATCAACTAAAGTTTGCAGCGGACACAGAGCTAAAAAAGCAAGAGATTAGAAAATTAACTGAATGAAAAGGATACTTTTGTTGATAAAAATGAAAGCAGATCAAAGTAAGGAAAGGAAGAAAATAAGGCAGGCACTAGGGAGAAAAAATCATTTGGCTCTGGAAGTATTTTCAGATCTCTTAGTTGATGGTAATGATTTTGAGAAATAGGATCATCATATAATTGAATTGGATGGTATAGTTTTACTTGGAAGTGAGAAAGAAAACAAGTCAAGTGAAGAAGGAAATGGTAAAGTACTTTTAAATGCGGGTTCTGTGTTGAAGGTCATGAAGAATTATTTGTCCACACAGACGGATAAAGGCTCTTGGTTATGGCACTGCATGTTGCTAGAGTGGTAGGTATTAGGAAAGGAATTTGTAATCTGATAAAAGTACAGTATTCTGCCATATGTGGTGGAACTAATGATTTGAGGGAAAATAGTAATCAGGGAGTTCTAAGGTGAAGTCAATGAAATGTTGGTGTACTGCGCAAGTTATAATATTAAAGTCTTCCTTATGGATATTTTTCTAGTAGTGAAATATGGAACCCTTTGTAGATCAATAGCTACTGAACATTAACAGCCATATAAGAAGACTCGTACTGAAATCTAAACACAGGAGGGACTATTTTGTAAGAGACAGATTCCATCTTAGTCATTTGGCGAACAAAATTTTGAGCTACAAACTAGGAAAGCTTAAGGGTTTTTAGAGATAGAATTGGCTGTTTATAAGTGACACACCAAACTGTAGAGAGAAAACCTTAGCAATTTTAGTGTTGAAGACCAGAAGTTTGAAAAATAAGTATGATGAAATCAGTTTGCTTTTTTCAGGAGATTATTAACATTGTTATACCAGCTGAAACGCATTTCAACAGATGTAACCCCCCCCCCCCAATCTTTTCTTGTACATCAAGGATTTCATAACTTCTAGGAAAGACTCTTGGGTTATTGGGGTATCTATGTCCACAGAGATTTCTCTCTTTTGCAGACTTGATTGGATTTAATAGTGATAATGATAAAATGATTATATTGTTATTCAGGACAACAAAATAAAATATATACCTGGATTTTAGAGTCCACCATTTTTAAGTAAGATAGAAAACAAGGAGCGGTTTGAGGAATTACAAACATTGGCTGTTCCTACTAACTATATACTAGGGGATCTTAATCTCCCAGAAATTGATTGGAATTATTTGATAGGTAGCTGTCATGTGAAGTATTATTTGTCAGTATTTTATGACTTGGGGGGGTGGGGGGTCATGGATCATGTGAGAGAGAAGACTAGGCATATAAACTTGATAATTGTATTCAATCTAGGCACTGTAATTAGTGATGTAAAGATATTTGATCCATTGGGTAACTCTGCTCATTCTATGATAAAGTGTAATGTAAGCTGTAACACCTTGAAAGTAAAACCATGTATTGTGCCTGGGAAGAATTTTAGTGGAGCAGATTTCTCCTAAAAAAATAATGTTATTAAACATGGAAGTAGCAATTTAATGAATTATGTGTTAAGAAAATGTGGGACAGATATTATGTAACTACTGTATTGCTGTAACAACAGACCCATTTCTTTCAATTAAGAAGGCATGTACTTTATATGATTCCTGCCTGGATCAAATTAAAAGTTGGGGATTTGATTAGAAGGCAAAAGAAATGCTGGAAGAACGGGAGGAGTAAACCTACAGTTCTTAATACTGCCTGCTATAAAAAAATTCCATTACACTTTGGTAGATGATTAGGAATGCTAAGTGTAAATATGAGATTAGTTTGGGAAAGTACTTGCAGGACAACAAGAAATAATTTTATAAATATGTGAGACAGTGTTGCAAAGTCCCTAATTCAAATGATAAATTATCCTAATATATGGATCTTTTTCCAGAATATTTGTCAAAGCAGGTTGGGGAAGTGTGGACAGTAATAAAATTGAAATTTTAAGTGGAAGTTGCAAGTCCCCAAATGTTACATCCGAGATGGTAGAAAAACTGTGGTTAAATAAGAACAAGTACTGCCCTAGGCCCTGACAGCATGAATGGTCTATGTTTAACATTAATTAAGGACAGAATTAAGGAAGTATTAACCTATTTATACCGTCAGATATTGTTATCCAGAGTAATACATGTGCAATAGAAAAGTGCAGACATAATTCCAATCCACAAAGGAGAGACACTATATAGAGTAGAGAATTTCAGACCAGTTAGTCTAGCTAGTCTAACTGGCACATGCTTTGAGGTGGTCTCGCCTTCTATAACCACAATGCCACAACAGTCCAGAAATCCTTCTATGTGGCGCACCTCATCACTAAGGGCTTTTCATCCAGAAAAAAGGAGGTCATTGTCCCACTGTACTTATCCCTCATTAGACCCATTATAGAGTACATTGCCCCATTTGGTATGTAGCTCACAAGACATCTGCAACAGCTGGAAAGGCCGCAGAAATACCTCACTAAAAGAATCACAGGCTTAAAGCAGATGTCCTATGCTGACCATCTAAAAAAAAACTCCAGCTTTACTGTGTGGCATATTGTCTACTCAGAGGCGATCTTTGCTTAACATACAAGGCCATGTCAAACCCTGAGCTGTTGGACATGCGACACTTAAAGAAATCCCAATTCCCCAGAGTCACACTCTCCAGGGATCTAAACCTTGTTATCACAATGAACAAAACATGCTGGATGGATAGGTTCCTGACCAGAGACTCCCCATACTCTGGAGTAGACTGCCCATACATGTCAAGCAGCACGCCTCCTTGGCCCTCTTCAAAAGGAACCCTGACAATTGGATGAGAGATAGGAAATTCACCCCAGGGAATCATGTCAGTCGCCCTGCTAGACAGGGGTCCAGGAAAGTAAATATTGTGGGAAGAAATTTCCAGGGAATTGTTATGGCTAGGCTTGTATAGGCCCTAGGGCCGATAGCCTAGTACCAACATGAACCTATGAATTCTAATTAGAATTATGCAAAGCACGTCTGATTTAATATATTGTGATGTTCTTCTGCATATGTTCTTTCAGGTAGACCAAAGGTAAATAATTGAATAAACCTTTACTCTGAGGTTATTTGTTGTCTAGATAAAGGTATTGTAGTGAATGTGATCAAGTTTGATATTGCCAAACCCTTCAGCTTGGTACCTCATCATGTAATTATTGAGGCTGTAGAGAAATGGAAGTTTAATGGCTGTTATCCACTGGATCGTAATTTGGTTAAGAAAGAGGGAGGCAAGAGTTTGTATTCAGGGGAGTATGTCCAATGAACTCAAAGTATCAAGGGAGTTTCACAGTTATTGGTTATAGGCCCTTATTTATTTCATATATTTATGCTCTCCTTTCCAACATCAAATAGTTGCTGGGTTGGGAAATTTGCTGGTGGTACGAAAATAGATGGTCCTGTACCATCAATAAGAGATCAATTGAGATTCAAAAATAGAAAGATTTTAGATATAGGCTGAACAGAATGGGGTTAATTTCAATAGGAATAAATGTAAAGTTATGCATTTGCATGGACTTAATGTAAGGTACCTGTAGAGTTCAGATAGAATAATAACTGAGGAATGTGAGTTGTTTGTGGATTTATGTATAGTAACTGATAGCAATTTTAAATTCCAGGGACAGGTGAAGATTTTGAGAAACACTTATGTGGTTAGAATGTTAAGAAAAGTATCCTCAGTGAATGCTAAGGCCATGCTTCCTGTATATAAAATATTAATAAGACGTTTAATTATGGCACTAGCTTCTGCATGTATTCAGAAGATGTAGACGGGATGGAAAAAGTTCAAAGGCATTTTACTGTAAGTATTAAAGCGATATTTGCTTTAAAGTATGAAGAAAGCATAATAAATTTAGTTACGTTCCTTTTATTGTAGGTAGATAAGGGCAGATTTAATATGACTGCTTGAAAGAGGAGGGCATTGGCTGCTTGTTAGATATCTCATTTTTGCAGCATGACAAGTTATTTGTTGTCTAGAACAGTCAACTAACTGTGGAACCCAGGAGGGTGAAGTCTTCATTACCAAGGAATTTTTAGAACTTGATGAAAATGGATTGTGTTGTACTTGGAAATTAGGTAGGTGATTAGTATTGAGCTCTTTAAAAATCAACTAAATTAATGAAGAGGGAAAGGGCATATTGGACACTGTCCTCTTGGATGAAGGCTCATAATGATCTCTGCTGCATTCTAGGGCCTAATAAAAACATATTGAAAAATAGCTGCCTTTATTTGGAGAAATTCTATCACTAGCATACAGTGTTTTCTGTACCTACTGTTGCTGCCCACTGTGTTATAGTGAGAGAGAAGTATTTTGTTGGTTTCTATAAAATTGCTTCAGTCAGTTGTTGTACCCACATGGGCCTGTCCTACACATTTATAGGACCCAAGGATCTGTTCCAGACGTGATATTCTGTACACAACTTAACCATTGCTTACCAGATTTGCCTTAATTTAAACGGTGACTGCTTTTTGTACTCGAAAAAGTAATAGCATTCACGTTTCTTGTGTTTTTTCATGTTTTAGCTTCATTGAACTTAAGACCTCAGTTCATGCAGGTACAGTGTCTGCATTGAGGACCATTTGTTAATTCTGCATTGAGGACCCTTTGTTAATGATAACATTTATTTATTCCCCATGGCACTTTGTTTCTAAGGGTAATTCAAACGTGTTACCTTCACATGCACTACTGTTGCAGGTTCTAAGATGCACTTACCCATCTTACCCCCCCCTTAGTCCACACTAGTGGTCTCAGATTCCTGGACTTTGGACCAGGTACAGCTTACTGGCACTTGTAGTCTGGTCCTCCCCCTCTTTCCAGTTCCCCGATATTTTGGATATGCTTGACTTTATCTACAAGAAATAAGAGTTCTTAAATTGGGACCATTTTTCTGTATGTTTATGGAAAGATTTGTTGTGGTCTTTATTATTATTTACATGCTTCTGCATTCTAAGCTTTCCTTTCATTTCAGCTTTCTCCTATATAGAATGTTACACATGAGTAACAGAACACAGGAAGCTTACTTATGTGCAATCACAAGTGAATCTGTTCTTATTCCCAATACTGAAACTTGTTTGTACTTGTATTAGGAATTGTCCTTCATTTATATAATAATACCATTTGCACATAACACACTGGTGTGTCCCCTTATCTCTACTCAAATTATATTCTTTTATATACATATCAGATACCAGTAAACATTTTCAATTGCCATCCTTTTGCCTATAAATCTCACCGACACGTCCATCTTCTTTATAAAGTCAGGTTTCCAGACATAACCTTCCACATGTTTTGCACTAGGTTTTAAAAACTTGCACTATTAAAGCAGTATGTCACTGGAAGAGACTTTGTGTCATTTCACTTTTAATTGTCATACTACCAATTCAGTTTTCAAATTGCATTTTACACAGTAAAATAAGATTGAATTTCTCCCCACCTAGTAGTGACCTGTTTGCATGCATCCGAAGATAATATAGTCATATACTCCCTTTTCAAATAAAGCTTTAAAGCATTTCTGTCTCATAAATCCATCATCATCTGATATTACTCTAGAAAATCTGATAGACCGATTCTTAATTATATTTCTCTTTACTTGAACAGAATGCTTACTAGTAGAATGAATGTAGCTGTCAGCAAAAGTTGGCTTTTTATGAATGTTAGAGATAGAAATAATTGTTTGCCTTTTATAGTTTATAAGTACATCTAAAAATTATATAGTTTCTGGACTCGGAAATAAGTTATGTCAATTATCAGTAATTATTTCATGAAATTTAATATGTCCTTATGTTCAACTTTAATAACAAAAAAAGTTGTCTAGAAAGCATGTATATAATAAAAACTGTTTTAAATGATTCCAGTGTATATGACAGTCTGATGTGATGTTGTCCTTCTCATTCTGCTTCACTGATGGATTATGGATCTGATCCTCTGATCTGACTCAGCCGACTTGTACAGACTTCAGCTTCCAGGCTCAAGCTCCTCCCTTACCCATAATCCTCTGCCCCTAGCTCAACCTCCTCAGATCTCGTTTGCTGTCAGTGCGTACAGACATGCTTACCAGCCCACAAGCAGTTAAGCATTTTTTTGTAGTTGTTTTTCCTTTTCTTAAACTTTATCCGTTTATCTTTTAATATTCTTTTAACATTAAGTTCTTTTAAGTTTTCTCCCTCCCCTTTCAGTTGTTTACAAAGTGCATTAGACATTCTCTCTCTTCCACCCTTTTGGGCTTCGGCCCTTTTCCCCTTTTTTGCAAAAATATAGAAATATAAGAATATAAAAATGTATCTTTTTCTTCCTTTTTCAGCATATTAAGCCCACAGGTTTCAAAAGGTGCTCCCAAGTGTGAGAGAAAAACTCCACGCTCGGATGCACATGATAGATGTTTGTTGTTTAGGACCAGCTCATCTGGATTCCCCTTGTAGTATCTGTGAGGGGTTTAATCCTAGAGCCATTCAGAAAAGAAAGAAAAAACTAATTCTAAAGGGCTTTATGCCTGCTCCTTTGTCTTCTCCAGGGGATTAACCCCCTCAAAGGATTTGTTCAGCTCCGAGGAGAAGAAATGCCATCACAAGGAGTTCAGGGCATCTTTGGAGCCTCCTACCAAGGTTCCAAAGGATTCGGATCCAAGAATGTTGGCACCAAGGCTTACGTCGGCTCCTTCAGATCCTATAGCTTTGATGGCTGTGAGTGAGCTTTCAACTTTCTTGAAGTATCCGGATAATAAGACTTTGGATCCGAGCTCTCATGTAACTCCCCAGATCTGCAGATCTCCAGATCCACAGTCCACTATTCGTTCTCCTGAGAGATCTGTTACATCAGTTTCTCCCATCGTTCAGTCAGAGATTTTGCAGACCCCAAGGCACTCGCATCCTTCATTGAACTCTCCAGATCCTCTAGAAGCCTGTATGATGACATGAAAAAGATGGTAAGGTCTCTTATCAAGGCTTGGATCCAGATGGGGGTACTTCCAGCTCCATCCCCTCGTGGATCTGACTTCCAGCTCCATCCCCTCGTGGATCTGAGAGTATTCCTTCCACTTTTTTTTTATCCTTCTCCCATCCATGTTTTGGTTTCTGAGCCCCAGGACAGTAGTCTTCGGAGGGATTACAGATCAGATCAGAGGACTCTCATCTCCTCTACGCTGACTGTGACCTTGACTACCTCTGCACTAAGGTCTTTGGATCAGAGTGAGTCCAGTATCTGGGATGTGACGGCCAGATCTGAGGGGAGGGGTTCAGCTCCAGTATTTTTGGATCGGTCTCTTCCCTTTGTAGCCTTGGCCCTCGACAGCATGGGTCCAGTTCTGTCTGGGAATCAGGGTTCCTGCGAACTTCCTCCTTCTTCGGGAGCTCCAGATCCTAGGGAGTTCAGAGGAGTATACCCAGGACCTTCAAATTTCCAGGTTATAGAAAAGGCTTTCTCTGTAAGCAGAGCACCAAACCCTTTGACTTCTACTCCTTCCCTGTTCCTGCATTAGGTCTTAGCCTTGGTCCTACCATTTCTGTCCAATGTCAACCTGCCTTTAAGGACCTCCAGACCATCCCACCTGAGGTGGCCCCATCCTCTTCTGACTCCTCTCCTGAATATCACACGGAGGATATCTTGCGGAAGAGGACATGCAAGAGGAGGCCCTTGGACTACCCTGTGAAGTCCCTTACTGAAGAGAAGGACTACGATGAGGTCGAGGGGTCTCCCAAATCATCACTGGATGATATCTCCTTCGCAGGCATCTTAGAAATTTTAAAGCTAAGAGGTGGCTGGTCAGCCAAAAAAAAACACTTTGGAGGAAGCCGTATTCCTGGAGGCCTTCGAGGCGGGACCTTCTATATTTTGGGTAGTCCCCCGGCAGATGCTCTTATAGACCTTTGTCATCCAATGGGCCTAGAAGGAGCTGGACTCCATAGAGCCTGTACTGAAGCAACCAGACAACCCCCCCCCCCAAGGACTGAACCTTTTGGAGTAAGGGCATCCCAAATGATGCTATGGTAGTGGCAGTGACTAACAAGAAAGAGCTCGCTCAGCAGAGCTCGACTGTCCATCCACTGAACAGGGAGTCTAGAGCGCTGGACAGGTTCAGGAAACATGCTTTTGCTTCAGTGACTTTTTTGCTGAGAGCATTTAATTACTTGGCACATTTTATTCACCTTCAGAGAGACCTGGTTAAAAAACTCTCTGAATACTTGGTGGAGTGCATGCCTAAGGAGGAGTTAAATAAGATTTTTCCAAAGCTAAACGCTCTTACTTCCATAGAAAATTCTATCATGAGGCTTGTTTCCCACTCAGTGGAAGGATCTTCAAGGGCAGCTGGCACCAGCATTGCAATACGTCTACATACTTGTATTAGGCTTTGTGATTTCGCAGAGCCCTTCAAGATGTCTTTTGTCAGTGCCCCCTTTGGTTCTTCATTGTTTGGACCTTCAGTTAAGGACACCCCTGACCCACAGTGAGCAAGAAGGTAGGTCTTTGTCTGCCATGGGGATTAAGTTTTCCACCCCTCAACGAAACTACTCAGGGAAAACTTTAATTCCACAGAGCTTTCAGGTTAAAAACCCTTCTTCAGTGTGATAAAACAGGTTAAGTTGAAGCACATAATATACAAACTCAAAGACGCAGCCAACAATCATAAACATTCCTCAATTAAGCTAATAAAGGTAAAGGAACCTTTAAAGGCATATACTCAAAAGACTTAAAAACAATGAATAAAATTCACAGGTTTATTTGCTTCTGTTTTAAAACAGGTTTTATGCTCACAGCAGTATTCAAACCTGGACTTTTATATGCATTTAATTTTAGAATCCATTTACACTGTGGTGGCGGTGCTGCTGTAGCGTTGTTGCCTCATAGCAAGACGTTGTCCCGTTCGATTCTTAGCTAGAGCGTCTTCTGTGTGGAGGCATATGTGAATGGAGCGTGCCTTCGTTGAAGGTTGTGCGTCAGAGCTGGTAACCCGGTACGTAAAAATCCACTACCAATCATTAGAGGACCGTAGTTCCGCTGTGGCGACCCCTAATCATTGAAAGCCGAAGGACACAAACAAATTTTAGAATCCATTTATACTAGGCAAGTTCCAGGTTATTATTTTTATCACCTCCCCTGTTACTTAAACAACTTGTAGCACTCTAAAAGTAAATCTATACTCAATTGTATTTTCCATAATATCTTTTGCTAGAGCATTTGTTAACAAATTTCTCCTAATGTCATAAAATGCTCAGTTATTCTCTCTTTTAGCATTCTAGTACATTTCCCTATGCAGAAAGCTTGACAAACTAAGCAAGTAGCAAGATACACCACATTCTCAGTGGTACCTGTGGCAAAACAGTTGCATATACATTTCTTATCAGTAGTTGGATGTATAAAAATGTCTTTAATAATATATTTACAGTTTACACATGGATACGTTCCTTTCATAGAAACACTAACAAAACAACTAGTGTTATTAACTTCCTTATAATTGTTGTTTTATGTTTCTCATTTTCTTGTAAGAAAAATATGGAACACTACCAACAATGTGTTTTATTTCAGGATGAGCACTCAAAATACTCCAGTTATTTCTAATTATATCTAGCACATTGTAAGTTCTGACATCTATTATATGTAAAATAAGGTCTAGTTCTACCTTCTCTTTCCTTCTCCACATTAGCATTTATTTTACTTAGAAGACTTTCTTAATGATTCCTTTCTCTAAAATCTTTATATATTTCTTCTGTGTGTGATAAACTTCTTCACTGGTGTTAAGCCTGCTATACCTTAAATACTGGTTTATAACTATACTTTTTAAAAATATGAGGTGGATGCATACTTGACCTATGTAGCAGTTTATTAGCTTGGGCATCTTTTTTTATGAACAGTGGTATGTCAAGGAAACTTATCTTCTCCTAGGGACAGCACATTTTAAATTAAAAAAAAAAGTAGTAGAATCTAAAAAATTCACATAATTAACTTACTCCCGTTTCACTTTGGTGCCAAATAAATCAGGGAATCTGAGGCCTATTTTGGACCTAAGCAGTCTCAACTTGTATGTAAAGAAAGAGAAGTTCCGGATGGTAAACGCTCACTCTCACCCTTCCATTACTAAGGAAAGATGATTGGTTGTGCTGCGTGGACTTCAAGGATGCATACTATCACATAAAAATAGACAGATGCTCCAGAAGTCATATGTGCTTCCGCCTAGGAGCCAATCACTTCCAATTCAGAGCTCTGTCCTTTGGTCTCACCACAGTCCCCTGGGTGTTCACCAAGTGCATGGCAGCGGTTGCAATTCATCTTCGACTAATATCCAAAAAAATCTAGTTACGACAGATCAAGCAAATCATTTTGTCTGTTGAGGGAAGGAGAGATGGTACAAATTCAGACAACAAAAGGATTTGATCGAATAGCACAGATTACAGGTATTTCTGCCGAACCAAGATCATATGTGGTAGACTCCAAAGGTATGAAGTATAGGAGGAACCGCAGACACCTTCTTCTTGTACCAGAATCTTCATCATTGCAATCACAACATTGTTTCTTTGATGCAGATTCTAAGTCTAAGAGAGAGTCAGACACTATTTCCAGACCAGAATGTGTTCAGAATTCTGACTCCATTCCAGAAAGTGATTTGAACATTCCGCAGGTCAGCCATTTTACAGAAACTGTTCAGTTGCTAAAGCTAATTCCCAGTTGTATGTCGCATGGTATGGGCGAGTATCTAAGCCATGTGTGAAATACAAAGCAATGTGGACTTGATTGTGAATACATGTGTATTTAGTATTATATAATGCATGACTAAGGATTACCCTTGATTTTTGCATGCCGAATAGTCTCATAACAATTGAAAGATCTATTTCTCAAAGAGGGAGAATGCAGATCATAGTGTAAAGTGTGTGCTATATCTTTAAGAAGTTATGCAAGGCTGTACTTGCACATATAAGTATTCCAGACACATGCAAACCCAAGTGCCATTTTGAAGGAACACCCAGAGAGAGAGCATGCATGATCACAGTTGTAAGTTTGTATATATGTTATTAACTTAGTAAGCCTTTACAGTGATGTGTTTGTATAAAATAAAGCTGCTTGAACAGAACTCACAAAGACTCTTTATTCATGTCCTAGACACGAACGCGACATGAACCATCTACCAAACTACTAGGAGTCACTGTAGACGATAAGCTAAGATTTGACTTGCATATATCACAAAGTCCACCGAAAAATGGGCACCCTTTACAGAAACCAAAAATTTTTAACAGTCCTCAAGAGCTGCCATAGCCAGAACCCATCTACTAGCAAGTCTATCGTATGCTTCACCCATCCTTATCAACCTAAAAAAAACCCCAGATTTAGATAAATTGAATACATGCTATAACAAAATAGCTAAATTTGCTATTGGATCATTACACAGGTCACATCACTGTCTAGCCCTCAAAAAACTTTCCTGTCTTGAACCGCCTCTGCTTCTTGCATGTAACCAATAAATCGTGACCCACAAATTACTCTATAACCCTGAAAAAACTCCAGTTCTCCAAAGCTTACTACAACCTTACTCTAACAATCAATCACTACGATCATCAAATAAATCTTTATTACAAGTTTCTGGAACTAATAACAGTGCAGGAGACTCCTTATACTCTTTTTATATCTCAAAAAATGGAACTCCCTCCCTCATAATATTAGAATCACTGACAACACACAGCAGTTAAGAAAAACTACTCAAAAAGTATCTGACACTTGGCTCTGCTCGTGCAACACCCCTGGCTGAACTCCTATTATCATAAGTGCACTCTCCATTAATTATTCAGCCTGTCTTTTAGACAGTGATCTCATTTGCATTATTATTTTTCTTTTTATTCTTAATTGTGTGATAAATCTAGAATTATTTTCCCTTTAGAAATGTAAATTAATACTCAGGTTCTATGTTAATCATATCACTATGTTAAGTTCCATATCTGATGATGCATCTACTGTCAGTTGTGCTATATCTACTGTAACTTATGTTGTATTTGTTTGTCATGCTGTATTTACTATTACTAATGTATGTACTGTCACTTTTTGTGGAGCTTTTCTCCACAAGCCTTCGATGAAAATGGGCTCTGCCCAGTCGGACTTTACCAGTAAACAAATGTAAAATAAAAATAAATAAATAATAGAAGTAGAAAAAGGGGGAAGCCCAATGCAATATGGGTGTTATGTAAGTGAAGGGCCAATTGTAATATTAACACCCACAAGTTTGTGTTGGGAGCAAGGACAGATTCAATTGTAGTAGCGCAGAAGTAGTTTACTCTGCATTGTGTTATTCCATTGAAGCCTTTTGTACAGGGAAAGCTAAAAGGAAATTTGAAGCTCTCTTCACTGTAGAGAATGCTGACATCTGTGTGGTCACTAAGACATAGTTTAAAGCCTCGGAGGGGACACACAGACAGTAATCTAGCCTTTGACCATCAAGTGTCTACAGTAGTGAGGAAATCATTCTATGTTGTGCAACTTATAAACAAAGGTATTACATCTAGGTTCCAGGAAGTCATTGTTCCACTGTATTCAGCATTCATCAGACCTGTCATTAAGTACAATGCCCCCTTTGGTATGAACATAGCCAGGCATATCCGACAGTGCAAGGTTATAATGCCTTCCACACATGTAGACCGGCTACTACACAGACAGGGATTAAAGGTGGAGGTGCCTCAATTTACATCAAAAATATATATACCTCAAGGCTAGTCAAACAGGACAATGCACCTGAGCAGTTTAGATCACCATAGGAAAAATCCAATACCACTTCCTTGCATATGCTATAGGTTCCACTCTATGACCCAGGAAACACAAACCATGTATTTAAACTTATTGGAAACACTCACCATCCAATCCAATATATTCATGGGTGACGTAATTACCCCCTATAACTGTGAATCATATACAGCAACAAACATACGGGCACAGAGATTCATGGATTTTGTAAACACAAACTCCCTGGAACGAATTGTCAGTAAACCAACAAGGGGTGCAAACATACTGGATCTGGTCCTTACTAATATGGGAGAGTGCTGCACATCTCCTAGTGTAATGTCTTCTCTGGTAATGTCAGACCACAAAATGGTCTCCTTTGAAGCAAAAAATAAAACCTGGAACCGCAGCTAACCATGGAATAGTCAGGAGCTATTTTAGGCTAACTTCCTACTGTTAAGTGATAACCTGGCAAATGCCAAGTTCCCATAAACCCCAAGAACACTGTTGCCTATGCAGAACTGTTCACAAGTACCTTATACAAACATGTTAATAGCTGCATAGAGGCAGCTGTACCCACTATGAAGAAGTACAGAACTATGTCAAAAGCACAAGCCACCCTGGTGGAGTCACTATGCTGTATAACAGAAGGAAGAAAGCCATGGCAAAAATTAGGAGGTGCAGTATCCAGCAGGATAAAAGCACTCTCATCAAACTAAACAAAAAACTCAAGAAGACAAGTAAAGTCTACGAAAGCCAAATTATAGGTAAATTTGGCCTCCCAGGCCACGGATAACCACAAGGCATTCTTTAGCTATGTTCACAACCTCAAACACAATGCACAATTGTGTGCAGATCTCATTGTAAATGTAGCCACCTATACTGTGCCCAGAAGATATAGCAAACCAGCAGGCCAACAAATTCAGCTCCAACTATCCCCCTTGTCTCCATCATCCTTCCCTCAGGAAATAACATCAAATATAACTCCCCCTTCTATCACTAGTGAACTGGTCCATAATGCTTTCTTTAAGGCCAAGAATACTGCATCACTGTGCCCAGACCAGATCCCACAATGCTTTCTAAACAGCATGAAACATGATCTATCAGTTCATCTGGAATTGCTATTTAACTGTACCTTCCAGACAGACTTCATGCCTCATGAATGGGAACAGCAGCAGCCATCCCTCTGCAGAAAGGTGGGCCATCTACAGACCCTAGATACTACAGACCCATAGGTCTCACTAGTCTCATATGCAAAGCCATGGAAAGAACTATCCTGGACGTGATCAGTAATGACATAGGAAACCTCCAGACACTGGACCCAATCCAGTTTGTCAACTTGGTGGACTTCTTCGAAAAGGCCACCAAAGCAATGGATTAGGACAGAATGGTTCACACTGCTTACCCTGACCTAGCCAAGGTATGTCTTTTGTTTCCTTGTAACTATGATCAGTCCTAGATTGCATAAATTGCTGAATTCCTGCCTTCCCTTAAACCTCACTCCTCCTCCTAAATATTATTCTGCTTGTATTGTTTGTTCCCACAAGTTCCATTTATTTGTAATTTGCTTCTTCCTTTTTCTAAATATCCCTCTTCCAATTCTTTTATTTCTTTTATATTCAATATTTCAAGTTTCGTTGATTTAGAATTTGATTTCCATTTTCTAGTAATTGCTTTTTTGGCAGCCAAAAGAATTAAACTTAAGGCCTTACTATGTCTAGGAAGATAACAGTTCCCAGCGCAAAAGAATCCTTTTCTTAGTTATGGCCATTTGCTCACCTAATATTTCTTTTTTTTTTTTCAAAACAGGTTTATTGTTTTAACATACAAGAGAAATATCATAACAATTTTATACAAGTAATTAAAAATAGATATAATTATAACATTCAACAAAACAACTAAAGTATTTACAAAGACATCCACTACAATCAGATCAATTAATTAAACTAAAATACCATGCTATTGAAATTAGGATTTTTTTTAACAAATTTTGTAAATTATCCCATACAATATAATAAGATGTTTTTCTAGTTGTTCTTGACCTAATTGTGTTTATTTCCATATGGCACACTATATTCATAACATTTTTAAATTCATTGAATGAAGGAGGTGTATCTGAAATCCAATTTCCTGTTATTATTTTCCTAGCCACTGCTAGAATAGACCATAACAAGGGAAGCTTAACCTTTTTAACACTTTGAGGTACAGGTGTGTTGAATAATATAAGAGATTTAGAAATAATGAAATTATCTGTAAAAAGAGCCTGCAAAAATTCATTAATTGACTTCCAGTATTCTTTCAATTTTATACAGTCATAAAACATATGAGCCCAGTCAGCATTAATTTCTACATTACATCTCTTACATAGATTATCTTTATTATTTATTTTATTCATCATCAAAGGTGTATAAAAAGATCTATGTAAAAATTTCCATGTATAAAGTCTCCAGACAATGGAACACATAGTTCTATAGGCAGATTCCAATATGTATTGTTTATCTTGTTGATTTGGTGGGTCCCCATTAATAGAAGTGAAATAATTCCAGTATGTATCTACACTGTAAAAAGTTTCTTGTCTGATAATTTTATGTATGTATGAAAGTTTACCTTTATCAGAAACTTTATGTTGTAAATTTAATATCAAGTAATCAATCAGTGTTGGAATAGATTCTTTAACTATTATAGACATTAGATCTATTTTATTAATGAGATGTTGTCTAAAGGTCTGAACCTCTAACCAGCAAGTTTCTCTTAGATCAAATTCTTGTTTTAAGAAATCTAGATTTTTAACTTTATTATCAGATATCAACTGATACCAGTACTTTAGATCATTATCTATAGCTAAATGAGTTCCTTCAGAAGTAGATGACAAAAGCATACCCTGAGTATACATTATAGGAGATATAATAAAATTCCATTCCCTATACTTAGGGTGCATGAATATAAAGTTACGATAGCTAATAATAATATTTAATGGGTAACAAACCATATGTTTAGGTGTAATAGGTGAAGTACAAAATTCCTTTAGTAACCATAACATGGAGTTATTTACAATCATATTTTTATGTGTTAAGGAGATTTTCATGAAGTGCATACTAATTAGCTCCCAATAATCTTTCCATTTTGTGACATATGACTGATCTATTAATAAAGTAATAACTTTTACAATAGAAGAGATAGTATATAAATTAAAGTCTGGAAAAGAAATACCCCTTGAGACCAGCTATTAGTATGTTTCTTTAATGCAATCCTAGGTCTATTAGGTGCCCATAGGAAATTTAACATTAGTGTATTCAGTTTCTTGATAATTATTTTTGTAGGTGGAAGTATTATTGATTGTATTAAGTATAAAATCTTGGGGAATATTATCATTTTAATAATTGTAAGTCTCTCCTCCATAGTAAAAACATATTATTCCAGGTATTAAAAGATTTTGTATATTAAGAAAACAGGTATTATAATTATTATATATAATAGATTTAATATCTTTAGATATTATTATACCTAAATAAGTTATCTGACCTGAATTGGGTACATATTTAGTAAAATCACTAATGAGAATATTTTTTCGTGTATATATAGGTAGTATTTTAGTTTTTCTTCATTGAATATTAAACCAGAAATACTTTTAAAATTCATCATTTTATCAAATAGAGACTGCATAGAAGAATTAGATCCTGCTGATGTAATTAGAACATCATCTGCAAAAAGTTGAATTTTGGATGTTGTATTATCATCTATTTCAAAACCCTCTATGTCAGTACTGTTTCTGATCAAATTAGCCCAAGGCTCCATTACTAAAGTGAATAATAGTGGAGAAAGTGGACATCCTTGTTTTGTACCTTTAAAAATGGGTATTTTTTGTGAAACATATGTTCCTACCTTAATATAAGCCAATGTTCCTTTGTATAAATGATCAATTAGATTTACAAATGCATCTGAGAAGTTTGTGCACTTCAGTAAGGTAAACAGATAGTCCCAACTTACTGTATCAAATGCTGAACTTATATCAAGACTAATAAGTGTTAAATCTTTCTTTTTCCTATTTGCAAAATCAATTAATGTTAAAGTTCTTCGTATATTATCAAAAGTATTTCTATTTACAATGAAGCCTGTCTGATCTATATCTATAATGCCGGGGATGATTGTCTTCAATCTATCAGCAAAAATACTCATAAACATTTTATAATCAACATTAAGTAATGAGATGGGACGATATGAAGTACATCTAGTTGGATCTTTATTAGGTTTTAAAATTGGCGAAATAAATGTATATTGCCAAGATGGGGGGGTGTTATTAACTCAGTTTGGGCCAAAATAAAAACCTTATGTATTAATGAATATGTACTTTTAGAAAGGATTTTATATATCTCTGGTATAATACCATCATTACCTGGTGCTTTGTTTGATTTAAGCTTATTTATTTGTGTAATAACCTCTGTATATGAAATACTTTTGTCCAATAGTTTAATCTGTTGTTTATTAAGCTTTTTATTCATGTTTGTGGTTATAAACTCCTTTATTTTATCTTTAGGTTCCATGTTAATGTTATTATGGTTAATTTTGTGAAAGTGATTTCTAAATTCATCCAGTATTTCTGGTATACTAGAAACATTCTTCTTTTTCCTTAGAGAAAAGATTTCTTTGATATGGTTTTGTTTATTCAACCTTTTTGTTTTATTTTTAAGTCTATGTAAGTATTTGGGGCTTATTGAATAAGACAAAAACTTGTATTTCTCTAAAGTTATTTTAACTTTGAGTTAAAATTTCTTTGTGTTTCTCATTTAGTTTATTTCTTCAATAACTTTCTTGTCCATAATATTTTCCTTATTATTATGTTTATAAGAGTCTAATTTACTTTGAATATCTAACAATTCCTTATCCCAAGATTTCCTTTTATTATTATACCATCTGATACTTTGTCCATATAGATATGATTTTAAGGCATCCCAAACATAGACAATGGAGACTTCAGGAGTATTATTTATGTCTAAAAAATGTTTTACTTCTGAAAGTATATATTCTTTATAGTCTTTTAGTTGAGTTAAGTATGCTGGTATCCTTTTGATCTGAACATTATGAGTATTTTTATCATGAATTCAAAACAATTGAATTATGATCAGATATAGGACATGAAATGATTTTGGAATTAGTTAAATCTGTTACCATCTGGTTAGAAATAAAGACCCTATCTATTTTTGAATAAGTTTTGTATCTGTTAGAAAAAAAGGTGTATGGTAATGATTTTGAATCTATCTGATTATTAATATCATTCAAATGATAAGAATTAGCAAAATCATTTAAATGTTTTGCATTAGATGTAATTCTTCTTTTTCCTATAGTGGTAGTATCACTTTCATGTAGTATACAATTAAAGTCACCAGCTAAAATAATATCTCCTATAGAGAATTATATGATCTTATCAAGATGATGTTTCACTGTATTAATACCAATTCCAGGTATCCAATATACATTAATTAAAGTGTAAGTCTTCCCATTAATTTGTATTGTAACCATACAAAACATTCCTTTGTCATCCTGATAAAACTTAATGGTTTTAGGAATGGGCATACTTTTATTCCATAAAATAGCCACTCCTCTTTTTTCTGAGTGTGCTCTGAACTAACCAATACTATATATTTGTTTGTGGCTAGTTTATCAATATCTTTTTCAAGAGATGGGTTTCTTGCAGGAAGACTAAGTTGGCCTTATGTAAATTAATGTATCTTATTAGGCTTGCCCTTTTACACGGATTATTCAATCCATTAATGTTTAAAGAAATTCCTTTTAAAGATGTCATTTGGCATTTTTAAAACTTAAGAATCTTATGATCAAAATAACAAATAACATAAGTAATGTTACATCTCCTCCTTTAGGTGTACCTTTAAATATAGCTGTATTTATTGAATCTCTTATGGGATTTTGTATAGGATTCAATTTTGTTTGTAGTGACAATGAGTGTACAAAATATATTGTGGATGTCAAAACTATATACATATAACAATGCTCACCTAATATTTCTGATACTGTACAATGTAAGGAATTTTTAAAATCTGCCAGCTCATTATGCTGCTGAACATATGTTCCTAGTTGCCCGTTTCTTCCCCATCACACCTCCAACATTCTCTCTACTTGAGGAAAAATTAATTGAAGTCTACTTGTGGTATAAAAATACCTATGCAAACACTTCAAAGCAAAGATCCTGAACCTTATGGATGTTATTGAGTACTTGGGAGCCATGCATATGTCCTCCCATTGTTTACTTGTAAATTGCTTTTCCAGTCAATCTTCCCAGTTTTTTCCAACTTCCACTCATTGATTCTTACAGTTATCATGCAGTATTTTATATGCCTTAATTATGATCCCTTTAACAGCAGCTTCTGTTCTAGATTCAATTAAAACCTCTACCAGAGCAGGTCTTTCATAGAGGATTCCCCTATCCCTTAATCTTTGCCTGTACTCTGATATCATTCCCTGGGGAGGCAGTCTCTAGCTTTGCTCTGCCATTATTGTGGCTGTGATACAAGTTGTCTGCATTTTCTATGTTTGTCTAAAGCATTTAAGCCTGTTTAGAGCCCTGCTGTGGTCTCCCACTGCAGATTTGCTTACTCTGTGAACCAAATCATTTTGTAACTCCAAGTATGGGTAAGTAGTAGAAACATTTTATTCAGCTTATTCCCCTACAACTTCAGCTGCATCTTCCATTGCTTTGCTCAAAATGTCATCTTCCCGTTTTGCCTTCTCAGAATTTAACCGACTTACTTGAAGTTCAGCCTTTCAGGATAAGGAAGGAACTACCTTCTCACAAACCAGTACAAACACTAGAGTATTGGTATCTAACTCTTCTCATTTTCCAAGCCATCTTTGATTGGAAGGAGCCCTTCTGTACCCTTGCAAGAGAAGTGTGCTAATTGGAACCTATCTGGCGAAGGGTGACTGGTTTAGGGCTTGGTGTAAGTACCCTTGTTGATTCTTTTGATTTATTTATTTTTTTTAAGTCTTTAGCTTCTGATATTTAAGCCCTGGATTTGAGCAGATTCCTGCTTGTTTGAACCGAGCTGAACTGAGGTGGGTTACCAGCCACAACTCTGAGGACCAGAGGGTTCTGAGCTTCCCAAAAAACATAAGTTGCCTGTTTTTCTTTTGCTTGATTCTACTATTTGTTGCACTTTTTATTGTGCTCTGCTTGTTTAATACTGTATTTTAATACTGTAAGCTAAAATGCACAGTTGTACTGCATTTGTCTACTTACTGTGCCTGTTAAATCATATGAAGGGTGCAGTGGTGCAGCGGTAGCATTGTTGCCGCACAGCAAGAGGTTCTCCAGTTCGAATCTTGGCTGGGGTGCCTTCTGTGTAGTCTCTGTATGTCCTCCCTGCGTTCGTGTGGGTTTCCTCCCACATTACAAAGACATGCATCTGGAGCATTTCTCCCCAGGCCTCCGCTGAAAATTGGCTTTGTTCCAAGTCGGACTTTCCCTGTTAACAAATGATAAATGAATAAGTAAATATTTTATTGCTGTTTTCACTGTTTGCAAAGCTTTTTTGCTGTTTTCATTGATTGCAAAGCAATTGTTGCTACTTTTCACTGTTTGTAAAGCATCTGTTCTATTTGCTCTGTTTTTCCGCCAAACAGTGTTTTAAATAACTGATTTGTTTGCTGTTTAAAGCATTCGTTAGTGCATCCTTGACATTCTGCTATTTAAAACATTTTTAGTGTCTCACTGCTATTTTTCTGCTGTTTAAAACCTTTTTAGTGTTTCCTACCTAAATTAGTGTAGCTAGTAGCTGTAGCATAATCCAGATACAGGTTTGCTGCATCTAGGTCTGTTTGTAGAGGCTGTTGTTTTCTGAGCACATTTTCCAATCCATCTTTGATTGGAAGGGGCCCATTTGAGCAGATGTCTGCTTGATTGCGCATCACACAATTGTACTTTATAGCCGGACAGAAAATTCAGATAATTTTTCCCTTGGATACAGCTGTAGTACGTAAGTGTAGTTGTCATCTTTAGTACATTTCCAGTCTAAGAACTATTGCTAGTGATCTGTGACCTATTAAACCACCAGCCAAAAACCCCATCAGAAATACCCACCTACAGAGCACCTACTAGATCAGTCCTGAAAGCAACCCCTTTGTGGTAGCAGTTCTTCAAACCTAGCAATCTGAAGTTGTTAATCTTGGGTTTGGTTCCGAGCCCTCGGAACCGAGTCGACCTTATACCAAGCTTGCATGCACCAAAAAACTCCCAAGCTAAGCTGTTACCCATAATGCCCTTTGCTCAGTTACCTCAGATCTCGTTTGCCGCATAGCCATATAGCAGTGTTTCACCAAGCTCACCAGCTAAGTGTTTTTTTTCTTAAAGATTTAATAGTTTGAAAAAGTTTTTTCTTCCTTATAACTGGTTCTTGTTCTATATTGCTACTGCTCTACCCACAGGTATTTCTCTCTCACCATTGTTGGTAATTTCTTGGTATCTCTAACTTTCTACCTTTATGGTATCTTGTTACCATTGTTGGTATTTGCTTTATTCTCTCCTCCATTTCCTCACTTTCCTCTCACTGTCTCTTGTGTTCGAGAGTGTATTTTTTTTTTTTTTTGGAATGTCTGAAAAGAAGGGAACTACGGGATTTAAACAGTGCTTTTCTTGCAGTGGTAAACTGCTGAATAGTGACCTCCATGGGGAATGTGTTTACTGTTTGGGGGTTCCGCATTTATCAGCAAAACCCCCTTGTGATATCTGTGCTAGTTCCAGTCAGCGGACGCTGAATGAACGTCGTAACAAACTTATTTTAAAGGGCCTGCTTGCTTCGCCTTTCTCGGAGGCCATTTCTGCAACAGAGGTCTCACCCCCTCCAGCTTCAGATAAGAAATGTCCTTGATCGGACCCCTCTTCACCGGCCGGTGACAGAGGTAAAGGACATAAGCACAAGGCCCATAAGTCATCATCTGAACAACGTTCTCCCTCCTCGGTGCCGACTACTACATTGGTTCTGAGCTCAGTTCCAATAAAGATTACCGAGGTAGCCTCGTCGGCACCCACATCGGCACCACCTACGTCTTCGACACCAACCAGTATGACATCTTCGATACCGACCAGTATTACGTCTTCCATACCGACCACTATTTCCATTTCTTTATCGGCACTGACTTCGCCCGTTTTGATCCCGTTAACAGTTCTGACAACAACTTCGGAACCATTCCTATCGACCCCGTTATCGGTACTGACAACGACTTAGGAACCGTTCCTATCATCCACTCCTATAGTGACTTCTGCTCCGAGCCCTTTCACGGCTCTGACCATACATTTAATACCTGTTGCAAAATTGGAATCGTCGGTGTCGTTCTGCGACACACCACGGACCCGATACTCATCCAATGTAGACCCATTTGCCAGACAAGCCTGCAGCCCCTTTTTAGACCAGCCTGACTCCCCTTCAGGTGCATCGGTGAGATCCACCAGGAGCCTTTCCGAATTGGATGTGGTGCGAATTTTTGATCAGCTGCTGACTGCTAGGGGAATCTCAAATCCGCCTAGACCCTATTCCACTCCTGGCTTTGGGTCTATTTCTCCAGCAACCTCTACTTACTCTCCTCCCTTGGATCCCTCAGTTCCAAGGCTCATCTACCCAACTTTTAACGGAGGAATTACTTCCTCGGCGCCGACAGCAACTCTGTCTGAGGTTCTGAGATCCCTTTGGATGCTGGCTTCGTCGGAGCCCACCCTTGAGGTCCCGATTCCAATGGTTTTGTCAGCCCCGACTTCGGGGCAGAAGGTGTCTACTGCTCCGAGCTTGATTGAGGCTCCATCCCTGGAGGCGGGGTATGACCCCGGTTCAGATTCAGTCTTCTTCAGTTCCGGGCTCCCACTCCTCTTTGGGCAGGCCCGCTTTCCGGGTGATGGAGAGGGCTGTTGCTGCCAAAAATCCTCCACAGTTGGTTATTCCCCCAGTTCTCTCTGAGTCGCAGCTGTCAAAGTCCCACCCCCCAGGACTCCAAGAGCACAAGGCCCAGGAGACCCCTGTTCAGGGCATTTCACTTTCCGAGTCTTCTTTGGATGTTCCCACCAAAGAACCCCCTCGGAAACTGGTGTGTAAGAGGAGACGCATGAACTCCCTTGAGACTATCCCCAGGAGATCAGACAAAGTTATCTCCCCTCCAGAGGATCAACCCCATTGGTCCAGAGGCTTGCCAGTGGATGCTATGGTGGTGGCAGCTGCCATGAAAAAGGACCTTGCAGAAGAGAGTCCTGCTGTTCACTTGTCCAACAGAGAGTCCTGGACAGTGGACAGGTTAGGGAAGCGAGTCTTTGAGTCAGCGACCTTCGCGGTTTGGTCTCTGAACTTTATGGCACATTTTACATGGCTCCAGAGAGATCTTATCTCTGAACTCTCCAGAACTCTCGTGGGTCAAGTATCGGATGGAGCACAAGATAAGGTTGCTTCCCAACTTGGCACTCTGGAATCCATATGTAATTCATCCATGAGGTTGCTGTCACACACGACCGAAGGAGCAGCTAGAGCTGCGGGTGCAGGCGTAGTCATGAGACGTCACGCCTGGATGCGCATCTGTGACCTCATGGACTCCTTCAAGTCTTCCTTTCTAAATGCCCCTATCAAGCCCTCAGCTCTGTTTGGAGCGAGCGAGACAGGAAGACCTTGTCTGCTGTTGGCCTATGTTTCTCCAAACCTCAGCGTTCATTCTCCCGGAACCAGAGGAGCAGAAAAATGTGGCACAAGAAGTCTCAAGGTCCTTTCCGAGGTACACGTGGTGAGGACTCCTCTAGAGGCAGAGGGGGTGTCAGTAATGAAAGACGCCCTTTTGTGGCAGAGGGGGTCCCCGGAACCAGGGTTCAAGAGATTCCTTCTCAGGTAGACCATATCAGTGCTCCAAAGATGAGCCATCCAAAAGGTCCCCTCAGATCAGTGTGGATCAGGGTTCTACTCAAGATTCTTTTTGATGCCAAAGAAAACAGGGGACTTGGAGGCCCATTCTGGATCTCGGTCATCTAAACAAATCAGTAGTTCAGACCAAGTTCCGCATGGTCACGATTCAATCCATCCTCCCCTACCTGCAGGAGGGTGTGTGGATGTGCTCATTAGACCTCTGGGATGTGTATTACCATATCAAGATGGACAAGCGCTGCAGTTGCCGCCTCCGCTTCCAGCTGGGAGCCAGTCACTACCAGTTCAGAACCCTGTGTTTTGGTCTCTCGACGGCCCCCAGAGTGTTCACGAAATGTCTGGCAGTGGTAACAGCTCATCTTGAGACTTCAGGGATTCCAGGTGTTTCCATATCTAGACGATTGGCTCCTCTCTGCCCCCACCAAGCGTCTCCTGGTCAGGGCCCTCCGCTACCCCTTGCCCTTAGCAGAGTCATTAGGCATCACCATGCACTGGAAGAAATCAAACCTCCATCCATCACAACAACTGGAATTCATATGGGCAAATATTCAACACACAGTCAAGCCTAATTTCTCTTCCTGCCCACAGGCTTCAGAGACTCAGGGCACAAGTTCAGGTGATACTCTGCCAAAGCAAGGTGTCTGCAAGGGAAAGTCTTCAAGCCTTAGGATCTATGGCCGCAGCCATCTCCATAGTCTCCTTAGCCAGACTGCACATGAGATTACTACAATGGCTCCTTCAGGCTCAGTAGATACCCAGTCTTCACCCCCTGAACTCAAAGGTTCTCATCACCAACATTTGCAAACAAGATCTCCTCTGGTGGATGCATACAGACAAAAATCTTTGGTGTCGTCCCTTCCAGGTTCCACAGCCCAGCGCCACGGTGACCATGGATGCTTCCCTGATGGGGGGGGGGCCACTTCCAGGGAAAGTCCGTCCAAGGCACGTGGCCCAATGTAGAGGGCAATTTGCTTATCAATGTCCTGGAGTTAAGAGCAGTGCTGCTGGCGATGCAAGCTTTTCATCCGCTTCTGACGTCCAGAACGATTGCTGTCCAGTTTAACAACATGTCCGTGGTCTGATACATAAACAGGGAGAGACCAAGTATTACCCCCTTTGTCGCGAAGCCATGAGAATTTGGCAGTGGGCAATAGCATCCAACTGCTTCCTGATCACAATGCACATCCCAGGGAGCTCCAACGTGATTGTGGACAGACTGATCAGATGCATACTTCATCCGCACGAGTGGTCTCTCAACCCGGGTGTGGCGACAGAAATTTTTAGTTGCTGGGGCCAGCCATGCTGTGACCTTTTCACTTCCCCTTCAAATCTGAAATGCAGCAGCTACTTTACCCTCTATCCCCCTCTCGGGGAGTCATCGAGAGATGCTCTAGTCCATGATTGGCCCACGGGTCTCCTTTATGCTTACCATCCGATTCCTCTGATTCCCCTCTTTCTGAGGAAGGCGATTCGGTTGAGAAGCAAAGTGATCCTCATTGCTCCATTTTGGTCTTGTCAAGTGTGGTTTCCCTTCCTCCGACCTCATGTGTTATGACCTCCTTGGATCATAGACACTCATCAGGAACTAATTTCTCACCCGCAAGAGCTGACTCCTCCGAATCTGTCCATCCTGAAGCTGACAGCTTGGTTTCTCCACTTCCGTTAGTTGCCAGGCAAGAAACCCTTTCTTCACCTGTTCGGGATATTATTTTAGCTTCTCATAAACCATCCATCAGAAAACTTTAAAAGGATAAATGGAAAAGATTTTCTATTTGGTCATGTAATCAGGAGCTAGATCCATTCGCAGCCCCCGTGGCCACTATTCTTCATGACTTGGCTGAGCTGTTCGACAAAGGTGCCTCAGCTTCTACCATCTGAGTCCATCTAGCAGCTATTTCCAACTTCCATAACGGGTCTGAACGAGTACCACTCCTCTCCTCTCGTCTTTGCAAGACCTTCCTCAAGGGTATATTTCACAGCAGGCCTCCCATTAGACAGCCGGTGGAGGCATGGAATTTGTCCTGGATTCTGCAGGCTCTTTCTCTGCCCCCGTTTGAGCCAGCTGCCACCTGTGATCTAAAATTCTTATCTTGGAAATCCTTATTCCTGGTGGCTATAACTTCAGCAAGAAGAATTTCGGAATTACAAGCGTTATGTATCAAGAGCCCTTATCTGCTCTTTTATAAGTACAGAGTATCACTTCAAACATAACCCATCCTTCCTCCCCAAAGTGGTTTCAGACTTTTTCATTAACCAGTCCATTGAGCTCCCTGTATTTTTCCCAAATTACTCGAACAAGGGAGAATACTGCCTACATTCCTTGGATGTTCATAAGCAATTACGCTTTTATCCAGACAGAACTAAATCATTCCGCAAGTCAGACCAGCTTTACATTTCCTTTACAGGCCCTAGAATGGGAGGTGCAGTATCAAAAGTTACTTTGTCTAAATGGCTCAGGGAGTGCATTTCCTTCACATATTCACTTATGAAGAGATCTAAGCTGGGCCAAATCAAAGCTCACTCAACTAGGGCTATTGCAGCATCTGTTGCCTTCCACTCTAGGGCCTCCATGGATGACATTTGTGCAGCTGCCATTTGGGCTGAGCCCCACACTTTTATCAAGCATTACAAGTTGGATCTGATCTCCAGGGGGGAAGAGCGGCCTTTGGCTCAATGGTTCTCAGGAATGTTCTTACATAAGGGCCACCCAGGTTCTCCAAGTAGCTGGGGACTCGGTCCCATCAGTGATGAATAGGAAGAAGATTAACAACTTCAGATAAAGAAGTTATGTCTTGCCATAATGTTCCATCTGAGTTGTTGATCTGGATCTGTGTTGACTGGAAGAATCCAGTCATCACACCCTCCCACCTGACGGATCTTTTGGGTCTTCGTGGTGTATTAGGGTT